>NC_067484.1:15739228-16427978 GCF_947179515.1 Apodemus sylvaticus | reverse complement strand
ACAAATCTCAACAAAGCTAGAGGCACAGGGACGTCACTGGGGCAGCCTTCTCACGTGATTCTGGGACTAAGGTCTACACAAACACTGCAGACTGCCCCACGTCTGTGGACACCGAGACCAGGTTTGATAACCCTGTGTCCTCAGAGGAATGTCACCATTGGCTAGATGATGGGGGCTGCGTCTCAGGTGTCTTCCTCAGCTTGCTCTTATGTACTGAGCTGTTTGGGAAAGGAGGAAGATGTCCCCAGGCCTCCTCAAATCTGCCACAGACCGCAGAGCAAGCTCCTCCAACTGGGAAATGCTATGATCTGCAGGACTGAGCCTCTCTGGAAAAAGGAACCTTGGAGTTCCACTTAAGAAAGTTGATGAACTTGAGGGACTCATGATGTTTCTTTGCAACAGAAAAGGGATCCCAAGAACCTTCACGCTCTGGAAGCTGAAGATGAGACCCCACTAAAGGCAGTTCTGACTCATCCTCTCTGGAGTGGGGACACTGCAAGCCAACTGTGGCACCTTCGCTTATGTCAGACACTGTGGAAGCTTCGGTGAGGCCTTAGCAATGTGGTTACTTTCCTCATGGTGGGTATGGGGGCCAACTGGACAGTCTCTGTTCAGGCAGATACTCCCATTCTAGCAGTGGAGAGCTCTGTGGGTCCCCATCCTTTAGGGGATATATCCCCTGATAACGTTATGTCTGAATGTTCCTGCTCCACACCATCCATGGGCAGGCTCTCAGCCTCAGACCCAAAGGGCCATTTTGGATCAGAGGCCAGCCTCATCATCAGATCCCATTGCCTTCAGCACCCACACACTCGGTGTCACACATCTGCTCCCCTCCTGTCTGCCCCCACATACCCGCATAGGGTTTCTGAGCTGACAGCACCTTCCACTCCAGACACCCCTGGGCACATCCTGCCCTCTGGGGACCTGGTGAGACACACTTATTTCAGAAAATGAGCCCAGACTAGGGGTGAAGAGGACCCCAAGCCTCGTCCGCTTCAGCCCATCCCCCTCCAACTCAGAGATGCCTAGGACCTGCACTTGGCAGGGCAAACCCCAACATTTTATCATTTCCTACCAACCTATGTGTTTTACAGGACCCACTAATTACGGCATGCACACCTGTAATTATGATAATGCCGCTCCCAGCCATACACGAGGTAGAAACTCTTAATTATAACTCAAACAATTAATCAACCAGCACACGTTTTCTGAGCATCTGGCCCACGCAGGGCTCTGCTAGGCACTGGGAAAAGAAAACCACTCAGCTCCAATCTGTGTCAGCCTGGGGCTCACTCCCCTCCCTTCCCTTGCCTCCCAAACACCCAACTTCTTTTTGCTTGTTTTGTTTTTAATTATGGCAACCCCAAGGCAGGGGAATGACTCAAATGGAATCTATAAACTGGCCTTGGAAAGCTGTCATCAGTCTCCCCCAAAGAGACCCAGAAACCACAGCCTTCTTTGGACAGCACTGCATGCGCCTGTTGTGCATGTTGGTTACAGAACAGGGACCTCCAGGCAAGAGGGCTTCACCCTACATGTGCCACAACAGCCTCAGGATTCATAGCACAAGAGAGCAGATCCTAACCAAGGACAGTAAAAGTCCTACCCAGCCCAAGAGGGAAGGGACTGGAGAGAGTGAGATAGGACAGCCATTGCCCGGGCCAGGGCTTGTGAATCCCTCCTGGCTCAGGAAAAAAAATGAAAACCCAGTGCTGAAGGCAAAGCCCTGCCCCGGTGGGTTGACTCCACTGACCGGAGAAAGAGCAGGGCCTCAATGCGATCCACTACTTGATCACTCTCGGAGTTCCAGACTGGAAGAAAATCCATTATCCACAGCATACCATTGCTCCAAATGCTGTCCTGGCCTTTTTTAGCCAAGGGCAAAGGAGGCTGGGAGGGGGGGTTCTAGGACCTCCAGGGGCCAAGAAGAAGGCTGAATCTGAGCTCCTAATCTCTGGGGTCCAGGAGCAGGAGAATTTGGGACTTGACCAAAAGGGTCCCTAGAACAGCACATGAACCCAGTGCTATCCTTGCAGGACAGCATTTCAAGGGTCAAAAGTCTTGGAATCAAGGGACTTCCAAACTCTGAAACCATGCGTGGGATCCCCCAAGAATCACGAGGTTGGACCATCATCTCGAGCGCACAGGAGGCAGCTCACCTTCCGCACACGGCCAGCCCAGGCTCAGATCCCCTCAGCACCCAGCGCACTCCTTACTCCTGGTGCCATTGTCCCGACCAGATGCTGCTGTCCGAGCCAGAGTTTGCAGAATTCGGAACAGGGGAGCCAGGACCCACACCCGAGTCACACCGGTGCCCTGGGAGGTTAGAGAAGGTAAGGTGGCAGGACACCCGCGTGTGCAAAGCGCGTGAGCGCGCGTCTGCGCGTGAGGGGGGGGGGGTCACTCACCACCTCGGACCAGAAAGGGAACTAGAGCCGCGGACTAGCCCCAGTCACCTGTCCACCGAAGCCTGGGCGCACAACCTTCAAGCCCGGTCCTGCCCGGTCCGGGAGAGCCATGGTCGCTTCCCGGGGAACCTGGGCCCCGCCGCCGGTTGCGAACCTCCTTCGCCCTCCTCTTTTCTTCTTACCCGGGCTCCGGTAGAACCGACGCGGGCAGACGGGGCGGCAGCAAGACCCAGCCTCCGGCGGCCGCCAGAGGCTCCATGAAAGCGCAGCACGCGGCCAAGCCCGATCCTCTGGCTTCCAGCGCGGGGAGCGCGGGAGGCCCCACTCCGCTTGCCCCAGCCCAGCCCGACCCCTCGAGCGCCCCTCCGCGGGCTACGGCGCCCCGCAGCGCGGTCAGCCACCCCAGCCGAGCTGCGTTCCCGCCGGTGGCCGCCCGCAGACAGGTGTCCACGCTCCGCTCGGACCCGGGCCCCGCTGCACAGACCTCTTTCGCAGCTTTGCCCCTGTCTCCAAACGGTCCCAGGGACTCTCGGAACAGACTCGGGTCACACACTGTAAATTTAACTTTACCTCCTGCTCCGGCTCCCGGCAGCTTGCTCAGCGTGCCTGGCCGTGGCTCTCCTCCGGGTGGTGCACGGCGTCCCCAGAGCCCACAGCTCAGAGTCCGGCACCGCCCCATGAGCCGCCCCCAGGCCGCCCCGGCCAGCGAGTCCGGGCTACGGTAGCGGTAGCGCGGCGCCCCCTCGTGCCCAGCGGGTCCCAGGGCGAGGCCCCCCACTGTGGCTTTGGAAGCGGCAGGCTGGGCTCTTTGGGCACTGTGTGGGACCATGTGTGGACATGTGTGGACATGTGTGAGACCATGGGGGGACAAAGGCCACACCCAGGCACTCAAAACACGTGGGCTTCTACACTCACATCCAACCACACTCAGAAAGGTACACATAGCTACACAGGTGCACACACTTGAACTCACTAGAACTCACACTCACCACCCATACACACCTAGCGGGTACTCAGACAATCACCTAGGCACACACACACATGGCTTCTGCCTAAGCACGTGCTCACACACACATGAGCGCTAACTGCACACACACACACACACACACAAAGACACACCGGTGTGCACACTCACACACAACTGCCCAGGCTCCTGTCAAGTAAGGAGCTCACTCACCTGAATTCAGACCCCATGCCATGTGAGATGGCGTGGACTGACCCCTCCAGAGCCGTGCTCCAGGAGGAGACAAGCTCTTCCAAACAGACTTCAGGGACACTGGAACGATGGGACGTAGGTTTCCAGTCTATGGACAAGTTCCAACTGTGTGATCTGGAGACACAAGCCAAGCAGAAGGTCTGTGACTCTTCCTATGACAGGGGCCTTTTATGGATCCGGTGGCCTCTGTGTCACTGTCTGCACAGAGATGGCAATGTTCTTGGCCAGCTTCTGTCCTGGATTAGGCCTGGAAGAAGGGTGTTTTCTCCTTGGAAACCGTTCATTGGATTTAGAGCCCAGGAGCCCAGGCACTACTAACTACCCAGAGCCCAGACCACCATGTTCCTTCCACAGGAAATGAGTGCTTCTGGGATCTGTGCCCTTTGAGGCAGTTCTGTTTGTCAACACAATCTGTCTCAGGGGCAGATGCTCTGGATGCTCAGTGACAGAGGCAGAGCAAACTGGGAATGCCGTTGATGCATCGACAAGCAGATTGATAAGCAAGGTAACTAACTGTCAGGAAGCTCTCAGCCAGGGCCAGCTGCTCACCTTTTCATGGGCACAGAGAGACCCCGGTGATTCCTGGACCTCTTACTGTCTGGCCCTACACTGTTCTTCTCAGAAATGGCCAGGTCCAGCTGTGCCCTAGCTGCTCCTTTTAGACCCTCACCTTGTGCCAAGTCTCTGGGTCACAGTGACCACGCAGTGGAACTAGCCTGTCTCCTTCCCTCCCGTTTGAGGATTGTACCTGCATGTGTGTAGCCGAAGCACCCATTATCCTTTCCTGGAACCCAGCACCTTTGCAGACAACCCTGGCTTTAGGTCTCCAAGGCTTTACCTCTCATCTGTGTAGTTGTTGGGATTTGTTTCCCTGATCCAGTGTTTTTGTTTTTGTTTTGGGTTTTGTTTTGTTTTTTTTAATCTTTGAATTGTAGGTTACAATTTGTTCCTATTGAATTTCACCTCCTTCATTTTTATTTCCCCTTTTCCTGAGCCTGTCACATGCTTTAGAATCTTAGATTTCCTCTGTTCCCTTGTCTCCTTGGACAGATACAAACTTGACTGGATGCGTGGCTCATCCTCTCTATGGGTCTTGTTTTTTAAAAGCACACACACACACACACACACACACACACACGTGCTACAACAAGGCACTGCACCGGAGTGAAGTCCCGGTGTTTCTGACAAGACCCAACATCTGTGGGCCCAGAGGTCACACTAGCACCAGTGCTGATCCCCACTCAGCTATTCTATCAGTCCAGTATTCCCTATGTGTTTTAGAAGGATGCCAGCATTGATTTACTGTCCTTAGAAATTGAAATATAATTGGTGGCACACTTTAAACTTTGTCTACTACACATCCTGAAACAGAACAGTGAAGATACCCTGATGTGATTTCATCATCAGTATCCACCACTCCAATTTGGTGTTTTGGAGATCAGCTCAAGTAAGCTCCTCTGCCCGCGTTGCATAGGAGTCTGGGTATCCTTGACCTCTCTCTGAGTGTCCTTGTGTGTACACTGAAAACAATGGTAAGAGCTCAGTGTTGTTCCCTTTGGTAATCTAATGAGTTAATGGAAATGACAGGCTCACTGTAAGCAAAAAAAAAAAAAAAAAAAAAAAGCATTAAAGCTTACAAAAACACTGAAATAAAATGTTACATGTATGGTAACAATGTTTCAGGAAGGTTAACACAGTAACCATTGCTACATCTGAGGGATCTCGGGATGCAGGATCCACTCGATGTGAGGTTACTGGTCCAGCTTCCTGCCCTAGGACCCATGATATCTTAGTTAGACAGCTCAAAAGAGAGCATTTAGGGAGGGCACGGGACACTCTGTGGGCTGGGTAGCCTGGGACACTGATGGGAGGTGGTGGAGCAAACATGGCCTTATGCCACTTGGTTTTCCTAAATGCTATGAAGTTGACATGTAAGTGTGGTTTGTGCTTGGAGTAGCCACTGTTTTGGAAGGAGTAATGTTTCAGAATGGTTACTGTCTATAGTACATAATTATTATAGAAAAAATTCAACTTGTGAGAAACACAAAAGGGAACCTAGCAAACTTCCTGTAGCTCCGTCATCCAGGCTTTGCCACTGTTAACACTGCGGCACCAATTTTGACATCAAAACACCTTGGTCATTTTTATGTAAAGAATACTTTTGGTTCATTAATATAAAAAATATTATTATGACCTATGCTGAAGTTTCACCACCAAATAGTTCCTGATGTTTCTACCGTCCCACCTGAAAGTTAAGCGTTACTTAAACAGAATTCCAGTCTGTGACTTGTACCATGCCTTATTAATTGACATGGTATTCTTTCCAACTTTCCACTCTCAAAGAACTTTACCGTCATAGACATATTTGGGTCCCTTTCATGACTGCGTTAACATATTCCAACTGGTGTATTGTTAGCAGAAAATTCCAGAAGTAAATGTTGCCTGAACTTGACACTGAAAATTGATTTCTCTGAAGAAACAGGAAATTCTGAGTATGCGTGTCTCTCCATCTTTGCAAACACTGGTCCATGGGGCAGGGACATATTTTATTTTTATGTCATTGGTCCATTGTGCAGAGGCTGTCATGTGAGCTTGTTAAGTTAACGCATGTTTAAGGTTTGCATTGGCAAGGAGGAGATGAGTGGATACTATTGTAAGGTGTGTGTCAGAGAGTAAACAGAGGCACAATAAACTTGTAGAGACATCGAGTCCATAAAGATTAGCATACCAGGGAGCTGCAACCCGGAAGTTGCTCAGGAACCCAGGGAGGCTGCCACAAGACCGGTCCAGTGTAGCTAACAAACAAGAGAAATCTGATTGGTCATGATGGCGGGGCTGCATAGACCGAATCTCTCTCTGCCGGAAAGCGCGCGTTACGTAACATGACTGCCAGAGCTTAGGTTCTGTTTCTCTTTAACACAGGCATTTGCAAGTCACAGCCAAGTGTTCCTGGTGTTTGCAAACCAAGTGTGCTGGGTCACTTCAGAGGCCTGCCCGGCTCCATCTGCTCAGGATTCACCAGGCTTGGGACTCCGCTTTTATCTACCATAAGCACATATCAAGTTACTTTCCTTGCTGGCATTTTTCTAAATTGGTGGTTTTCTCCTAGATATTTAGCTAGACTTTTCATTTCTTGGCCGCTTCTCAAAGGAAGGTGGTATATGCTGTTCTGTTGCTATTAACAGTTTCAATAGGATCCAATTAGACACTGCACTTACAGTGGGCAGTTCTGTGACTCTTATCATGTTCATAGCCATCTACGGCTTCCTATGCCTGCTGTCCATTAAGAGATCCTGCACCCTTCCCCCACTCTCGGCACTTCTGGTCCTTTCTGTTCACCTTGCCTCTTTCTGGACCAGAGCTCGGGGAACCAGGAGCCTGGTGTTCCCTTGTGCTGTGTGTGTAACTTGCTCTTGGCCATTTGTCCACTTCAGGTATTTGTGTTCTTTTGTAAGTCTGCCTTTCACTGGAGTTCTAGAGGATACAGCTCTGCTTCTAAAGCCTGGCCTCCCTCTGCTACCACCCTCTTTTTTTTTTAAAGACTTATTTATTTATTTTATGTATATAAGTACACTGCCACTCTATTCAGACACCAGAAAAGGGCATCAGATCTAATTACAGTTGGTTGCGAGTCACCATGGGGTTGTTGGGAATTGATCTCAGGACCTCTGGAAGAGTAGTCAGTGCCCTTAACCACTGAGCCATCTCTCCAGCCAGCCACTGCCCTCTTGAATGCAGAGCAGGGTCCTCTGTGATCCTCAGCATCCCACAGTCAGCCTTTCCCGGAGCACTCCGTGGATGTGTGTGATCATATGTTGTTCTAGTCTCTGGATTTTCTGTCAACTGCTTTCAGCTTTCCTCCGTTACACAATTGCTCCAAATGCTCGCAGAGGAGCACTTGTCTGCCAGCCACGCCCATCCCTTCTTCTCTCTACCGTCCAGCTTTTGATGGATCAAACGTTCTTCATCCTAGGGAGTTTGTTCTCCCTTTGAGCTTTCTCAAGTTCCCACCTTTGTTCACTGCTTTGAATCCTATAGCCCAGATTTGCTACCTCCATGTTCATCCTTGTTCTGTGTCTTTACCTTGCCTGGGCTCCAAAGGGAGGCAACCAAACATTGTTTCAGCTTCTTTTCCCATCCCTGAACACGGAGTTTGCAAGGCAGAGCTCACTCTGTCATCTGTGCATGTGCCTGCCCGCAGAAGCAGTATGCAATCTCAGTTATGAAAGCCATGTGCTCCTGAAATCTGTGGAAACTAAAATTCTGTCAGTGGATTTGCATGAGAGTCCTCCTGCAGAGAGGAGAGTCCTCCCTGTACCACTCCTGCAGAGAGGTCCTCTCTTTCTTCTTCCCGGGGATAAGTAGCTAGTTTCTCACTTACCTTTTGCAAGGGAGAGTTTTAAATTTTCTTATCCAGGGGTAAGGAAAGAGTCGCCTCCTTCATCCATGACTGGGTCTCTATCTTCCTGCAATGTGCAGCTGTGTGTGTGGCTGAAGCCGGCCAGTCTTGCTGTGTGGTGTTAAGCTTGTGAACTCATGTGATCAAGATCTAGGGAAGAAATCACATAACATTCACAACACAGCTTAAGTTTATGTATATGAGTGTGTGCCTTCTTGTACAGATGTGTACCACCTGTGCGCCTGGTACCCACAGATGTGAGAAGGAGTCAGATCCTCTGGAGCTGGAGTTATGGATGGTTATAAGTCACCTGGTAGGTTCTGGGAACGGAACCCAGGTCATCTACAAGAGCAACCAATGTTCCTAACCACTGAGCCATCTCTCCAGCCTCACAACGCAGCTTTTGGCATTCCAAATCGTGCCCAGAGAGCACCCTGAGTTTCTTCTCCAGCATCCTGTTGATGACAGGACCCTTCACCAGCAGTGCTGCAATGCTGGCCAGCTGGCATTCAGAGTTTCCAGTGCACAGAAGCCGTCTCAAGCTCGACAGAATCACATTGACGTATTTGGTTTGTCTCGTGCTGACCAATAGGTGAATGGAGCTCTGGGTGGCAGGCATCTGTTTTCACATACCCCGTGGTAATAGAGACATTCTAAAGACAGTCTCCTGCCTTGTGCATAACGGAACCCCAGTCTCCACTTCGGGATAGATCAGTATCTGTAGCCAGTCTAATAAATTTACCTGCTCAGCTGTCACATCAAGGAACACGCCCCAAGTCAGATGTTCTGGGCACAGATGTTTCAAACAGTTACTGTTATTGAGAGGCTTGAGTCTAGAAAATTGTCAAACAAGAGAGCATTTTAGGTATTCAGCTTATGAAAAGTCAAATTCAGTGGACAGTTACAATCAAGCCAGAGAGAGAGAGGGGAGAGAGAGAGAGAGAGAGAGAGAGAGAGAGAGAGAGAGAGAGAGAGAGAGAGAAGGCTTCTGCTCCTCCCTTCAAATGAGCTTTAAGCACGGCCTTCTTGCCCCCAGAACCCAATTAGAACATAGCTATTCTCTGTGAGTGAACAGCTAGCTACCAGCAGGGTTTCTGCCTGTGAGGGAGATGGTCACCTTCCGGTGGAGGTTAATGAATCTGCAGAACTGTGGGGAAGGCCAGTCTTTCCTGCAGCAAGGCTGGGGGTACAGAAGAGACCTAGAGAAGATTAGGCAGAAACAAGAGAGGTGGTGACATCTGGGTGTTAATGGCAACTCTGGCCACAGGGCTGCAGGGGTGAGGAGGGGCTAGCCCAGGCTTGCCCTTAAACTTCCAGCCTGCTGCTGGGATGCTGTCAGCTAAAACTTCCAAGCTAAAACATCCCAGCTTCCTCATCTTGCTTCTGAAGTCTTCAATGTTTGCATCTAATAATGTGTCCAGAGTTGCTTTTACAATGCCGAGAGATCAGAACCATCGGTAGATTGATTTGATAGATTCTGTGATAGCCACACAATACACAGAAATATGAAGCCATTCAAAGCATTCCCAGAAGTTGGGGCATTGTTGTACATACCTATGATTTCGGTGCTTGGGATATGGAAATGGGGATCAGCAGTTTAAGGTCACTGTCAGCTACATAACAAGGTTAAGGGCAGCCTGGGCTACATGAGACCTGGTCTCAAAGGGACCCACAGCAAACATTAACAACAAAATTCAAAGAATGTTTATAACACTGGCATAATGCAAGGTACTCTGGCAAAAGGTATATGTAAAACTGTGTGGCCTGCGATCTACTGCATGGTAGACCTCAAGTCAGGATGGATCAGGCACAGCCGTTGGTAAGCCGATGGAACTGGGAACCACTGGACCACCAAGCCTTCACTCTCCTGGCCCCGTAACCCTGAGCTGAGCTTTGTGCAACTGTCCAGCGCAGGTGCTGTGCACCTGAGGGATCCCTGGCCACCCCGTGTGATAAGAACACAGGACAGGGATGTGATGTGCCACCCCATGTGGATAAGAACGCAGAGCAGAGATCTGTGCTCTGGTGGACCCTCAAGGATCACAGATTTGAGTGATTCTGTTTCCTTTTGACTTCTCTGTGTCTCTTGTGAATTCTACAAAGGACTTTGTAGCATCTGTAGCCATACAAAGTGAGGGGTGTTCAGCACTGGAAGGATCTGCTAGCCTCTGGCTGCCCCATCTCCGCAGCCAGTCCTGAACCCACCCTGCAGTTGACTTTGTGGGGGTATCCTGTGGTTTTCTCTTCTGATAGGCAGAGTAGACCCCGAGGCATGGAGGCCTCAGTAATGTTTTACTAATAGACTATCTCATAATGTAGTAAAATACTAAGAATTTAAAGTACTATCCCTAACCATGGAACAATTGAATGACTATAATAAAACAACAACAACAACAACAACAACAACAAAAACCCAGAAAAAAACCCCGCTAATTTATTATTCCTATTTTAAAAAGGAAAAGGACCACATTAAACCAACACCAGGCTTTCTGAAACTGTCTAGTCTGCCCCTGAAGTCTTAACTGTGGTTTCATATCTCATTGCAACATCTTGCCTTCCAGTAGCAACATCTGTCAGAGGACTGTGTCGTCTGGACCCTTAGCTGAAATTGACAAACACGCGACATGCAGGGTGACAATAAACCAGGGTCTGAGTGGTGCCAGCTTTCTTTCTTTGTCCCAACCCTGCTGTCAAATGCTCCCATGCAGAGATGCATTCCCAGTGACTCTGGGCTTGTTGGAATAATTCTACTCAAGTAAATGTTCTGGCAGGACTCTTAGGGAGGCTCTGACTGGGGCTCACGTGCTCTGCCCAGAAGCGTGGGGGACACGGAGATGTTGGGAAAACGGGTTGGCTCAGCAGAACCATGTGCTTCTGGTTCTGGAGGAAGTAGGATCTGATGGGGACTGAGGCTGTTATGGGACCAGTGAGGGCGGTCCAGGTCAGCACAGCACTGCTGAATGACTGCACCTGACCCTCAGTCTCCACTGGAAGGACTATTGGGTGGCGCTGCTGTCAGGGGTGTCTTCTGCCCTGGTGATCTTTGATCTTTGAGGGGGCTCTGCACTGTGCAATGTTCCTTTCCCTAATTCTCTATTAGAGTTTTATATATATACACATACATAATACACACACATACATATATATGCACAGATATTCTCGATTAGTGTATTATATATATTACTATATATACATACACACATATAAATAAACACACACACACACACACACTGCACATTAAAGCTGAGCTGAGATTTGATGTCACTTAAATTAATGTTAGCAACGACTTGGCCCTGCTCTCATTTTGCAGGTGAGGAAAGTTCAGGATTCTCCCAAATATAATTGAGAGGAAGAAAAAGGCAAATGTGCCCATGGTTTCAGACCTGACTATTCATTATCATGAAAGAAAAACGTGACCGTGACGATGCCCACAGGAGAGAACAGGCTAAAAAGGGACCAGAGGCAGGCAAGGACACATGGTCCCCTTCCCAGGCCTCTGGACTGGACCTAGCAGTGCTAGCCAGCGATTGCCCTAATAGTCCTCAGATTCCCCAGCCTGCAATATGGGGATTGCAGGAGCCACAAATAGAACCGTGAAGTGCTGCGGGGTAATGACTGCAGCCTGCCTTCTCCCTGCTCGGAGCTAAATAGTTCCAATTCCGTTAGCAATTTTTCTTAGGATATATCTGCCAGCAGTCTAATCGCCTGTGAGGCTGTGGATTACCCACGGCGAGACTCCCCCTTCTCTTGCATTGCGGGCCCAGAGCGCAACCCAGCCCTGGATCTGTCAGAATCAAGGCTGGGTACTGGGGAGGAAGCAGGCACGCTCCTGAAGAGATGTCTGTCTCCAGTGGAATCGAGTTTCAGCCAACATGTCTCAGAGAAAGCCTTCTCATGAAGCAAGAGTGAACAGGGCACAGCATGAGGTGTGTGTCTCTGTCTGCCTGTCTCCACAGACGCGTTACTGCAGCTTAATTGCTGTGACTCAGGGTATCAGGCCCAAATTTACCTTTGGGCATCCTGTATTTTGTGTGTCTAACTGACCTGTCAACATCCAAGGAGCACCTGGCGAGTAGATTTCCCTTATTGTAAAATAACTACGTCTGTTCCAGAACTTCCCTTAACTTCACACAGTGGTTGGTGCTTCCTCGGGGCGTTCTGTCTTTGAGGAACTGCTGTTCTGGAGGTGAGGAAGTCTCCTAGACAAATGTCAGGTGGGACTGAGGAAACGCCCTTCAGGATGGTTCCCCTTTTGCTATCCTCTGGGTTTTTGGTCCTTGTTCCTCTCCTCCATAGTGGGCTTCCTGTTGTGTTGAAACCTACAGGCCCAAGTGACCTGAAGGAGGGGACCCACAGCAAGGGGTCTCTTGTGTGCCTTCACTCTGAGTGACTTCCAAGGTGGGCCCAGGGACAAATCCCTAGATCCACAGTTGGCCTCTCACTCTCTTTCAGGAGCACACTTCCCCTCCCCCAGTTAGCTCTCTCCATTGCTGCAATTCTCCATGTTTCCTCAAGCCCAGGGCTTCCCAGCATTCTGACTCATTTTTTTGAGGCCCTGACGTGTCTTCAGCAACCCTTACCCATCAATTCCGTGTCTCTCTAGAAATCTCCCTGGCCATGACTTACTTCCTATCTAGAAAGTGCTGAGTAATGTCATGCCCAATGACAGCTTCTCCACGCCTGTGCCCCAGTTTGCAAAGTGACAGCTCACCGGAAAGGTCAAATCTGAGCTTGTGAGTTTCTTTCTCCAAACTCCCTTCCTGCCAAGAGGGAGCCAAGTGAGGGCCATTTCTACCCTGCTTAGGACTGACTGGGGCTGGGCTCACTCAGAGGTGGGTCATCTGACTTTTGGGCCCATCCATTTTTAAGCCTTGAAGAAGAGATAAACTGACAGCCAAAATATTAATATTTGAGGCCGCCGTGTTCATAAATAAATGCTGCTGACTCCAGGATTCATACCAACCCTCAGCTTCTCTGGCTTGTGGGAGCTCAGGTGACACTTAGTGTGTGGCACATAACTCGTCCCTCACGTAGCCGCCAAGAACTGGCATGAGGGAAATGCTTAAGTTGCCTTATGTTTTTAAATATATCTCTTGTCTCATCCTCCCCTCCTCAACCCACACAGCCATCTTGGGCTCCTCCTGAAGAGTGTAGATCTTTCCAGTGAGTTACATCTCACAGAAGCAAACGCAACATACATCTCAGCCTACATGTGTATGTATGCATATATTTACCCAGCTTATTGTCTGAAAGCAGTCTATATTACGGCTGACTCATGTTTGAGGGGGAAATCCAAATTAGTAACTAACTTCTGTTTTTACTATGCCACCCTTGGAAAGGAAATGTGGAGTCTGTCCACCTGTAGCTACAATCCAGGCTGGGCCCTAATGGGACAGAGTTTTCTTGTCTCTGAAAAGGCAGAAGGGCACCTCCCCTGGGTTAGGCAGCAGGTGCACTTCAAGCTTTGCCACAACAGTGTGTGGCAAAGTCCCGTGGCCCTCTCATGTGTGAGAAGCCCGTCTGCTGAGAACTGGCCCCAGGGCCCTCGGTGTAGTGCTCCAGTGCTTCCGTCTGACCCTCAGCCCTGCAGCCTACTTTGGCTCCAGACTCATCGCTTCTAGTCTGACCCCACTGCCATCACTAGCCTGGGCTTTTCAGTCACGTAGAAAGTGCAACAGTGTGGTTTAGGGAGGGCCTGGGGTCCTGAGGTTGAGCCTCACCTAAACCTGTGGGCCCTCACCCGGCTGGGTTCCCTGGAGAGAGCCTGCCATGTTGTTACCACTGATCATGACCGGAATGGCACCTCCTGGGTTGCCTCATTAGGCTGGCATTGTCTGCCATTCTAATATGAATACAAGACTGTCCATGAGTTCTTCACTCTGAGGAACTCCCTCTCTGAGGAACTTGGGAGCCTGGACATGGTACGGGGAGGGCAGTTGGTCTCAATGATTCTGCCTAGACCAGCAGCCCTTCCACGTGATCTTGTCTGTCCTCTCTGCTTGCAGACATATGGACATTTGGGCACTATATTAGACGTTTCATGCTCCATACCACTATCTATGACCCCTGTACCCTAAAGCAAGGTCTTTGGCCAGGTGTGCTGACTGTAGTAACAAGAACGCCATCTTGAATCCACAGCACAGGGGCCTGAGGCTTGCTGGGAGCAGAGCACGCAGCAGGACAGCTTTTTCTTGCTCTGTGGTATCCCCTGTGTATCTGCTCTTTTTAGTCATGCATCATATCTGGTCTGACCAGAATGTTCTCCCCATATTAACTGTCAGGTGTTCACACAACAGTCACACAACCCTGTGTACCCACTGTACACAAGCCTTGACCCAGGAGCGAAGAGAGAGAAGGGATGGAGAGGCTGTGAAGGAAGAGACAAGGCCTTGGCCAGCTCCTCTGTTGGCTGGTGCTCTCTTACACCTCCCCCATCCCGCCCCTTCCCATCAGGGTACCTGAGAACAACTATAGGCCTGAGCTCTGTGTTTAGGTAGACAGTGACAATGGCCACCTCAGAGTGATGGGAGCAAATCCGACAGGCTCCAGAACACCAGGAACATTGTGTCTGGAGCTGGAAGGCCAGGATAGAGTGATCCAGAGAGTTGGGAGACTTCTGAGATTCCCCTGGGCCCTCTCACCTGCTGAGAGAGGGTCTGTTCTGTTCTTGTCATTATCTGACAGATTACAATCAAAGCACTGGACAGTGGACATTTGTGTACCATCACCTGTGTCATGACATATGATACCACCAGTTATGACATCACCTCATGTAGTGCTACCTCCCATGATGTCACCTCTTATGACATCATCTCATGTGATGCTACCTCCCATGATGTCACCATGTGTGGTGCCATATTATTTGATATCATCTTATGACAACATCTTGCATGATACCATCACTTGTCATATCAAATCGTCTCATGTGATGCTATGTCCATGTTTAGTGCTTTTTTGCGTGATGTCACCCTGTATGACATGACCAATTATTTCTGTGGGGTTCAGACTTTCCTTGGGGTGACTGTAGGATTTCCCCAACTATATGCCTTCCGACTTAGTAACATTTGTGGGTGATTTGGTTACCAATGAAAGACCTAAAGAAAATATTTTTTATTACATTAAACAATTTGATTACATTTAGTGTGTGTGTGTGTGTGTGCGCGCACATGCATGCATGCACGCACGCATGTGCACGCACACATGCATGCATGCATGAAATGCCATATGTGGAGGTCAGAGGACAACTGGTGGAAGTCATGCTACCTGGTTCTCCATGTGTGCACCCTGGGGACTGAACGCAGGTCATTAGACTTGGCAGAGGTGACTTTACCCATTAAACCATGTCACTGGCCTGGAAAGACCTTTTATTTTATCTGAAGGAATGTTAATTCTAGGTATGCTTTGAATGTAAAATTGTATTCGATTGCTATTACAATAAATAACAATATACTGGTTAGTTTTTCTTGTCAACTTGATACAAACTAGAATCACCTGAAAAGAGAGAAACTTTATAGAATTTCTATGGGACATTTTCTTTTTAAAGATTTATTTATTTTATTTTGAATAAGTAAGTGTTTGCCTACATGTGCTATTTGAAAGGTCTAAAAGAAGGGGTCAGGACCCCTGGAATGGGACTTACAATGACTATGAGCTGCCATGCAGGTGCTGAGACTGACCTTGGCTCCTTTGCCAAGAGCATCAACTGTGGGCGGGAGAGATGGCTCAGCGGTTAAGAGCACTGATTGCTCTTCCAAAGATCCTGAGTTCAAATCCCAGCAACCACATGGTGGCTCACAACCATCCATAAAGAGATCTGATGCATCTGAAGACAGCTATGTGTACTAAGATATAACAATAAATAAATCTTAAAAAAAAAAAAAAAAAGAACATCAACTGCTCTTAAAGCACTGAACCTCTCCAGACCACAAGAGGCATTTTCTTGACTGCTGATTGCTATAGTAAGGGCCAGGCCTCTGTGGGCAGTGCCGCTCCTGGGCAGGCAGTCCCGACTGTGTAGGAAACCTCACTGAGCGTGAACCGGTGGGTGCCAGTGTGAACAGCTTCTCTCGTGGCTCCTGCTTTGAGTTGCTGCCTTGGCTTGCCTAATAAACTGTACCCGGTTAGCTGAAATAAGCCCTTTCCTCCTCAAGTTGCTTTTGGTCAAAGTGTTGGTTTTTTGTTGTTTTTTGTTTGTTTGTTTTTTTGTCTGTTTGGTTTGTTGTTGTTTTTTTAATTATAGCAAAGAAAGCCAGCTGGAACAAGCAACGAGTCACTCTTTTAGAAGACCTGTGTTTAAGAAAATCAGAATGGTCTCCATGAAACCCAAGGCCTCTTTGGCTCTTTAAGGACTCAGCATCACTGAGAGGTGTTAATATGAGGGCTCGCCTGGAGGACACAGCCTGAGAGCACACATTGTTGCATTAATGGCTGGGCTGTGACTAAATGCACTGAAGAGGTTCTCTAAAGGGAAGAACTGAGGGGAAGGCTTTCACCAGGCAGGGAGCAGCATCTCTGACTCGTATAAAGAATGGTCAGTGGGACCCGCTGACTGGGGTCATCAGCCCCTAGGCAGCCTGGGGCTACAGACCCGGGACAAGCCAGGGCCTTGCATGTTCCTACAATGCCATTTGAAGACTTAGCAACAGCAGTGATGGTTGTCTACTGGGCAGCTTTGGGTACCTTGATTCTGACAGGCACTGCTACCACCGTGGCCCCTTGGATATGAATTTAGTTCCGCAGCTGAGCAGCTGAGGCCTAGAGAAACCAAAGAGCTACCCACAGCCGACTGAGACAGGAGGAACTATTCCACGCTGGAGAGTCCAACTGCCATCAGCAAGAGGAAAGCCTTTGTTCAGATTGGCCAAGGATCCATCTCTGCCTTCTCAAGGTCCCTTCCTCACCTGCTGTGACTAATTTGGCCACCAAAAGGCAGGCTGTGTGACCTTAAGGGCTTGGCTAACAATAGGTCAGAATGGGGCTTTGAAAATGTTTATTTAAGAGCAGTTGTACTGTGAGAGAGGCAGATTTCTATGAGAGAAAAGAGAGAGGCAGATTTCTATGAGAGAAAAAAGAAAGCCCCCACGGCAGGGTAGCGCTTAAGCCTGGATTGTGACCTGGCTTAATTGTCCTGTATTTGCAGTGGAGTGACTGGAAAATTCCTTATCCCCCAACACCTACAAGCCAGAGATTACTAGGACCAAAAATAAAACTACGCCCCACGGCTTCCCAAACAGGTACAACCTTGATTGAAGGCTCCCCCGAGACTCCCCCAGTGTGCCTGGCAGGAACCCCGAGAAGACAGCCGCAATTACAGAAGCATTTGCTAGCGAGAGGAAAAAAAAATATCAAATGCTGCTGGCTTTAAAACACTCTTGTCAGATTGGATTCAAGCCAAGTTATAAATGTGTGAATTTTGATTTTAGAAGGAAATTCAACAGCCCAGGGCTGCAAGAGTGATAGCCGGCCCTGCAGAAGGGAGAGTGTGGCTATCAACAGGGGAGAAGCCCCTGGCAGAGCTGGCTCCCTGATGACTATCCAGATATAACCAGTGTACACACAGCCTTGAAATACCAAGGAGAGTCTTCTCCATGGAAGATGGGACCAGAAGCTACACCTCCCAAACCACAGACAGACCAGGCCCAGAGCAGCTGCTGATATGCCCAGAGACCTCTGGTTTCCGCCAAGGTGGAACCCCAGATGAGGTACTGCCTACCTCCTGCATGAGGACAGGGCTGCTGGTACCCCAGGCAGGTGGAGGGGTGAGCTTGGTGTGCAGGCCTGGCTCCTCAGCACAGGAGCTCAGTCATCATTGCTGCTGCCTGCTTTCCGCACAGCCACACAACAGCACGGTGGAGAAGGGGCTGCCGACTGAGAGACAGAGTCGGGGGCCAAGCAGTGTAATAGCTGGGACAGCGGTTCTCAACCTGTGGGTCTGGACCCCTTTGAGGTCCAATGACCCTTTCACAGAGGTCACCAAAGACCATTCTGCATATCCGATGTTTACATTCCGATTCATAACTGCAGCAAAATCACAGTTATGAAGTCTCAATGAAAATCATTTTTGTGGTTGGGGCGGGGGGGTCACCACAACATGAGGAGCTAGCTGTATTAAAGGGTCACAGTATTAGGAAGGTTGGGAAACACTGCCCTAGGTGCTTTAGAGAAAGGGGCTGGCATGTGGAAGGGATAGAGACGTGGCTTCAGTTGCCAGGACCCCTTGTTATAATTTCATGCCAGGCACCCATTAGGTATACTGTTCTCTCAGTTCTGGAAGCAAAGATATTTGCCAGTTTATTGGCCCAAGGTGACAGTGTGGCCAAAAATGGAGGCCAGAGGGCAGTGAGCCTTGGGATTGATAGCAGCTGTCTTAGAAGTGTCGTCCAACATGAGACAAAGTTGATAAACTAATGATGGCAGGTTTTCACTGTCCGCAGAGGCCCGGAGAACCTGTAGAATGTGAGGCATCGGGGATCACTCTCTGAAGCTGTTTTTAGATGCCTACCATCATGTAATTAACCAAATATTCTGGGACATCTTGTCCATAGAGTGACTGACTCTTCATGGTTTATTTAACATGCAAGCCCACATGTGCGCGTGCAGGTCCGGGGAAATCCCAGAGAACGTTCATCACATTCAATAGGAAGAAAGCTGTACAGTAGATTGATACAGTAGACGGGGCTCCACTGTGAGGAACAGTGGATCAGCCAGAAGTGTCGGATCAGCCTGTGGAGGTCTGGGGACAGCTTCCTGAATCGGGTTCTTTCTCCTCAATTGCCGGCGTTCAGCTGGTTCCGCTCCTTGCATTGTGGTCGGCTGGCTGCTCCCGTGGGTAGCGTTAGGAGCACAATCTGCCCACCGCCCGCAGATCAGCTCTCCAGGTGATCCCACACAATCAAGGCATGAGGAGCCTGAGCACGGGCCTCTGAGGGCTCCTCTGACTGCAGGTTCATTTTGGTTTTGAGAGAGGAGGGGCAGGCTCTTAAAAGGCCATAAAGGGACCTGGGCAAAGCTTCACAGAGCAGTCCAGGTCAGTGAGCAGAGGGCTGTCACTGTTGGATGCCAGCTCAGAAGGGTGGGCAGCTGGGAGCTGTCAGTGTGTTGGAGGCTTTTCCAAGTCAGATAGCAGCTATTATTAAAAATGAACATTCATAAACTTCCAACTAAATATATTAAGAACAAAACTCATCAACTCCTAATTACTTCTCTAAACCTTCTTGTAGCTACACTCTAGGGGGGGCACTGAACAACCACACTGGGCTTGAAAGCTATGGTGTATGAGGTTAGCTGCAGGACCCAGGCGGGCCTGTTCTGATGCGGGGCCGTTACCTGGTGAGACCCGGCCAGGGGTGCGAGTCCTTGGTCCTTTCTGTCAGCTGGAAACGCTGAGAGGCCTGTTCCATTGCTCCAACACAGCAGGTTTTGATAAAAGGAGACAGCCCATGATTTTCAAACTTTATTATAGATGACTAGATTGAGAGAGGGTAGGTAGAGAGATGAGATCTGGCCATGGCCACATGAAAAGAGGGGCGTCTTAGTCAGGGTTTCTATTCCTGCACAAACATCATGACTAAGAAGCAAGTTGGGGAGGAAAGGGTTTATTCAGCGTACACTTCCACGTTGCAGTTCATCACTAAAGGAAGTCAGGACTGGAACTCAAGCAGGAGCTGATGCAAAGGCCATGGAGGGATGTTTCTTACTGGCTTGCTTCCCCTGGCTTGCTCAGCCTGCTCTCTTATAAAACCCAAGAGCACCAGCCCAAAGGTGGAACCACCCACAAGGGGCCCTCCCCACTTGATCACTAATTGAGAAAATGCCCCACAGTTGGATCTCATGGAGGCACGTCCCCAACTGAAGCTCCTTTCTTAGTGATAACTCCAGACCGTGTCAAGTTGACACAAAACCAGCCAGTACAGAGGGGTAAGAGAACAGAGAAAGAGAAAGGTAAGAGAATGGGAAAGTGAGAGAGAAGAGGAGAAGAGAAGAGAAGAGAAGAGAAGAAAAGAGAAGAGAAGAGAAGAGAAGAGAAGAGAAGAGAAGAGAAGAGAAAGGAGAGGAGAGGAGAGGAGAGGAGAGGAGAGGAGAGGAGAGAAGAGAAAAGAAGAGAAGAGAGTAAGAGAGCTAGGAGGGGCCAAGCATCCCCTTTTATAGTGGGCTGGGCTACCTGGCTGTTGCCAGGTAACTGTGGGGCAGGGCAAACCTGGCTGTAGCCAGGTGTTTGTCGGGGTGGAGTCCAGCCAGAATGCTAGGGGCCTGGGGCGTGGCCCTACGTGACTGGCGGCCACAGGGTTATGCCCGACAGACCCACAGGGGCCAGCAGGCAGGTGAGGTGCCCAGCAACACGTGGTGAGTAAATCTTGTGTATACATACATTTTGCCATGAACACCTACGTCCAGCATGAACAATGACCAGGCACCCTGCATGTTCTCAGCACCCATGGGACATGCTTCTAGATAGACCCGCTAGAGGCCTGGTGTGCTGGCTAGTTCTGGGTGTCAACTTGTCACAAGCTGGAGTTATCATAGAGAAAGGAGCCTCCTTGAGAAAATGTCTTCTTAAGATCCAGCTGTGAGGCATTTTCTCAATTAGTGATCAGGATGGGAGGGCCCCTTGTGGGTGGTGCCATCGCTAGGCTGGAAGTTTTGGGTTCTATAAGAGAACAAGCTGAGCAAGCCAGGGGAAGCAAGCCAGTAAGAAACATCCCTCCATGGCCTCTGCATCAGCTTCTGCTTCCTGACCTGCTTGAGTTCCAGTCCTGACTTCCTTAGGTGATGAACAGCAATGTGGACGTGTAAGCTGAATAAACCCTTTCCTCCCCAGCTTGCTTCTTGGTTATGAGGTTTGTGCGGGAATACAAACCCTGACTAAGACACATGGGAAAGAGAGAGAAGCTTCCCTTTTATTGCTGAAGTCCCCAACCATGGCGTGGGCACATTACACAACCAAGAACATTCTCAAAATACTTGAGAGGGTCATGAGTACTTGGGAAAGTGTGTGGACAGCTACAGTAGAGCAATTCAGAGGTCACAGGGACAGGTTGACCTTATGGCCTGAGCTCTTCAGGTAGGGTGGCATCAGGCACTGGACGTCTCAGATGTCTGCTGTTACATGTTCCCACTCCATATCAGTGTCACATATTCCCAACTCCATGGGTGAATATAAGCGTCATGGTTCCACCTTTGAGGGACCGTGTCTGATGGCTTCCCTATGTCTAGAACACCAATATTCATGGGTAACAACTGGCTGCTCTGATTCATGGGAACAGGCCTGCTTACAAGGAGAGGGAGAGTGGTGCTTCCACACCGAGGGCTGAGTGCTTCAAAACAGAGGAGTCAGGCTTGGGGACATCCTCCCTTGTACCTGCTGGGGTGGGGCAGGGTGCCTGCTCACTCTTCCTTTACCTGAGAACTCCTCAGGCTGTGTGAGCAAACATCCTTAGAGGGCTCATTCTGCTTGTCCTGTGCCCCTCAGTGTCAAATGAAGCTAGTCCCACCAGAACTTTTGACTCGGCACCCTAAGCACGGCCCATTCCTGGAAATCACGTTCTGTAAGTCTTCCTCTACCTGGAGTGACCAGGCTCCACTGGCAGCTGGCGCTCTTCGGAGGGACACCGTCTGGATCCCTGCAGCTCTGAGAGCATCCAGGGACAGAGAGGAACACAGATCCCACCAGAAGCCAGAGGATCCCCCTTGCTTTGTACCAGGTATTACTTAGCTCAAGCCAGCAGGCTGGGGGTGGAAGTGCAGCTGTGCGGTCAGGAAAGCACACGGGCTTGTGAGCCACCTGAATCTCCCAGTGGAAAGGTCAGAGGACGTGTCTTCTGTCCCCTGTCAACTGTCAACTTCATAACCAGCACCAACCAAACCTACATTAAACATGTTGAGGAATAAGACGGTAGCCTTCTTTAGACGCCAGAAACCTGTGTATAATCTGGAGTACATCAGCTATTAAAATTAGAATGTATACAGTGCACAATGCATTGTGCACTGGCTTGGGCTGCCCCGTCGGTCAGGGTCAGCAGGGCCTAGCACTGTGAAAGCCTGGCTACAGCAGACAATGGCTGCTGCTGACTCTGGGGGTGCTGTGCACTGAGATGTAGGCTTCACGCATCTCTCTCTGTTCCTTCTGAAGATCACTGCTGTTGAACAGGAGCCCCGTGTCCCAGCAGGTTCTTGCTGGCTCTCCTCTGGGGCCTCCGGCTCTGTGTGTCCTGAAGTGAACGCTCTTTCTTTGCTAAAGTGTAAACTCGGGATTTTCTCCTGGGGAGTTCCTCTGACTTCCATGGTTGGGGCTGTGTATAGTGGAGGGGAGAGACATTGTTTTCCTGACCCCAGATTACACATGTGTTGTAGTATCTGCCCTACCCTAGGGGAATCACGTCTCCATCAAAGCATGTATTTACACTAGAAGGAAGACTCTCCTTCATGGCTGGGCAGGCTTGTGGTCAGTGCCCAGACAGCAGGTTTTTCACACCATTACTGAAGAAACAAACTGGGTTCTTTTGTCAAAGAGTTGAGATGTATGCGGGCTTGGTTCTACCTTATTCTACCCTGGAAGAAGTGGGGTAATGGAAAGAGAGGCAGTTCTGTTGCAGAGAGGTGAGGATACTTTAGCTGGATACAGCCATTCCTGATGCTCACCTCATGCTTTCTATTTCTGTGTCTTTTTAGCCCTACTCATACAACAAGAGCTTCTCTTGGATTAAACTAATTGTAGTTGGGTCTTGGTTCATCATTTGGTTTCCTTCCTCTGGGGATGAACAGCTGTGCACGCTTGGGGAGTTAGCATCTGACACTTTAATCAAATAATTCCTTTTGTCCCCAGCTCTCCACTCTGGCTTGTGTGTTTCTCTGGTTCTTAGCACGGTGCCTAATAGTGACCATTATCAGATAAACATTTTCTCAGTATGTGGAACTCTATGTTAGCACATGCTTCTCCCTGTGGAGGTCATAGATCTATGTCCAGAGAAGGTAAGAAGGGTTCGAAGTGACAACAGCCACCTCAATGCCCTCCTGGCTGTATTGATTTCAAATCTCAGGCATTGGCTATGGTTCCTTTGCCACTGTGGGCTGTCTCCAATGGAGCTGGGGTTCAGCCTAACCAGAGGGACAATTTGGCTTTTTCTCACAGCACTGACTTCTTGTAGAGGCCACGTGATTCAGGGCCAGTCAGTGCTGCCACTCTGCTCATTGGCAGACATGAACTCTACTTCTCATAAAGAGAGCCTAGAACCAGCTCCAAGAGGTGGGAAGTGGGCGTGTTATCCACAGCAGGGGATTCTGGGTCTTGTAGTCTGGCGTGGTGGCCATAACTATCTGTATCCCATAACTGTCCCAGGCTTTATTCACCCATCATCTGAGTCCAGTGAACTGAGACACTTCAAAAGTGTGGGTCGCAGTGAGAAAGAGGCCGTGGGACTATACTTGCTGTGCTACTTTATAGGGAATGTTGCTTCCCAGCCCACCGTCTCTTGTCTTCAGAGCTGGACCTTGGATCTCACGCTATCTATTTCCGCTGCATACAGTCAGAGGTCTACCCACAGCCTGCAGCATGATGGAATGGCATTGTATTTTACTTCAACACTGCGGGAGATGGACTGATCAATGTGGATAAAGTAACAGATTATATAGATGCTGTTGCCAGGCATGGCTGGATCTGGTGAATGCTTTTTTCTAAATGTACAAATGTGTTTATAATGGAATAAATGCAAACAAAAAGCCAAGTTCCTATGCATGCAGATTTTGTATTTATATCTTTTTCTGTGGCTGAAATGGAAAGCCGCAGCTAACTCTACGTGTATGATTTGTGTTGTACACAGTGTATGTTTTTCATATTCAGTTTTCTAAACATGCCACAAATATTGAATGTGCTCACTGGCAGACACTGGAACGGGCGCTTCCCGTTCCTGCTGCTGTGGCTGCATTTCTTAGAGGGCGTTCTCTCAGCTGCTGAGCATCTCAGCCCAAGAGGGGCCTCTCATCCTGCCCCCCTTCCGTTATCAGCCCCTGTAGTCCCCAGAGTAAACCCCTAAGGTACACGGAGGGTGCCCTATGGGATGTTTTCAATAAAACCAAAGGGCCACAGCTCCAGCCAGGATGGAGAAACCCCTGGGCCACCAGCTGCTGGAAAGGAACAAACACACAGCGGGTTCATTTCAAGACTCTAGGTGGCAGTCACATGAGCATCTGTAATCACCGTCAGCAGCAGATCTAGACAATGTAATCTAGACAATGTAAACACCTCCTTGTTTATCGGTAATAACCAGCTTCCTTGTTCAAGTGTGTTTAATAACTTCCCCGCCCCCACCTCCATCCAACTGCCTATAATGAACACACTAAGCTCCCGGGGCGCCTCAGTTTCTCTATCAGGGAGCCTAGAACACATGATCCCAATTTTTCTTTCCATGTGTCTGCCTTCATTCCCTCAGTACCCCAGTCAGGTCCATCCGTGGTAAAGGACTCGGCTGCATTGTCAGCTCAGCAATGACATCGCATTGGTCTGCCCTCCGCTGACCTGCTCGGAACCCCTAGTCACTTCGTTATACACAATTTACAGAAAGCAGAGATCGCTGTGCTGCACCATCCCTCCAGGGAGGGTTTAATCCCCCATTGAGCAAATTCCTGAATGTGTGCTGTCAACATGGGCACTGCTGTATCAAGAATCTCATGACCTCAGACTCCCCGGGCAAATAGCAGTGCTCCCCACAGAGCGAGGCTCAGAAGTATGACAAAGATTTCCTTCCATCCATGTGTGGATGTTGATAGTATATGCAGAAACTGTCTAGTGTAGTTTACCCCTCTGTGTTTACTGCCTCAAGAATGCTCCCCACAGAGATCGCTCCTGCCTATGTTAGCTAAACTTGTCTCCTGAGCCAGCTGTATACCATAAGCCCCACCTCCTTGTTTATCAGTAATAACCAGCTTCCTTGTTCAACTGTGTTTAATAACTTCCCCGCCCCCACCTCCATCCAACCGCCTATAATGAACACACTAAGCTCCCGGGGCGCCTCAGTTTCTCTATCAGGGAGCCTAGAACACATGATCCCAATTTTTCTTTCCGTGTGTCTGCCTTCATTCCCTCAGTACCCCAGTAAGGTCCATCCATGGTGAAGAACTCAGCTGCACTGTCAGCTCAGCAGTGAAGAAACAGTTGCCCCACGGAGGCTGGCTATAAACCACGGAGGCTTGCAGTGTGCAAAAAGACTGTGGGGTTGTGAAGTGCCCTGGAATGGGAGGAGGAAAGTGTGGGAGGGGCAGGAATGAGGGGACAACAGTGCTTTCAGAGTGAGCCAGGACCTCAGAGTCAGCTGCTCCACCTCTAAGTCTGCCTTAGGCTGGGAGTCTTCACCCCTATGCACCAATAGCAGGCAGGCAGTAGGCAGGCAGCAAGCAGGCAGGCAGCAGGCAGGCAGGCAGGCAGCAGGCAGGCAGCAGGAGGCAGCAGGCAGGCAGCAGGCAGCAGGCAGCAGGCAGGCAGGGAGCAGGCAGGCAGGCAGGCAGCAGGCAGGCAGGCAGGCGGGCAGGCAGGTAGCAGGCAGGCAGCAGGCAGGCAGCAGGCAGGCAGCAGGCAACAGGCAGCAGGCAGCAGGCAGGCAGCAGGCAGGAGGGCAGGCAGGCAGGCAGGCAGCAGGCAGGCAGGCAGGCAGGCAGACAGGCAGCAGGCAGGCAGGGAGCAGGCGGGCAGGCAGGCAGCAGGCAGGCAGGCAGCAGGCAGGCAGCAGGCAGCAGGCAGCAGGCAGGCAGGCAGCAGGCAGGCAGGCAGGCAGCAGGCAACAGGCAGCAGGCAGCAGGCAGGCGGGCAGGCAGGCAGCAGGCAGGCAGGCAGGCAGCAGGCAGCAGGCAGCAGGCAGGCTAAAACACTCCAGATGTGCAGGCCAGTGTCTGTCAACCCAGCACTGATTCTAAAAGCTGAGCCTCTCAGACACTTCCTGGAATTTACAGGACCTTCTTGTTTCTTCTGAGATCGAATGTCCTGCTAATCTGTCCTGCACTGTATGAGCTGTCTCACTGCCTCCATCTCCATGGAGACCTTCCCATGGACTCTGTTTTTCGTGCTGGCACACCACCCTAGGCCACTTATACTCTCCATAACTACCTGTTCTCAATGTGGTGGGGTGGGAGGAATTCTCCAAGCACTTATATAAAATCACTATCTATCATATGCAGTTACCAAACCTAGACACTATTGTGGATGCCAACAAGTGCTTGCTGACAGGAGTATGGTATAACTGTCTCCTGAGAGGCTCTGCCAGAGCCTGACAAATACATAGAGGGATGCTCACAGTCATCCATTGGACTGAGCACAGGGTCCCCAATAAAGGAGCAAGAAGAAACACAAGGAAGTTAAGGGGTTTGCAGCCCCATAGGAAGAACAACCAACCAGTACCCCCAGAGCTCCTAGGGACTAAACCACCAACCAAAGAGTACACTTGGTGGGACTCATGGCTCCAGCCACATATGTGGCAAAGAATGGCCTTGTCAGACATAAATGGGAGGGGAAGCCCTTGGTCCTGAGAAGGCTCAATGACCCAGTGTAGAATGCCAGGACAGGGAAGCTGGAGTGGGTGGGTGGGTGAGCAGGGGGATGGGGGAGAGGGAATACGGGGTTTTCGGAGGGGAAACCAGGAAAGGGGACAACATTTGAAATGTAAATAAAGACAATATCTAAAATAAAATAATCACTATCTATGCTGAATACAGGGAGAAGGAGCATGTCCGGACCTATTCATCTCCAACCAACAGAGCATCTGGATGGCTTTCCCAGTGTCACCTGGCTCCCTTTCCCCCATGATGCCCTGGCTCTGGCTGCCACACCCAAGATCTTCTTATCTAGTCATGAGATTATCCGGTTCCATAAGTCATCCTTACCATAGCCTGAGGCTGCTCTGAGGACTGAGCGTGAAATTTTTTCATTGGGTATTTTGTTTCTTACTAAGGGGCAATTTTCCTGCCCTTCCATTCTGCCCTTGGCCAAGGGTTGCCAAGGTGCTCCAAAAGCACAACAACCAATAATGGCAGCAACTTTGGTCATCATGGTGTCTGGTTCAATCGCTCAGGGGATCCTGGGGTGTAGAAATACAACATTTGGCCCTCATTCATATTACTTCCTAGTATAGAAGAAATTTAAAACAAGGTTAATAATAATTAAAAAAAAAAAAAGAGCTGGGCGGTGATGGGGCACGCCTGTAATCCCAGCACTCTGGGAGGCAGAGGCAGGAGGATTTCTGAGTTCGAGGCCAGCCTGATCTACAGAGTGAGTTCCAGTTCCAGGAAAGTCAGGGTTATACAGAGAAACCCTGTCTCGCAAAAACCAAATCCAAAAACAAAACAACAACAACAACAACAACAAACCAAGGTTAATGGGCTAGGTAGATGGCTCAGCTGATAGAGCACTTGCCTTGCAAGTCTGAGAACTGGAGTAACTCTGCAGAACCCATGTATAAAGGCCAAGCATGATGACCCACATCCTGCAGAACCCATGTATAAAGGCCAAGCATGATGACCCACATCCATCCAGCCCTGGGAAGCAAAGATAGGCATACCTGTGGGCTTGCTAGCCATCCACACTGGCTTAATTTGTGAGCTTCGGGCCAGTGGAAGAGCCTATCACAAAAATTAAGGTGCAAGGCTCCCAAGACAACACCCAGAGTTGACTTCTGGCAGATGCCATGAAATGTGCCCCAATGCCCAGTCTCCCCAACGGGTCTACCTGCTATTTGCTGTCTGAACATTCCACACCAAAAACAGAGAGGGCACTCATCAGTGACTGAGTGGCAGAGCCACCCAGTGAGCCTTTAGCTGTGATGGGCCGTCACCACATCTCATGTTCTTCTAAACTAGTGGTTCTCAACCTTCCTAAAGCTGAGACTCTTTAATGCATTTCCTTATGTCATGGTGAGCTCCGACCATAAAATTGTTTTTGTTGCTACTTCATAACCATAATTTGCTTTCTCATGGTCTTAGGTGACCCCATGTGAAAAGGTCTTTCAACTTCCCAAAGGGGCCATGAGAAACATTGTTCTAAACTGTCTTCAGTCAAAATCCTTCCTTCCACAACTTCTCTCTAGGCAGAAGCCCTCTTCCCGACTCCAGCCCATTCCATCTTCCTACACATCACTTTCTTAGTGATACAGTGTCTCCCGGAAATACCAAAGCCAACACGCAGGTGTTCAGTGGTTGAAGGATAGACACAGCACAAGCACATATCCAAACTCCATCAGTCACTCACCTGTGTGAAAGGCAGCAGGATGCATGGTCTGGTCCCCCACCCTGAAACATACACACACATACACACACACACACACACACACACACACACACACACACACACACAATTTCTCCCTTGGGGGCAGAGGTTAAAGGAAGGATCCAAGGCAGGAGGAGCAAAACTGAGCTCGAGTACTGTTTTGGAATGTTTATCAAATGTGTGGAGAAGCACAAGCCATGGCGTGCTGGGTTCATTCTTTACAGGTTGCTGTGTGCACCAGCCTCCAGCCATGCTACACTACGTGAGAGGGAGATATAAACCTATTGTAGTATACCATGTAGATTTGTGTCTTATCATGTAGATTTGTGTGTTATCTTAGTTAAGATTTTACTGCTGTGAACAGACACCATGACCAAGGCAACTCTTACAAGGACAACATTTAACTGGGGCTGACTTACAGGTTCAGTGGTTTCAGTCCATTATTGTCAAGGCAGGGACATGGCAGCATCCAGGCCAGCATGGTGCAGAAAGAGCTAAGAGTTCTACATCTTCATCTGAAGGCTGCTAGCACAATACTGGCTTCCAGGCAGCTAGGAAAAGGGAGCCCACATCCACAAGGCCACACCTATTCTAACAAGGCTACACCTCCCAACAGTGCCACTCCCTGGACCCAGCATGTACAAACCATCACATGTGTTATACCATGTCTTGTGCCTTACACCACATAGATTTGTGCATTATACCATGTAGTAGATTTGTTATATGCTGCCACAGACTAGGAGAGAACTTAGGGTGGGGAGGTGAGGTTAAAGGGGAGTTGTGGAAGAGTCTGTGCATTTGACACAGCTTTTAAGGTCCAGTTCAGAAAATGTTCAGTGCTAACAACAATGACAGGTCTTGGGATTCAAGCTGATCTGTACTGGTGACCCGCTATGCAAGGCCTCTTCCACACAAGAGAATCCCATTGACTTCCACACAATGAAGCAAACACATTGTGTCATAATTGCTTCAGCTGTCAACTCAACATGGCCTAGCATTAGCTGAAGGAGTCTGGGTTGGGAGAGGGCTCAGATCATGTGGTCTTGCCTGTGAGGAATTGTCTTGATTGTTGATTGATGTGGGAAGGAGGCTCTAGCTCACTATGAGTGGTGACACTCCTGAGCATGCTGTCCAAGAACTCTAGCTGAGGTGAGTCTGGGAGAGCGACACTCAGAGCCATTCCTACACGGCTTTTACCTCAGCACCTGCCCTGACTTCCCTCAACGATAGATAGACTATGACCTGGACATGTATGTTAAAATAAAATTCTTGCTGTTTTATCGAGGCTATCTATTGCTGCAACGAAACACCATGAGCAAAGACAACTTGGGAAGGAAAGTTCATTTTACCCCCACTTCCACATCACAGTCCATCACTGAAGGAAGTCAGGACAGGGACTCAAACAGGGCAGGAACCTGGAGCAGGAGCTGATGCAGAGGCCGTGGAGGGGTGTTGCTTATGGATGGCTCCCATGACTTGCTCAGCCTGCTTTCTTATAGATCACAGGACCACCACCACCTATAATGAGGGCCCTCCCACAGCTATCGCTAATTAAGAAAATGTCTTACAGTCTTGCCTATAGCCTGATCTTATGGAGAAATCTCCTCAATTGAGGTTCCTTCTTCTCAGATGACTCTAGCTTGGGTCTAGCCAGCATGCCTCTCCAGTTGCTTTTGGTCACAGTGTTTACCACAGTATCAGAGAGCAAACTAGAACAGGTTGCTTTGATTCTCCAGTTGAGAAAAAAATAAGGCCAAAATGTTCATCACTACGATACTATTGTGAATCGTTATTACGTGCTGCAGTTTTACCGAAATATCGCAAGCAAAGAATGTTACTGATGACTGGGGCTGGTAGTGTGTTCTCACGAATACATTAACTCTGTCACCGCAGAAACAAGACTGCTCCAAGGTGTGCAAAGTCTCTGATGAACACTGCCAAGCAGGTCAGACGTGAGGAGACCTGTGTGAACGGAAGTTTCCAGAAAACACACTCATGCATACACCGCACAGACACACCACCATACATATTACACCACACGCACACATACTATACACTTCCTCCTAACAACACACACACACACACACACACACACACTTGTATGAAAGATTCCATAGGATGGATTAATTGATTAGAGCTGTGTTGTTGTGGAGAGTTGGAATATTGCAACCCAGAACCAATTATCTTGAGCTATCTTTAGTCCTTTTAATGACTGTTCATTGGACATCTAGGTGTCTGACCTGTATCCTTTAAAGTACCGGGTAAAACTTTTGGAGAGTATTAACTTAGCAGTCCGCTAGCTTCTGCCAACCTAAACACTAAAGTGTCTTTACATAGCATCTGAGACCTAAATCAGTTTTTCCAGCTTGCTTGTAACCCGTCTACCTGATGTCCCCACAAATGCACTTGGAAAATACATTGCTTTATGATTTTTGTTTTGTAGCCACGTCTCCACTTCTGTATTGGATTGCTGTTTGGTACACTCTCATCCAGGTTCCTGGCCGCGGCTACACTTATTTGGCTTGAGATAAGTTGTCTTGCTCCCTTGAGTGACAGCTGCGCTTGGCATTGATACCTGAAAGCTTCTCAAGCCGGTCATCCTCACCACAGGGAAAGCCATCTACCACCCAGCCATTGATTTCAGGGGCTTTACACTGCCATCTGTAAGGCTTTGATGAGTAGGTCAACCACCAGCAGGTAATAACTTACTTTCAAAGATGAGCAGGTATATATCAAGCCACAGGCCCTAAAGTCTCAAGCACCACAGGGGAATATGTTCACAGTTAGTTCGCCTTAAAAGCCAGGACCCCTGTCTGCTTCTGCAGCGCCTCCACCCACCTCCCACTCACTCCACCCCTCCAGCGTATACTAACATGCATATCCCTATTGCACAACCACAGATGCTCAGAGATTCGGAAGGAAGAAGGGCAGTGTGTATTTGCCCACGGCCTGCCCTAGGAGCCTGTCACCATGCTCGAGAGGAGCCAGGCTTCTCAGCTGTAGTGATTGACACGTGTCATTCATTGCTAGGGGACATTCTGTGCTTGTGGATGTTCAGTGGCACTCCTGCCTTGCACCCCAGGGGCTAGCAGCATCCCTCACCCAAAAAATGAGGCCGCCAGACATCTGTTCAATAAACCAGCTGCCCCCGAGAAACGGAGTCACCCTGGGTAGAGGCTGCTGGGTAGAGGTAGCAGTCTCGGGGCCGGGCATCCAGGCACATAGCTTAGCAGCAGCATGCTCGCCGATCGTGTGAAGCTATGGCTTCGACCCCAGTACCCCTCCCCGAAAGGGCGTGGAAGAACAATGGGACCAACATACATAGTTCTGTTAGTTCTCAAGAAGAGAAGCCCATTACATCTGGATCTGAGATATGCTACTATTGAGGGTCTTCCAGTCGTTGGTCACAGCAGAGTGGAATAGGTAAAGTGACAGCATCCTGTGAAGCAGGCATAAAGGTTACCAAGACCAAATCTAGGCTGAAGACAGAGATTTGCATAGAGGAAAAGAAGACATTAGGGGAACTCTTGCCCCATCTACAAACCATGTCTTCCAGCTTCACCAAGGAGGAAAGTGCATGCTTCATCTGGAACCACTGTCCGCATGTCACCTAGTAATAAGCAAGCCAGAGGCTGCCATCAGGCTCCTGGCCAGAGCAGGCTGGAACAATCTGGAACAATCTGAAACAATCTGCGTGTAGATGTCAGGAAAGCGATCCCAGCACTCAGTGGGACACTGAAGAACAGGCTTGCTGAAGGCTGGTTCTCTCCAGGGGGCATCTAGCCTTCCAGTCAAGCATCTCACTCCCCAGAGAGAGGCTCCCTAATTCTACCGGTTGGGGGAGGAGTGCGTGGGATGCGTCCTTCCCCACTCATTAAGCTCCTGTTGTGACACCCAGAGTGTGAATGGAGTAGCTTGCTTACTCTGTTTACAGGAAGGATCCCACCTGCAGATATGCACTGGCTTCTTCTTTGTGTCAACAAAGGGGTTATCTGTGGTGTGTGTGTGTGTGTGTGTGTGTGTGTGTAGGTGTGTGTGTATGAATGTGTATATGTGTGTGTTTGTGTGCATATCTGTGTATGTCTGTGTGTACATGTGTGTTCTTGTGTGTGTATCTGTGTATTTGTGTGAGTTTGCATGTGTGTGTATCTGTGTGTGTTTGTATCTGTGTGTGTTTGTATCTGTGTGTGTATATCTGTGTGTCTGTGTATGTTTGTATACGTATGTATGTGTGTGTGTTTGTGTGTTTTGTGTGTATTTGTATGTGTCTATATACACACACATGTGTGTCTGATCATCATTTTCTTTTCCGAGTTACAAGTGCCATATTTAGTGCCATCGATCTTCCAAGTCTTACCACCTCCATCGCTGCAGTCACTATTTCTTTTATCTTCAGGGAAACTGTCAAACGTGACGTACAGCGTGTTACAGAGAGCTGCCTGGGGGTTGAGTCTGAGGGGGATAAATAATGAGGCCCCTTCCAGCCCCATCTCCTCTCCCACCTCACGCAGCCCCAGGGCTGTACCCATCATGCCCTCTTGCAGTCTGGTCCACTTCTGTCCCTGACTATTCATGCATTTAAGGGTCAGTTGCTAGCACCTGCTGTGCGCAGGTCCAGAGAGACCACCACGGTTGGCTCGATAGGAAAGCAGGCCTGAAGATGAGTGCTGAGTGGGGCGGGGCTGCTCCAGTGAGGAGCTGGGTCCCTCAGAAGACAGAGCACACAGGGACAGGGCAGGTGGATCACCACTGCTACGGTTTCAAGCCTTGGCTTCCCGGAGCCTGCTGACTCGGGGTTAGCTGAGCTCTCTGTGAATTGAGTTTCAGTCCTGGGCTCCACAGTCAGGGTCACACTTGAGTCAGTTTCAGTACAGACACACCACTGCTGCACACTGAAGCCTCCTTAGTTCTCAGAGCCTTTCCAGGAGAATGGCCTTGGTGGGTTTTCAAAGCCCATGCTTGCTGTATCTCACTACAGTGCGAACTCTGGCTGCACATTCACTGCACAGGGACGGGCATTACCCTTCCATTCCAAGTTTAGAAGCCACCAATGGGAGTATTAGAGGAAGAATTGACCACAAAGAATTAAATCTGCTACAGTGTCAGCAGCCCAGGCCACAGCCTTCAAGAGTGAAAATGATCCAGTGAGCCCCAGATACTTTTTTTTAAAAGTATCTATCTATTTATCTATCTATCTATCTATCTATCTATCTATCTATCTACCTACCTATCTACTTATCTATCTATCTATCTATCTATCTATCTATCTATCTATCTATCTATCTATCTATCTATCTACCTACCTACCTATCTACTTATCTATCTATCTATCTATCTACCTACCTATCTACTTATCTATCTATCTATCTATCTATCTATCTATCTATCTATCTATCTATCTATTTTGGCTAGGTATTGGTGGCACAGTCCCAGCACTTAAGAAGCAGAGGCAAGCAAATCTCTGAGTTCAAGGCCAGCCTTGTGTACATAATGAGTCCCAGCCTGTGACACCTATTAAAACTATGGCCAGCTTTTCAGGGGACCTGCACACCAAACTGGGCACACATTATTTCATGTCGAGTTCCTCTGAGTTATTATTATTTGTCCCAGTGGGTTTGGGATTCAGGGTGTGTGTGAAAAGACACACAAACACATTTCCACTGGGGACATTAGGGCTAGCCAGCTGAGTGGGTGCATGACTGAACTCTCCGTGCAGCCCACGGCCGGGAACAAATACCAAGCACATGGCGTTCTGGGAGCAAAGCTGCCACACGGCGCAATCTGGAATTCCAGTGCCAGCTCCGATTGGATGGATCCTTTCTGAACACTTGTTCACGAGTCGCAGATGCCATAGAAATACGTTTCTTAACACTTAGGTCATGTCTTCTTCAAGCCTGGGGCGGGGCGTGGGGGGGGGTGTGCTGAAACTGAGAACAGCCATTACATTATCATCCCTTCACCTAGCCTTTGTGATGTCAAACAGCCTTGTAGAACGTTAGTTTGATTCATTCTTTGAATGAGCTGCCTTGGTCCCCTGGGGTGATGGCTCTGGAGCTTTGGTGTGTCTGGGGCTGCAGCTCTTCTAGGTTCTGGGTGAAGGGAGTGTCCTTCCCTGGTGAGGGGACCTCCTTGAAAGATCTGTCCCCCTTATTTGAGCACTGAGCACCTGTCCCCCAAGAGCATCATTAAGAGTGGCTGTCTGCATGGACCAGAAGGAGACATCCATGCCTACTAGGTGACTGGCGCCTTGAGCAAGGGTATCTATAGATGGTTTCAGGCCGAGTGTGCACTTGGGACCTGCTCTCCAGAAGAGAAGTAAGAGAGGCTTCTCCAAGGCCCCCGTCCAGGGTGACATGAGGCCCGGCCTGATCCTGGCTAGCCCTGACCTTGAGGCCCAGGCAGCTAGGCCTAAGGTAAGCAGGAAGTCACGCCACATCATCTCCTTGTTCCCCGGGTGCAAATCTGGACTGACTTTTCTGGAACATGCCATCATCTCCAGGGAAATGGGAAGCCAGGAAGCAGTGCCCTGGAAAGTGGCCGGGATTCCTTAGTGCCTCTCCAGGGACAGGCTATAGCTTGTCATCTCACACTGTGGCGAGCTCCCAGCCGAGGGGTCCTAGGAAGATGTTCATTTTGTCACATGTTATTCCAGTGAAGAGAATGAGGAGCCAGCCAGCTCCAGGCTGTGTGCCCTGGGGAGGGACACTAGTCTACCTATATATCATGTCAACACTGTCCACAGAGGTAGACCTCTACCAGACCTTTCAAGGTCAGAAGCCAGAAGCAATGTGAAAGTGAAATTATCAACATGGGAGAGGAGAGGCACCTGCCTCTACCCTCCCTGAGCAGACACCTGAGGACCCTGACCTAGCTGGTGCCATGGGCTCAGAGTCAGTGTGCTTGGGTGCTGTGATCACACACTCAAATACACACACATACACACACACATACACACACACACTCACACTCGTGGTGTGCTGATTCCAAGAACGATGTTCCACTGGATGTTTTCCAAGCCAGAAATAAAAAAATAATAAGAGAATAAAACATTAGAGACCAAATTCGTATTTGCAGCCAACTTTAGTGGGCCAGGGTATAGGAAGGAAGTGGATGCCGGTGACTAGTGTGCACCAAGGATGCTGTGGTTTAGGTAGACGGAACCAGGACTGGATTTGTCCTCTGGGTCCCCCTGGATGCCATGTGCCCTCCTGTGCCCAAGCTTTGCGTCTAGTAGAGACTACAGAGTTTGCAGCTCCCTTGAGGAGGAGACCCACCTGTGGTGACAATTTTGGAGTTTTGGTTTCTTTGAAAAAAAAAAAAACAACACAGAAATATGAGAATATGTTTTCACTTTAACCCCAGGTGTGGGACATGGGGCTGCTTCAGACTGTCCACAGCAGTTGACTATGATTTGCCTCGTGCTCTAGCAGGGGAGTGATTTTGCCACCTGTAGATAGTTTCTGTGATTGTGTGATGTTTGGAATTGTGGGAGTTTTCAGAGGGTATGTAAATGCTAGGGCCCTGAGAGGCATGGTGGTTTGTTAAGTAGTCATGCACAAAGAAGAAATTAGAAATCCTGACGGTGAAAATCGAACTTGCCTCAGGGAACTCAATTCCCTTGATCATTCCTCTCCTATCTAGTGTTAGGGGGTTGACAGGATAGGAAAAGGGTGGAGAATGGGGGGAGAACCTACGAAGGAGTAAAAGATGGACACACCCATCGTCTTTTGTAGCTACAGACCAACAACTTACAGCCATTTGTGTTTCCCAGCAGAGTGCCCAGGTTCTATGGAGTCTCGGATTAGTCCAGCTGAGCCTAGAGCTGGGACAGCTAGGGGCTTGATGTCCCTGGGTGGGGAGGTCTTGGGTATGGAAACGGATCCCCGGACTCCTGTCTTGGGGGCTGTGCCCCAGGACCTAAGATGGTATACATGGCAGGCATGCCTTCTGTCTGATGACTAGGAGTGGAGGAATGGAAGAGACTCTGCCTGGTTTTGTCTCACTGGCCTGTGGCTCGGGTGTTGGAGACAACAGAATCCTTACCTTGTTCCTTCAGGGTGCTCTGTGTGAGCCCTGGTACCATGAGTCCTCCTGAAGGAAATACAAACCCTCCACCTCACCTACTGATGATTCATTCCTGCACAGGTTTGAGAAGCCATGTTCTGTAACTAAACTCACCCTTCTTGAAGCACAGACTGACATTTGAGAGAAAATATCTGTGGAGTCCAAGGAAACCCAAGCCTCTCAGTTTTGCCATAAGCATTCCACTCCGAGGGCTACATGGCACTCCTGGCTGGAAAATTCAGTAACTTTAGTCCAGCCTTTACAATGATGCAGGTCTGAAGATCATAGTTTCTCTGTAGTCTGACACAAAGTAGAGCACATTGCTTTGATGGTGGCTGTAATGGGGACTGGTATCCTTAACCTTGTAATCAGACCTCCAGAAGGACACCCACAGCTCCTCTGGCCTCCTTGACGTTACCTATTTACTTTAGTTGTACATCTGTTCTACTGGCCAGGCCTGTGGTTATAGCTTCTTTATATCCTTTGGGGCAACCAAAAACTGAAGTCTTATGTGATTATAAGTGGATAGCAACTTTCTCCTCCTAATCTCCTGATGCCCCTGGCACTCATGCTAACACAGCCTTTGATCAATGGGTTGGGCAGTCTCCCTACAGAGAGCTTTTATAGAGAGGTGCAATGTCTAGCCACTAGCTAGGGTTCCCTCACTGGCCCACCCTTGCTGTATGTTTAGTGAGGAAGGCAGTGACTTAACTGTTATGTCACATGGCATACGGGTGGCATATTCTGGCCAATCATACCCACCTAGAATCTGGTGTGACTTGACCCAGACCAGTCCTGGCTAGGGCTGACTGAAGATATGTGGTATGAGATAGCACTTGTCAACTGCTCATGGGAACTTAGGCTCCTGGTGTGTACTGTGTAAGCCTTGAAGGTCATTCCTTGGGTAGATAAAATTATTTTAGGGTCACTCATCTATCAAGTCCCCTGCCTCTCAAGGACTGTGCTTTCTATCCTGTGACCTATAAAATATTGCACATGTGGTGCCTTAAATGAGAACAGTTTCCATAGGCTGCTATAGCTTATACTTCAGACTGTAGCTTAGTCTGAAGTTGGTGGAGCTGTTTTGGAAGGATCAGGAGGTGTGTCCTTGTTAGAAGAGGTGTCACTGGGTATGGGCTTTTGTGGGGAATGTAGAGGCCAACGGTGTGAAGGGAAAAAGTGGGATGGAGAGCGAGGTGCTACAGGCACCTCAAAGAGTCCTTGATCTGCCATGCATTAGATCTAAGATGGCTCCCAGCACACGGGTGAGACAGCAGAAAGGAACCCGAGGCCAGGGCGGTGGCTGCTTCCCCATTTCCACAGAAGTCCTCATAGGTGATGGTATTCCCCTGACTCCTCCTGAGTTACCTCATTAGGCAGCACTTTCATTGTTGAGATATGATTGGCCAAGGATTTAGGGGCTTGGGATCGGCTCAAACACTGGATCAAAGCTTATGGGCTGGGCAATGAACTCAGATGTGCACCGTGGTGCTGCTCTCTGGACTTGGATTTCCTGGGATACATCACACAACTCCATCTCTTCTCACCCTCCACCCTCTGTCATATTGCTGCAGGCTTTGGGGTTCTAAGAGACCTTGCTGTTCCCAGTGAGCTCTCGTTCTTTGCCTCATGTCATTGTCTCAGCGTGTCTGCTCTCGGCTAGTGTTCTAGCTCAGTGTCTACCTGCCTGCTGCCATGCTGCTCACCGTGACGGCCATGGACCTTACTGCCCTCTGGAACCGTGAGCTCCAGTGACTGCTTTGCTGCTGCTGGTGCTGCTGCTGTTGCCTTGGTGATAGCGTCTCATTACAGCAATTGAAAAGTAGAATGACAACTCTTAAATAACCAAAAAAATGGCATCACCCCTTGTTCTGCAAGGCTCCTGGAGGCCACCTGAAGTCAGATCCCGAAAGCTGGGCCATAGTTTTTTCCAGCTGGAGAAGGATGCCACATCTCAATAGGTCACAGTGCATGGGAGAATAAGACCATGCAAAGCTGGGTGCCACCCCAGGGTGTCGGGAGAGAAGGTTGAAATGGGACAGAGGAGGTCTCAGGTGATCTCACACCTGCAGGAAGGGGACACGGAGCTGCTGAGGGCTGGCAGTGTGCAGTGGTAGTGACAGTGGAATTAACAAGGGTAGCAGGAGCAGGCAACAGAGCTGAGCCTCGTTAGGACCCAGGCTCACAGCTGCTGACATGCTCTCACATTGGCTCCTACCATGACCCACTGACTGGGGCAGTGAGGGAATGAAGAAAGGACAGACATGGATAGAAAAGCTGGGGTCACGTGGCTTGTGCTCACTCTGACGGACAGACACCAACCACCGCTACAACCCAGGACTTCGCTGTGTTTATTGGGAACAGCCCAGGAGGAGGGGTAAGCTGGTTTTGGTAGGAGTTGTCTGCAGGTGAGCAGTCTCGAGCTGTGAGTGCCCAGGGGGAGGAAGCTACAGTGGCTGGTATTTGTACACACGGGTCAGTTGTTTACCCATGGACCCCAGAGGAAAGCCGTGGACCCCTGAGTCTCACCTGGGGAAGGCGTCATCATCTGCATGGGTCTGAGGCATTGGGGTCCATGGCACAACTGTGCCAAGGCAAAAATATATATTCACACAGGACTTCACTCCCCCAGGGCTTCCTCTGCTCTGTACTGGTTCTAGGGGTGGCCTTAGTTCCTGAATGTAGCTTCGATGCTGTCCTCTCTGCAGGTGGGAAGTTGTATGACCAGTTTCCCCTGAGTACCTGAGAAGATCCTTGATAACAGGATGGGATAAGATGTCCTTTCAGGACTTCTGGTGTCAGGAAGAAGGAGGCAAAGACTCCATTACTGGAGAGGGGAAATAAACTAGTTAGGCAGAGAGCCTTAAGGAGCGGGGTGGGTGAGCTCTGCTGAGGAAGGAGGTACTTCTCCCACCTGGCCCAGAGGTGGAGGTCACCAGGGTGCCTGGTTACCCCACCACAACCGGTCAGCCCGCAGCCCAGGGCCTAGAGGCGTTACCTAGGGACCCAGCCTGGATAGCAAGAGTCCTGTACAGAGGTCTGAGGCTTGCTGACTTCCGATGAGTCTCCACTTGGCTTGGATGCTTTTCTAGTTCTGGGAAATGCAGAACGGATCGGCACAGCCTTTTCTTCTGATTAGGCAGGCAGCTGAAAAGCCTCTGCAATCTGTGGTGGCACAGAAGCGACAAGGCGTCAGCCACGGAGACAGCAGCTGTGGATGATCAAGGTGTGTCTTCCTGGGGATGGCTCTGAATAGAGACTCAAGTGGCGGCCTCACCCCACACTTTCCTCCTGCCTTGGGGAAAGCATCACTTTCCTTTTCCTCCACTTTTAAGACATCTGACACTTTCTGGAGAATGGAGCCATTTAAAGAAAGCCTCCTGAACAGTTCCTGGCAGACACTGTGGTAACCCCGAGGGGGTTTGCCTTTGCCCAGGTGCCCCGCTTCAGGAAACCCCTTTCTGACTGCAGACCTTTCTTCCCCAGGCTTGGCTCTTCCCCGCTAGCCTCCCAGCCATGCAGGCTGCAGACATCCAGAGCCTCTTGGTGTCAAGCGCCCGCTGCCAGCTTTCCCTTTTCCATGGCAAAACATAAACCATGAATTTTTAGAAACTAGTAACAACCAAATGCTCTCCGAGCTAAAATGCTGCCAGAGCCTGGTTCGCATCGCTGCAGAAGCTCGGGATGTGGGAAGAGCCGCCCACGGAGGGGACGCGTAGGCTGCGATGATACACCCTCTGCTCTCAGCCATCTTTTTAAAAAAAGAAACGAATCTCAAGTGCATCATATATAATTTCACTTATGTGACTTTCTTTAAAAAATATCAAAACAATAGAGACAGAAGCAGATGGTTACTAGGAGCTGGAAAATGGAAGACAAGAATTTTACTAAATATCATTAAGAAAAAAATTTAAAGTCTCTAGAATAAAACCACCAGCCAGATGTAACTACTTAACTCTATAATGAAAGTTAAATAAAATGGCCTATTGCATTTCTCCGAGTGCCTGGGCATCTGTGTTACTGTGAGCACAGCCTGGCCCCTTCATGACGTCATCACTAAATACATTGTTTATACGGATCAGACTCATCCATTGCTCTCTCCTGTCCCACACTCTGTCCTCCCGCTAGTCCACACCATGTTGTATGTGGGTGAGGGAAATGGGTGAGACTGGTTGGCTCCACCCCATGTAATGGTTCCAGCTCCATCTGCTTGCATTATCATGTCAATAACATCGTATTCTCTATTGGAAAATGACGTCTATTGGGTATACCTGGCACATTTTCTTTACCTATTTACTTATTTACCTATTTATTAATTTACCTATTTATTTATTATTTTGGTCCTTGAGATTAAATCTAGGGGCCTCCTGCACTCTGGGCCCATGCATCTGTTGATGGGTACCCAGGTTGACTGCAGTGCATTGGTACCGTAAATAGCGCTGCAATGAGCATGGGTGTATGTGAGTATCTCTTGTGGTGTGCTTCAATTTCGTTGGGAAACCAGCCAGCGGTGGGATAGCTGAACCGTAGGATGGTTCTCTTTTAAGGGTGAGAGACCTCTATGATGTCCATGGTTGCTACACCACTTTACCTTCTCACCAGATGGATTTGTGTGCTTTTGTCTCCACGTATCGTCAGCATTTGTTGTTTCTGAAAATCAACCAAGTTGGGCAAATCAACCAAGTCCTGGAGCTTATTTTTCCATTCTCTTGCTATTAGCCGTGCTGACTAGGGTGAGGTGGGACCTGTGTTGTTTTCATTGGCATCAGAAGACTCAAGATGCCAGACACTTCCCATGTCTATACTCCATCTTTTGAGAACTGTCCATTTATTTTAGCTATTGATTTATTGAATTCTTTGATTAGTATTCATTTCTTTTGAGATCTTTATATATGGCAGATACTAATCCTGTCCCATGTGCAGGTGGCAAAGCCTTTCTTCACTCTGTGAACACTCTCAATTCTGCTGGTTGTCCCTGACTGTGCAGAAGCTTTCATATTTGATGCAGTCCCACTTGTCAACTTTTATGAACGTGCTTAGGGCTGTGTGTGTGTGTGTGTGTGTGTGTGTACTTTCATATATTTGTGTGCAGTTGTGTGCATATAGAGCCCAGAAATGGCATGGGATCCCCCGGAGCTGGAGTTGCAGGTGTTTGTGGGATGCTTCATGATTTTGTTAGGAAGCAACTCTAACCACTGAGTGATCTCTTGAGCCCCCTAGCCTTCTTGGCTTAATAGTATTGAGTCTTGTTTAATCTATTAGTCGTGTGTGTGTGTGTGTGTGTGTGTGTGTGTGTATTATTTCATATATATATATTTCAAAAAATATATTTTAAAAATGTCTAGATTCATCAATTATTTTTATATTGGATTGCTTTTTTTAATAGTTGAATTGTAAGACAATTTACAAATTCTAGACACTATATTCTTATTAAAGATATACTTTGCATGTCTCCTCTTTTATAGACTGAATTTTAATTTCTTGATAGTATATTTTGTACAAAATCTTGTGGGTTTGCTGAGGTCCCACTTAACCATTACTTTTTGGTTGCTGGAGTACTAGTCACCACACGTAAGCCTTTGATCCAGTGCATCTCTCTGGACAGTCCTTCTGTTTCAGGCCTACGTTCAGGCCTTTGTTCCACTTTGAATGAGGGAGAGGTTTTCATTGTTTCCCATGTGCAGCCTGAGTTTCCCAGGGCCATTTGTTGAACACATTGTTCGCAGAGGGTCTGGCTTTGTCCTCCAGGCTGCCCTTGAATTCATTCCATGGCCCAGACTGGCCTCAAATATGCTCTTCAAACTCAGTGGCTGAGTGTTGGGATTACAGTGTGTGCTACCACACCTGCCACAACTTGCTTTTGTAGTGACATGATATCCTGCAACCTAGCTGAAATTACAAAAGTGTCATCTGTGAAGGTACACACACACACACACACACACACACACACACACACACACACACACACTGCTTACATAAACACTCACAAATAAATCTGGGTGGCTTTTCCTTCAACAATTGCCCGATTCTGTTCATTGTTTAAGAGCGCTCACACCGCACATGCTCACTCTCTTACTAAGACAAAGGAATAAAGTTGGGGTCCCTGAGTCAGCCCAATGCAACCTGCCTCGGGCTCTAGCTTCTCTTTGATTTTCACACAGGATGGGTACATCTGCCAAGTGTAACCTTGGTTTGTGAGTGGAGGTAGAGAAATAGCCCAGAGCCCAGGGGTGGGATGGGAAGTGACTTGAAGAAGGCTGAGGGTTACCTGAACCATGCCAGACGACGGACATTTGCTAAACGGGTACCAGGGACAAGGTCTGTCCTCGCTGGGAGTAGAAGCTACAAACCTACCAGAGCCTAACTTCCTCCCTGTTGCCACGGAGCATCGTGTGGAGAAGTCAGCCAAGAATCCAGGGTCGGAGCAAAAAGCCCAAAGCAGCCGCAAATTAGCAAAGATGAAGGGAGTGGAGGAAGTAGGTGGTAAGGGAAACCTTCTCTCTCTCTCTCTGTGTGTGTGTGTGTGTGTGCGCGTGTGCTAAGAGTTGATGGATATTGTCTAATCTGAATTGTCATGCCCAAAGAGTGAGGAAGCACAGCGCACACATAAAGCCTTAGGACAGGAGCAGGACACCGTTCAGAGCTGAGAGCCGCCGGAGTGATTCGGACTATGCAAGAACCTGCCTTACGGTCTCCAACTAGGCCTGGGACTCTTGTGTGTACTTATGGGCGTGTGTGTGTGTGTGTGTGTGTGTGTGAGATGCTGGGGATAAAATACAGAGCCTTCTACATGCCAGGCAATTCTCCACCATTAGGCCTCATCTCCAGGCCCCAAAGCACCCCATTTTGAAGCCGAATACACCTCTCTTCCAGAGGTTAAACAAAACTAAGTGGACCCGATGAAAATATGCAGAAAGAAAGAAAACCAAATTATGTTTGTGAAACACCAGTAGGCGAAGAACATTTCTAAAGGGTTCACCTTCTCCACAGGATGTGGACAAGCACAAAGCAGCAGCAGTGTCATGAGAACCAGGGCGGAGGGGTCAGGCAGAGGAAGTGCCCAATCCTGCCTGCCCCTTAAGTGCTCATGGCTCTCCCATTAAGTGCATGGAGAAATGTCCTGGGAAGTCCTCCCAGGACCTGGGGACATGACACAGAGATGTCCTGGGAAGTCCTCCCAGGACCTGGGGACATGACACAAGATGTCCTGGGAAGTCCTCCCAGGACCTGGGGACATGACACAAGATGTCCTGGGAAGTCCTCCCAGGACCTGGGGACATGACACAGAGAGGAAGATGCGAGAAGTGACAGTGGGAACTGAGCTTCTCCAACAAGGTCCAGGAAAATCCAACAGAGGCAACATCAAAGGCAATTCATGCTAAAAGGATTCGCGTATGCAGGCTTGTTCTCAAACAAAAAACCAGCACAAAGACATTATATCCAAAGAAATCCTGAAATAAAATATAAAAGCAATGGCAAAAAAGTTCTAGATGATCTGGAACATCAACTTTCGTAGTAACGGCACTTGCACTACACTGGAGCGGGACTGAGGGCTGGGCCAGCAATTATTCTAACTTGAGAAGACCACAGTCATCTGTCTAGTCCACGGGGCTTGGAAGACAGACCTTTGCAAGGCATATAGATAAGTGGAATTCCTGTCCAAAAACCCAAGAACTTGTGGCCCATCAAATAGTCTTCTCAGTGTGGGCAGAACTGTGACTCTGGTGGCAAAGGCAACTGCTGAGCCCTCGGCCTCTGGCACTGGCGAAGGCTCCCAGGCTTGTCTGTATTGAGACCGTATCTTCCCAGAAGTCCATCTCAAAGCGGAACCAGCCTTTGCTCTACACGGTTCCAGTGACTCCAAAGGAAGATCTGATCGCAATTAGGTAATTTTGATTGCAAACGTTCTTATATAATTATGAATTTAAAACTTATAGCCCGGAGGTGGTGGCACATGCATTTAATCCCAACACTACTGAGATAGAGGCAGGAGGATCTCAGAGTTTGAGGCCAGCCTGGTCTACAGATCAAGTTTCAGGACAGCCTGGGCTACCCAGAGAAATCCTGACTCATAGAACCAAACAACTTACATGGCTACTATTTTCTTACTACAGATCACTTCATTCTGCTGCTCATGACCCAACTCTCAGAATGGCTGAACTCCACCTGACCCTGAACCATGTTTTAATGCAAACTCATTTTATCCATAGATGTCTCATATTTAAAATAAAAACTCAAAGTGTAACTCTAAAAGAAATGAACTCTTTAATATCAAATACCTGCCTGCTTAAAATTCTGTTAGTGTTGTATCAGTGGGTCTTCAGACATTTTACACACACACACACACACACACACACCTGATCTTTTACCCTAGAGAACTGTGACTGATACATTGCTGGAAGCTAGTAATACAAACCAGATGTCTTCAAAAGTAGTATGTGTTTATATGTGTGTGTGTGTGTGTGTGTGTGTGTGTGTGTGTGTGTATAAATCCATATTTATATATTGGAATGGCTTACAATAGCTGTTAAGGAAAGGCCAAGAATCTGGTAGGTGTTCAATCCACAATGCTGGATGTCTCTTCTGGACTCCTGAAGTAGTAGGCTCTAAAGCCAGTGAAGGAATACCTCAGCAACCAGATGACCTTGCCAGGGAGAGTAATGGCAAGCTGGCGGAAGGCATGACCCAGATTTAGGGAAGATCATCTTCCTTCCTCAAATGATCCAACCAAGACTTCCTCACAGGTGCTCCCGGCGTCTGGGTTTTAGTTGATTCCAGATGCAAGCCGACAGCCAGGCTTGGTGATCACAGGCCTCGCGAACTTGCTTACCAGGGTTGGTCCTGTTTACTGGCAGACATGCACACGATCTTAATCAGATCAGATTCATTTTGTTGTGACTTTCCACCAGGAGGGACACACCATCTGTTTTTGCTGAAGCTTAGTGCTCAGACTCCTACAAGCCTGAAGGTGATCAAGAAAGTCTTCCAACCTGTCCAGTGGATACACTCCCAGGGGGACCTTGCCAAGGAAAGATGAGAAATGTTTCTCAAGTTTTCAAAACAGATTGTTAACCTGTGTACTGAGGTCCATTCCACCTCTCAGGGGCGGTGTGGTGGCCCGAGTGGCTCCTGTGGCATTGGTAGGAGTGTGGGGCGCTGGTCACATTGCATTAGCAGTGAAGGGGCTGAGAGATGCCTTTGGTCAGTTAGCTTTAGGACCCCAGTCCACACTCAGGGTGAGTCTTTGTAGTTAAACCTTTATCCCCCACCCCTCAAGGCCCTACCAAAGGAACATCTAGGTAAATTCAGTCTAATTGAGAATAAAGAGTAACCATTACGTAGCATTCCCTGAAGGTGAGCAATTTGGTTTATTTATAAGAAAACCACTCCAGAGAGCTGAGTCTTGGGAGGAAATTAGGCTCAAAACCTCCCGTTGTGACTCTGAATGCTCCGTAAGAGTGTAAAGGTAAAGTCGATGAGTTAATTTCAACTCCACCTAGACAAACAGGTGAGAATTGGGAATTGTGTGTGCATGGGGTGGGGGCGTGGGATTCAGTGACAGAGCACTTGCTTGTCATGCACAAAGCTCTGGGTTGGGTCCTATGACTCAAATGCAACAAGCAAACACAACAAAACTATGACAAATAGTTTTCAGGTGTGAGACATTCCAAGTCCAGGAGGCAAGGTCTCCTTCACACAACATAAACAATGTGCTTAGCAAGTTGGGACATTAAGGTGTTAAGATCACCATGAAGACATGTGAAGGTGCAAGGAACTGTGACAGAAAGATCTCCAAACCACTGCTGGGACAGAGTGGTTTCCCAGCATCAAACCAAAGCCCTTAAAAACCAGAAAATGATGAACGATTGTTCAGCACACACACACACACACACACACACACACACACACACACACACAAAGTGCTGCAGTGGGACTCCCACTCCAAGCTGGTGGGACACAATGGACAGCAGCTCAACTTAAATATTCACAGTGGCATGTAGCCACCCTGCACTTGGGAGTTTACCCATGCCACACAGGGATGTTCATGACAGCCACATTTACAACCAAAATGTCCTTTCGTATGGAAATGCCTAAACCAACAGTGCTTCCCCCAGAGACAGAATAAGCTATAGTCATGAAGGACTCAGAGGCCATTGAGGTTGCAAAGGCCTTGAAGCCAGGTCTGCATTTGTACCACAAAGCCAATGTATTCAAGGGTCAGTGAGTTATGGCCTTCTTGAAAATTTTATGATAAAAACCTCTGGATATAAAATATACTCAAAATACCAACATTCTGTTTCTCACAAAAGATCAGATTGTAAATTGAGCATGGTGGCACGTGGGTGTAATGCCAACACTTGCAGCCCTGATCATGAGTCTTAGTGAAATCTGGGGCACACAGCAAGATGCGGTCTTGGAAAAAAGGGGAAAACATTCAAGTTCAGTCATTTCAGGTTTTCAAATTTTAGGTTTCTTCTGCTTATATAAAGATTTCTTCTGGACTTTGATGAGTTCTCTTGCTTTTATGAGAAGGATCTCATGTAGTCCATGCTGATCCTGAATTCACAGTAGTTCTCCTGCCTCAGCGTGTGTACTGCATCGCCTTCCTCTTGCTAAGCTTTAGTTCATACATTTCCTTTTAGAAAACATGACATCACAGAAAGGACCTCAGCCTGGCATGGTGGTATAATGTCATGACTTTAGTTCCAGCACCCGGGAGGCAGAGGCAGGTGGATCTCTGAAGAGTTAAGAGGTCAGCCTGGTCTATGGTCTACACAGTGACAACAAAGGGGTACATAGAAACTGTCTCTAGTCTTTAAAAAAAAAAAGACAACAGAGGAACAACTTCCCTAAGATTCTATTTCAAATAGTGGTACAAACGATCAAGCGTGTTTTCTTGAATGTGTAAACATCACCGTCTACATAGCTGTGTGCCCAGAGAGGACCTGGTTTAGTGCCAGGCTTTCATTGCCATTTGACCACCATAGGTGTGCAGTCAGCTCTGGCTACATCTCCAAGACGGTTGCAGACAGCTGCAGATCGTGGGACTAGTGGACATTCAGGACCCACCAGAGGATAAGCCTAGTTCTGACAGGTGGGAGTCAGTATGGAATCCTTATAAATCTTTGAAGACCACCTTTCTGCTTGGCCCAGCCATGGTATTGATGTACAAAGGCAGCCAGAACTGAAATGGGCAAAGAAAGTCCATTTTAAGCACCTCCCACCCCGCCCTGTGTGTCAACGTGTGCTGCCCTGGTGTTAGGCCCCATCTCTAACAGGACAGCAAAGCCATAGGTCTGGCTATACAAACAGGTGGTGGTGGGTGGAGATGAGCCCTGCCCTGGCTCAGCACTGGCAGCAGGTCCACGTTAAAAGGGGTTTTGGACATCTGGGGCACTCGGAATGGGGTGAAATAGTTATCAACATTTATAAGGGAGTGTTTACTCAATGGCACACTGGGGTTGTCTGTCACATGATGAAAACAAACAAAAAACAAAAACAAAAAAAGCCTTGTATCAAAAATGTAGCCTGAGGTTGCAGCTCAGTGACACAGTACCTGCCCGTTATACTGAAGGTCCTGACTTTCATCTTCAGCTCTAGATCCTTGATCATAATCACATGGTCTGGGGCAAGGAGTTCATAGCTGACAGCCCGGCTGAGCACATCACCAAGACAGAAAGGTACTGTGAGAAGATGCTGATGTTGAGCAACACTGCGCAGAAAGCCAGAAGAACTGGTTTGGCATGTGCCAAGATAATCTCAAAGGCCTGTTTTCACATCCATCCCAGTGCAGGTCTGCCAACGAGGCTTCTTGCCCAATTTACTGTTTCCTAGGAGACACTGACTGGAAGACACAAGAGATTTTGGTTCTGCTATGGGAGTAAATGAAGGCACCCAGTGAGTACAGGAGGTGGCTCTGGCAAGGGTGAGGCTCCTATTTTGGGTGTCTGCCTGCTCAGCGTTCGTTTCTGGGTCCACAGCAGTCTTCCATCACTTCTTTGTCTACATCATTCAGGGCAGAGTATGACCATCTTAGCCGGGCAACGGAGAAAGCCTCACAGAATGGAAAGCTAAACCAGGGCAGTTCCAGGTCCTGGTGCTGTCTGGAGCGTGCTGCTTGCATCCTGCTCCAGACCCCAAGCCTCTCCCTGTTCAGTCTGGTCACCACTCCTGCGGTGGCAGGTGTCCTGTTGGAACTGCCGATCCCGGAGCAGCTGCTCACCCTCTGCTGATGCGCACTCGGCTCTCGGAGCAGACGGTCGGTCGGTCATCACTGTCTCGACGCATCCAAGTGACCTCATGGACACAATGTGCATCTAGACTTCCTCCATGACCACAGCTTAGCAGAACAAGTTGTGAAGAGAATGACTATGGCTCTTCTGTTCAGACAACTTTGGAGAAAGGGCCACCGTGTTGTTCTACAAACTCTGACAAGCTCAGGCTTGGTGACCCCAACCCAACATGGCATCGGGCTGCTGAGCTAGTGCCAGCTGAGAGGGAATCTGAAGAGAGGGCCACACACTGCTGTCACAGACCAGAGAACACAGCTTACAAAAAGGATTTTATTAAATGGAAGCAGAATCTGGTGGGTGGAGTATGAAATATACAAAAACTTTACATCAGATCTCTTAGGGCGTACAGGCCGCCTCTCCTCATACTGCCCACGCTGGCAGGCTGTGCCCAGGCAGCCCAGGCTGCAGACAGGGACCTGAATCAGGAACTCCAGGCCATCTGCAGATTGGCTGAGGGACTGAAGGGGCCGGGGCTCAGGCCTGCCTGTGTGTCTCGGTGTCCTGTACACGCATATGTACACTGCTGTTTTACTTAAAAATCCTTCAGAATCCTGATAGCATCAGTTGTGGAAAAGGCCCAAGATGCCAGGGTTTGCTATAGTGCTCTCTAAATCTTACTGGGTCCCCAGTCCTCACACTAAATATGCTACAGCATTCAAAGGCAAGCCCCAAGGCCCTCACTACATGACCAGGCATCACAGATCCATGCTTGCCGTGAGAGGCCCCGTTGAGCTCTTTGGCATCGCAAACCAACTCCTCAGAACACTTTGTCGCTTAAAAAAGTAGACTTCCTATAGTAAAACTTCTTACAAACACTTATTTCTGCAAAATAATGTGTTTCTGTATGTGGAGCTCTGCAAAATATATGTTTTTCTGGAGAAAAAGGACCCAAGCCAAGGGCTGGTGTGGGGCGGGTCCAAGTCATATGAGGTCATTAAGCTCCGCCTCCAGAGCAGCGGCCATCTCATCTGCTTCAGAACTGCTGCCCTCCTCGTCATCGTTGCTGGACTCCCCGCTGGACTCGCTGGCAGCGTCTTCCTCGTTCAGTTTTCTCTTGTGACCTCTGAGGAGAGAAGAGAAGCGGGACCACAGTGAGACCCCCGGCAAGCATGCAGCCCTTAGTTGGCACAAAACCAACGTCATGGCCACTGCCTCAGGAGGGCACATCACCAGGGCACACTGTGCACTTGGCTACATCTGGAGGGGAGGGAGTGGACTGAGAAAACAGCTCCATCCTCCGGTATAAGCCAAGGAAGCATGAAGCTACGATGACGACGACGGGCACTCTGCAGGTGTGGGTGACAGCGATAACAGCAGAGGCCACCAGGAGAGGAGGCCAGAGGGTAGGAGGTAGAGACCTACACCTTACTTGAGCTGGTTCTAACCCACCAAGGCATAAAAGGGATGGCTCCCGATTACAGGTGGACAGAGCAGATGGGAACGAACACAGCACAGAGACAAGGGAGGCCGCTGTGGTGCCATGCCACCTTCCACAAAGACTCGGTTGCAGGAACATCCAGAGCTCTCAGTCAGGGGCCTTGTGACGTGACGTGTGTACTCCTTTGGTTCAGACATAGGCATAAAGAAAAGGTAAGATCCACAGAGGAACCACCAAATAAAGATTCAAAGCGGGATTCTTTTACAACAACCACTCAAGTCTAAGCCACTGAAAAGAATCCAAAGGCACTCCAGGTAACTAAGTGCAGCAGGGGTCCTTGTTTTAAAACTCATTTGCTCTGGCAGTCACTCAGGCCAGTGACTTTACTACAGAAGCCAAATCATTCAGCAGCATGGTGTATAACCATCAAACAGCAGTGCATGTGATGTTTCTGGCCCTGAAGCCTGTTCCCAGGAAGCCTGCAGGCCAGAACTAGCGCACATCCGCTACTCAGCACGGTCCTTTCCTCAGCTCCGAGACTAGAGTGGCCCTCATCTCTGAAGCTTATCTACATATATGATCTATATACATAGATCATATGTCTATATAAACACAGACATAGTGCCCTAACTGATCTGACCCTGACAAAGGGTAACTGGGCAACATCAGCCCACAGTTCCAACCCTAGGACAAAATGAAGAGAAAATACATTGTAACTGTGGCCACAGAACATAAGTTTCTTTGCTGAACATACACACATGTATGTAACACATCTATAATATGTACAGTGGCAGCAAACATACCTGGACTGTATGATAATGATGAGAACACACCGGTTAGGAAAGCACTGTAGTTTTCCCGTGAGGCAGGTACAGTGTGACACGGTGACTGGAAACGTTAGACAAGACAATCCCTGACTGTGTCTACAAAAGGAGCCCATTCCAGGTGGCTCACAGAATCTGTGTTACCGTGGCTTCCACACTAACAAGCACGCTCAGTCAAGGCAAACCTCCACAAGACCCTTGGCTGACCCAAGGTCATCTGCCATGGCGCTTAGCCTCATCCTTGCAATGGAGAGCCCATTCACACAGAGTGCATGCCGACTGAGTGTCAGAGAAGCCTGCTGAGTGGGCAGGGGTGGGGCGGGGCGGGGCCTGTGGAGACAAGGGAACCCTCGGCCCTAGGTTCTACACATGGGGCACAGCCCAAGAACACAGTGAACCCATTCCTAGGCTCATGCCTTCAGGGTCACACAGCATGCTCTTAGCTGGGTTCCAAGCAGCAGGCACAGGAATATGGATGCACAGGTGCCCGGTTACATCTTAAACACTGCACACCTACAGAAGCTGCCTGATGCTCCCTACAAAGTCCACCAAACCACTTCCCCTGTGGTCGAAGCCCTTTCTGCATTCCGGGCACATAGCTTTTTTTCCTGGTCTTTGCTGTTCTAACCAGTGTGTACCAGGTCTCACCATGGTTTTACCCAGTGTCTACTACAACTGCATTTTGCACCTCTGCGATTATTAGGCTGTGTACACATTCTATTGCTCAGGTCTGGGGCCCATCTTGTTGGAAGACTGGAGTCTCTCAGGCCTGCACCCCTGCACTACACCATCTTACATTTCTTTTTACAAACAAGAGTTACCCATTGATTTATGGCCAGTACTTTCTATATTGCTGCCAAAAACTCAGTGTGTAACACATGGTTGGTTACAGAGACTGTGTCCTGAGAGCTTCAGCTCTGTTCAGGCCTGCGTCTACTGGGCTAGCTTAGCTCCGTGTCAGGCGTGAGGTAGCAGCGAGCTCTCTGTAGCTGCACAGCTCGCTGCTCTAGCATCATCTGGAAGTCGGAGGGAAGATAAGGACCCACTATTCAAAGAAACTGTTCAAATTTTGAAGCAAAAGAAGCAACCTCCCCAAAGTTGTATCTGGCTGGAGAAAAGTATTTGTTTAGCCAAACAGAATACAAAGCTGCAAACACTGGATTTACAGACAGATGGTGTGCACTTGGCCACGGATGTGACACTGTATGAGACACTCTAAAAGTGGCAGGACAACCAACCCAGGAAGAACACTCTGCAAGCAAACACAGCCACCAAAATTCAAAGCAGCATTGAGCAGCAGGTGCTGAAAAATGTAAATCAGGGAAAAGGGCGCACACAGACACCTCACTCCAGGGCACACACAGACACCTCACTCCAGGACACACAGAGACACCTCACTCCAGGACAGGACACACACAGACACCTCACTCCAGGGCACACACACTGACACCTCACTCCAGGGCACACACAGACATCTCACTCCAGGACACACACAGCACACCTCACTCCAGGACACACACAGATACCTCACTCCAGGGCACACACAGCACACCTCACTCCAGGACACACACAGACACCTCACTCCAGGGCACACACAGACACCTCACTCCAGGACACACACAGACACCTCACTCCAGGACACACACAGACACCTCACTCCAGGACATACAGACACCTCACTCCAGGACACACACAGACACCTCACTCCAGGACACACACAGACATCTCACTCCAGGACACACACAGACACCTCACTCCAGGACACACACAGACACCTCACTCCAGGACACACACAGACATCTCACTCCAGGACACACACAGACATCTCACTCCAGGACACACACAGACACCTCACTCCAGGGCACACACAGACACTTCACTCCAGGACACACACAGACACCTCACTCCAGGACACACACAGACACCTCACTCCAGGGCACACACAGACACCTCACTCCAGGACACACACAGACACCTCACTCCAGGACACACACAGACACCTCACTCCAGGACACACACAGACACCTCACTCCAGGACACACACAGACATCTCACTCCAGGACACACACAGCACACCTCACTCCAGGGCACACACAGACACCTCACTCCAGGACACACACAGCACACCTCACTCCAGGGCACACACAGCACACCTCACTCCAGGGCACACACAGACACCTCACTCCAGGACACACACAGACACCTCACTCCAGGACACACACAGACACCTCACTCCAGGACACACACAGACACCTCACTCCAGGACACACACAGCACACCTCACTCCAGGACACACACAGACACTTCACTCCAGGACACACACAGCACACCTCACTCCAGTACACACAGCACACCTCACTCCAGGACACACACAGACACCTCACTCCAGGACACACACAGACACCTCACTCCAGGACACACACAGACATCTCACTACAGGACACACACAGACACCTCACTCCAGGACACACACAGACACCTCACTCCAGGACACACACAGACATCTCACTCCAGGACACACACAGACACCTCACTCCAGGACACACACACAGACACCTCACTCCAGGACACACACAGACATCTCACTCCAGGACACACACAGACACCTCACTCCAGGGCACACACAGACACCTCACTCCAGGACACACACAGACACCTCACTCCAGGACACACACAGACACCTCACTCCAGGACATACAGACACCTCACTCCAGGACACACACAGACACCTCACTCCAGGACACACACAGACACCTCACTCCAGGACACACACAGACACCTCACTCCAGGGCACACACAGACACCTCACTCCAGGACACACACAGACATCTCACTCCAGGACACACACAGACACCTCACTCCAGGACACACACACTGACACCTCACTCCAGGACACACACAGACATCTCACTCCAGGACACACACAGCACACCTCACTCCAGGGCACACACAGACACCTCACTCCAGGACACACACAGCACACCTCACTCCAGGGCACACACAGCACACCTCACTCCAGGGCACACACAGACACCTCACTCCAGGACACACACAGACACCTCACTCCAGGACACACACAGACACCTCACTCCAGGACACACACAGCACACCTCACTCCAGTACACACAGCACACCTCACTCCAGGACACACACAGACACCTCACTCCAGGACACACACAGACACCTCACTACAGGACACACACAGACACCTCACTCCAGGACACACACAGACACCTCACTCCAGGACACACACAGACACCTCACTCCAGGACACACACAGCACACCTCACTCCAGTACACACAGCACACCTCACTCCAGGACACACACAGACACCTCACTCCAGGACACACACAGACACCTCACTCCAGGACACACACAGACACCTCACTCCAGGACACACACAGCACACCTCACTCCAGTACACACAGCACACCTCACTCCAGGACACACACAGACACCTCACTCCAGGACACACACAGACACCTCACTCCAGGACACACACAGACACCTCACTACAGGACACACACAGACACCTCACTACAGGACACACACAGCACACCTCACTCCAGGACACACACAGACACCTCACTCCAGGACACACAGACATCTCACTCCAGGACACACACAGACATCTCACTCCAGGACACACACAGACACCTCACTCCAGGACACACACAGACACCTCACTCCAGGACACACACAGACACCTCACTCCAGGACACACACAGACACCTCACTCCAGGACACACACAGACACCTCACTCCAGGACACACACAGACATCTCACTCCAGGACACACACAGACATCTCACTCCAGGACACACACAGCACACCTCACTCCAGTACACACAGCACACCTCACTCCAGGACACACACAGACACCTCACTCCAGGACACACATAGACACCTCACTCCAGGGCACACACAGACATCTCACTCCAGGACACACACAGACATCTCACTCCAGGACACACACAGACATCTCACTCCAGGACACACATAGACACCTCACTCCAGGGCACACACAGACATCTCACTCCAGGGCACACACAGACATCTCACTCCAGGACACACACAGACATCTCATTCCAGGACACACACAGACATCTCACTCCAGGACACACACAGACACCTCACTCCAGGACACACACAGACATCTCACTCCAGGACACACACAGACATCTCACTCCAGGACACACACAGACACCTCACTCCAGGACACACACAGACATCTCACTCCAGGACACACACAGACATCTCACTCCAGGACACACACAGACACCTCACTCCAGGACACACACAGACACCTCACTCCAGGACACACACAGACATCTCACTCCAGGACACACACAGACACCTCACTCCAGGACACACACAGACATCTCACTCCAGGACACACACAGACACCTCACTCCAGGACACACACAGACATCTCATTCCAGGGCACACACAGACACCTCACTCCAGGGCGCACACAGCACACCTCACTCCCCATGCATGAGGCCCCTCCTAAAGCCAGTGGGCTAGATGGCACGCTAACACAACACACAACTGCTTTGATACATGTCTGCTCTGTCCCCTGCAGGACAGCTACAGATGGGAGTGTTGGTCTAGGATGAGCATCACTGACAGAAAGCCAAGGAGGCTACAGGAAGAGAGGATGGCTCAGTGGGTAAAGTGCAGGAAGGGGGACCTGAGTTGGACCTCTAGCGCTCGTGTAAGAGTTGGTCGTGATGATGCATATGTATAATCCCAACTAGGGGTGGGCTGGGGGAAGAGAGGGTCATCCCGGGGACACGCTTGCCAGCTAGCCTAGCTGAAATGCTATGTTCCTGATTCAGTGAGACACTACCTGAAAACAGTGTAAAGTGTTAGTTAGAGGGAGACGCCAGTGTTGACCAACACACATGCAGACACAGGAGAATGCACCGCATGTGCATGTGTGCATGCACACACATGAAAACAAGCCAGAGAGGAGGTCACTCAGCCTTGTAGCAACAGAGGAGAAGGAGGCACAGACCCCATGATCCTGAGGTTCAGAGCTGGTGGAAGTCAGGACAACTTTCACCAGATTCCGACATGCATTTTAAACCACCCCTTGCCGTCCAAGCTCAAAGAGCTTTAAGAATTTTTATTCACCCTCAAAAGTCCCTTCCACTTTTCATGCTTCTTTTTCCAAAAGCATCCTCAAATGAAGTGAGCCCAAGGACGGGCGGCCCACCCAGGACTGAACAGTCGATGGATGAGTAGCATACAATAGCCAGCCTCCCCACTTTGAGGGCCCGGCTGCATTTTTTTTTTTAAATGAGTGTCCAGTGGTCAGGCAGAGGAGATGCAGATGGGCAGACCTGGGAGCCACGTAGCTCTGCTCCAGGAAAGGTGCTGTGTCTGGAGTACGTGAAAGCACGGGTGTCCACTGCCGTCTGTTTCTATCACTGGCGGGAAAACTGACAGCTCAGCACACTGCCGGGCCTGCACTCACGATGATGCCACAGTGAGCACAGGCCTGCAGCTCAGAGCCACAGCCTGATGTGGTGGTCTGTATGTTTGGCGTGCACTATTACAAAGTGTGGCCCTGTTGAAGTAGGTGTGTCACTGTGGGTGTGGGCTTTAAGACCCTCACCCTAGCTGCCTGGAAACCAGTCTTCTGCTAGCAGCCTTCATATGAAAATACAGGACTCCCAGTTCCTCCTGCACCATGTCTGCCTAGATGCTGACATGTTCCCACCTTGATAATGGACTGAACCTCTGAACCTGTCAGCCAGCCCCAAAGAGATGCTAAGAGTTGCCTTGGTCATGCTGTCTCTTCACAGCAGTAAAACCCTAAGATACTGAGTAAGTATGAGGAGGAGAGGTGCCTGGTAGGATCCAGGAAGAGTGGAGGAATAAGGTCAGAGAAATGCAGCAAAAGGCATGAGAACTGGTCCTCACAACATCTAAAGCAGGCAGTGAACACCTCATGGCAGGCAAGCGTTCTCGTCATGGTGGCCCATAGAGTACCCAGGAGAACACAGAATGGTCAGTACCACAACATGGCAACTTCAGTGAATCCTGACAGACCCAGTAAAGTCTTGACAGCAGGTACGTTCAAAAACCCAGGAGTGACTGGGAAGGACTCAAAGCTGATGGCCTAACCCTCAGGAGTTTTGAACCTATACTGAAAAGTGACCGAGAAGCCATTCTTCCATATGCCAACACCCGATGCACCAGGTCACGAGCTGCAGCAGGTTCTTTTGGAGACACCACGTCCAGACGAAAACGCTGGTGCTTAACTGGAATCCATTACAACATAATTATATGAAAAGACATTTTACCACCTAAAACTAAAGACAAAAACATCAAAGATGCCAGGCACGAGGCAACCATTCCTTTAATTCCAGCACTTGGAAGACAGATAGGTAGATCTCTGAATTCCAGACAGTGGAAACTATACAGTGAGACTCTATCTCCAAAACAAAACCCAAACCCAACCAACCAAACAAGAATACCACAAAAAAACCTACATCAAAGACAGTGACAAAATGATCTAAATGTTAAAAATGTGGAAGGCCCCTAACTCTATTTCCAATGTCATTGTCCAGGTCCTGGAGACCGATGGACGGACGGCAGTGCTGTGTGCTTATGCAGGGTACCTGCAGTCACGAGTCGGAGACTGCAGGTGGCCAACACTGATGGAAGGAGGCTCTCTCCATGTGATGCAGCTGGCTACTGTCAAATGCTGATATCACCCGGTGACTTTCCATTCTTAAACAGCAATGCACACGTCATGCCTCCTGGGCTGTGGTTCTGGTATGGGATCTGACTCCAAGGGAGTTCAAAGGTCAGCACTGCTAGGCCTCCCACCTTTCTCCAGTGCCAAGCTCTATTCCCCAGCCCACCCTCCAGAAGGCAGGGAAACTTGGTCCAGACTTTGGAGAAATTCTCACTTCCTCCTAGGGTTTGCTGCACAGAGCTCAGCCACATAGAACCTGGCTTTGCTAGGGGAGAGTTAATTCCCTCAAGCACACTTTTTTTTCCCTACAAACTTCTTCATGAGGGCAGGACTTGAGAAAGGACATCAAATAGCCAAGGCTGCCCTTACGACTCCCAATCCTTTGGCCTTTACCTCCTTGGAATTTACCACCACACTAAGCTTTACCTGTTTGAAAACAGCAAGCAGAGGATAAATACCACTTTTTTCTGTTCTTCAAAAAATCCTATTGAATTTTTGGTCAATTTGGTTTTTTAAATTTTTATTGTTTTAACTGGTACTTAAAGTTATGCATATAAGTAAAAAGAAATGAACTATTTTAAATTTCAAATGAGATTGGAGCTGAATTTTAAAGCAGACTTCTCATTTGCACGCCACTTTGGCTTGATAGAATCTTTCCATGCAGCCTCTGAGCTGCACCCCCAAACTACTGGCTCCACAGGGTGCAGACAGCACTCAGCTCTAGCTGGTGCTGTTTCCTTTAATGCTCACAAGAAGCACATTGGTGGGTGCTGTTTTATTTGTTTGAATCTTAAGTTGACTCTCACAGGCCCTAAACTTGGGGGCAGTGTGTGACCCATGAGGGACAGATCAGAGGGACTGCATTACCTTTAGAAGGAAGTGACTCTTACCGGGAGCATGGGGCTCAGGCGGCACACGGGACATGTGTCTGGGATGCGACTCCGACGAAAGAAAGAAGCAGAACACATGCCCTCCCCAGAGATGGGAAGACCACACGAGGACAGACAGATTGGAGCGGTAAGACCACAAGGAAAACAGGCAGGACAGCAGGTCCACGGGAGGAGGGGACGGACAGCAGGCAGTTCACAGTGAGAAGACCTGCGATGGCAGATAGGTCCCTACCAGGGACACCCAGCCTAGGCCAGCTCTTCACGGCTGCAACCTGTGAGAGACTCAGGCAGAGCTGTATAGGAGATGATACGCAAGCTCTATTCTCGGCAAACAATGTTTGCAGCAGTACAGTTTAAAATACACCATGAGTACATTTAGGTAATTAAAAATTACCTCAAAAATTAGAAACAGACAGCTGTAGGCCATAGTAATAAGTGCTTACAACTGATATGTTTCATTTCCTCTTAGTGTAACATGCAATATTTATATTTTGTTCCTACAACCAGCTGCACAACTCCATAGAGAAATATTAGCAGATTTAATTTTGGAACATCTGAAAGCTTGAAAAGAGCATATCAAATTCAATGTGGTAGAAGGATATAAATATGAATAATAGATGTAACTTTCCTCCCCAATATTTCAGCTTTCTGAATTCACTGCAGTCATATATGCACAGGCCAGTGCTAAGGTCTACACTCACAAGGATGCACAACTATTTAATAAGTGGTGCTGTTTATCCACAGCCAGTCCTGCAAGAGTCATCAGCCTGCCAAGTGTGACCTGTCCAGAGTGTCGCTTTCCTGTCCAGTTTCTAAGAGGCTGAGCTGGCTCTGTCGGCCATTCTAGCTATCAGAGACAGCTCATGCATGATGGGATCAAAGGCCATGGGAACCTGCAGCTCTCCTGAGACCTGCTGGGGTGACCTGGGACTTGGGGGTGAGGAGCAAGCAGGAGGAAGGTGAGTAAGTGCAATTTGTATTTGCTAGCAGGCTCTTCTTCAGCCGGGGGTGGGGGTGGAGCTGGTGGGGGTGGTGGGAGGTGGAGGGGGTATTTGTTCTGCACTTAAGTTCCAAAATAATGAATTAAAACCATAGAATAGCAATGATAGAAACAGGAGTTCTTACCTAAGGAGCTGGTGGGTGGACAGGCCTGTTCTCTCACAATCGTGTGAGCATATATCAGGCTAATCCATCTTAAAAGTCGCACTGCTCTGCACCCAGGCCAGCTACACCCAAACTCATCTTCCTAAATTAGCTGGGTTTTGCTTAGAGGACTCATCCTAACCCTGGCATAGCCTGGGATAGACACCAGCTTTATTTCTCATTTAATAATGTTAAACTGGGGATGTAGAATAGATAAAATACAGGCAGGGATATGCCCAAGAGCCCACTGAGCAAGGAACAGAGCAGGGACCAGAACCTTGCCCACCTCACTGCCCCTGGAAACATTTGGTAGTAGCCCTCTTCAGCTCAAGAGAAGAGTAGCCCCTACACCCAAGACTGAGTCTAGAGTCTTCCTGAACTCCAGTTCCACACATAATTAAGACTAGACACAGCTTGGACGTGTCCTCTCTAACCCGAGGTGACAACTTGGGCAGGACAGACAGTGAGAGCAGGCTCCAGCAGGTCTATGGAAACAGGACACACAGTGAGAGCAGGCTCCAGCAGGTCTATGGAAACAGGACACACAGTGAGAGCAGGCTCCAGCAGGTCCATGGAAACAGGACAGACAGTGAGAGCAGGCTCCAGCAGGTCCATGGAAACAGAACAGACAGTGAGAGCAGGCTCCTGCAGGCCCATGGAAACAGAACAGACAGTGAGAGCAGGCTCCAGCAGGTCCATGGAAACAGAACAGACAGAGAGAGCAGGCTCCAGCAGGTCCATGGAAACAGGACAGTGAGAGCAGGCTCCAGCAGGTCCATGGAAACAGGACAGACAGTGAGAGCAGGCTCCAGCAGGTCTATGGAAACAGGACAGACAGTGAGAGCAGGCTCCAGCAGGTCCATGGAAACAGGACAGACAGTGAGAGCAGGCTCCAGCAGGTCCATGGAAACAGGACACACAGTGAGAGCAGGCTCCAGCAGGTCTATGGAAACAGGACAGACAGTGAGAGCAGGCTCCAGCAGGTCCATGGAAACAGGACAGACAGTGAGAGCAGGCTCCAGCAGGTCTATGGAAACAGGACAGACAGTGAGAGCAGGCTCCAGCAGGTCCATGGAAACAGGACACACAGTGAGAGCAGGCTCCAGCAGGCCCATGGAAACAGGACAGACAGTGAGAGCAGGCTCCAGCAGGCCCATGGAAACAGAACAGACAGTGAGAGCAGGCTCCAGCAGGCCCATGGAAACAGGACAGACAGTGAGAGCAGGCTCCAGCAGGCCCATGGAAACAGGACAGACAGTGAGAGCAGGCTCCAGCAGGTCCATGGAAACAGGACACACAGTGAGAGCAGGCTCCAGCAGGTCCATGGAAACAGGACAGACAGTGAGAGCAGGCTCCAGCAGGTCCATGGAAACAGGACACACAGTGAGAGCAGGCTCCAGCAGGCCCATGGAAACAGGACAGACAGTGAGAGCAGGCTCCAGCAGGTCCATGGAAACAGGACAGTGAGAGCAGGCTCCAGCAGGTCTATGGAAACAGGACAGACAGTGAGAGCAGGCTCCAGCAGGTCTATTGAAACAGGACAGACAGTGAGAGCAGGCTCCAGCAGGTCCATGGAAACAGGACAGACAGTGAGAGCAGGCTCCAGCAGGTCTATGGAAACAGGACAGACAGTGAGAGCAGGCTCCAGCAGGTCCATGGAAACAGGACAGACAGTGAGAGCAGGCTCCAGCAGGTCCATGGAAACAGGACAGACAGTGAGAGCAGGCTCCAGCAGGCCCATGGAAACAGCTCTACTGTCTTTCTGCTTGACTGGTAGTGCAACAGAGACTGTTAGCAGCATGTAGCTCACTTACATTTAGGCTCTCAAGGGGGAAGGGGTCTAATCGTAGGAGTAGATTAATCCTCCATGATTCCCACCCCTCACCCCAGGCTGGTCCCAAGCTTCCCTATAGACCCTACTGTCTTCCCAGACATGAAGACAAATCTACTAAAACACATGACTCATGTGCCAAGACCTAGTCTAGAAGCTGCACATCTCTCGTAACGTGACATGACTGCAGCATTTCAGTGAGATTGGAAAGTGCTCCTTCCTAACTGCATAATGAAAACCCGGATCCCTGTTGGGCTGCGATCTCATCTGTCCCAAGCCTCCTCTATGGGAAGACAGACTGTCCCTCTACAAGCTTCCATCTCCACTTGCTGCTGGTGTAACTGGACCTCAGTCATAGCATTCTTTCTGAGTGCCGCACTCACTACACAATGGTCGAAGGCAGGCAGAGGAGAGAGCACCGACTTGAGCTCTCCTGCTGCCACTCTCACTCAGCTCTCTCACACGGACGGACGGACGGACGGACGGACGGGACGGAGGCTCAGCAACTTCACATCACACAGCTGCTGCGGAACAGCACCAGAGCCTGAATTCTAGAGAAGACCCTTAGGATGGATCCTGTTCACATTTCTTTGTAAACAGGCTCTGCCAGACTGCTGGGCTTGGTATTTCTCTCAGGTGAGCTGTTTATGGACAAAGCATGCTTGTGAGGTGAAGTCAGCAGCACACTCTGAGCTGTGAGGACCACACAAAGGACAACACTAAGGATAAGACAAGAGCCCTAGGGAGAGGGGATGAGGCAAGGCAGCTAGGGCGAGGAAGTTGAAGGGCCTACTGTACTGGAATTCTTGGACAAGGACACAGGACAGCACGGCAGTCTCTGCCAGAAAGCAGCGTATTCACGTGGGCTTAGTGGGTTCCCATCCAAAGGCTGAGCGCCGGGTGCAGTGGGGTTTAGTCCCTTTGTCCCCTAATATGGTAGCACACATTTTCACTGGATATTTTATGGCCATAGGGCTACGTCACCAAGGCTACACGGACGCAATAAGGTTGCCAGGACATTGAGGCCACAGGAATGCCACACATGCTGTGCATGTACACACAGACACTGATGAAGCCATGCTTTTGTTTTTTTTCTGTTTTGTTTGTTCTAAAAGGGCCCTTAGCACACTAGTAGTGAGCCCTGCATCCTGCCCAAAGCTGTGACAGAGGACACGGAACGTGTGACTTTGCACTGCACAGGCAGGCACAAACACTAAGCAAATAAAAATGAGGTAATTACCAGATCAAGAAGAATCAAAGATGATTATGAAATGACTTTAGGTCACAATAAATACTGCATAGTCCCATAATTTAAACCTGAAACACTGGCAGGACTGAGGCAAGGAAAAGGTTAAATTATGGTCTTTCTCTTTAACAGTGAAATACAACTCAAGAGGAAGAAAATGTAGAACAGGGCAAGCGGAGAGCTGGGGGTGGGACACTTGACTTGGTTATCTCTTACTCTATACATTGTAATGTTTTCTGCATTTTACATAAATTCATGTCAATTTGTTAAAGCAAATTTTAAAGGCTAACTAACTTGTTGAGGATATGTCCTACCACTCTCCAGCAACAGCATACAAGGTTCAACAGAGTGAAACAGAAACCCCACCATATATCCAGAGACTACTTTCAAACTAGTGGAGAATAGGGACCTCCTATTAGTAGGTCCCTTATTTGTTTACTAAAACAGGTGAACTTTTACTAAGATTTATGATAGAAGGACAAGGCCTAGAGCATCTGACAGAAACTACTGAAGACCGTGAAGCCAGGAAACCTAGCTCACCTTTGCACGGAAGCTATTTAGCAACTGCAATGGAATATCGAGGCAAAAACAGAGGACAGGCTGAAAGAAACACATGGCAGGATGAGAGCATTTTGTCAACTGAAGAAGCACCAACTCGTCATTGAGAGGACGGTGAAAGACATGCATGGCTCCCAAATAGCATGTGGAGAAAGCACCACATGCTATTCTGAGAGCAGCAGATGCAGCTGCGTAAGTCTTGCTCCACCACTTGACTGCCCACTAGTGACAGGACACCCACTGCCACGCTAGGAACTCAGCATCACAATGACCCCTGTATTTAGGAAGAGTCCCCCACGGCAGGAGCACCTTGTCAGCGTTTATCGTTGTCCACAGGGGAAGGGAGGACAAGCTCGCGTCCCCACAGGCTCAAGGGTAGGCTCCTGGAACAAAAGGACCATGCTCCTGCAAGCAAGGCGAGGGCCACTTCCTCATCCTAGGTGGGGCAGCCAGATCTCTCAGTGCAGAACCTAGTTCCCACAAAGCCTGACAACTTGACAGTGCCGAAGACGCCAAAACAGGCCAAGGGTTCTTTTCTCCCTTCGCACTGTTGTGAAAATGCAAGCATCAATGACAGTGACCCACACAGTGTGATGTGAGGCAGGCACTTCAAAGGCAGTGTGCAGGCCTGGCACTACCTGCTGTCTGCTTTCCTTCAACCCCCTCCTTGCGCGGTCTCTCCCTTGTCCAGACCCTGCTCACCCTCCTCACCTGGGCGCACGCATGCCAGTGGCGCTCCTCTCGCCAGACGAGGGCACCCCTACAGGCTGCTCTCTCCGGAGCCCTGGGGCCCTGGGCTTCCTGGCCTTCGGTGCTCTCTCCTGTTCATTGTCGTGGTCTTCTGGCTTCTTCTTCTCGCTGTCGCTGTCGTCACTGCCTTCTCCAAGGATGTCATCGACCTGACAAAGGTGGAGAGTCAGTGAGTGAGTTGTCTTGCAAGTTGGCTTTCTGTAGGAGTCCTATGCTCCACACTTGCCCAGGAAGGACTGCGACAGAGTCACACCATCTTCATACAGGAGCAGAGTCAGGCCAATCTGCAGGGCTTGTATATCCAGTTCTGTTTCTACCTGAATGCTGGGGGCTGACACTAAGCTTAAATGGCCGCCGGAAGAGCAGAGGTGTACTGAGACACATTCAGAAATGCCCATGGAGCTCGCATACTTGAGGCCTGAGAAGGACGGACGATTACGTTCTCACATAGTATACTGATAGAATGTCTGTACACTGCTGGCCATTTACTAGATTCTTAAGACCCACAGCCTGAACGTGGACTTTCCAAGAGAAGCTCCAAGAGACTGGAGCGCAGCTGTGTTGCAAGGCAACTATTGAGCTGGCCATTCTCTCTTTCTCACCTTGAGCTGGAGACATGACATGCGGGTGATGGGGAGGAGGAACAGGCCTGCCTGCCTGGGATTCTTGCTACTGATATTTGAGGGCAGGCAGAGGGAAGTGAACTTAGTGGAGGACACAGCAAACAGCAGCCAGATGATAAGCAGGCATTTGGGGAGCCTCACTGGGGTCCACCACTACAGTGAACCACCTTGTACCTCAGGACCAGAGTGGAGGGGCTGGTGTTACTCTGTTGTGAACATGGAGCTGACGCTATGCAGAGAAGGCAGAGCCAGTGCCTGCCTTTGGCATGCTGGCCCCAGCTCTTAGCCCCTTTCCTTCACTGTAGAGATGGGCAAAGGAGAGCCAGGGCAGAACAGGGCTGTGTGTAGCCGTACCAGTGAGCTGTCTGCTGGATTCCAGGAATGATAATGTGTTACTGATAATACTGCCCATCAGTCCTCATGGGCAGCTCCCTTGGGGGCTTCTAGCCACAGCATATTTTTGCCAGGTCGAGGGGCACCCTGGGTGATACATGGCCACCAGTCTGTGTGGTTGACTGTATCTATATCCCAATCAGAAAAGCATTTCAAACAGCTATGCTAACATTCCTACGTAGCAGACAGCTAGCCTGAGCATTCATTAACTTTGCTGGCTGGCCCAAGACCTAGAGAAACACCTTCAAAGCCAAACCACAAGTGTGGGCATACACCAAGTTTGGCCTCATTTCAATCAAGCTTCTGTTTGGGAATGTCATGAATTTTCCAAAGGCATTTTTCCAAATGTGTCAACTGCCTTTTGAAAACTATTTGTAATAAACTTAAATGGCAACGCAGGATATCAATCGCGGCACACAGCATCACGCAGCTCTGCCTGCCACTTTTAGGAGACAGCTCTCTGAGAATCTGTCTTTTTACAACTTTACAGCCAAAGGATGTGGTAGGAGGGTCAGAGCACAAGGTAGACAGTGATGCCTGAGTACCCGGGACAGGAGACAGCAGCCAGCCCACAAGCCCAGAGGCCTGCCAGGCCCTTCTTCCTTCTCTGCAAGATTGACAGATAGCCCTTTCCTAGCCTCGGACAGAAACCAGAGGGTGAATATGCAGACCTTCTCAGAGAGTGGCTCCCTATCAGCCTTATCAAACAGGACTAGGATGGCCTTAAAAGTGCCACGGTTCACATGACTGCCCGGAGATGACCTCCAAGGAACAGGTTTCTACTCATCTTAAGCTTTACCCATGGATTTGGAACACACATAAATGTAATTATTTCTTTGTTCCAAAGAACCAACATTCTGAGTAGTAGAACCTTCTGACAGAAAAACCGAATGTATTTATAGATGCATTAAGTCACTCTTTTCTGTAAGTTTCCTGATGTTGTTACAAAGGACAGAGGGGACTCTACACAGAACTTTCTGTTGTTGGACAAGGCCTTGTATTTTATACACAGATGGTGTTGGAACTGCGTGAGTGGTGGGCACCTGAAGGTCAGCAGGGAGGCAAGCACTCCCGGAGACAGCAGGAATCTGTCACCCACTCCAAGGACAGATGCTACTCCTATCCTGGATACTGTGACACAGGCTGTTTTGGCCATCTGGATGAGCCTCACCCACTGGGCTCCAGTAGCCTAGTAGTCATGCCAAGGAGAGAGGGGCAGCCCATGTCCTCAAGACTACATTTCTACAACAGAGGGAATTAACCTGCACCCAGCAGGACTGGGGAAGACAGCGAGCTTGCTGGCTGACAAGAATGCTCTGAGGCCCTGAGGGAGACCCCATTTCCCTGCACTTGACTCCTGACCCCGTGAACATGCAGAGGAAAGACAGAGGCCCCCTAAGCTTCTGCACCTGAATTACTTGTTATGTACCACAGAAAACTGATACAGTGGTAGAATGTATTTTAAAGGGAATGATGTCAACTGAGAAGCTATTTTTATGAACAGAAAATACTTTGAAGGCCAAAGAGAAACTTTAATTACATGTGAAAAACCACAAACTTGGAAAACAAACTTGAGGTGTTCTGAAACTGCTCAAGAGGATTTCAAACTGTCACACAAATGCTGGCTATAGGCAGCATATATGTTCTGAGAGTGACTTATGCAAATTACACTCTAAGCCCCTAGAAAGCTCTTTACACCAGGGCGATGAGAACCAATGTAACCCTCCAATCTCTTTCTCATAGGTTTTCACATGCAACAAGGTCTCTCACTAAAATTCCACGCATCAACATTTTTAGGAAACAGAGGGCCAAAGACACAGGATCATTCTTCTAAACATTTATCACCTTAAAAAGAAATTAACACCAAGCACAAACACCTGATGAAGACCTTTTAAATCAGCATACCATCAAAACACATTCTGTGTAGGATATGCCGTTAGCAAGCAGTTCTGCTAACTACACAGCTTTGGTTAACCAGGATGACTGTCTAAGATCCAGCCACAGGTTGATGAGAGGGGAGAGGGACTGCTGTTTAATAAAAGAATATAACCAAACACTGCCTTGACATGTCTGCTGTGCATTGTTGACACTAATCATTAGATGTGTACACAGTATATGATCACACCTGAGGCTCTTCTTCAGTGTGAATTATTACTGTTGTTGATCTTAGCCAAAGGGTAACCGATTCTATATCCATCAAATATAAACATAACAGTGCTAATGACTGCTATCAGGAGCACAGGAGCAGACCAGAGCAGATGAGTGCTGAGTCCAGTAGAACACACCCACTCTCTCTGCGTCAGTTTTTAGCTTAGGGTGCAAACACTGGTGATCAGGAGGTTGTTCTTGCACTGTGGATAAATAACACAAACTCAGCAGTCCTCACCTAGCAAGCGCCGGTTACATGGGCTTAGATTTCCTGCGTACTAGGGGGTGGTAGTGGGGGTGGGGGTAGGCTGAAGGCAGCCAGTTGGCCAAGGAGAACTGACCAATGGGAAAGACTGGGAGAGACAAGTGTGGCGCTTGGCTGCAGATGACTCTGCCCCCCTTGGTGACTGGTCTTCCCCAGAAGCAGGCAGGCGCAGAGATGTGACAATGCATCTGTCTCTGCTTCAGTATCTACGGTATCCCTGACCATCTTGTCAGGTCTTCTCTCTGCCTGCTGGCTTTTTAAAAAAGGTATTATTTGCTAATAATCTGAAGATAAACAGATTGTCCACAAGAGTAAAGCAGAAAGATGAAGTTGGGAGACACAGATTTCTCTAGCACTTATTTTTTTCTTTAAAAAAAAAAAGTCCCTCTGGGAAGCCTGCAAACTCACACAAGTCAGAGTCTCCTGGTTTCATGGCTGACCAAACACAGCCTGTCCCAGAGAGTATACAACACACGGTGCTATGAGACAGAAGACGGGCGCCATCCCTGCTCAAATCACAAGATATAATAACCACAAACCAGCAAAAAGAAGGTTGGGAATAACACAAAAAAGTTTTAGCTACTGTGAAAATAAACATTTAAAATTTGACAAATAACTGCGCAAACTTTTTTCTGCTATATAGGAGTCAAGGGGGTCAATCAACCCTTGGGGTAATTCCCACTCTCCTCTCCCTCCATATAACCTACACACCAGATTAAGAAAAAAGGACTACACAAGTCTAGCTAGTGACTATGCCAGAGAGAATGCCCCCACCTTATGCACACAAGCCAACACACGTACCCATGGTCTCTGACCCCAACAAAAAATACTGGGAAAGTCTGGACCTAAAGCAGACATAGTATGGATTTAAGCCCCCACCTCCATACCTGGCCAGCTCAACTGCACGGAGAGACTGCTGTCTGCCTCCCCCTCGGTTCAGACACTCTCAGCCATCATTCCTTCTAGAACTTTCCTCAGTCAGAGTCACTGTTAGCGTACCTCCATCTATTCCCTTCCACGCTTCTTAGGTGATTTCCAGTATAAATCCCTCCTGAGATTCTGTCTTGGAGGATCCGTGTCCATGAGACGGTTCACCTTTCAGAGCCCACATACACTACACACGTTTCTGTTTAACCATTTCACCATCACAGTCTTGCTTCACACTGTCCAGGACCAACTTTACAGATGAAATCTGTGTTGCCTATGTGGACAAGGCTCCAGGTGAATCTCAGAGTCCTGGAAAGCTATGTACTGTCTCAAGCCCCAGTGGGCTTAGGTGAGTCACCTGCCCTCTCTCAGTTAGTTCTAAGGGCCACTGGTTCCTGTCTGTTTCCAGTTGACCCTGTGACTGGTTTGGGCTTATAAATGGCATAGATGATTCCTTCCCTGGTCCCCCTCAGAAACTTACCCAAAACCTGACTGTGCAGTGGCAGTAATAGGCAAGTTTTTTGGGAGCTGCCCTTATCACAGGGCCGGCCTGGCTGGCCCGCTTTGATGAAAACACTGACATGTCACTGGGGCTAGCAGATGCCAAATGCCGAATAAAGAGCTTGGCACCGCTTTTACTCTGTAGCCATCCTCCCTTACACCCTTACAAGTTGGCTCAGCTCTGTGCAAAGACGTGCTCATCATTTCAGGAGTGTCTGTACAAGCTGGTAATCTTTCCTTTGAGACTGGCAGTCTTCAGATACATAACAAGATATTTTCAAGATTTGTAAAGACATCAAAACAAATGGACTGTCAACGGCCACTGCTGTACAACACACATCCTTGGTGTGGCAGGACAAAGGCTGTCTGTTTGTCCTGCCCACTTTGCCCAGAAAGCTCCATTCTGCTTTCAGTGCCACCTGTCTGTACATACTGGAGAACAACAGAGGAAGAAGTTCTTAGCTGCGCCCCACCCTCATGAACAAGTGATAGGATCAGATAAAGTGCCGAGTCAGAGAACAGGCACGTAGAGCAGCTCAGTCATGAGACTGCACCAAGGGTCGGGTTGTTAAGGCACTACTGGCACTGTTGGCTACCACAGCATGTAGGTCTGCACCCATGCCGTCCCCTGCGGCCGTCACAGCTCCCCAAGCAAACATCTTAACACTTGTAGGGCAGTGGAAAGGCACTGGTTTTACTCGGCAAACAGTAACTGCCGAACAATTTGCCTCTAGCAAAGGCCATGTCTTATGCAGACTGAATGTGCACATGGCACCCAGCAGAACGGGAAAAGCAGGGATGTGCAGCAGCAGGGATGTGCAGCAGCTGCAGCCCTACACTGATGACAGCCGTCAAACACCAAAGGGACAGTGCCATGGTGCCACGTGGAGCCTGCCACTGCTAGGCTCCCAGAGCTGCAGGGTGCCAAGATGGAGACTGTCCAGAGTAGTCCAGTTTACAGGCTCTGGGGTCTCCCTTGAGTAAGCTCACAGCAAGCAGGCTTTAGATTAACCAGGTGATATGAACATACCTCAGTTTCCATTTTCTTCAATCACCTTTAGTTCACAGGCATGAAGTGAGCATGCCACCATCAAGCTTAGAGCTTGTGTACATCCTAAATGAGTGTGTAAATGAGTGTGTAAGCTTAGAGCTTGTGTACATCCTAAATGAGTGTGTAAATGTTCAATGAAACAAAACCTCCAAGACCAGCAACATGACTCAGCTTGGGAAGGTGTTTGCTGTGAAACCCGACAACCTGAGTTCTAACCCCTAGCCCACATAGAAGAAAACGCACTCCTATGAATTCTCCTCTGGTCTTCAGTATACATGCTGTGCCATGTCTCCCACCCCCAAATAAAAACCAGTAACAAAACAATATAAAACAAAATGACCTTCAAATTATAATCATGGGCTGCGGTGGTTCAGTAGCAGAGCGTACGCCTGGCATGGTAAGGTCAAACTTGATCCCCACGCTGCGAGGAGGAACTCGATCTTTCTTACTTATACACTGGGCCCGAGAGTGGCTAGCAGTGCAGTGCTATGCGCACAGCTGTGACTCCTGAGGGACAACTGACCTGGATTATACCCACCTGCATGGTGCTCACCCACACGCCGCTCACCTTCTACCCAACTGTGCACACACACTAGTGTCTGCTTCCTTCTGCAGCTCAGTGTACACAAGACCAAGCCAACACATCCTCGCTGTACCTGCTTACACTTTATTTCTCTCAACAAAGACCAAGAGTTGAGAATGTTTTATACAACTTCAGAGTCTGCTGAAGGCACTGAGTATTAAGCCGCTGCCCACCTGGTAGGGTGCCAGTCAGGACTAACAAAGGATCAAGCCAGATGGGCCTCTGAGCCACGCTAACAATGGTTCCTCAGAATTATTCTAAGGGGCACTGGAAGGCAGGGGGAAGCGAGCTGAGGAGAACCACCTTGAAGACCACACTCGGCATGCTCAGAGGACATAGGCTGCCTACAGAATTTCCTCTGTGGGCCAAAGCCCACACAGTGACTGACTGTGCCAGGTATCTTAGGGGCCCAGTTACTACCAGGAGGAAGGTAGAGGGCAGCAGAGAGACAGCACATGAAGCCAGCCTCACAGACCTCTAGGTCAAGGAACTAAACGGTATTTAAAGCACATGCTGCTGGCAAAAGACCCACCGGAAACTTACAGGAGTGGGCTGAGGTGGGGTGGGAAGAAAGTTTTATCTTTTAATTGAATGAAAATCTGTCGATAAATTAAGACAGAACACACATCCTGACACTGAGCTTCGTCATCAGCGGAGGAAGAAAGCAAATGATTCTCATCTTTGTTATAGATAACAGCTGTTGCATCTGAGCAGGGACTCCAGTCTTCTTCCCACACACCAGGAAAGGCTGAGTCTTGTACTATACCAAGCAACCTTCAGCAGTTAAAAGAACAGGAGGTGAGTCAGAACAGGAATCACTGCAGCAAATCCTTAGAGGGGTCCATTCCGGCAGCTGAGGGTTCTGGAAGAGTCTATTACATCTGCTCCAAGCTTCACTGTTCTACAGACTATGACAAGGGACGGTGCATCTCCATGCTTAAAAGGACACAGGCATCTTCCATGTGAAACTCTTTTTAAAAAGTGCGATAGTGTCTGGGAAGGATGGAGCAACCACAACAGACTACAAGGGGCCTTCATGAGAAACCTAACATAACTCAGTGAGAGCCTTGCTGCATGTGCTAGGGGAGCCAGAAGAGGAAAGGCAACTATGTGCTAGGTAGTGGGTCCTCCTGCTGACTGCCTGAGGGAGCTACTGGGGGCACAGGCCTGTCATGTAGAACCTCTGGGACAGAGAAGGGACTGGTGGCCTCTTATGGCTCTATAGGTTTGTCTGGACTACTTCGCTAGGCCTAAATTGTTAACCATGGCCAAGGGTGGTCAGGGTTGTTGATAGCATGCTAACAATTACATTACAGGGGTGGGGACTGCCAACACCCACTCTCAATGGTGGAGATCCTGACCAGCAGGTCAGCTAGAAGGGCCATGCATGGTTGGCTCTGCTCAAATGAGGAACGTGATTTGCTTCACTATTATGACATGACACACCCCTTCTGTCAGGCAGGGACTCAGGAGGCTGAGGCCATTATACTGGTGCCTAAACTGTTTTCATTTTTCTTAGTGGCTGGCAAAATGAATAAATTAGGAGTATAAATTAGCGTGTAAATTCTGACCATGAGCAGGACTGACTGAGGTTGTCAGACTGGCAGAATGCACAAAACTTGTTCTGATAAACACTTAAGCTGTCAAACTCATGTTCTTCTGAGAGAACTGAGATGTCCCTTTGCTATAACTGTCTTGGATAATATAATGTACATTACCTTGGTAAACTGGCATTAGCTACTTAAGTTCACTGAGAAGCTGGCTCGGACCCAAGGATGTTGTTCCAAAATGTCCTCCAAGATTTCCTATCTAAGGATTGGCTAGCTTATCTCAACTCTTGACCGGGAGGGAAGAGAACAACTAACAGCTCACGAGTCACACATCACGACCTTCAGAACGCCTAGCTGGCGAAGCATTTCTATTTGTGGTGAACATTATTTATTTAGAGTGAAGCAGTGCCTCCAGTGGAAACAGGAAATGAGGTTCAGTCACAGGAGGCTCTTCCAGAGACTGCTTCAATTTAACCTGCACTGCTGCTGGATGACTCAAAGGGGCTGGTTTCACGATAATCTATGTGCTGTTTCTGTATGTTCTATCATATGGAAGTCTTATCCAAGGGGACCCTCTGCTCTGTCTGAAACCTGGATCCATAACTCTACCTTACTGCCCCATGATGCTACTTTTTGTTTGCTCTCTTAACTGGGTATACCAGTGATCTCTACTAGATGTTTTAAGTACCTGATTTGATGCTATCTATTGACACTATCTGATATTTATTTTTCTACGTTTGCTTGCTGTGTACTTAATAAATTCACCCATTCAAAACCAGAAAGATGGCTATCATAGATCATTGAACTGTACAGAACAAATCATTATTAGAGTAGTTATACAACAGTGATACGGTCAGGGCAGTCTAGTCAACCAGGTGACTTACCCAGTGCTACTTGGGATGTAGCCGCTCATATTCTCCAAGCCCACTTGTTCGGACACAGACCAGCAGGCTGCAGCAGGTAGCCCTGCCCCCCCACCCCCCCACTGGTATTCTATCTTGGGGACTACACTGGATTGTCAAGAATCTTTGGCTTCTCTGTTTCTAGAAATACACACAGGATTAAAGCAGCTATGAGAAAGCACAGTGTTGGTTTTTATTAGCTTTACATGTTTCTGCTGTACTTTTCTTGGCCCACTCCAATCTCTAATTTGCTTTCTAGGCAATGCTTTCTAGAGTTCTGTAGTTTCTCTTTGGTTCTGGACAGAGAGCGCCACCCTCAGACCTGTGCTTAGAAAAGCACTGGCTTTCCCTGCTCATAGAGGTGGCAGTGGAGCCTCCATTAGGGATCTGGACTTGGGGCAGTATGTCGTCAAAACCTCTGCAAACAGAGCCAGGAATGAGGGTGACATGCTGAGGACCCTACCCACCATGTCAGGGAGAACGGCCACGGTGGGGAGAACTGAAAAGTCACACTCAGGACTCCTCAGTCTCCTTTCTCCGTAAGCAGGCTGTCACCACAGGTACAGAGACCCTGCCACAGCACCATGCCTCAGCCACTCTATGGCTCCCTCAATCTTGTGTCTTTTATGTCTTCAAAAGCAATACCATGTGGACAACACTCACACACTGTTAAGTTCTGCTAGAAGCACAAGATGTAATCTGGCTTCCCTGGCAGCTTCTGTCTGCTGACCCTGAGGAAACATGTTCTTATCGCCCAAGTGAGGCCTGGAATGTTTCACCTCAGTGGTGCCAAGCTCTGACAATCACAGCCACTTCTCAGCCCCAGGCACACAAATTCGCAGCAAAACCATCCATAAATAGCCCCAATCCAGTTAAGGGCAAAAATTCCGGTTCCCCTCTAGAACACTGCTCCACTGTTTGCATTATTCTTACCAATCTTATCTTCCAAGCTCCTACCAGAAAGATAATTAAACAATTAGCACTCACAAGCTTTTTTGGCCCAAAGTTCCAAAATCTTCACTAACTAGCTGATAAAATAGTCCAAAGCACAAAGGCACAAAAAGGCACTGGGCCAGGTTCATGGTGGCAACAAACCCACTTCTCTAGTAACAATTTTTGTTGCTATGATATAACACCTCGACCAAAGCAAACCTAAGTAAGGGGAAGAAAGGGCTTACCTGCCTTCTGATTCCAGGTCAGTCCATCACTGAGGGAAAATCAGGGTGATAGGGCAAAGCAGTTATAGCACACATAGTGTAAACTCGTAGACAAGTGACTTCACCTGGGTTGCCTGCCTGCTTGCCACCGCGCCAGGTGACGTCCTTCACTATTAGACAATTTAGGGGCCAGCCTGTGAAAGGTGGGTCTTTCTAACTCAAGCAACAATCTAGAAAATTGCCCACAGACATGGCCACGGGCAACCCAATCAAGGCAATTCCTAGCTGAGATCCACTTTCTGGCTTATGTCCAATTGGCAGGTAAAACTAACTAGCAGAGTTATGGACATCTGGCGTGTCCATACTGTGCCCTGCCATCACACACACCACCAGCGGACACTGTCTGAAGGGCCTTGGCTCACACTGGAGACTGATGCATGTCATCAACTCTAGTGCTGCTGCTGGTTATACAAAGTTGTCTGCTCTGAATGAAACATAACTGTTAAGAGGAAACAAACTATTTTCCTATCATTAGGAAACATAAATATGAAATTAGTGTATTATTTTCAATTATATTGTATTAAAATGCTGATTTTTAAATTGCTGTTTTGAGTTGCTGACTTGAATTTCATAAAAAAAAAAATCATCAACTGAACATTCGTGTGGGATTAGCACATGATTCCCTAACAATTCTTGAAATGGCTCTAAGCATATTACTGCCATCCTGTATGGTTTTTATTTTTTGTAAAACGGTTATCATCAGAAATGATGATTTACAAAATATCAACTAAAATGAAAAATGCTGAGAATGTTCCATGTTCTGCAGTAGCAAATATTTAATCAGTATTTAAGTTTTTTAGAAGAAAAATAATTTTTCTCTTAAAAAGAAAAAATTTTGAATTAAATCCCTAGAACTTACACAAAAGAGCCAGGCAAGGTGGTACACACTTATAATCCTAGCTCTGTAGGCAGAGAAAGGTGGATCCATTAGGCTTACTGGCCTAGGCAGTCAGCCTAGCCTAGCTGGTGAGTTCTTAACTGGTGAGAGACGCCCCAGCCCCAGCCCCAGCCCCAGCCCCAGCCCCAGCCCCGCCCCCTTCTCAAAAGTCAAGGTGGATAGTACTGTCAAAACAATGTCCAAGGTTGTCCTCAGGAACACTCATCAAATAAGCATATTTATCTTATTAGAGTACAGGCTTGCTTTTACCTTTAATAAGCAACAAGGTTATATGTATACCAAAGAATTCTTTTAAAATAAACTTCATGATTCACTACAAGTAAATGTGTGGTTTGTATACCTAGTTATAAACCAGGTTAAAATGTCTCAGGGAAAAAACTGCTCTAGCTCACCCAAGGAAGCACCGGGGAGTAACATGGATGGAGGTGACTGTGTGCTTCTGGTCAAGTTCCTGTGATATCCTGTCAAGCAGATTGATGCCTCTCCCCTAAAACAACCCCAGACCCTTTCTCCACCCAAGGTCCTGCCCTGGTCCTTGTATCTATGGTTTCATTGGAGATAAAGGTCTTTGTAGATGAGTTAGGTAAGATGAAGTCACTTGGACCAGCGTGGTCCTAGAGTAATGTCTACAGACAGTGATATACAGAAGACAGCTAAATCTAAGCACCCATGTGGCTTGTGACTACCTAATGGATATGTCATGCAGATCCTAAGTGGCCAGAGGCACATGAAAATAGCCTGGTGCTTATACATTGTGAGTCTGCCTGCCCACTTTGTCCCCAAGAAAACTGGACAAACAGTCTAAGGTGATCTGGGACCTATGGAACTCAAAAAGCATCTCCCTTATGCTCAGACATGGGGAAGCCTGGCCACTGTCTCTGTAGGGGGACAGGGATGTTTTCTTTTATGGTCCCTGACCCAGGAATGATCAAAGCCTGTGCAGGATATGAAGCTTCTGGTTGTCTTCCCCCAACTTAGCAAGACCATGCCCATGAGCAGAGCTCCAGCTCCTCCTCAGGAGCTGCTGCAGAGCTGAGCTTAGGGGCTAAGCTTTTATGGCTAAAAGGATAAGATTCTGGAGTAAGTAAAAGTTGCTGTTTCACAGCATAATTTGAGTCTTGATATGAAGGGAATAAAAAGCAACAATAAGGCTGGCCAAGTAGTATCAAATGGACTGCAAGGGAATTCTTGTGAAGCCAGAAGGGAAACAGCAATATGGCAGGCCCCGGGATCGGGGGACGGAAGTACGATCGGCCGGAGTGGGCACTGCTTCCAGATTCAAATCAGCTGAGCTTGAAGACAGGGAAGCAGTGGCCAAGAAAAACCTCATGAGATGACCACAGTTAAAGTGAAAAAACACAGAAAAACGGTAGAGTTCTGAAGGAGCTATCATCTGAGAGAGAATCTGAGTTGTGATGAGATTTCATCCTGAAAAGAAACGTATTTTCTTACTTTTGCTAAAAAATAAATAAGAAGCACACTTTCTTCCTTGAGCTCTCGGCTGCATGGTCGATGGAAAGGAAGCAGTTCTGTCCCACAGCAGTTCTGTCAGGTAAAAGGCTCACACGCAGCTGGAGGAAGGGTGCAGAGGGCGGCTTTTGTCCACGTGACCTGAAGCTCATCTCTTACAGTAGTCCTCTCAAAGCAGTCTGCAGAGCAATGGCTGCACAGACCACACCACAAAAACCCCAGAAGCAAAAGCTCTGTCAGAGGGCTAGCCTGGGAGCCCGGAGAGAGATGTATAAGGCCAAGGGACACAGGAATACCCAGGGCTGAGCCTAGAGTACAGACAATACTGACTTGTGTATGACATAGTTTGCTTTTAGCTCTAAAGGATAACCCACCCCCCTTCACACCCCCGGTATTTAGGCTGTAATTAAAACACATCTGTTGTCAGGGTTTTCAATTCTCCAAATTGAGCATTTGAAAAAACTAACTTCACTTTATGTACTTAAAACTATTTAGTGGTGTAAAAATGACAGAAGAAACTGGTCTTATTTTGTCTGAATTCATGTATTAAAAAAAAAAATCCGTTTAACTGAATACAAACTAATTAAGCATTTCACATCTTGAATCCTATCAGCTTTGTCTGGACTGTTCCCTTAGCAAGGTATCCTGAAAAGCTCTCGTGGCTCCTGTAGCTCAAATGTCAGAAGCACCCTCTTATGGCAATCTGGAACATCTGCAGACACTATCACGAATCCCTGGGAGTGGTGGCTGTGCGTTTCTGTTGCCAAACACAGGGGTACTTCATTTCATGTGGTCACAAATCCTTTGACTAGGAAACCAGGTGCTGGCTCACCCCCCTGTGCCTGTCCTGCACAGATGCCACCTGACTCTGGAAACTGGCCCTGCACCATTCTCACCTCTTTGTCCATACTCTCTAAGTCCTCCTTACAGAGAGTGTACAGCGGCATTGTCTCTGACATACTGGGTTGTCGCTTTCTTCTAGCAGGGCCAGGCTGCTCTCCATCTTGAGATTCTGGCAGCTCTTCACCAAACATTTGCTGCTGATGTGGCTGAACAGCTCTGTAAGGAATGTTACAGTCCTGTGTGAGGAAAGCAGTTTCATGGCACCTTTCCAGCAGACACCTGACTCCTGGATGAGTTTATACACACAGAACATGTGTAGGGACAGACAAGGTGCACTGTCCACTCTACCCACTTTCTACCTCTGCTTATGTAGCAGACCCAGCATCTCCTCCTAGGATGTGTCCTGGCCCTTGAGGAGGCTCACACTCACATCTTTTACAGAGAAGCCACCTTGTCTGCAGGCTATCGCCTGACTTGACCTGAGCACAAATCTTACAGGGAGAAAACTGTTTGCCCAAAATCACCAGGGAGTGTCATTTACCCTTGAGTAAAGCCAAGACTTATTAAGAAACAAAAGAAAGCAAAAGTGACATTTACTTTCTATTCAGAGCATAGAGCAGAAGCCAAACAGGAATGGTGAGTTAAGAGGTGATCTCAATGGAGCGGAATTAACCTGCTTACAAAGGACACAGAAGAAACATTAGATTATCTGTGCACAGCTTCACTGAGCACTATAGTAACCAATCAACTGCAAGGACCAAGTTCAAGCCTCCAAGACATTTCTAACCTGAACCCCTACACCAACACTAAATTGGTATTCTTATTGGCAAAATTGCAGCTCTGTTGAAAAAGTTTCTGTCTGCAATGTGAATCTACATGTGCCAAACCTTACTGAATATATTTTATGCATGTTTAAGTTTACGGTATACCAGGCAAAGTGGCTCATCTTCACAGCTGTAGGACTTGGAAGGCAGGAGACTGTGGTTTCTGAGGCCAGCTGTTTTTAGAATAGGTTCTTTCTGAGCTTAGGAGTGGGACGAGGAACTGAGCGCCACTGCTACAGGTCTCAGGCTGGCTGTCACAGACACTGTGTATAGGTGACAAGACCTCACCATCACTGATAGGGGTCCTAGGCTGGCTGTCACAGACACTGTGTATAAGGTGTCAAGACCTCACCATCACTGCTACAGGTCTCAGGCTGGCTGTCACAGACACTGTGTATAAGGTGACAAGACCTCACCATCACTGATAGGGGTCCTAGGCTGGCTGTCACAGACACTGTGTATAAGGTGACAAGACCTCACCATCAGTGATAAGGGTCCTAGGCTGGCTGTCACAGGCACTGTGTATAAGGTGACAAGACCTCACCATCACTGATAAGGGTCCTAGGCTGGCTGTCACAGGCACTGTGTATAAGGTGACAAGACCTCACCATCACTGATAGGGGTCCTAGGCTGGCTGTCACAGACACTGTGCATTAGGTGACAAGACCTTACCATCACTGATAGGGGTCCTAGGCTGGCTGTCAAGGACACTGGCATAAAGTGATATGGCCTCACTATCACAAGGACATATGTGGAACCCAGCAAGATAGTGCAGCTGACAAAAGTACTTGAGCCAAGCCCGACCACTTGAATTGGCTCCCAAGGATCCACAAGGTAGAAAGAAAGAACTGACACTCACAAGTGCTCTGATCTCCACAAGGATGCAATAGCATATGCACACCCACATGCATACATGTATTCTAGCACACACGCACACACACACAAACATAGTAACAAAGAATAATGGGGTCTTAATTCTAAGTCGCAAAATTAACAAGAAACTGCATTAGGCTAAATGAATATTATCTGTCGAGGGCAAAGGATTTGTTTTCTCCATGTTCCTATCTTTGGCAAAACTCAGTCTGAGCAGTCAGATAGCTCAGGAGAAAGTATGAGGAGGACATGTGTGGCCAAGGCTCTGTACTACTACCTTTATGAGAAAGATGGGGGACTCATGGACTGCAGAGCACTATGGTTAGTATTACATTTGATATAGTACAACTCCTGGTGTTATTTTCTTGTAAATAAGTAAATAACTGGGGGATGAGACAAGCAGACTCTTACTGGCAGCTGTTGGACTCTGTCTTGCATGGTTGCCTCAAAGAGTGGGTTGAACTCTATGGCCATTTCTGAACACTCCATGGACACTGTAAGGCTCCACAGCAGCCTCAGCTGCTTGCCCTAAGGCTGTTTCAAAGCCCCTATATCGAGTTTTTGCTATCATGAGACAGGCCTTGGTAAGCTCTAGATGACCCTAAAACAATTTCTAGGTACACCCAAGGGACAACACTTCCTCTGGTGGGCCCCCAGAGACTTTACTGAGTGGTATCAAGGGCAGTGTTCTGAGTGCTGCGAACCCATCCTCTGGCAATATAGAACAGCCAAACTGAGTCACTTGGTGAGTTGGATGGGCAATGCTCTCCTCATGCAACATTAGGCTTCTCTTTAATCTTTACTTGCTTACTTTTAGTAGAGTGGGCTAAGAGTCACCAGAGTCACAGTCATGTTGGAGGCAGCAGAGTGGCAGTGACCTCTGAGTAGTCGGCATAGAGTTGTCAAAGTGGCAAGGCTGTTGTTAGCTGAAGAGGAAGCTTAAGAGCTCAGACTGTCCAGGGCAGAACAGAAGCTGAAGAACAGAAGGCTGTAGAGAGCTAGCTAGACAAGAGAAACTGTGAGCCATGGCGGCTGGAAGACTTCTAGAATGCTGCTTAGCCCCAGGGTCTGAGCTTAGACACTAGGCTTAGACACTAATACTAGCCAGAATCAAGGGGTAGGGAATCCTCTAATGCCAACTCCTGCCAACATCTAAGGAATCCCAAATCTCCTAGGCTTGCAGGGAGCTGTTCACGTGTAGAACCTTTCTAAACACTTAAGAGATGGAAGGGTCTCCAGGCATCTGAGGCTTGCAGGAGAACTGCAACACCAGAGGGCACCACCTCCTGCCACAGCTGCTCCTGTCCAGTGCTGGAGAAATAAGCCCTGGAAGGAGCCTCTTCCTCCTTCCCATGCTTCTATTCAGGTTCAGCAACAGGACCTAAAACATGACTGACCACGTTTACAACTGCTCAAACCACCACCCTCTGCTCCCAACAGCCACAGCTCCAAAGCAAACGGGAAAAGCTCACGTTTTTACTAAAAGTAAACATACTATGCTTCTCTTTAAGGTTGTCTAACGGTTTCAACCAAATGTGAAGTGTAAGAACAAAAGACCTCTCTACTGAAAGAAAGCTTAGTGCTTATCTTTAAAGGTTTTTAACTGCCAAGGCCACGCCCAGTTCACAGTCACCCCGGTCTGACAGCACCAGGAGAGTTTTGCAAAGGGTAACAGGTTTGAGGTGCATGAAAAATGCAAAACCCCCTTCTTTGACCTGTAAGGCATTGCAAATCAGTCACTATACAGAAGCTCTCAGGTACCTCCTGAAACAGTCTTGACCTCCTCCTCCTCCTCTTCCAGGGCTGCCCTGGTGCAAGGCCATTACTCTAAGAACCAACCACCAAAGGAGGAAGTATGGCAGAGCCACAAAAACGGAAAGCAGTACCATTATATTCCTTCTCAATTTGAAGAAGCAACTTTTTATGTAAAACATGTATTAACAATGATTTAATGTGTTAAATGAGCTGTTTAGACATTATCAATTCTACTCTAACCAAACAAACCCAGTGTTGCCTGGCTCATGCCATCTTAATGACAGCAGGGAGGGGACAGATAGAAAGCCTGGAGTTTAACAGCACCGTCTGTGCAGGAAGACCATTCCATGATGGGCACCAGCAGCAGCACAGGGGAGAGGAAGACTTGGATTCATTTCCTAGTAATACTGCCTCCCCTCCCCCACCTCAACATCAGTTGTCAGTTAAGACAGAGGATGCACCAGACCCAGATTCTTAAGGTGATGGGAAATGGCTGGGCTTCAGCCAAAATTACTGTGAAGAACAAGAAGACCTCTAACTGTTGGAAAGGACAGAGGGTTGTTAATTCCAAGGTGACCTTTTATCTTACAAAGATTTTAAACCATGTTGAAAAGACTTTAACCATCAATTACAGATATATCTGAAAGAGAGGGGGGAAAAAAAGAAACCTTTGGCAACAAAGAAGATGCAAAAGACTGAGGGAGTGCGAGGATGAGAGCATAAAGGAGCAGGCAGGAGGCTGGCAGCAAGCTCGGCTGCAGAGGATGATGGCCTTCAAGACCTCAGGGACGAGGCAACAAAAGGCTCAGACTCTAAAAGAGGCAGAGATGAAGCCAAACAGCAATGGCTGGAAACGTCCCTAATCTAGCAAAAGTCAAAATACTTCTAAGAGGATGAGCAAATCCTTTACTCCACAGTCTCAAAATCCACACCAGCACACAGTGATGGAACTTGCAATTAAAGACAAAACAAACAAAAAAGCATCACGGAAGCAGCATGGGGAGGACGCCTCCCTACTCTTGTAGAAGGAAAGCCAAAAGGAGAGCCTGCGTGCCAGATCCAGAAAGCAGGAGGGCTCAGCTGCTTTCAAGGCGCTAAAATGGAGCTATTAGGAAACAGAGTCCACCATGGATCTCCCTTACGGAAAGGAATGGGGTCAGAAGCACACAGAAGCCTGACCGAACCCTCCCCAGGAAGGACACAGCAGGTAAGGGCACCATAGAAGACCTAGCTCTGAGGGAGTCTCTTGAACTGCATGCAACTTCTGGAACATATAAGCAAGCAAGCAAGCAGGAGGAAGACTATGAAGAACAGAATCCCAGGAGCTTTACAAGGAAACAATCACAACTCAATAAACTAAATAATTGCCTTTTGTCTTGTTCTGGACACAGCATCGCACAGTCGAGGCTGGCCGGAGGATGATTTTGAACTTCTGGTCCTCTTTCCTCTACTTCCCAAATGTAAATAACTGAATTGTAGAAGAGATCTCCAGAAGAACTGATTTGCAAAAAAGGTATGATTCCCAGTATCAGGGCCAGTCAGAATCAGTGAGACAGACAGACATTCCAAAGTGGGTACCAGCTCTCTACAGGCTCAGTGAAGGAAGCAGAGAGGAGAGGACACCACTCAACCCATTCTGTGAAGCAAGTCTCATGGGGCACACAGTGGGAAATATATCGCAGACTCATGGCTACTGTGCCTGCCAACATACATAAGCCAATAGAAATAGGTCCATTTCAAGAGTTCAAAGATGCTTTCTGTTTTGCTTTAAACCAACCAATGGGGCAGGGAGACATTCTGAAGGAAGGTGCTAGCTGCCTGCTGGCCTGAGCTCTGAGTTTGGACCTACATGGTGGGAGGAGAAAAATACTTTTGAAAGCTGTCCCATGACCTTCACAGTCACTCTGTGGCATGCCCCACAAGTCCACATACCTTCCTTCCAAAAAAAAAAAAAAATAAGAATATAAATGTAATAAAATTCAAACAAGGTAGAAGCAGGCTCAAGAAAAATAAAATGTAAGAGGTCATAATATACACAACCTCCAAAAACACCCAGTCACCAGTAACAAAACTTCATATATGAGGGAGGAAGAAGGGATGGTCTCCAGTGTAACAAGGAAGATGACACAAACCCCACAGATTCTCAATAACCTATCCAAAGATAGTCATCCAAGACTGAAAGAAAGGTACCACGCAAGTCCTCTGGTGGAACAGACGGAGCCAGGAAACAGATGCAGAACAATGTACACTTGACTTGGGAACAACCACCATGAAGGTCTGGGGCATCTGTGGAGCAGGGCGGGCCTCACATCACAGTGATGCACACCTGTGAGCAGCAGGGCAGGCTGCGGCAGGACAGCAGGCTTCATGCTAATCACAGAGCTAATCAATCCATCCCCCATCCTCACCCACCTTTGTGGCATGACAGGGTCAAAAAAGACCTCTTGTAACTTCTACAAAAAGTGACTCAGGCTGGGAAGGAGACTCGGCAAAACTGTCATGCAGGCATGAATACCGAACTGGGATCCTCAACCTCTGTTGAAGGCCTGGCACAGCCACACCCGCTCCTCTGATCCCAGACAGCAGAGGCACACAGGCACAGCTTTGGAACTCACTAGTCAGCCTGCTCACTACACTGGTGAGCTCCATCTCTGCCTGACACTGTAAGGTTAAGAGCAAATGAGGGGCCGGGGGACCCTAACCTCCGGCCTCCACATGCACTCCTGTGCACACACCCACACACCTCTTCATACAGAAAACATCATATTTAAGTACATGTAAAGTGTTAAGAATACAACACATTTAGAGAAACAGAATAAAACGGTTAGAGAAAACTGAAGGCTAGGCTGTCGGTAATAAACTCAACAATGAAAACACCATTCACAACAAAAAAGCCGGGAAGTAGAACTTTACAAAACCCATGGAGTAAAAACTATTATTCTATCAAAGGTCCAGTTAAAAGGTAAAAAGACAAACTACAGTGGAAAACATACAAAGACATGTTAACAGTAATAACCAAAAATGTAATTGGAGAGTGGGCAAAAGCACAGCTATTTCAACAAAGAGTAACTATAGCCAATGGATGCTCACAGCTCACTGAACCCTTGAGAGCGACATTTGGCCTCTCTCTGGCCCTACTTTCCATGGAACCTCCATTATCTTAGCAAGTTCAGTCAGGTCAGGGGTCAGCCCCTGATTCACCTGGCCGGGGGTACCTGTATCTCACCCTGCTTCAGACATTAAGAGTGGGATCAGATGACATCACCCACCAACTGGATACAATTGGCTCTCAAGCCACATGTTTACTGTGCCTGAATCTCATTAAGAAGTGCCTGCAGATGTCCCTGACTTCACTCAGTGACAAGTCTAGGAGACTCCACTGAACTAATTACCAAGTACAAAGCAAAACTTACAACTTCACAGCCAGGGCGACAATGCTCATCAAGGATAGTGCTTGGTGCTGTTGCCAAGCGCCCTGTCACAATGGGTCTGCATAGAGTTCCAGGCAGTCCCAGGATGGGCTGGCTGTAGGCACAGGAGCCCTGTGACAGGCAAAGCAGGAGCCACACAAGTTGTAGGATGGCTTGAAGAGCTGTCCATGCTACTGTGCTGGGGGTCCAGCATGGGCCAAGGAGACCTACAGCTGACAGTGCAGGTCAGCCTCCAAGGCCTCGGTGGATGTCTGGAACTGTGGGTCCAACTAGAGATGAGAGAGTCACTAGGTGCCAAGTACCATGGGAGTGCTGAACCAGAGCACACCTACTCGTTCAGTGCCCCAGCATGTGAGTGAGACTCAGCAGAAAGGAAGCAGAGTCCAACAAGTATGGGAAGGACGCCTCTAGTTTAAATCAGAAGGGTGTTTTCCACATGGTGGTCTTAAAAGCACTCTAGTACATCCAACAGAGGGCTAATATCTAATGTATACAAAGAACTCAAGAAGTTAGACTCCAGAGAGTCAAATGACCCTATTAAAAAATGGGGTACAGAGCTAAACAGGGAACTTTCAATTGAGGAAACTCAAATGACTCTGAAGCACCTAAAGAAATGTTCAGCACCCTTAGTTATCAGGAAAATGCAAATTAAAACAACACTGAGAATCCACTTTACATTGGTCAGAATGGCTAAGATGAAAAACTCAGGGGACAGTAGATGCTGGAGAGGATGTAGGGAAAGAGGAACACTTCTCCATTGTTGGTGGGATTACAAGCTGGTAAAACCACTCTGGAAATCAGTTTGGCGGTTCCTTAGAAAATTAGACATAGTACTACCTGAGGACCCAGCTATATACCCAGAAGATGCTCCTACATGTAATAAGGACACATGCTCCACTATGTTCATAGCTGCCTTATTTATAATAGCCAGAAGCTGGAAAGAACCCAGATGTCCCTCAACAGAGGAATGGATACAGAAAATGTGGTATAGCTACACAATGGAGTACTATTCAGCTATTAAAAACAATGAATTCATGAAATTCTTGGGCAAATGGATGGAACTACAAAGTGTCATCCTGAATGAGGTAACCCAATCACAAAAGAACGTATGGTATGCACTCACTGATAAGGGGTTGTTAGCCCAAAAGTTCAAAATAAACAAGTTATAATTCACAGACTACAGGAAGCTCAAGAAGGAGGAGGACTGAAGTGGGGGTGCTTTGGTTCCTCTGAGAAAGGGAACAAAATAGTCACAGGAGCAATAAAGGAGGCAAAGTGTGGAGCTGAGCATGAAGGAAAGGCCACCCAGAGACTGCTCTACCTGGTGATTCATCCTATAAACAGTCATCAAACCCGACACTATTATGGACAATAAGTGCATACCAAAAGGAGCATGTCATGGTTGTCTCTTGAGGGGACCTATCAGATGCTAGCAGCCAACCATTGGTCTGGGCGAGGGATCCCTAATGGAGGAGCTGGAGGGTGGACTGGAGGAGCTGAAGGGATTTACAGCCCCATGGGAAGAACAACGATGTTGGCCACTCAGATGCCCCAAAACTCCTAGGGACTAAACCATCAACCAAGAGGTACACATGGTTCTAGCCAAAAATGTGGCAGAGGAATGCCTTGTCGGGCATCAGCAGAGGAGTGGTCCTTGGTCAGGTGAAGGCTCAACAGATGCCCCAAGAAAGGGAAATCGAGGGGGGGAGGTGGGAGTGGGTCAGGTGGAGGGGAATATACTTGGAGGCAGGGGGTAGGAGGAGGGATTGGGGGTTTTCGGGGAGGGGGAAAATCAGGAAAGGCTTTAGCATTTGAAATGTAAATGAAGATTATATTCAATAAAAAAGAAAAGAAAAAAGAAAAGAAAAGCACTCTAGATTTCCTCACTCAGCAAAGAAGTGGTTCTAGAAGAATATGTCTGACCAAAGTGGGATAAGAGCTCTCAGCTACATTCCTTGGTGTACACAAACACATACACGAGTATATTCTTCTAGCATTTGGATGCTCCTGGCTCCCCAGACATCCAGTTCTCTGTATTTAGACATAGGCAGTGAGGAGTAAGGGGTGGGGCCTCCATTTTTCCTTATGTAGACTGGTCAGTTCATCAGTTGTGAAATCAGGGTCCTGACTACGACTTTGCAGCATTTCTAAGCTTCCTGTGCATTCCAGCAGGGACAGCAGGAGTATGGTTCCCGACACGTTCGTTCCCCAGCAGCCTCCAAAGTGAACTAGGTCAAGCCGACATGTTGGTGCACAGAGCCACTTCCCATTAAAGTCTATGCAGTGATACAGTTGATGCCTACCATCCTCTTATGGACCAAGACAGGTGGCAACCTGGATGCACAAGACACTTGCAGGTTTAAAAGAAAACCTCACCTCCCCAGAATGCAGCACCAGAGACTGGCTCCTGCAGCTGCGCGAGGCAGCTCCACATTTCAGACCTGGCTTCCTCTGCTGTCGCATTCACAGCTTTATTGAGCTCAGCCTGCCAGACACAAGTTATTTCAGACAACACTTTTCTCTTGTCTTGGAAATCCCTAGTCTACTGACACACACTTCAAACAAAGTTGAATAATTAAAAAACAACATTGTACCTAACACTGTACTCACCTTAAGACAAGGTGCCTTTGCTTTTTATTTAAGGAAAAATAACTGAGAGGCTGAGTTGGTTTCCGCAGCGTGGAAAGCAGACTGCACAGGTGTTGCGCAGGTGCACACCAGCACATACTGACTTTGCGGCTGCTTTAAATTCTGGAAGCACTGCTGTCCAACTGCAATTTAGAAACTGAATTTCAGAAATAGCCTTCAATGCACAGCTCCTTCTTGCCCCTTATCAGGTTATAATAACACTGCAAAACAGCCAGCAATAGAAACATGAACCCCTTGACTACTGGGACTGTGTGCTCAAAGGGGAAATCTTAGGGTATTGCTGGTTCCTGACACAAAAGTCAAAACCTTTCTGTTTCCATCATGTGAGAGAGAGAGCTTCAGAACAGGGCTGCTTCCTACAAAAACCCAGATCTGGAACTTCAAAACCCAAGCCCAACCTCTGACCTCCAGAGAACCAATCACTCAGCCACTCACTTAGTGATTTAACCTACTACACCCACGTAAAGGGATTTCCACAGAGCCTCCAGAGTGTGTCCACAGAGCTTCAGAGTGAGTGTGCCCAACTTCATAGGTGCTGAGCTCCTGACAGCCTCTACTACCCCAAGAACAGCCCACACTTTCCCTGACTCCTGCCTTGAGTTCTCCATTTTCTTCACCCATACCCATCTGCCTCTCTGGGCTGACCAAGGCACACTCCCTCCACAGCTACTGTTGGCTGAGACTTTGGGGAAGGACTCAAAGTCTAGAATAGAAAGGAGTCTGTAGTCATCAGACTCCTTGGTTCTCCCTCTCTTAGTTTTGATTCTCAAATCTTGGATGCTGTAGTGACCTCAACTCCCCCACTGTGTCTCTTGAGATCAGAAGAATACAGCCTTTATGGCCTCATAGCATACCAGCCCCAAAACACCACTTGGGTGGCTACAAGCCACAGCCCAGCTGGTCACCGAGGCTGTTCCCAACACTGTCCATTGCTGTTCCATGTGACAGCTTTACGACTATGTTAGCAAGAAAGAAACTGAAGAATTCCAAATCTTGCATCTTACTCCACTGCCCCCAGACTACTATTTTTACTTCTAGGTCACAGCTCCTAAAGCAAAACCTGGGTCAGAGAGCATGCACTCAGTAAAGATTGCCAGACCTCAAGCAAATGCTGAACCCACTTAGACGTTCCAGCAAAACCCAAGCACCTGTCACCTCGGAATGAACAGACAGCCCTGGGATGAAACCTTTGTGCTTAGAGATTGTGTGAAGGCTAGTGTTCATCACAAACCCTATTTCCTACAACCTGGACACTTCATCTCTTTCCACTGCCACTCTCCTCTTGAGATCACCTAGTATCATGCCTGACCACCTGGACCCCAGGCATCTAGCTCAGTCTAGAGACCACACTTGCCCTGACCTCCATATGTGCATCCGTGTTCCACATGAAGGATGTGCACAGACTTAGTACTACGTGATTTTACTTGTGTTACACTCTCTGCTATGGGGCTTTCCCAGCAGACTCTAAAACATCCCCACTCCACTTTCCACACTGTCCAACACCCTGTGCCTTCTGGTTTTCATGTGTCAGAGAAGCAGAGAGCAGAGAGATGGCAGGGGTGAGTGGTAAGCAGAGGTCTCAGCACTGCTGCCCATCTGAGGCATCAGAATGTTTTTGCTCTTTGGTATAATGTATGCAGCATCAACATGTTCATACAAGTTATATGCATATATGAGTGGAGGCCTGAAGCTGACCTTGTAACTTCTCAATCACTCTCCACTTCATGTCTAAGACAAACCACGCCCCTGACTGAGCCAGGCTGTCTGGTCACTGAGTGTCAGACGTCTGCCTGGCTCCCCCTGCCCTGCTAGCTGTGGGTGTGCAGATGTACTCCACTGTGGCCTGCATTTGTGTGTTCTAGGCATACAATGCCCCACCCCACCCCACCCTACCCCACCTGTGTCCCTGCACACTCATCCTCTTTATTTGCAATCCAAGACCTCTCTGAAATGAGAGCTATACCATTTTAAAAGACACTTTGGCAAAAAAGTACATGTTTACCTGAGATATTTTAGGATAGTAAAATACATATAGTGCTCTGAACCAAACTCAGACTTCTCATACAAATGAGTTACCTGGGATCCTGTGTGACTGCTACCTCATACCTGTTCTGACTAGGCTCTGCACAGCAGCCAAGCTTGGCTGTGGCTATAGCAGGAGATGCCAAAACCTCTGTCTTTGTGTTCCTGGATCAGGTTACACTTGATAAGAATATGTAGAATTTGCCAAATAGTGCTGATCACAAGAGAATTTGAAAGGAGGTTCAGTCTGAATTGTGAAAAATTTCAAGAAAAAAAAATGTATAGTGAATCTATACTGAATGTAATTGTATAGACACTGAATGAATAAATGTCTACCATAGGTACCTGCTACAGAGAAAACTAGCTAGGACGCCACACCACTGGACCACGGTGATATGCACAGCCAGGGAAAGCTCTGGCAGCACGGTGCTCAAAAGGCATCTCTCCTGTAAGCACGTAGGAGGGTTCCATTATATTTGTCACATGACAAACTTCATAAGACAAGCCAACCGACACCCCCCTCCCCAAACAAGAACTTAGTAGAGAAAGGACCAGAAGAATGTGAGAAGGCAGTTTGCTGCAGTGTACTCTAATAGTGAGCTACAGCCACAGAGAGGCTGCCTTCACAAACCTATTGCTACCCATTAGTTTCCCAGGACAGCTCATGAGCTATGACCAGCACACAATCTCACCAAACAATACAGGCCTACTCTTCTGGGTATCTGGGCAAACCGTGACCTGGTTTGCCAAAGGGGCTGCTATACTGTACCGCAGTCAGAATCTTCACAACCTTTAACTCAGCGATCCCACTGTGGTAATAGGATGGCCCAGACTACGAGCAAAAGCATGTGGATAGTGACTAACCGGAAGAAACCAAGCTGCAGTAATGATGACCCTTTCCATTTCAAAGTGCGAGGCAGCAGGTGCATCCCAAGGTGCACCGAGGAAGCAGAGCCACTTCACAGAGTCCTTCTGTTTGTGCCAATCCTGCTTCCCACTACCTGTGTGTCACTGAGGCTGGACACAAGTGTGTGGATACAGGACTAAGTTCTGGCTCCACTCTAAAACTACTCTGCTGAACACATGTAAACTGACCAGGCCTCCAGAGAGCACTTGCAATCCGAGCAGAACTAACAGCACTATCGCTCTGGGCTGTTACCCCAGGGATGATCTTGGTACCTTTGAAGGAGCTGAGAATGGGCAGGTGACTGTATGCCGACTGCAAGCTGAACACGGTATCTACTGCCCCAAACCTCTAGCTCATTATCTGAACAAGCAGGATATGCTTCTGCTCTAGAAGGATGGTCTGAGGGTTCAAAGGAATGGTGGTGACTAAGGCTGCACCGAGCGAGCAGGGATTAATAAGGGTCTGTCACTTGTGGGCATCACTAACCCTGCCATCAAATGACCTTTGATCTACTTCAGTGTTCTCACAGACCTTTCTGAGAAAACATCTCTTCTCAGTATATGGAAAAGTCCAGGTGGCTATGACTGAGTGCCTGCTGAGGACAGACCTAAGAGGGAGGTCAGAGTACCCTGTGGGACCCTCCTCTGCTGGGCATCCCAGGATTCTCTTGTGTACCCTGCCAGCACTGAGCATCCTGTAGACATATAACTCATGGAAATCACACGTACACACCTGCTTGTTTAGTACAGGCAGCCCAGCACTGACTCAGGACTGAAGAGAACCTCAAATATCACTTGTCTATACTGTAGCCCAACAAAACCATCTTAATAGGTTCAGAAAACTGAAGTTTAACACTTTAGATGCCCATCTTCAGCAAAGGAGGCTTACATGTGCTACAACGTACCTGAAGGAGGAAGGCTCTCCATGGATAAGTGGGGCACTGGAGGGAGCTGGTGCAGAACCCTGGGTGCCCATCCGGATGAGCTTGCCTGTGTTAGAGTCATAGATTCGAACCTCGGGACCAGGATGCGCCTTGGAATGGATGGGTGTAGGGTGGAACAAGGCTGTTGGAAGTACACTGTGTCTGTCTGCAAAGGCTGCAGGGCTGTTATCCCTGTGGGATGAGAGCAAGGGACATGAATGCCGTTATTGGTAACACATGGCCCAGGGACACAAGATGGAAGAGAGGCACGGCAATGAGAATGGCACGGCACAGGAATGGGGCACAGTGCATCAGGGACAACAGACACTATTGCCTAGGCACCGAATGAATGATTTCAAAGTCTTAACTGGATGCTTCAGATAGAAGATTTGAACTCTGAATTCTAGAACACAACAATGTGTAAAAATAGTATCATGCTTAACCGCCTGCATCACTGGTGGGACGAGGAGCCCTCGTCACAAATACACAAAAGATGAAAAATTCCATTTTCCAATATGCCTCCATCTGAGTAATTTTGTATACTTGCTCCATGGTCTTCATCCCATATCCTTTCTTTGGTTCTGAGATCTAACCTAGCCTTTATATAACGTGTGTGATAGTATCAATCCTGAAGACAAACATGCAAACTAGAATTTACTACTGCGTACTGCAACTGAACTTTATAGGAAAGCCCAGCTCTAATGCTTCTCTAGATATTAACAGTTGCTCATCTTCGAGCCCACAGAGGACCTAAGCATCACACTGCAAAGGCCAAGGCCAGGGTGGACAGAACAGACTTCCCGTCAGGAGCACTGCAGCCTTGGGAGCTGGGCAGCATTTGTAATGGTTAATAACAATTCACATAAGAGATCTACCATCATCTAGGAGACAAGCCTCTGGCCATGCTTGTGAGGATTATTCTGATTGAATTTATTGAGGAGAGAAGACTCACCCTAAAAGTAGGTGGGGTACACTTCTCTGGGTTTGGGGGTGGGGGTGGGGTCCTACACTACACAGAAAGGAAAACGCTGAGCACCAATATTAATTATTCCTTCTTCCTAAATCCTGCTACAATGTGACTAGCTACCTCAAGCTCCTGTGACCATAACTTTCCTACCAGGATAGAAAATATACTCCCTCCCCCCTTAAATTGTTGTCAGGGTATTGTGCCACAGCACCATGACAAGTAACTGATGTGCCATGGGTCTTGGATGGACACCCCTCAGCTCACGGCTCTCAGCACTGTATCCAGCCAAAACTCAACTAGTCCTCCTGAAAGCACTGCTGGGTATGAAGAAGAACTGAGTTTACAGAAGCTCCCAGCTCAGTTTGGGACGATCACAGGGGATGAGAATGGGTCACGGGTGAGCACAGACTACATTAGATGCCTGGTTGTGGCTGGGTACCTCTGGGAACCGGAGGGGAGGCAGGCGTCGTAGAATAGGATGGACGGGAGGGAACCAACCTGTGTGCCCGGGTATCGTCGTCTATGAGTGGGAAGAGCTGCTCCTCTACCTTGTCCCAGCGCTCCAGGCAGCTCCACAGCCAATCAGGGCTGACCACATGGAGGTGTTTGCACTCCTGTGCCTGGCGCACCTTCTCTGTACCTGCAGAGACAGCACGTCAGCCTGCCTGCCGCGTGTACCAGAGTGGGCTCTGACGTCACTCTTAGGCTAGAGCTGCACGCCAGGCTTACAGACAAGCATCCTCCTCACCACCGAGGACAGAACCTCTGGTCAACAGGATCTCTGTTCTTGAACTACTTCTAATCCTAGAGACAGTGCAGACCCCGCCCCCCCAGGTGTGCCTATTTCTCTGGCTCTGGTGCCAGCCAGGGCAAGAGCTCCATCGGGAGGCACCCTATCACTTTTCAACTCCTTAACCAGTCGGGCACCTGGCCTGGCCTTCTCCCCTGCCTCACACACTCTTCTCTTTTTGTCCTTGTGTGTCCCAAGAGCCACTGGAGTGCCAGTGATCACCCAGTGAGTGACTCCTCAACCATCTTCAGCTGATCCTGCCCTGCCCTGCCCTAGTGTCTTATGGCTATTTTGCATACCACTTGGTACCCCCATGCTGCAGGATGGCTGAGTCCCAGACTAGCTACGTTCTCAAGGAAGTCACTCTCTTCAATAGAAAAGGTAGGATGAGAACACATCTCACAGCAAACCCATGAATAAGGAGTCCACAGAGAAAAAGCTTCAAAACCAGGCAAAACAGAGATGAACACTAGTTACTACAACAGTCTCTACACAAGCAGGTACGTGTACACACACACACACACACACACACACACACACACCAAGGAGAGACCTGACTTACCCACATACACACACCAAGGAGAGGCCTGACTTGTGCTGTCAATGCTCGCTCTCTCTCTCTCTCTCTCTCTCTCTCTCTCTCTCTCTCTCTCTCACACACACACACACACACACACACCCCAAGGAGAGACCTGACTTGTGCTCTCGGTGCTCTGGAAGGAAAACCCTTTGTCCTCAGACAAAAGCTGTTGCTGGGGCCAGAGAGCCTGTCTGACTCCCACTGATCTGCGCAAGATGCTCTACAAAGCAAATAACACCATAGCCTGGAGCTATAGTAAAAGAAGACTGCAGCCTTTGGGGAGACTATGGGAACGGACCACCTCCACAGCCAGGCAGAGCTTGGAGGTGAAGGCTTTGGGTTGTAGTCACTGACTACTGTGAAGGACAAATGGCAAGGTGACCAGCAGTGTCTACATAACCCAGGTGATGTTTATAAAGGAAAACTCTAATTGCTTATGAAGATCATTTAAAACTAATTAGTGTTTAAGTTTTTCTTAGAGAACCTTCAATATCTGTGTAACACATAACATGAAAGTGACTATTCCAGAGACCCAAGACAGGTGAAATGTATATAGGAAAACCCAAAGTCAAGTCAATTATCAACGTATGTACGTACGTACGTACGTGTGTGTGTGTGTGTGTGTGTGTGTGTGTGTGTGTTGGTATGTTGGTTCCTGTCTTCCACCTTGAGATTGGGTCTTTGTTATTTGTTGCTGCTTATTCCAGGCTATCCGACTCCCACGCTTCTGGACTCCTCCTGTCTCTGTCACCACAGCGTGCTGCAGGGGCACTGGGAACATGACAGGCATCTCTGTGCCTGGCTTTCCATGGGTTCTGGAGATGCCAACTCGGGTCCTAACACAGTGCTGTGTGACAAGCACTTTCACGCACTGATTTATCTCCCTAGCAGGCCAACCTGCTTTTAAGCATCATGCTCATAAAGATGCAGTGCTGTAGGACCTAGCCTTGAAAAGGGGGACCAGGCTGAAGCGCAGGCGCATGCCCACCCCGCAGCACTACTGGTTGCATGTCCCCACCCACAGGAACAGGGACAGTGGCACATACCGGCCCGCGCTGCAATGAGGTGAGTGGCCCTGTCTGGAGCATCAGGGCTGAGCACCAGCTGGGTGAGGACCTTGGCTCCCAGAGCCGTGGCATGATAGTGCTCACGAGTCTTTTCCACAGGAAAGTTTGTTGGGTGCAGCCCACTGAATATCACAGCCACATCTGCTAGCACCTTGCTCTTGAGCTCTGGCACAATCTTCCGTATATCTGGAGCTTCCTCAAGCTCCTTGTTGAGGTATCTGTCATATTTCGTGTAATAGTCAGTGTGTACTCGGACTAGGATCTCCTCGAGGTGTATCAAGTGATCATCGTCATCTGTGTCCTCTTCCTCTTCCTCCCCGACACTCTGGTCTAGGGACTCGCCTGCAGTGACACCTGACTGCTCACTGTTCTGTGATTCCGTTTCAGCCTCTTTCCGATCCACACTGCCATTGCCCAGGCCACAAAGGCTGTCCCGTTCACCCTCCTCCTGAGTATCCAGGTCTGATCCTTTGTCATGTGAGTGGATGCTAGACCCAGACTCTCCCAAGGGGCTTGCTGCAGATCTCCCCACAGTCGTGTCCTGGGGCCCACTGTGCTGTAGAACTTTTGCTCTATCCCGGGTGGCTGGAGACTTCTTTCTGTGTCCTCTCTCCTCATTCTCCCCATCGGAAGCAGAGGACTTCTGACCTTCTGACCTGCTGCTCTCGCTGCTCTCACTGTCGCTGGACAGGTCAAAGTCCAAATCTTGGGTGGCATCTCCTTGAGTAGGCTGCACTCCTGGTGTTGTCCGACTATCCCATTCACAAGACACAGGGAGCTCCGCAGCTTCTGTCAGCTCGTGGCCACTGCTGCTGGCAGGAGAGGCCCGGGTGAGGGACCAGGCTTCCTTCTCTTCTGTCTTACTGGGAAGAACTCCTGGTACAGCCTCACCACCATTGAGCTCCCGGGAGGCCTTCCCAAGGCCATTGCTCTGCTCCATCGAGGGAGCAGATCTGCCTTCCTCAGGATCCTTCGCTGGCAGAGCGTGCTCCAAGAGGTCTCCTCCTTTAGAAGAATGATTTACTAAATATACAACACACAAAAGGAAAACTTCCTGTTATCTAATGGTAAATAACATTCACAACTAAACCCCACCCTCTCCAGGCCAGTCTGAATGCCTGTCCTCACTGGCTCAGGCCTAGGCAAGTTTCTGGTCCAAGAGCTGGACAATGAGCAGCTCATGTTGGTGGCCATGCACAGACCTTCTGCCTTTACAGCCTATGTGGGCATGGGGTTCTAGGTCAGCACCCTCATCTACAAGGGTCTATATCTGCAAGACCCCACATCCACAAAAAGGAGCTTATCTTCATTTTCTACTTTAGTGCCTACAGAAGCAATAGCATGCCTCTAAACATTCTATTTTAAAACTAAAATTCACCATAAAAACTTAAAACCAAAACATTTAAACTGAATTTGGTGATGCACACCTATATCCCCACAGCTGGGAGGCTAAAGAAAGGCCACCTGTGCTACACAGAAAGACTGTCTCAGAAAAGGAGGGGGCCACCTGTGCCTCACAGAAAGACTATCTCAGAAATGGGGGGGGGGGGGGCAATGTGAATTTCGTTCAGAGACTCTCTGGCTCCTGTATGCCTCAGACTCTCCCTGCAGTTTCCACGTAAGCTACAGATTGAGTCCCGGTTCTGTTGTGGGCTGGTTCTTATAAGGGGAACAACTGCATCTCACACCTTCCTCCTTCCATGGGCTATGTAATCCAGACTCCTAGGATGGAGTGCAGCAGAGCCACACTGAGACATGCAGGCAGCAGACTCAGAACAGTGTGACCACTCCACATCCTCCCCTCCAGTACCAGGGACTGAACGCAGTAGTCCCAACACCAACACCTAATATGATTTCTAAATATCCCACTTTTCATTACATAAACCCAACTACTTCAGGAAAATTGAAATACAAAGTAAAACAGAATAAAGTGAATATTACAGAGATAAATAAAATAAGAGAAATTTACCAAAATGCTATTTTCAGTCTGAGAAGATCACCCACCTTTTTTCCTTGTCTGAGATTCCCGGGCCCCAGGGGGTGCATTCACATCACCTGTGCCTGGAAAGTAGACATACTTCTTCACAGTTATAAGGTTAGGGGCAAATTTCCACACATCTTCTCGGTCGTCAATGATGCAAACCATTGAGTCTCCACAGGGAAAGAGATTTCTATAAGCAAACACATTCAGTTATTTGCCAGTTGCAATAATCTTTTCTTCTGCTAAAAAGAATAGTCTAGGACTTTCAACTATCTATAAAGAGCAAAGAGCAGATTCCTTAAAAAGAAGCAAGCTGTAACAGGGTGCTTTCATTTAGTTCATAATTTATATTTTTCCCAGAGATAGTGAAATTAAAATATTTTCTTCATGGTTTGGTTCTCCTTAAGAAAACTTTAAAAAATGAGTAAATATTTCAGTCACAGGTCAGAACACACCACTGAAAATTCAGTTCTTATAGCTACTCAGCCCAAAGCCAAGTGCCCATCAGGAACACTTAGAGGAGAGCCTCGGCTGTTCTTGAGCACACCACAGGGGCAGCCTACACCTGTCCAGAGTGCTTCCCTTAGAGTCTAACACCCACCCCTTCAGACAGCTTTGTACTCTGATAAATCACCAATGTTACCTCATGCTTCCTTCTGCCCTGTTTGCTCCCTCTATACTATCAAGCAAAAGCGAGGTCTTGCTTCAAATAAAGACCTCACAGTCTCTTCCAGTTAATAACTTGCACAGTTTTCAAATCTCAATGGATCTCTTAATCTAAAAATGAAACTTCAAAAAAGAATGCCTGTGCAGCTACACCCCCTTCGCCTGCCAAAAAGAACTATGGCCCAGGTCTTATGAGAAAGACATTATTAAAACAAATGCCACCTGACACATGAGAACGGTGGACACAGCTCTCTCTTGGTAGAAATGGGAAAGACTCGTGCAAAGTGACAAATTTCAAATATAACATCACTTTCCAAGCAGGACTGAGAAAGAGCTAGCCCTGTCACAGAGCTTAGAAGGGACAGGAAACAGATGACAGAAAAGAAAGACACGAAACAGTAAAGAAAGATCACTTTGGCTGTTTATTGAGTGTCTATACACTATTGGAATGAACCCCAGGCACATTTCTAAGAAGCTGTAACTCTTGAGAGTCTGGCACTGGTGTCCTTATCCTTCAACTCAGAAAGAAAGCTCTGTGAAACAAAACTTTGACCTCCTGGCAGGTCCTATGCCCACCATGCTGTGTGCATCTTGCAAGCCTGCACCTTCTCTAGGCGACTTTGCCTTATGAGCATTAAACCTTCACCTCCATGGTCAATGCTTCCTTGCCTCTGCAGCAGTGAGTTCTAGACAAGCCTCAAAATAGGCCTGAAATTCCAGGCCTCATCTCTGAGGCCAGCTGGTGAAGGGAGACAGAGAAGGCAACGGCTGAGAGGAGAAGAGCGAGCTAACAACCAGCCCAGTGGCAAGATGGACACTGCACCTCTTCTGACAGAAACAAAAAACCAAAGAAAAGCAGCTGCACAGCTGTACGGTCCAGAGTGAGGAACGAGACAGGAGGACACGGGAAGGACTGGGTCCTCTCTGGGCTGTGGTGGTCTGAATGAGAGTGGGCCCCGTAGGCTCATGTTTCTATGTGCTCCCTACAGTGATGGACTCACCCTCTGAAACTGTAAGAAGTCCCCAGTTACATGCTTTCTTTTCTAAGTTGCTTTAGTCATGGCATCTTATCACAGCGATAGGACGTTAGCACACACAGGGCCCAAGCATCCAGACAGAACAGGACCCATGTGGGAGGAGTGCAGGGCCTAAAACAACCTTTCTGAATACTCTGAGGTATACTGAAAGTTGGAGGAGGAAGGTTTAAACTCCTGGAAAATGTTGAACGCAGAATTATTACTCGCATTCTCAATGTTCAATTTTTAAAGAGGAAACTGAGTAATAAGTTATCCCATGGTAATTCAGCTAAGTACATACCGAAGGTTTCCTGTTTTAGAAAATGGGTCAATACATTCATCTCTAGACAATATTCGATGAGAAAAAAGCTTCTTCTCAGGGTCCAAAAAGCCTGTAGGAAGAAGGGACAAACGTCATGCTATGCACATAGCACTCTGTGCTGTGCCCCGTGCAGGAGAGACCGGCTCACTTGGTCTGCTCTTCTTTGCACACATCAGAATTTCTACAACAAAACCACGTTTGCTGCCTACTGTAACATCCATGAAGTAATCTGTAAGACGCAATGGAGATGCATAAGCTACATAGTTTTGTATAAAGCAAGTAAATTATCACTGCACTTCACAAAACAATGGCTGTGGGTCTGTGCACACTTTGGTTTGCACTCAGAGAGGAACATCACTCTGACATGCAACTCGGGCCATTTACTAACAGGGAGAAAACATTCTCCATGCATTTCCTAATCACTTCAGTAGAACCACACAGCCATCTCCTCCACAAAAAGGAACATATCACAAAGCCAAGAGGAAGCCTGACAGCTTGGACAGTACCTAACTCCTGTCAGTGACACAGGGTGAAGCCATCGTGAAAAAGGTAGTCTAGTTACAGTGTGGCAGGATATGTACCTCTTCCAAGGTGGTCGTCACATTTGGGGCACTAAGTGTATTAAGCTTTCTGTCACTGTGTGGTGAATGCTGTAAAAGCAGCAGACAAGGAAGAAAGATCGATGACCAGCACATGTACAAGTTTCAATCCCTGGTTCCTGGACCCTTTGTCTGAGGCCATAGGACATCACAGCAGGAACATGAACTTTGAGGAAAGTGCCCACTGCACAGCAAGCAAGAAGGAAACAGGAGGAGCATGGCCCCAGTACTCCCTTTATGGACACTGCATAATGACCTCGCTTCTTCCCAAAGCTGAACTACCTCCACCCCATTACCTGAGGCCACAGTCACCAAGATGTGCCTTGTGCAGCACACCCAGGACCTAGCTCTGCAGGAGCAACTACCATTGGCTTTCACGGTTCGTCCAAGCTGTCCTCAGACTCTGGTCTGGGAGAATTTACATTTATGTTTTTAGAGATAAGGCTAGAGACCTATTGGATATTGCTGTCCTGCTCTGTCCAACATTCTTTGGATGAACTAGATACTAGAATTCTTCCATAAAGCCCCAGGGGGAAATGGAGTAGGAGCCTGGGGCTGCAGAGCTGGACTAGCCCAGGAGGACACAGCAGCAGCAGGATTGCTGTTGGCAGCCCCACAAGGCTAGGACTGCCGATGACACCACAGTGCAGACACTTTAGGTAGGAGAGCAGCAGGCAGCAGCACGCTCTCTGCCTCAGCTCTGAGGGCGGCCTAGCAGGCTTCCCTTCCCTCTTACTTTTCCCTATCACTGGGGCCTCTCTGGCATGAGCTTGATGCAGCAGCTCACTGACTGACTGTCAGAAGGACTAATGAGGGCACGACCTACAGGAAACTCAGGGATGCATGGGGCTGTGCTTAAGCAAATGTCCTCTTACTCAGTACTGATGCAGTCCCTACGCCTCCTTCATTCTGGTCCTTGCTGTGTTGATGTGGTCAGATCAACAAAACATGGTTTCTACAAGGAAGAATGAGTGACTCTAGAGCAGCGGTCCTCAGCCTTCCTAAGTCTGTGACCCTTTAATATAGTTCCTCATGTTGTGGTGACCCCCAACCATAAAATGATTTTCATGGCTACTTCATAACTACAACTCTGCTACTGTTATGAATCGTAACGTAAATATCTGATACATATACGATCTGATACGCAGCTCCCATAGGGGTTGTCCGACCCACAGGTTGAGATCTACTGCTTTAGGACGTGTCCAGCAACTGTCCCAAACATCTATGGTTAAGATCTCAAAGACCCAAATAAGAAGTACTGGCCTTGCCACTAGAGGGACAGGATGTACACGTGTCAGGATGCCCACCCTGCAGCCAATCCAAATCAAGAAAAGTCTATTCACGCGTAATCTTTACCTTCCGATGAAAGAGGAAAATGAGTACTACTGTTCAAAACAAGTAGTTACTTTGTGGTTTTTGTGACATTGACGATATAAGAATCCTATGTGACAAGAACACTGCACGGATGTGCATGGACACTTAGACAAGCTATGTAGACTCCGAATAAACACACTGAGCAAGCGGAGAGGGAACACATGTGCACATGACAGGGTTATTTTCTGCATGCACACATGACAGTGAGGGATATTTTCTGCATGCGCACGTGACAGTGAGGGGTATTTTCTGCATGCACACATGACAGTGAGGGGTATTTTCTAATGTTTAATTTTGATACTTTTAACTTAAAAAGTACCATAGTAGTCATTTACCTGGGATGCTTTCTTCCTTAGACTCTGCTGGGCTCTCCCAGTCACCTGCCTAAAGCTTGCCCCATGATCTCTATGAGTCCATCCATCACTAACTAGCACCTAGAGGCAAGGGTTCAGTGGGAAGAAAGCCCCAAGCTTGGGTGTGGATCTGCTTTTATATAGGGACGCCTCAGCTGGTAATTTACACCCACAGGGAGCTATACATCACAGTTCTGCAGGCTGTAAGCCCAAGATGAAGGCAACGCAGCTTCCCTGACAGGTGGTGGCTGTTCTGCCTCCCAAGGTCACCTCCTAATAATCACCTTGATGATTAAAGGTTAGAACAGTAGTTAGTGCATGGGGTTCTCTTTATTGGTCTGAGATACCTTACCTTCCTATTACACAATTATAACCTTCAAATCCTGTGTCCCACCCAGTATACAGGAGTGACAATCTTAAAACACTGAATCGCAGACAAAGAGAATCAGCTTTGACATGTGGTTTCAATGTTCATGACAAACAGCATCAGTGTAGGTTCACAAATTATAAAAAGTGCACGTCCTGGTGGGAGCCACCGACTATGGGGAGGTAGGGAGCATTGTGTGTGGGGTGTGTAGCAGGCCAGAGTCCATGGAGGAACGAGTGTGTATGGGAAACCTCTGTAATTCTGCTGTGAACCGAAAGCTGACCTAAAAAACAAAGCCTGCTAAAAAAAAAAAAAAAGGTAGTTTAGAGATTCTAAACTACCAACTCCATTACCAAGGACAGAGACCAATCTATATCTTTGTGTATGTGTGTGTATAAATGTGTGTGTGTATTCACCCATGCATGCATGTGTGAAGACCAGAGGTCCGCACCAAGTTTCTTCCTCTATCACCTTTTGCATCATTTCTTTTGTTGTTTTCTGTTTTTTTGAAACAGGGCATCTGATCTCACTGATTCAGAAATTGGCCGGTCATTTTGACTTTTAGTGGTTACTTAGGGTCCGACCTATGGTAAGGGCTGTACTCACTGAGCCATCTCCCCAGTCCCAAGACCGTTGAGTTTTAAATTGCTCATAGGCCTGCTGGGATAGAGTGTGGCCTCCCTTAGGCAGTGACTATAATGCACTCATTCCCCAGCCAGTGCTGCCACCTGGTGGCCACTGCACACTAAGAGCACATGGAAGTGATTGCCAGCGCAGTTCATGTCCAACCAAGACAAGCAAGGGTCACTCAGTCTTAAGGGACTCACTTGGCAGTTAAAGCGTTTGGCACAAACACAGGTAAACAACAGAGCTCCAAAGCCATCTTTAGTGAGCTAAAGGAACTACCTTTGAAAACACACCACATAAGTTTTCTCTTTCCATCCGTCTATGGTCCCAGACAACTTTCCCTTTGCAACTGCTGGTCCTAAAGAAAGACTTTCTTTCTGCCCGACTCCTGTACTGCGCTGGACTGACCTGCGATGGTGTGGGCATACAGACGGCTGCCGAAAGTGAACACATGCAGCTCATACAGCTTGGCAATTTTCTCCAAGAAGTCCTTGCAGTGAGGCCTCAGGCGGGTGTGCAGCATCGGCTCCCCTCGGCCCAGCTGGAAGTGGAAGATGCCCTGCAGACGAGAGTCAGGCGTGAGAGGAGGATGCAGGGAGAACTGCCCAGCAGCACCTGAGCTCCATGTGGGCCCAGCAAGTCAGAGGCGGAACTGCACGGGGCACATGAGATCCACATACGGCGGAGTGAGGCACAGGAAGGCCCATGATGACTGATGCCACTCCCTACCCACAACTCTGCCAACTAGCCACTGTAATAACAGGCTGCAGTGACTACCTCTCATAATTACAGCCGTCCATGACACTACTTCCTATAAACTACCTGGTAACTATCAATCACTATAACCACCTGTAACTACTTAGGATCAACCATCTCAATAACTGTCTTTGATAACCACAACAAGATAGCCTGGTAATGGCTGTAGCCACCATGCAGTCATGTCATGCCTCGGGATAGTGGGTAGTGTCTTGGGATCATACATCCCATCTGTGTTGTTATCTTGGTGACATCACTGTTCTGAGCATACCCATGGTGACTCCTGGGCTTCTAACAAGAGTAACAATTGCTAATGGTGAGACAGCTTCATTCAGCACACATGAGTGCAGAAACAGTGTTGTAGGTCACCTTGCAGGCAGGTGAAACCGTTTTTACTTCTATTGTTATTTTTCAGATATGCTTGTTTCCATAGGAAACTAAGATGTGAGCCCTTTACTTCTATTTCCCATTATTTTCTCAGCAAAAATACTGATTTCTTTAACAATTAAAAAGGTTAACTACTTAGGCCAGATACTGATTAGCTCTAAAAACAAAACAAAACAAAAAACAAAACACCAACCAACTAAAGCAGCAGGATGGTGAGACAGCCATCACAGACAGAACAGGAAATTCTAGTATCAGCTTTCCCCTTCTCCATCAGCTGTCACGTCTACTTCCAGAATGGTACAGGCACGGATGAGGCTTAGAGCAAAAATTAAATACCCTTCCCCACATGTGCAGACATCAGGAACTCAACTCAAAGGCCGAGTGAGCCCCAAGGCCTGCAATCATGTTTCAGCGGCGGCCCAAGGCCAGGCCAAGGTATCCTTAGAATAGACTAGAAGCTTCCTAGGAGTGCTGATGTTAGTAGAGGATTAGTTCTACCCAAGTCACCCTATCCCAGTGCTTCTCAGCCTTCCTAACGCTGGGACCCTGTAATGACCCTGTATACACTTCCACATGTTGTGGTGATCCCAACCATAGTTATTCTGGTTGCTACTTCATCACTCTACTACGTTTGTAAGTCATAATGTGAATGTCTGTGCTATCCTGTGGTCTTAGGTGGCCCCTGGGATGAGGTTGAGAACCACAGGCTGCCCCACACTGACGGGCAGACACTAGCTCCCTGGATCTTTTTACAAGTGAGAACTGGTTCCAAGTGTCTTACTGAACTAGTTTAAAATGTGCAACTCCAAAGGCATAACAGAAGAATCAACCGCAGCTCACACCCGTCGAGTGGAGGTGTAGTCATTCCATCTATGCGCCCTTCAACACGCTCACTCTACAGGCAGGGACGAGACTGAGGCTGTAAACTGTTTAGTATGGACTCCTGACACCAAATACAGGAGGCTGTTCTGTCAGACTCCTAATGTAACTGTAAGGATAAGGTGTATCATGGAGGCAGAATTCTAGCCATATTAGGTTAATCTTCACAAAGTTCTACCAACACGGGTCACTACCCATATCCACCATCATATCCACAGCAGTTCACTCAAAGCAAAGGATTTGGTTCTATGGTGAACCATACCCTAAGCTGTGACCAGCTTCTAGCATCTTCCCATCCCTAGACCTAGATACAGCAGGACACACGCAGACCTGTAGTGGTACCCAAAATCTAAAATAATAGTCTATGTGCATTTGCTCAACAGCTAATATCTTAAAACACGGGATACTACCCAGGCCTTCCTTGTTAAAGGTCCACATCACTACAGGCTTTAGGTCATCTTTCTCTAATAAGCACTAAAAGTTTTTTGCTCCTGAACCTCAACTTCCCAGCATATGGCTCATTTCCCATTCAGGCTTAACTTGCATGGGATTCTACATCTGGCCACTTCCCATGTCACTCTGGAGAATTCAATCCCTTCACGGTGACTTCCAGATTCTCTTTAACACAGACCCACATATCCTCTTGATCTAGACATCTAAATATAAGGCACTGTACACACCGCATCTTCCCAAGACCATGTCCCCAGCATCATTCCTTGTGTTCCCAGTTGCTGTCCTTTACAGGTCTCTGAACTCTTCTATCTTGTATGACCCTAGCAAGTGTGACCCTACCTCACACAAAAGCTTAATGCTAACAGTAAGAGATCACTTCCAGTGCCTCCTGGACCAGGCCAGACCCAGATATGTGAGCGCATGCCCACGCAGCTGAATGACCTGTTTCCCATATCTAGGTATCACAGGAACTCACCTAACACAAGATAATGTACTTTGGAATGGAATCATGAGGTCTAACACTGTTGGGAGAGCTACCAAAGGAAAAGCTGGAGTCACCCACTTTGTTGGACATCTGGGGACAGTGCTGCTCAGTCGTATGAATCAGGGTCTGGTCCAAGTCAACCATGAGAACCAGTTTTCTGTTTCGATGGAGTCGCTGCTGATCTTCTCTTCCTAGTTTTTCAGCTTGCTAAAGTCAAAAAGTAAAAGAGAAAAATGACAAAGTATGTATATTTGGATTCAAAACTTAATTCTATTTTATTAAGAAAAATAGCAGAGCCAAGTCCCTAGCCATACCACTGCTTTCATGCCAGGGGCCTATCGCAGCATTTCTAAGGGAAGTCTGGCTCAAAGGGAATTCAGGCTCCCCTGCTGCTGTGTGGGCAGTACCAAGAAGGCGGCTGGTATACATGGGGCTTCAAAGCATCCATGGAGAGATAGTTGCTTACAAATAAAAAAAAGGAAAATGGCAGCCATGTCTTAGAGCACGGTCCTGCAGATGGGGTGCCTGCCCAATGCTGCCTATCAATCCATGCTCCAGAGTCCCCACAGCGCCCAGGGGCCACTGCTCTGCTCACCTCGGAGCTCACCATCAACTCCGGCACACTGTGCACCATGGAAACAGTTGCTGTAGAAAGGGGTACCTGCTGCTTTCCATTTTTACTCTGCAACCTGTAAGTTTGGAAAGTGTGGGTTAGCGGTGTGTGGAAAGGAACATCTAACTGTGAATGTGGTGTTATGATTTCAGCAAGTGGCCACTGATGCTGCTATCCTAGCACACACTTTCTCGTGCAGACAGCTACATGAATGCTGTCTTTCTTTAAAGAAAACATGGGCGACTGGGCTCTAGATCACACCTGCAGTCAGACATGGCAGTCACGTAGTCAGTACACAAGTCAGTTCTCCATGTAAACTGCAGTTACATGGAAACAAACAAAATATAGTGACAGCCATCCACCACCTGCACTGCCGAATGACTAGAGATCATTTAAGCATCAGTGGTCATCTACATAGAGCATTAGAAAAACAGGCTCACTGTCAACACGGCAGATGATTGGCTGTCTTCACAGTGAAGACAAAAAGCATTATGTCCTCCAGAAATCCTGGAGAAGAATACTCAGTATGATCTAGGGGGTGAGGAAAGACAAGTCTGAAAACAAAAAGGATCCTTTTCTGGGGAAACTGTTCAAGGTGCTGCCCAAGGCAAAGGCAGCAGGACCCTGTGTCGTGCCTCAGAACCACAGGCTCAACCACTGGACGGCCAGGTACTCACTGGGTCAGGTCCTGGCCACACTCGGCACACAGGCCCTTCATGACAACAGGATGGCTGCATCCTTCCAACCTCACCAGAAGTGCTCTGCAAAACAAAAGCAAACATTAACAAATGAATTGCATTTAAAATCGCTCAGTGGACCATATGGTATGAGAAAGGGCACCCAAATGGGAACCGAGTCCCAAACGCATCTTCAGGCTGGCTATATCTGACTCTCAAATTACTCCAGCCAGGACAACCACATACTGCACAAGATAAAGAAAGAACTGCAGATGTCTATACAGATGGTCTCAGTGAATATGTGCATAAGATTCTCTTACACTTCTGACAAGGAACACATCAAAGCCAAAGCTTTACCTACGAAGACTGTAAGCACATGTTGGTATAATTCCAAAATACATTTTTGCTCCCTCCCACTGATGATTCCCAGTCTAGACTGGCTCATATTCATCCAACATTTCTCTGACAGAACTACCATAATATCTACTTGTTTCTTTTTTTCCCTTGAAAACAGTCATTTGACAAGGAAGAACTCACCATCTTCTGGCCTCAGTCTCTTAAGAACTGGGATCACAGGTGTATGCCACCATGCCCACTTTCTAATTTTTAAATAAATGGAAAGTATTTTTCTTGTTATGTCCACAAAAGCACTGCCTCAAAGATTTACTATATACCTCAGGATCATAAAATCAGAGCTGCACCTGATGACCCAGCAGATGTTCACAAGTCTCTACTATGGCTCAGTAGGGTACCACTTCTCAGGACCACGTCTGTTGTTGGGACCCACTGGCATAAAATCAGTAGTCTCCAGAAGCAGGACTGGTCCCGCCCTGCGCACACTGAAGAACACTCTGCTTCTCCCTAGTCTGCCCCCAGCGGAAGCTCCCATAGGCCTTTCCTATCATACTGTAATCCTGCGCACGCACTCGGCTCTCCCAGGGCCCTGGCTGAAGGAGACTTTCCACGGCTCCCCTCACAGCACTCTGAAAGAGATGAAGGAAAGCAGGGCAAAGGTTGGAGTACAGCACGCAGTGCAGAACAACAAAGGGCACTTCCTGGTATGTCACGGAACGGGAAGGCTGAGACCTAAGACACGTGCAGCCCCCGTGTCCAGCCTCAGTAGACAGGGCCTTGAGTTCAGGGTGCTCTGTCCTGCACCCACCCTTCCTCCTTGTGCATGAGGTTTCAAAGGGACTCACCTGACCTGGGCATGTACCCAAGGTCTACACTGCAATCTAGTAAAGCCAAGAGAGGCTTCCACTGGTGCTGTAAGATACCACAGCCAAGAAAAACACAAAAGGACCTTTAAGGCTCACACCTTATACAAAACCTGACTTAAACAGGTAACAACTAAGCATAAAGGCCAGGGCTAGGTACTGAGTAGGATATCGGTCTCAGAGTTTTCAGTCAGGGAAGCCTCAGGAGTTAACCGCAGTCCTAAAAAATGATATTATCTAGCATGAAGAGTTCTCAGAACTCAATAGTAAAACTAAGATTTTGATTAAAATAAGTCTAAAGCAATTAATAAAAGCTCAACTCTACTCTTTTTTCTGGTGGCTGTTCTAGGTTCCCTGTATTTTTGTACAAACATCCGGACCAGTTCAGCAATTTCCACAAGCACAGGTGCTAAGCTCTGCCAGAGTAGCAAGTTAGTATCTTCCACACGCCCAGTGACCACACCAGCCACACAGGCTGCACAAGGAAGCCATGACGTGCAAACTCCTCCCCACCCACCAGCAGCGGGTCACCCATGTCCTACCTTACTAAGGTTAAGTCAGACACAGAACAAGTTCCTTTAAGTACCCCTGCCCAGCAGCCTGTGTGGAGTCAGTCTGGTTTCCCACCTCCTGTCCCTGTCCAGAAACTATGTGCCATTTTATATGGTAGGACTGAGCCACCATCAAGGACAGGAGTAAAGTTATGAAGAAGCCTGTTGTGAGGGCAGAACTAGTGACAAAGCCAACCTGCCCAGTTTGGTCTTTCCTGGAGCATGGGACCAACATGAAATTTGCAGTAGGCAAAAATTCTTCTCAGTATAAAGGCCCAGCTTTATACTCAGAAGAAACATGGCCATAATCTAAGAAGTGGGCTATGCAACCTTGCTCTCAAAGACTCGGTGAGAGGAAAGCTCACAAACTCCTGAGTTATTTAAGACAAGTATTTGAAGCAAGAATTCCATCACACAGATGGTGAATTCTTGGCAAGTACAGAAGAAGGCAAAGGAAGAAACAAAAGCACCCAAAGCAGGGTTGTGAGACTGGAGTGAGGCACAGTGTAGGTAGCACGCTCTGACCTCTGCACTCCGGACACTGAACTCAACGCCTCACTGTGTGAACAAATCATGGTTTTTGTACTAGAACCTAAGGCTTTTTTTGTGCATCTTATTCTACAAGGCAGATTTTGCCCTGGAACACATGACCATGTTGACAGACACTCCAGACATTGCTCAATTACCTCACAGGGCACAGAACAGCTGTAGCACAGTTACATGACCCAGAATGTCCATGTGCTTAGATTGGAGACCAAGACACAGACATGAGCCCATTTACTGTCTGGGTTTATCCAGTTTACTGTGCTCTCTGTGTTCTAGAGACTCCATCCCTGATGAGGAGTTGCCAGCCAATAAGCTAATCTTCATGGAGAGCTAATGCATGTGACAGCTTACACCACCAAACCAACCTAGGGCCATACAGGCGTTGGCTCTCTTTGCATCACTCAGCATCTGCAGCTATACCTTTGCTGCCTGTGTCCACTTGATGAACCCCAACCCCATTTCTGTTTCTGGAACCTGGGAGATGCAGGTGTTTGGGGCCGGGCCTCTGCTCCATAAACAGAGACAGGTAAAATACGTACCATGATGGCCCAGAGAGAACACACCCTCTACACACTTCACAGAAACTCGGAGCTGTAGCAGAGGGTTTAAATGTTTGCGGCTATATAAAGCCATCGCTGCTCCTTAAGCTCCAAGGTTGCAGGGTGCACCAACTACCTGAAGGCACAAGACTTTCATTCCCACCAGTTCACAGTCAACACACACAAGCACACACAGTGCATAGGTATGTGAAATTAACATTATCCACAAGTTCACATGCCACATGAAAACTGAGACTTTTAAAAAACTACTATGAAACACAAAGTATTTAATAAGATTAAAAATAAGTTTTTAAAATTAAATGCAACTATGTATGTGTGTATATATATGTATATACATATATGTATATAAGTGTATATATATATAAAATAACATTTAAAAACCCATTAAGATCTTGGTTTTAAACTAAAGATGTGTATCTTTATAGTATTTTCTAAACATTTCAATACTGATGTTCTATTTTCTCTTCCTCAAAATAAAATGTTCTGTTCCTGAGACGATAAACATTCATTACTTGTTGTATGTGGCAATGACACAGGATTTATGCATGATTTAAGAAATATATTTGAAACTTATCTATTCCTCTACATCAATGAGTATTTCTTTTAATCTTTTTTTTAAAGACTTATTTAATGTGTGTGGGTATTTTGCCTGTATGTACGTCTTTCTGTGTACCACACACAAGCTTGGTGCTGGCAGAGGCCAGAGAGGGTGTTGGAGCCTCTGGCACTGCAGCTACAGATGGCTGTGCGCCACTATGTTGGTGCTGAGATCTGAATTCAGATGCCCCTGAAGAGCAGCCAGTGCTCTTAACCTCTGACCCCCTCTGCAGCCCCCCTCATTCAATCTCTTTTAAGATAAAATAAAGGAAACATGAAATGAGAGCACCATATCATAACACACACACAATTCCTACAGCCTATATGCTGTTCCTAAGCAGACACACTTCAAAGCCCACCTACCTCAGAGGCCTCTTAAAAGCTACTTAAAAGTCTATTCACATGTACATAAAATAAATAATCTTAAAAAATAAAAGTCTACACTCAACACTCAGGAACCACAAAGGCGGAAGAACTCCTTCCAAACTAGGAGCACAGCACGGCGTAGCACAACTCCCATCTGAAGACACTGCCTGCATTCAACAGGCTCCATTAAAGCTACAGGTCTCCTGGCCCAGGAAGGACTGTCTTCTAACCAGTCATTACTGAGATTGAGCAGACGCCAACAATCAGTACTTAGCCAAAGAATAGTCATTCATAAAAATTTTGGGTATGGGAGTGTGAAAGAAATCTGAGTCCTAAAGCCAAACTGTATAGGCACCAGCTTCTGTGGCTCCTGTGACAGGCTGTGGCTCTGAGCATCTCGCGCCATCCAACCTTCCCACACCCAGTCAATGGGGAGGCAGGCACAGGGCAACTCTTCTAAGATGTTCATCCTCTAGGCCCCTGATGTTAGCAGGGTGCTCCTGCCAGAGCTGGCTAGGAAAAATGCTCTTCACCCCAGGAAGCCACAGCAGCTGAATGTCTCCCAAATGCAGGGCTGCCTCTACTGGCTCATGATTTTTGTTTTATAGGTTACATATTTTAAAAATATTATTTCTTTAAATTCTTTTTTTTAAGATTGCAATATATCAATTCTCCCTTCTAAACCTTCCTGGGTTCCCTTTCTTCGTTATATACATACCTATATCTGCCTAATAATGTAAGCACATCCTGCTCAGTCTGTCTGATGTTATTCTTGTGTATGTTTCCAGGGCTGACCATTTGGTACTGGATAGTCCAATGGTGAGCTCCTCCCTGGGGAGGACTATTTGTGCCACTGTCAGCATCCCTTAGTTACCTATAGCTTTTTTAAGGATTTCCTTATCTATTAGTTATTTTATAAGTGTGTTGCAGTTTTCCTCTTAACCCAGCTAGCTCACCAATAATTGAGTCTGGACTATTATATTTATTTAACAAGCTTTACGGGCACAATAACTGAGCAGTATGGCTCTATTTTAATCCTCCAAATTAACCTGGCTACCTCCTGGCCAAAATTCCAGTGATATCTGCATTTTAGTACTGATCTAGCTCTCTGGGCTCCAGATGTTTTCTCATCCTGTCTCCTGGACTCTCTTCCAGTGGCCAATCCTCACTTCCTCCTCCCTCTTTCTCCCCCTCCCCTGCTCAGTCATTGGCTGATTAGCTAATTTATTGAGCAATTATGGAATAATTGAGTAGCAATGTTTATACAACTGAACCAGATATGGGGGCACAGAAATGCGCATTTGTTAATACGAGGCTAATCTTTACATAGGGCACAAGCACATTATGCCCACACCCGCCCATATTAGTGTGCTTATTGTTGTCTTTGTTCAGCTCAAATGTAGGGAGTCAAGCTCTTATGCATATAGCTTCTGACATCATGAGGACACACAACCTCACAGCAAACTCTTGCTCTTACAGCTGTCCTACCCTCTCTTCCACATAACCCAGAACCTTTGGTACTGGAGTTGTATTGTAAATGTATCCATTGGGACTTCACTCGACAATTCTGCATTTTGATTGGTTGTGGTTTACTGTAAGGGACTCTGCTGCAAATTGAAATCTCCTTGATGTGGTGTGAGCCTCTCTACTGGTTCTTACCACCTCTTTCCACTCCACTCTCCCAGTAATTACGTGTTTCAAACCCCTTTAGGAACTTAAAGTCCTATAGAGGATTAGGGCCATATGACAAACCAATTCCGGGGTTTGTTTCTAACAGATGGTGAAGGACCAGTGTTTTCAACCTCAGTAACATTACAAACAGGCAAACCGATACACAGTATCACTCTCCCTATAAACCGGTACAGAGTATCATTCTCTCAGTTTGCTACTGAACTCTAGCTCCACTATAAGGTCTAAAGAGCTCACTAAGTGGCATTTCACGGCCAGCACCTTATACACTACAGCCTACCAAGCAGTGTGCTACTATGTACCTTTTGCATCCCTGGCAGTTCCTTCTTTCATCCAACAGGATGAAGAGCTGTGGAAACAGTCCTAGCACAGCTCAAAATCATTCATTATTTCAGTTTCAACCTGACACAGTTATTTGGAAACAAACACAGATGTGGCAAGATTGGATATGGCTAACAACCAAAACAACAGCAACAACTACAACAGCAGGATCACATCTTAGTTAGCACACAAGCCACTGACTCTGCTCAGCTTCAGGTCTCAGCAAAAACAAGTCATTATCAAGCAACCTGTCAGTGAAGTCTGCTGTCACCCAGTGTGCACATCTGGGTTCAGCTGTACTACAGCACCCAAGCTATGGATGACCATCCTTTATTCTTCAAAAGAATGGTGTAGCCAATCCTGGGAGGAATCAGGAGGAATGGTAAAGGGCAGAAAACCTAAAAAGTTGTCAGGTTTAGGAGTGGCCTGATCAGCCCAGAAGAGATACCGAGGACCAAATAGTGTGGCACACATATGAAGACTCAGGTCCAGTTTGCCCCAGAAGCAAGTTTTAGATATTGGCTCAGCTGTGCACTGTTTAGACAGTTGTATAAGACTGCTACACGCTTCTCAGCAGTGTAATGGGCTTGCTGCTGCTCACTAGAGCAGCAGGTTCTACTGCTAGGGGGGAGATTCGTGTGTGTGTGTGTGTGTGTGTGTGTGTGTGTGTGTGTGTGTGTGTGAGAGAGAGAGAGAGAGAGAGAGAGAGAGAGAGAGAGAGAGAGAGAGAGAGAAGGGAGGCAAGAGCCTCTCAAAACAGTTCTGAATCCACTAATTGTAGGTCTCTGTACGTGGATGGGACTAAAGTGTGTGTTCTGGGTGGGAGTTAAGATACAATAATCATTCTACAAAGGGTTAATGCAAATGTCAGTAAATGTTGACCCTTCCCATGTGACCTTAAGAACATGCATCTGTAATCCAGCACTGAGAAAGAAAGACAGAGGTGGTATTGCTTGATGAATAGAATCTAAATCATGAACAAACTTCCAGGAACTGCTCAGGTAAGTCCATTCTAAAGTAGTCTTAAGTGTGATTCTGAGACATGCTCAGAAAGAAGTAACTTCTAGGGCTATCAGGCATGGCTGCCCCTTCCTGACACCCTCTCTTCCAGCCCCCACCTGGGTAAAGCAGTTCCATTATGGAACAGATGCTAGATGAGGCTGCACCAAAACCAGATACAGAAATCCTTCTAAAAATCGAACGTTTTGGGCAGCATACCTGGCGTGAGCCAGACAGGTCTTTGCTGACCAAGGTCTAACAGTCATGGCACATATCACTCAACACCAGGATCCAATGATATCTACTACTCTCTGTTTTCTCAAATAGGGAAATGCACTTGCTTTTTAGTAAGACTTCCTAGTATTTGAATCTCTCATTCAAAGTGCTGCTGTTCTGGGACCATCTGGAGTTCGGCATGTTTGCACAGGCCTCACATGCTGAGCACGGGAAAACACAGAAGCCGCTGTGCCCTAGCTTTGGATCTTGAAATATTTTAGATGTTGAATTTTAAACTTAAGGATATTTGGCCTGTATAACTATTGTGGGGGAAAGACCCACCTAGGTGTAATCTGTGTGCTACAAACAGCCTGTAGGGACTGTGACTGAGGGACTCTGTGGTCCAGTCCCCACAGCATCCTCTGCACAGGTATGCTCAGTGGGATCCTGCTTTTTCAGGCTGATGCTTTGTGGAAACAATTCTCTGCTGAGCGGTCTTTGTACAAAGTGACTTAATCCAGTGATTTCTTTTAAAACTTTGTTCCACAAATGTATGATGGGCATTTTGGGGTCGGAAAGAGCTGATAGTTGGGGAAAAAAGTACTACCCTTCTTACCAGCCCTGGGACCACCCCAAACACCCATGAATAAATCCAGCTGGGAAAGGCAGCTCAGACCCTTGATAGTCACTCCAGAGGAACTACTAGGACTGACATATGGAAGACAAACGGAGCTTTAAACCGAGGACTTGTTACCTGTTACCTGCTTCTTCCTGTCACCCATGTACCTGCAGGCATACGGGAATACTACAGGAAACACACATGTCATCTCACTACACATGTCATCTCACTACACTCCTCCCCAGAACGCTGACAAGATGCTGTCCACGAATGCACATTATAGGAAAGGGGAAGGAAGCATTTTAAATCAGAGTAATGTTGCTAGTGACTTTCTCAGAAGCAGGAACTCACTTGACAGCACTGACCTGGCAGTCGCTGTGAGTGACCCAGGATTCCACGAGTCATTTCCAGAGGAAGCCAAACAGCTCCCTCAGAGGCACCCCCAAAGAAGCAAGTTTTCCTGGTGGTTGTGCAACCCAGCATACAGTGGGCAAGGGGAGGGAGAGAGTTCACAAAGAACCCAGGCAGGCAGGATCTCCAAAGATGCACTAGGGGGAGTGACCAGGAAGACCGACAGCCAGGCAGGGTTCTCTGTCTTCGACAAAATCAGTGGAAAATGGAAATTTTCCTTGCGGAGAATGGTGAGCAGGAAATACTCAACAAAGCAAAGATTTGACCAGTCCAAGAGGTTAGCAGAGGACATGAGAAAAGGAGCAGAAAGAATGTTTTCAAAGGGAAGCTCTCAGCCCAACCCACAGTAGGCAGGAGCTTGCGCCTCTCCCTGTAGTTTCAGTTCTTTACAATCAAAACAATTACAGCCATGTGACCCACATGCCCACGTGTTAATTTAGGTTCAAAACACAACACTGGCAAAACTCAGGCATAAAACTGGACAGTGGCAGACCAAACCAAGTCAAGATCCTACAGAGTTTGGACACAAGTCTAGCTAAAGAGTCCTCACAGGAAATCGAGGACCAAGTCCATCACCCGATACAGTCGGGGTTCTGCCCTTTCCGTGGCTATGATGCAGAACACCGGGTTTTTACAACAGCGTTTCACAGAGTTTTATAAGCGTTTGAAGAAACACACACGCCCCACAACTTCTATTTCAGTAACGAGCCTGGAACCTGCCTGAGTAGTCCTGCGGCCACAGCCACCCAAGTTGCCTTCACTTACAAAGGTGGAGCCACCAATTATAGAAGAGGGACAAATGCAAAAGATATCCCAAAGGGGTAACCTTGGGTCACCGAGAACTTTTCAAACTCAAAATATCTCAGGGTTGGCAAAACCACAAATGGCAACTATTCTTTCTACACTTTCACCCCGCAGGCGACCTGCACGCCCGGACTAAAACTGTAGCCAGAGACCCCCCGACATTCTAAGAGCCCGGGAATCGTAGTCACAGCATACTCACCCAGGGGCCACCACCTGGCCTGGCTGCGCACACAGTTCACGGACCACGCCGGCGCGCTCCGACCTGAGCCTGCGCTCGGCCCGCGCGGCGCGCACGCAGCCCCCGGAGGCCGCGCGAGCCGGGGCTGGCCCTGCGGGCTGCGCAGAGACTGCGGCTTCACACACTGCCAGCACCGAGCCGATGCGCACGGTCGCGCCCGCCGCCACCTTCCACTCCAGCAGACGCAGCGGCGTGGGGCCCGGGCAGCGCACCTCTGCCCCGGCCACTGCCGGAGTGCACTCCGAGGGAACGCCGGCCGCAGGCGCTTCCATCGTGACCCAGCGAGCGGCACGGACGGTCACAACAGAGGTGAGAAATGAAAACACTAGGCGCTCAGGGCGCGGCGCCCACCGCGGGCGGCGGCAACACTGCGGTTCCCGCTCCGACACCGGCTTCACCCGCCGCTCGCTGCGCACTCACTTCCGGGGGGCGTGCTGCGTCACGGAGGGCGGGGCAGGCGACGTGCAGCCGCGTGAATGCGTGCTCTCAAGCCGCGGGCAAACACTCGGTCCTCGCGGAGTGGAGAGATGCTGGTCCACACCCATGGGGCGCCAGTCCTTGGTAGTGAGACTACAGCCATGTCACGCGGATCGCTGTCACAAGACTTCTGTCACCCACTGGTAGTCCTGACGCATCAAGACTACCAGTTCCGGCATGCAGTGCGAGTCTATGTCAACTCCCGTCGTACACTGCGAATTCCGACGACAGAGACTTCGGACGCCCGCATTCGGCGCGGACCGCAGTATTGGATAGTACGTTGTAGTCCTGACGTCAAGAGAGACTACCAGTCCCAGCAAGCATCGCGAGCCGCGGTCCCACTATTCCCGTCGTGCACTGCGAGGTTTACAAGTAGAAACTATGGGTCCCGCACCGCAGTGCGGCCGGTACTCCTCGGGACTGTGGGTCCAGGTGTAGTACACTCCTCCGGTCAAACACTGCGAATGCTGGACTCAAAGAGACTGAGTTCCAGCGCACGTAGTGGCGGCGGGCCTAGACTTGGTCCTTCTCTAATCAGCTGCGCGCGGAGGAGCGTCCGCAGTGGCGGTTCTTTCCAGAGCCGAGTTTATAGGACTAAGGATGTCTGCCTCGCCTGCTCGCTCCTCCTGGGGCTGCTGTGCACTACTCATCAGTCCTGCTTGATGAGCATATCAGGCTACCTCTGGGAGCCAGGAGGCACTCTCTGACTGGGGATTTCGCAGTTCTTGAATCCTGTAAAATAGCATTCTCATAAAGCTTGAGTGGATGACCCGAGCTGTGAACACGCTTGTCTCAAAATGCGTACACTCGTTACCTCATCTGCAAATTCACCAGGCCTTCGTTACGGCTACGGGTTGTTTCAATGCGTAGCCTAAACTGTAGCCTATAGCGTCTGAGGTGTCTAGTTTTCTAGATTAAAACCAAGAAAAAAAAATCTTAAAAAGTGCTTGTTATAGTTGTATAGGTTTTCAAGGGATAGCACTGTTCATTGATTGGTTCTTTAACACGTATATACTGTAGGTATAAATTACAGTTTATTTGAGGAAAATGTCTCCTTAAGATTGGTCTGTAGGCAAGCCTGTAGGGCGTTTTCTTATGTGACCTTTTTGAGAGGGCCCAGCCCATTATGTGTAGTGCCACCCCTGGGCTGGTGGTCCTCGGTTCAATGAGATAGCCGACTGAGCTAGCCAGGAGGAACAAGGCAGTAAGCAATACCCTTCTATGGCCTCTGCATCAGCTCCTTTCTTCCCCAATCTTTCTGTTTCATCATAGCAATGTTAGTTACCCTAAGACAGGCAGTGTTGGGGAAGTGCAAGCAAAATAGGCCCTTTCCCTCCCAAGTTGCTTTTGGACTTAGTATTTTATCCCTAACTATCCCTAAGACACCAGATAAGGATTGCAATTTGCAGAAGCAAAGAGTTCGCCAAGTTACTTATTACTAGTCTACCAGTAAATATATGAGGAACTGAACTGTGCAACCAGATCATGAGACTTAAGGTCCAGAGGATGTGACTGCTGTCCTAAGGCCCAAACCCACCAGGCAATTATTTTGTTTGTAGGAGTTTGAGACCAAACATGAGCACCAGGCAGATTGTAAGGATTGTTACTGGAAAGACAGGTAGCTGGTTTGCATACTGTAGGGCCATAGCCTGGAGGGTTTATCATAAGCTACAACTCTTTATCTTAAAATCTTAGGAATGGGTGGGTTTCTGAGTCTACAATTTTCCAGATCTTAAGAAAGTTTCAGGGCTAGAGAGATGGCTCAGCGGTTAAGAGCACTGACTGCTCTTCCAGAGGTCCTGAGTTCAATTCCTAGCAACCACATGGTAGCTCACAGCTATCTGTAATGGGATCCGATGCCCTCTTCTGATGTGTCTGACAGCTACAGTGGACTCAAATAAATAAATAAATCTTTTAAAAAAGAAAGTGTTGTATACATAATTCATATACAAGTAGAGACAGCATCTTCACGAAGCATTACAGGAAAATGTAGGTAAGAAACCATTCTATGCCAAATCACATCAGAATCTACTGTCAAAGAAGTTATATAAAAGCTCCTTTGTTTTAAACTATGGCTTTGGGGTCTGTGGAGAAAGACATGACTACTATTAATAATAATAATAATAATAATAATAATAATAATAATAATAATAATAATAGAAATAGAAATAAAAGGAGACCATGACAGCTCCTGGGTATGGTGGAGAAGGTTTATAGCAGATGCAGGGAAGGCATAGCCAGAGGCATCTACAAAGGTCCAGATTCAACGTGACCAGTTAACTGATCTGGGCCATGTGAGGAGAGAGTAGAAGGAAGAGGGAAACAGAACCAGAATCAGCAATCAAGAGGCCAAAAACGGACCGGCATAGTGAAAATGGCTGGGCTATGTAGGGAAGAGCAGCTGGAGGAAGGGTGGCCCCACCCAGTTCCTGGACTTCCAGGCTAAGGGCGGGATATGCCAGTTAGGAGGACCTTATAACAGGTAAGGACTCAGGGATACTGGGAGAACATAGCAGTCATTGTTAGCTTTGCTATGCACCTGAGTTTGAGACTATATATGTGATGCAGTGATCTTTATCCCCAAGGGGAAGAAGGCCCCACCTCTCTTGAATTCCAGCCTGATTTACTTTACTGTTTTTCAAAAGCTGGAACATTCCCTCACCCATTTTCCTGGCTGAGATATGCTTCTTTCAGACTCAAGTTTGTTCTCTGATTAGCAGACTCTGGTCAATGCTAGTGAGGCTAAAACAAAGAGGCAGTTAAGAGGAGAGATAAGAGGACAGCCAGGATAAGGATAACCCCTCAGGAAGGTCAGATTTTCCATACTTGCAAACCTTCATTTGCAGGTGTGTATGCCACAGCCTGTTTTGTGTGCCAACTTGTGGCTTTAAGAAATGCTGTGAGTGCATGTCTTCGAAAGGTAAGTGAACATCAGTTTGGATGGGGTTGTGATAGATGTAACACTACATACGACATTTCTAAAATAGGAAAAGCTTCATGACCTTGGGCAAAGCATTGACTTCTTAATATGATAGAGATCCACAGGCAACAATGGTAAAAAAAAAAAAAGATAAAATTGCATCAAGCTTTAAAAATGTCTGCTATCAGAGGACACAACAGTGAAAATACAGCCTGCAAAGTAAGAAAGCATTTGCAAGGTGTTTGGAGGCTGATATCCAGAACATGAAAGGAAATCAAAGCAAAAATCAAACAACCTGTATTAGTCAGGGTTCTCTAGAGTCATAGAACATATGGGTAGTCTCTATATAATTAGGGAATTTGTCGATGACTTACAGCCTGTAGTCCAACTCCCCAACAATGGTCAGCAGCAGCTGTGGATGGAAGTCCAAGGATCTAGCAGTTGTTCAGTCCCACGAGGCAAGCAGGCAAGGAAGAGTAAGTAAGTCTTCCTTTTTCCAACGTCCTAGGCCTCCAGCAGAGGGTGTGGCCCAGATTAAAGGCCTTTAATCCCAGATGACCCTGAACTTGGAGATCTCCTTATCTTAATCTTCTGGAATTCATAGTCACTATGCTTCAAGATCTCCATGCCAAGATCCAGGTCAGAAACTTGTATCTCTCAGCCTCCAGATTAGGATCGCAGGTGAGTCTTCCAATTCTGGATTTAGGTTCATTCCAGATAGAGTCAAGTTGACAACCAGGAATAGCACAATCTAATTTTTCAAATGGGCAAGTGGGGTTTGATCTTCAGAACTGAGTGCAAAAAGAGGTAAGGTGGGCATTTTCTCAAAGGTAGTATATATTTTAAAATGACCAAAAATCATATGGACTGGGGATTAGCTGAGTTGTAGACTTCTTAGCTAGGATGTGTAAAAGCCCTGCCTTTGCCCCCTTGAACCACAGAGGGAAGAGGGTAAAGAATTCACTATTTTGATGGGCCTGGTGTCACATCCTGTGCTCCAAGTACTCCAGTGGATGTAGGACGATTGCAAGTTCAAGGCCAGAAAGACACACATACAACCTGTCTCAAAAACCCAAGATAATAATAAATGAAAAGGTACTTACAATTACTAATTGTATCACAGTGAGTTGCCTTGACAGGGTGTAACCAGGTTCTTGGAATCTTATCCAAAAGCACACACAAGAGGAAAGCAAGGAGTTTTATTCAAAAGCAAAACAAAGGAACAGAGCAGATGAATGGCAAGTGGGCTATTTGAACAGGAGCACTCAAGACCGGGCTACTGTTTGAATCTTTTACAGAGTCTAAAAGGAGGAGAAGTTGGTTACTAGGGATACAGTATAGGGGGTTTTCTGTTTTGACTGACAGACTGGAATCGTGGGAGCCTCTTCATGTAAGTTCTCAGCTGCTGTTTGCCATGTGTGCCTCCCTGCTGCTATGCCCTCTGTCACGATGGCCATGACCTCACGCTCTGGAACTGTAATCCCAATAAACTTCTTCTTCCATGAATCACCTTGCTCGAGGTGTCTCTTTGTAGCAATGGAAAAACAGCTAAGACAGGGAGTTATTAAAGGTGGCTAGGGAGCTATTTGTCAGAAAGTGGATTAATTATTCTTTGTTTCTGTGATAAAATGCCATAACCCAGAGCAGTTTATGGAAGGAAGAGTTTATTTTGTTTTATAGTTATAGAAAGAGACTTCATAATGGTGGGAATGGTATAGCAACAGGTACCAGAGCAGGAGGACTAAAAACACCTCTCTGTCCTCAAACGGGAAGCAGAGAATCCCCTGGAAATGACTAGGTGATGAACTTTCAAAGCCTGCCTGCAGAGGCATATATCCTCCAGCAAGGCTCCACATGCTAAGGGTTCCATAACCTCTCCAAATAGCACCAACAGCCAGGGACCAAGTTCAAAGACCTGAACCTACGGGTACATTTCTTGTTCAAAATACACTTGACACATAGTGACATAATTGCTTTTGTTTGGAGAGGTGTATGCATGCAGCCCAATGAAGAAGTCTTTGGTTTCTAAGTGTATTGTTAAGAAAGGTGTGTGTGTGTGTGTGTTTAGCTCAAGCCAAACAGGGATATAGGTTGCTAACTTTTCTCTTTGCTTGCAAGCCTCAATTAGAGGTATGCAAATGATGTTTTATTGGAATATCTCCCATACACATTAGGGCATCCACTATCAAGACAAAGCCATTGTTGGAAAAGGTATGAGGAATCGAAAGTCTGCTTACTGTTAGCAGGTATATAAAATGTCACCATTATGGAGACCCTTTGGGATTCCTGTGTGCCCCAATAATCCTAAAAATGGTCAGGGGAATTGGAAGCTATGCTTAGAAGAGATGCTTTCATGCCAGGGTTCATAGAACCGTTCTCTACAGTAGCCAAACAGAAGCAACCAAAGAGTGTGTTTGCAGTGATAATGAACAAAGGGTTATGTATATACACGCTGTGGGATACTCTTCAGTCATACAGATAGTCAAGGCCTGGCTCACACTATAATGTGGTGAGGGCTGAAGATAGGCTAGATGAAATAAGCTACTCACAAAAGGACACATTCTGCATAAACCCACCTATAATGTGCTAATGGAATCAGTTCCTAAAGACAAGGTGGATTAGTCAGTTACTGGCTGCAGGAAGGGACATAGGCACAATCTGGCAGATACAGAGTTCTGCAAATCCATGGCATCATAGTAAGGAGGGTGATGCTCTATAGTGTCTGGAGATGTATCATGGGTTATCATGGGTATACGGTAAGTTCTATGTGAATATTTTTTTATAACAACAATGAAAATTCCAAAAGAGAAGAGTAAGAGAAACCTTACCAGATGGAACGTGATGATCATTTCTTAGACTTTTTTTTTTTTTTGATTTGGTTTTTTTGAGACAGGGTTTCTCTGTATAGCCCTGGCTGTCCTGGAACTCACTTTGTAGACCAGGCTGGCCTCGAACTCAGAAATCCGCCTGCCTCTGCCTCTCAGAGTGCTGGGATTACAGGCGTGCGCCACCACCGCCCGGCTCTTAGACTGTTTAGAACAATCCATTTGCATGGTTTCAGTTAGTTTTTGGCATAATAAAATAGATATTGTAAGAATATTTTTTGGAGTGCTGGGAATTGAATCTAGGGCCGTGTACATACAAATCCAGTGATCTACCATTGAGCTATAGCCCCTAAAATTAATAATTTTTTGAATCAAATCCTCTAATAATACACTTGTTTTTATTTCACAATATAACCTAGAATTGCATGAAAAGCATGAAGATAGATGAGGAGAGTTAGTTACACAGAATAAAGAAAGTCCCATTGTATTTAGATTCTTTATCAAATAAAAACAAAACACAACACTTTATTTAGTGTATGGTGTGTGGATGTGTAGAAGCATGTGTACCACAGCACTCAAGTGGGGCCAGTGGACAACATGCAGGGAACTGGTTCCCTCCTTCTCCCACTGGGGTCTGGGAAATGGACTGGAAGCATCAGGCTTGGCAGCAAGCGTCTTTACATGCTGGGCCATCTTGCTGGCCTTCAATGCTTCTTAAAAGTTACTTCTTGTCTACGTCTAAGAAATCAGTATTTTCTAAGCCAGAAAGTAAGACAATGAATGCCACTTTTCACTGTACTAGATTACTTTTCTACTTTCTTAAAAATCTTTTATTTCTTCTCCCAAGTAATAAATAGCCTTGGATTTTGGTTATATGATATGAATGCTAATCTTAATTGCCAACTTGTTGGGACCTGGTGTCAACTAAGAAAGCACTTCTGGGAATGGTTAACAGAAGGAGAACACCCTCCTCCAGAGTGGGTGGCACCTTCCTGTAGCTGTCCTAAATATAAAGAAGCCTGGGCAAAAGAAGCCATCTTCTTTGCCTACCTGACTTTGCTTCTTAATGGTGAATGTGTCTATTCTGTAGCTGTTGTGGCCATATTTTACTGTCATCAGATTCCAGATTTCTTGATTTTCCAATGTAGACTGAACACCAGAGACTTTCCAGGAATTTTCTAGGCCATCGACACTAGCTTGGAACTGCAGAGGCACCCAGCCTCACGAACTGAGCAGCCACTGGGCCTCAGGCTGTGGGGCATGGGGGCAGGCAGCTATTGTTGGACTACATAGCTTTCTGCTGCGCCAGACTGTATCCCTCTCTAAATTCTGACCCAAAATAAATCTTTAAATTGCTTAGGTCAGATATTTTCTTACAGTGACAAGAAAAGTGATAGAGGAAATTGGTGTCAAGGAGTGGAGCTGTTGCCATGACCACAGGACTCCATGATTTATAGGACTTTGGAACTGGTTTGTGGGAGGAATTTGGGACATTTTGGTCCCATGGAATAGAAGCTCCCAGAATGTTTGGTGGGTCATTGTGGTGAGAATGTGAAGATACAAAAAAGCAAGTAGTTAAGACTGCTACAGAGTTTCACAGGAGAACAAAGGCTGTGTTAGGAATGGAATGAGAGGCCATTCAAGTACTCTGTGTGTGTGGGGGGGGGGAGCGGGGGGGGGGGGGAATCTGGTTGCATTCTGCCTGTGCCCTAAAATTTGAATGAGGCTGAATTCAAAAGGAATGGGCTAAGTTATTTTGGCAGAGGAACATTTGAGACCAATCAGCATTAAGACTGTGCAGTGGTTACTGTCCATTGCACTGGAGACTCACGGTGAGAATTAAAAGCCTATGAAAACTATGCAGTTTGACAAGGAAAGACACACGAGAGAGTTTAACGTTGCAAACAAGGTAGGGGAGAAGGAAACAGCTATGGTTGTTAAGGACATTAGTGTCCTTAACAGCCTTGGGCTCTGAACTCACCCACTGAAGGCTCCACTTGTGTACAAACACAAATTCATTTGAAGGAAGAGAGGCTTATCAAGTGCTGGAGAGATGGCTCAATGGGTAAGAGCATCAACTGCTCTTCTGAAGGTCCTGAGTTCAATTCCCAGCAACCACATGGTGGCTCACAACCATCTGTAAAGAGATCCAATGACAGCTATCGTGTACTTAGATATAATAATAAGTAATTTTTTTTCAAAAGAGCCTTTATCACTAAGAGGTGCGTGCCAGAATCCTTAAAGACTGAAATGGTGGCTGTCTGGGGTTCGCTTCAGGATAGTCTGGATTAGAGAGCTGTCAGGTAACTGGAACCAGGTGGGTTTGCACTTGTGACCTCTGGAGGACAGTAGGACTGGCAACATTTTTTGCATGTGTTTGAAATTTTTCATAATGAACCATTTTGAAGGTCAGAGGAAATAGTCTCACTGAATAAATTTTCTTATGACTTATACACAAATCACCATCCAATTTGCTTCTCATCTTATTTCTATCTCCATTCACTGGAGGGAGTTTATAAAAAGTAGGTCTCAGGATGGACCATTGTAGTGTAATTCAAAAACAGAACAGGCTAGTGTCCTGGACAAACACTGCAGGTGCAAGGATAAACTGCAGATGGAAAGGTCCTCTCCCATCCTGACCTCCATCCTGGCTCCACATCACCATGACATGCCAGTGAGACCAGCATCCGCTGCTTGGGGTTCTAAGATCCTTAGGTCTGTTCTACAGTAATGACACATGACCATGACACTATAGCTTCACAACGAGTTTGAAATGCAGTAGTGCGTGTTCTCTGAATTCTTTCTCTCTCATGATGTTCTGATTGATCCAAATTCTCTTCATAGCCATATAACGACCAGCTTGACTTTACCTATTTCCACAAAAGCATACAGACATTTTAACAGTGACCGCATTGAATCTATAGCAATTTGCAGAGAGCTGACATGTAAGTGTAACTAAATCTTTTAATGTGTGGGTGTAGGTTGTCTCTAGTTATTTAGGGCTATGTTTGGCATGTGAGGCAGCTGAAGGCCCAGCTCTCCTGTTTCTGCAATTTTTCAGAGATTAGGTATTACATGTTTTTGTTACATTAAATAAAAAGCATTTCCTTTTAAAATTACTTTCTAGACTGGGTCTCCCTCTGTGGCCCCGACTGGACTGGAGCTCACTGTGCTGAAGCAGCTGACCTCGAATCTCACAGAGATCTTCCCGCTTCGGAGTCCTGGGAAGCTGAGATTGAAGGCGTTTGCTCGCTGTGCCAGGCTTTCTACTCTTGTTCGGGCTGTTTTTAGTGGAATTGTCTTTTTAATTGGATGTGTAGGTTGCTTGCTGATTGCATACAAAATATTATGGATTTTGTGTCCCATAATCCTGATAAGTTATTACACTGAGTAAGCTTTTGCTTTTGTAGTGTCCCTATCTATCTATCTATCTATCTATCTATCCATCCATTTATCTATCTATCTATCTATCTATCTATCTATCTATCTATCTATCTATCTATCTAATGTAGATGGGGTTGATTGTTAACAGACAATTTTCTTTCAGTATATGTGGCTCTGATCTGCTTTCTTTTTTCCATTCCTTCTCTCCAGAAGTCTAAAACTTGGAGCCCAGGGCTGAGAGGATGGACTAGCACAGACTTCTTGCTTTATATCTACAGGGCAGGGCCTCAGCTTTTTACTGTCCTCTCTGATGCTAGCTGTGGCCTTTGTACATTGCCATTAACAGATTGAGAACAACTCCTTCCCAGACTCTGTTTGTTGAAAGATTTTTTTGAAAATAACAAACAGATGTTGAGCTTTATTATTCTTTCCCCCACATTTTCTACAAATCGGTGGGATGAAAAAACAAACTTGAGTTATCTTGCAGTTGGCCATGGCTCACCACACTAGGTCGTGCCACTGGAACTTTGGTATCAGGGTGACACTTGCTTCGTAGAATAAGCTCAGAAGTGTTTTTTTGTTTTGTTTTGTTTTTTTCGTGACAGGGTTTCTCTGTGTAGCCCTGGCTGTCCTGGAACTCACTCTGTAGACCAGGATGGCCTCGAACTCAGAAATCTGCGTGCCTCTGCCTCCCAAGTGCTGGGATTACAGGCGTGCACCGCCACCGCCCAGCTCAGAAGTGTTATCTATCTAACCCTTTTCCAGAAGATCTGTGTAGGATTGGTGTGACATTGTCTTTAGCATCTTGAGAATCATGAACTAGGTCTGAGCTTTCATCTGTAGAGATGTTTTTAGTTGCAACTAAATCCCTTTACTTGCTATAGGCTGTTCAGGTGTTTTATTTCTTCCTGAAACACTTCTGATTATTTGCATCTTTCTAGGTTTTCCATGTTAAGTTGAGAACAGGGGTTGGTGCCCTCACCACAGTAATTTCATTGTTGGTACAGCAGCAGTGAGGTCCCTTTCCCTCACGACTCCTGCCATTTTTGCTTCCAGTCTCTTTCCTTGGTCAGTCAGTCTATCTCAGAGCTCTCATAGGTTCTCTGAGGCTGAAGCTCGGGCGGGGTGACTCTTTGCCTCCTAGCTTGCCCCTTGCGTCATCAATTGAGTCTGGCTGGCAGGTAGACCTCTGGCTGGGATCCCTTTAGGGTCCACAGCTCTGAAGGCAAGCGAACAGGACCAGACAGGAAGGAGGGAAGTTAGAGGGGAGACAGGCAGAGCATCTAGGGGTCTGGCCTAGGGCCCCACGCGGACTAGGGGTCTGGCCTAGGGCCCCCAGTTCGCCCCCAGTGACTGCTTGTGCTTGGCATTCTAGCCCTGCTCAGCACTAGAGCTGCCCTGGAGGCAGCACCATCTGCCTCTTGCTTCAGGCAGTGCTTCGGGTCGGCTGATGAAGAGACCTCCTGATCTGACAGAAAAGGACTCGTTAGGGTGTGGGTAACACGTCTTCACCAAGCCTGAGGGTCATCCTGGACCCTCAGAGGCCCCTGCAGCAGTTTCTTCAACCCTTGCACAGGCAGCTGAGCTTGGAGGAGCTGTTCTCAGGATTCCTGCTGAAGATCTGAAGCCATGCTCTGTGAAGACAACACTGTTTTCCTTCTGATCCACACCTGTAGCTGTGTGTGGTTGAAACTGCATCTCAGCTGGAAAATTAACACTTGAATCCTAAATAATAATAATTACTGTTTCTGGTTATTTTGAATCCACTGACAAAGACCTTTACAGAATAATTGCACTGATCAATCCCATGGAGGTGCAGAGGAAGAGTTGGTGTGTGATGGGAACATTAGTGGGAATTCTGCATCGGTATTCTGTGTGGTGAGTCTAATTGCGAGGAATATATCGTGTTAAAATGCCTGACGTAGGGTCTTGTAATAACATACGGCTCCCATCAAGAAGCAGATGTTTCTTACTCCCCTAGAATAAAACATCATAATTTAACCACACCCACCAGCCCAGTGGAGCAGGAGTGAAGGAGGCCTGTGTGCACGGCTCAGATCTGTAATTGCAGCCCTGGAGTCTTCAGTGGGGGAAGGCGGCGTTAAAAAGAAACAACTTAGTCAATCTCAGAGACGGGGTCCAGGGCAGACTGCCTCCCCAGAAACTGAGACATGGTTTCCAAATACACATGAAACAAATGTTTCTGTTTCTCAGACCTGTGGTCCCTGGGTGTCAGACTTCACATTTCCACTATAATGTGAAGATAACAGCCTTGCTGGACTTCAAGCCTACCATAGATATGGACCATTCCTTTCTGTTCATAAGACTCTTTTCACACTGTTCTTTTTAAAACTCGAAAAACAAACTGTCCATATTATAGTCTCCTTGAAATGTTCATGGAAATGATTCTCATTGTATTCAGAAGGTTAGGAAACCATCACCCTTATTTAATTTCATTAAAGACCCCAGGAAAACCCCCTTCTCTCTGAATCGTGGGGATAGAAGGAACTTGCCTCTGTGATGTAATGAGAGAAGTGACCACTAGATGGAGACAGCTCTCCATAGCCTTGTGGACTGTGTGGCCAGGCCTGTGGTCTTGGGGGAAGGGGTCGGGAGGGGGAGGGGGGATACAAGGAGGCAAGCTTTATTTTTCTCAAGCGCCCAGAACACACCACACCTGCAGCCGTGTCCCTAGAATGGCGTTTTAGGAAGTGTGTGAACCATAGTGTTTATTTGATTACAAATCTGTTATGCTTGATTAATTATATTTTTTGAATGTGCTAGAGAAAATAATTTAGCTAGTGGTGTTACACTTTCTTGAGGATGAGACTAAATTCCTTTAAAGAAAAAATTGTCACACGCTGATGTAATAAAGGATGGGTCAGGTGTGTACACCTTTAATCCTAGCATTCAGGAGGCAGAGGCTGGGGAAATCTCTGTACTTGAAGGCCAGCCTGGTCAACATACTTAGTGCCAGGTCAGCCACAGTTACATTGTAAGACATTGTTTCAAAACAACAACAAACTAATTAAGGGCCGCAGATCTGATGGACAGCATTCAGGTTGTATGAAGGACAAGGTTGTGAGTGTTGTGTGGGTGTCTGTGGTGGGGGCTCTTAACTCAGAGGGGGTGGGAATTTTGTTTCTGGAAACAAGTAGCAACTAGTATCTAACGAGGTGTCTGGGAACCTTTCACCACCGAGGGAGGGATAATTTGCTACTCTCAGGCCTGGGAAGCAGGCAGCCTTTGATGCCATCAGATAAGCAAAGGGAATGTCCGCCGGAGGATGAGGCGGGGCTTCATCTTGCAGATAATGCAATCAGGAAGCAGCTCTTTATGGAGTTAGGGACCCATCCCAGTGAGCCAGGAGTTATGGGTGTCACTGGGTGCTCAGTGGGAGTGGAGGAGGAGAGTTTCAGGATCTCCGGGCCACACAGCCATCCTGGAGGCTTAGCTAGCACCTCTGAAACTTGACGATCCAGTTAGTGAACTGCTTGGGTCTTCTGGCTTCATTCTACAGAGATATATCTCAGGGCTAGAAAAGTGGGGAGGTCTCTCTCTTCCCCCAAGTGCCTCTCCCCTTCCATGCACTGTTGCATAGATTTGTGAGTTACACCCATATATGTGTGTAAATATGCATGTGTGGGCTCCCAAGGCTTCTTGGGCTATTTGATTTTAGTGACCTAGAGGTCCAACGATCCTGGTATCCTCACTTTCAGTAGTCGATGTGACTGGCTACCAAAGAGGTTGCCAAAGGTATTCAGCTTTGGGTCATCTATAGACTTTCTTTGGGTCTGTCACCAGACTTATTCCACCCTTGCTCACACACATCTGTGTGCCGTGAAGCTGCCTCCAGTCAGGCCAGCCACTGCTCTCTTCTAGAGAGGCTTAGACTTGGAATGTGAGCTTGCTCGGGTTGCTTCTCGGCACAGTCGCAGGCTCTGGGGTAGGAGTGCCCACACTTCCTCTCATTTTCATGTGGACAAGCACAGCATTGCACAATGCTGTTTCATGGAAGGAGTTTGTCCTATTATTAAGCATCTGCTCGCAGTGCTTGGGGGCGAAGAGAAAAAACATTTTAGAAACATTTACCGAGGGACAGAGTCGATGTCTTAATAGGCATAGCATCTGGTCCCCGTGCAGCTCCACTTAGGAACCCCACAAACCACAGCCTGAAGGGAGCTGGGGGGTGGGGTGGGGACATCCCTGTCACCCACTTACCAAACGTGGCACGATGCACAGGGCTCCGTGCAAGTCTGTCACACCCACACTGACAGGTGCTCTCGGGTCTGCATTCTTAACTGTCACCACACTGGGGCACAATTGGATCTTCAGATACACAGAGTGTGAAGTGAAGTTTATTTTTCTGTACTTACCACATCCTCCAACCAAACCTGTGCCTCCCTGCTTAGTGAACGTGGTGAGGGGCGCCATTATAGCCCAGTAACAGTGGACAGTTTCTAAGGAGCCCAGGGTTAAGTGGAAGATTGGTGTGTCCTAAAAGGGACACAGGAGAGTGGAAAGGAGGAGAGTTACAGATGGTGGAGGAAGAGGAAAGGCCACAGCAGGAGAAATGCTCCCCCCAGCTCAGCCCCCGGGATGTGGGTCAGGGTTTTCCAGCTCCCTTCCTCCTTTACCTACCCTGCCTCTTCTTTCCCTGTGTCTCTCCTCCCTTCCTTTCCATATCTCTTAACTCCTGGAGTATTTATTAGGAGAAATCTTATTTAGCAGTAGCTGTAGTTACAGACATGGAAAATATGTATCATAAACACATCTCAACTAAATTACCGTAAGATTTTTACAAGTGGGTATGAAAACGGCTTAAGAAAAGACAAAACCATCTCTCAAGATACAGTGAGGACTGGGTATAGCTCCAACACAACGAAGCCTGAGTTCTCAGGGTTTGTGCTCATCACAGCAGCCAAGAGGGAAACCGCCTGTGTCCACTGTCTGATTGATGAGTGGGCAAACACCCAACACGAAATAGCATTCCTTTCTAAAAGGAAGACGTATCACACAGGCAACACTGCAGCTGAGCCTTGAGAACACTGGAGCACACCTATGTGACTCCTCCAAACTCCCAGAGACAGAGTGGGGTGGTGGGCGCTGGCCAGAGAGGCTGGGGCCAGAGTTCAGTGAGAACGGCATCTTGTCTGTATACGGTGGAAAAGTTCTGTGGGTGATGGTGATGGTGACAGTGACGGTGACAGCTGTAGTCACGCAAATGCATGCCTACTGCTGAACTGTATGCCTGGAGCTGGTTGGGATGGCAAACTGGACAGTCCATTTTACCATGGTTTCCAAAAACGCAATGAAAGTGCGTCTTTTCAGGACGGATTAGTCCTATGTGCCTTGGTTTTGGAATTCTTGGTGGTATCGCTTCTTGGCATTTTGGCTAAGATCAAGTATGGAATTCTGGGTGGTTTACTCTACTTAATTGTTTTTAGTCAAAAAGAATCTTTATTCCTTTTTAACTCCTCCCATGCTTTCTTGTTAGGTATGTTTGGAGCATGTGCTTTCTGGGCTGGAATACTCTGACCCTCCTGAGCTTTTAGGAAAGGCACTGCCTTCTGGCCTGGGGCCTTCTGGCCTGGCCCTATTGCCCTTGTTGGTTGGTAGTCTTCTTCTTCTTCTTCTTCTTCTTCTTCTTCTTCTTCTTCTTCTTCTTCTTCTTCTTCTTCTTCTTCTTCCTCTTCCTCTTCCTCTTCCTCCTCCTCGTCCTCCTCCTCCTTGTCCTCCTCCTCCTCCTCCTCCTCATCCTCCTCCTCCTCCTTGTCCTCCTCCTCCCTCCTCCTCCTTGTCCTCCTCCTCCTCCTCATCCTCGTCCTCCTCCTCCTCTTCCCTCCTCCTCCTTTTTCTCCTCCCCCTCCCTCCTCCTCCTCCTCCCCTCCTCCTCCCTCCTCCTCCTCCTCCTCCTCCCTCCTCCTCCTCCTCCTCCTTCATCATCACCAGCAGCAGGAGTTGTTGCTACAGTCATAATGGCAGCTGAAGCAAGTGACACTTTTTTGGGGGGTGGGGAGTGAGAAGTTTCCATCATGGCCTCTTTTTGATGTTTCTTAGCTTCATTCTTTGTTAACCTGTTCGTGGTTTTCCTTCCTTCATGACTTTAAATAATCAAAATATATCATCTTTCTTTGGTCAATCCTGCCGATCCTTCCCGTGGCTGTCCATTTTGCGCTGACACCTGCCGTCTTCTAAGCCTTTTCCTACATGCTTCTGGGAAGGGGTGGGCATTGTGTGGAAACTTGGAGATAAAGTCTGTGAGCAGCTAGCATTTGAAGCGGTGGCCAATATCCTTTGCCCACCAAAGCTGTGTTCTGACCCTCAACATCTACAGTCATGACCGGCTTCTCAGCATGAAGCTCCGAGGAGACACTCACAGGCCAGGGGGCCAGACTCCACAAAGTACGTGAATATTCTATCAGTGGCGAGCAGAATTGATTTATTTCTGGTTGAGATAGAGCCTCACTCTGTAGCCCAGGCTAGCCTGAAGCTTACTATATAGCTCAGGTTTGTCTCGATCTCTGCATAATCCTCTTGCCTTAACCTCCCAGGAGCTAGGCACCAGCCACTGCACCCGTCTCTGGCTATTTTTCAAATGACGAAATCCTGGTGGGTAGGGAATGAGGCAGAGAGACTGTCTGTAAGCTCCGCTCGTTCTGCAGACTGTCTGGCAGAAGTTCAGAGGCTCTCCTGGGCATCGACTCTCAGCTTCTACCACGCCGTGTCCTGCAGGAGGGGCAGAGTGACTGAACACACAGAGGGACTCACTCGCTGTCCTTAAACTAAAACACATGCTTTAAAAAAAACCTGCACAGAAAACTTCTCAAGAGATAGTACTTTTTTAACTGAGATGTTAAAAGTTTTATAAAAATAAATATGAGCTGGGCTTGGTGGCTCGTGCCTGTGAACTCAGAGATTGGAAGATGGGCAGGAAGATCGCCCTGGGTTCTAGGTCAGCCAGAGTCACATTCTGCTGTGTTCCTCAAACAAAGGCAAAATGTTAAAGCCAAAGTCCCCTTGACAGTGACAAAGTTTGCTTCCGTGTGGATACCAGACAGGGACAGAAGCCAGAATAACCTTCTCAGTTCATAGTAAAGATTCACATGTGACATCATTCACACCTTGGGGAGACATCTGCCCGCCTTTCCTGAACAGCATTTTGTTGTTGTGGTTGTTGTTTTTTTCCTAACCCTCATGAGAGACCCCCCCCCCACTCCCAAGAATTTTAAAGCCTTTAAAGCAGTGTTTCTCAGCCTGTGGGGTCACACACCCCCCCCCCCCTTGGGGTCACATCAGATATCCTGCATATGATATATGTCATATTGCCTTTCATAACAACAACAAAATTACAGTTATGAAGTAGCAACGAAATAATGTTATGGTTGGGGTCAACACAGCACAAGGAACTGGACTAAAGGGCTGTAGCCATAGGAAGGTTGAGAATGGCTAATTTAAAGACCTGGGTCACTGGGGACCAGTTGGCTGTTGGCTGTGTGTCACTGATTCCACAGGTCTGATATAGACGCTGGTCCACTTGGACACTGTAGTGTCATTTAGGAAGCCCTCCCCTGGGGTTCTGCTGGACATCAATCTGAGACCACCACCACCTTGTGAGACCCTCTTGCCCTGTTTCTAGGAGAGGTAGCCCCTCTGCCCAGGCTCAGCCCACAGGGCCCCAGAGGACGGCAGCTTTTCCCAAGGGAACTTAGAGCTTTTCCAGACCATGAACCCCCCTCCAGCAGTGGAAACCTGCTCTCCGCTCCTGTTCCGCTATCGCCCACAGGATGGCAGCCCGAGCGAGCGCTGGAGGAGAGCGAGAGTGGTGGTTAATTTCACAGAAAATTAGAGCCAGTAATGCTGTTTCCAATTTGAAAACAGAAGTCTGAGGTTTTCTCTAGAGACGACTTGTCTTCACCATCCCGATTGCCACAGGAAAAGAAAGTGCGGCTGACGGTGGGCGGCTCCAGGGCTGGCGTGGACCAGAGATTTTGCTGGCCTGTCAACATTCTGTTTCTGTAGGGCCCTGCCTTGGGAGTCTGGACCCACACTGTTCAAATTCATATCCAGGAGGCGGCTCTTTTCCTAAAGATGTCTCCGGAATTCTGCTCCAGCTCCTGGAGAACTGCCTCTTGATCTGATGAAGTCTCCCCATCTCAGCTCCTGCTGGCCGGAGGTTGTGCCTGGGGGGGGGTCTCTTTTATGGGCAGCACAAGTTTAGAACAAGTCTCCACCAGCTGCTTGCTATTCTGTTCCTGAAGAGAAGCAAAGAGACCCCATCCCCTTATCTACGACAGCACCCGAGTGGTGCTCTAACAGTGGTCTTTTGCATTTCAGAACACCAAGAATGGTACCCACATCCCCGGCTCACATCCCCTGAAAACAGAGGCCCTCCACTATTGGCATTGCGTAGGCACCATCCAGAGGGTAGCACTTCTGAGTCTCTACCAGTGTCTAGGGATAGGGGACAGAGTCAGTTTCCTTAAGAGCACAGGCTGCCCTTGCTTTTGTAGGTCAGAGGTGCCCGGGAGCACTGTCCAGTGGCCAGTTCCCAACGGGGACTAAAACCATCGAAGCTCAGCTGATCACAGAAAGGCATCAAGGTGATTGCTGAAGTGAGGGGCCGTAATGGCTGCCTTGGCACCACATTTTTAACCATACACAGCTCGGGACTCTGCATGCAGCAGAACAGACCTGGCCTTTTGGGCCGTGGGCTTGCTCCTTAGAATTACCAGGGTCCATATTGGTGCATGTAAGCTTCAGGCTGTGAACCTGATTGCCACGTGTCTAACAGGGGGAGCCCAGTGATGTCTTTAGCTCTGAAGGCCACAGGCAGTGGGGCACCCCAAACTTGCTGTTAGACAAAAAGAGATGCTTGGCTGCCCGGACGGACGTGTCCCTGCTATGGGAGGGGATGGGGAGCAGGGCCCTGTGTGTGTGTGTCTCTGTCTTCTGACCCTGACACCACAGGAGACTCAGGAAGCCCTCTGTCCTTTCTGGGAGAGGAAGTGGTCTCATGGGCAATGGCTTCAGGGCACAGTGGTTTCTCTAGCTGTCCTTGTCCCTTCCTGGGGCCGCTTTCTCACTCTATGAAGAGCACATTTCTAAAGGCTCCGAAGCCGGGCAGTGGTGGCACACGCCTTTAATCCCAGCACTTGGGAGGCAGAGGCAGGCGGATTTCTGAGTTCGAGGCCAGCCTGGTCTACAGAGTGAGTTCCAGGACAGCCAGGGCTACACAGAGAAACCCTGTCTCGAAAAATACCAAAAAAAAAAAAAAAAAAAAAAAAAAACCCACAAAAAACCAAAAAAACAAAAAACAAAAAACAAAAAAACAAAAACAAAAACAAAACAAAAAAACAAGGCTCCGAGCAGGAGCGCTTAGAGGGAGAGCCAAAGGCCCACCGGCCTCATTCTCTTAGGGCCCCATCTTTGAATAGGATTTGACCTGAGACTAGAGACAAGAGATTGTTACCCTTTTTAAGGCTGTCATCATCAACTAGTCTGTTTAGTTTTGGGGCCGTAAGGGTACTTGTACTCCTATTAAAAGGGAAAATATACTAACATGGTATGCTGTGGGTACCCAGGAAGGCATGTGTCTGATAATCCAGTTCCCTGAAGAATCCTAGAATGGGGCAGCCTGTGAGGGGAGGGTGTGTAAGCAGGGGATGAGGTGGGGCTTAGCCGTGGTTAGTGCTGGGGACTCTGGGGCTGATGACAAGCTTGGAGTCATCTCCAGGATGGGTTAGTGGACAGAGGAACAGGGTCCATCCTTCTCACCAGGACCTCTGCCATCCAGCAGGGGGAGGTCTTACGGTTAAGGAGGTCCTGGGTAGAGGAGCACACGGTCCTAGTGTCTGTGAGCTGTCAGTGGGCATGTGCTCAGGATCAGCAGGACGGACCTGGCAGGACCTCCAGGCCAAGAGTGGGACCTAGCACCACAGGCCAGGGAGGGACCCCAGCTCTGCAGCTGGATCCAACCCTACCAGGGCTCAGTGTACAGATGACAACCTTGAAGCAGCTCCGGGCCTTGGAATTCGTGCTGCCATGCGGATGTCCCAGTTGCATATATTTTTGAATTAAAAAGAATTAACTGCTGCATGTGGGAGAAATCACAACAGATATTTTTATTTTCCTTAAATAGCTTTTTAGTAAAATTAGTCTCTTAGTCTGGCTACTCTCCTATTGATTACAATGCTTATTTTGGCTTATAATTTTTAAATTGGGTGGCAGAAAAGAAAACAACCTTGTCTATTCACAGAAATGGTGGGTCTATTGATCATCAGCTTATACTACCCTGGCAATGCTAATCCTGACCCTACATGGTGGGCACATTCTCCTTCCCCTCAGCATCCATAGACGAGAAAGCTGAGAGCTTGGCATGAGTGTGTTTGTGTGTGTGTGTGAGTCTGTGTGTATGAATATATATGTGTGTATATGTGTGTGTATGAATATGTATGTGTATGTATGTGTGTGTATATATGTGTGTGTATGTGTGTGTGTATGTATGTGTGTGTATATATGTGTGTGTATGTATGTGTATGTGTGTGTATGTGAGTGTGTGTATGTATGTGTATGTGTGTGTATGTGTGTGAGTGTGTGTGTATGAATGTGTATGTGTGTGTATGTGTGTGTATGAATGTGTGTGTATGTGTGTGTATATGTGTGCGTGAATGTGTGTGTGTGTGTTTGTCACCAGCTCTCTGTGGAACAAAGGCTGTGGGGAATCTTTCTATTCTTTGGTGATTCTCCTGTTCCTAGGGGCTCATAACTTTCTCAAGAATCCATTTATTTCCTGGGGTTCCACTTAATTCCCTGGGATCTGTCCACTCTCTGGAGATTCCCTAGGGATCCTATGTGCTGGGGATCTACCTCTCAAGGGCTGAGAATCCCAACATGCTAAACCTGAAACACAAGCTGCTAAGGGGCTTAGAGCGCCCTTCCCTGGGGATCTACTACGCCCCAGGGAACAATCACCTGGCTGTCACGCCTCTGTTCCTCCCTCCACTGACTCCTCCCTGCCGCCTGTCCCTGGAGTGGCATAAGGCAAAGAAGCCCACAGTCATCCTTTTCCTGGATAGAGTGTGGTCCCTCCTTCACAACGCTGAGATGTTGAGGTTAGTGTCTGTCTTCCTGGCCTGGGGTTCATCCAGGTGTCTAGCTAGCCTGTTCTACAGATTTGGTTTCCTCAACAGAGCAGACTGTGGAGTTTTTATCATAATGGCCCCGAGAATGGTCATCGAGAAGGGAATATTGGAGAGTATGTCTGATAGTGACTTCAGAATCATTCATAATCATCACCCTTGTTCTTTCAGAGAATAAGGGCCTGGCTGTGTCTTGGTTAATCTTGATTGTCAACCTGATGCGCTCTAGAATCACGTAAGAAACAAGCCTCTAGCATCCCTGAGAGGGATGATGTAGATTAGTTTAGTTGAGATGGGAAGACTTCCTTTCACTATGGGCGGCACCAGACAGTGGGGTGGCCGCCTGAACTGAACACAAAGAGGGGCATGAGTTCAGTCACTCTGTGCTTAGACGTCATGCGACCAGCTGCCACCCGGACCCACCATCACACCATCCCTATCACGACAGACTCTACTCTTCAATGCCTGGCCCCAGATAAACACCTTCCGTAAGAGGCTCTTGTCAGATGTTTGTCTCCGCAAGAAGACAAATGACTGATATTGTCCACATACCAGTCACAGGGCTGCCTAGCTCCACCACAGCCTCTGTCACAGCTGTCAAGGTTACACTATTTGGATTCCCAGTGCTTGACAAGCATCACGCGCAGCGCTTGGACGCTCACGGTGACTGAGGCCTGAAGTCTCTTCGCTGTAGTTCCTCACTGCTCTGTCTGGCTGTGCTGCCTCTGCTCTCATTGTTTATGACCAAGCCACTTCCTAGAGCTCCAGATCCTCCATCACCTTGGTACTGCCTGTTGCTACAGCTGCTGACCCCAGGGCGGAGGCCACTGTCACCTCAGCTCTGCTGTTGTTGTGTAGTCCTCTCATTGTCTCCCTGGTTCAGCTTTGTATAAATGATAAAGGCCAAAGCAGTGGGGAGGAAAGACTCCAGACAAACCTTTTATTGGGCCTAAAGTTGCTACATCAGGGTAAGTAAGCACAAGAGAGTGTTTCCTGGCTGAGAGGAGTTTATAGAGCCAGAAGAGAGTGTGGCAAGGCATTGGTGTCAATCATAACACGTGCAACCCCTCATGCAAATGAAGGACTGTGTTTGCACCCGTCACAGGCCTTTGCTGGGTCACTAGGGAGAGTGCCCCTCCTCTGACCAGGGTGAAATGGCCATTCAGAGTTTTCTGAGGCCCATCTTGCTTTGAATGCTGTTTTCAAGGCTAGACTGTCTGAAGGGCGTCTTCAGCAGAGAGAGAGAGAGAGAGAGAGAGAGAGAGAGAGAGAGAGAGAGAGAGAGAGAGAGAGTGGTGATCCTCTGCAGATGTAGTAGTGACCACAAAGTGACTATAGAGTGTCCACAGCACTCTGGGTGTTACAAGGGCAATCTGGCTGGTAGTCAATATAGGGTACACTTGGCTGACAACTCCCCGCTGGTGGCTGCCAGGTATAAGGGAAGGGCCTGTCAAAGAATCAAGCTCTTGACAGCTCTCTTTGCCAGGGTTTCTATTGCTGCAATGAACCACCACAACCAAAAAGCAAGTTGGGGAGGAAAGGGTTTATTCAGCTTACACTTCCACACTACTCTTCATCACTGAAGGAAGTCTGGACAGGAACTCAAGCAGGTCTGGAACCTGGAGGCAGGAGCTGATGCAGAGGCCATGGATTATTGTTACTGTTTTGCTTCTCCTGGATTGCGCAGCCTGCTTTCTTATAGAACCCAGGACCACCAGCCCAGGCATGGCACCACCCACAATGGGCCCTCCACCTTGATCACTAATGGAGAAAATGCCTTATAGCTGGATCTTATGGAGGCATTTCCTCAAGGGAGGCTCCTGTCTTTCCGATGATTCTAGCTTGTGTCGAGTTGACATACAAAACCAGCCAGTACAATAGTTTCACCATTCACAAAAAGCATTAAGAAGGTGTTTACGAATAAAGACTTAGCATTGACACGAGCAGCGCTCTGACCATATTTAATAGTGCTCAGACAACACGTGTTCCCAGTTATCCAGAAAGAAGCATGTCCCTCTGATCTGCCTCCTAACACTCTTGTGTACCTGCTGAGTAACAGTTTGAGGACAAGTCACTTTTCTTTGGTCATTTTTCATTTTACATTTGCCAGATCTAGGTTAAATAATATGTGGTCTTCTGTAGTTGTTAAGTGACTTCATAAAGCATAAATCATTGGACACTGAAGGGTGAATGGAGCAAGAAGGAATGCATACATGTAAATTGCACATACTACCTGCATGTCATTGAGTTTTATTTATTTATTTATTTATTTATTTATTTATTTATTTATTTATTTATTTATTTTGGTTTTCTGAGACAGGGTTTCTCTGTGTAGCCCTGGCTGTCCTGGGACTTACTCTGTAGACCAGGCTGGCCTCGAACTCAGAAATCCGCCTGCCTCTGCCTCCCAAGTGCTGGGATTACAGGCGTGCGCCACCACCGCCTGGCATGTCATTGAGTTCTTATAGAAAGAAAACCCGCTCTAAACACAGGGAGAGGTGATGTTACATATCAGCATTTGAAGAGGCCTAACATTTTATCAAGGCTCTGCTGGTGTGACTTTTTTGGGCCACTCTATTGGGTTCTTATACCTACCACCCATCCAAACCTTATCCTACTCTAATCCCTTCTAAACCCCCAACACTAAGTAGGAGAGAAAGAAGGGTAGAGGGAGTAGACCTCTTTAGACTATTTCCTGCTGATTTAGGTTATTGAGTTCCTTGGGGCAAGTCCAATCTTTGTCATCAGGATATCTAATTTCTTCTCATCTCTTTGCTCACAACCCCTTGACAAGCTGCAGCAGCAGGAACCAGTAGCATTAGGGGGAGCAGCGGCCTCCTTGGAGGGTGCATGTGAGCTCTCTTATGGCTCAGGTCATTTAAAACCTCTGAAAAGTTCCCAGAATTCCAAATTTCACACACTCGAGCACTTTAAGAAACTACATGCAGCTGGTAAAACCACACCCTTGCTAGAGCACAAGGCAAATCATAGTCACCTGCTGTTAAGCAGCCCCTTATCCCACACCTGGGATCCAAACAAAAAATATTCACATAACATCACTGGGATTTAAAAGAAACCAAAATCCTCACTGCCCAGGTACTCATGCCTTATTGGAATGCAGTATGAAATTCCTTCCTCTGTAGTCGGGCTGGTGTCCTTGAGAACTGAGCTGTGTTCTTGTATAGAGTCATGAAGAAGTTAGGTTCCATCTACTGATCCTGCGGTGTCCAATTGTGTGACAGTCACATTGGCAGAGAGCAGGTCACTTAGAGAGGGCTGTGGTCAGCCTGACCATATTAACTTCCACTTTTAGAACTGAGTTTCTTGTGGTAAATTCTTATGCAACTTATACCTTTTATTTTAGATAGTTTATGCTTTATGAAGTTTATATATTATAATGTTTACCTTTTTTTAAAAAAAGATTTGAAGTCTTAAGTAGAAACTTGGAACATAGTAGCCTTAGCTTCCTACAAAGTTTCAAGATAATATAATTCTGTCAACATCTGGTGTCCCCTTGAACCCTATGAAGGTGACAGTTGATGGTTCAGCAGCTCTTATGATGTAACTGTGCCATGGCAAGAGTAATAATGTGTACTGATGTCCCATGTCACATGCCCTAGGACCTCAGTGTATTCATGAAACATAGTCATCAAATTCCCAGCCCAGCCCCCACTGGCTGTCTCTGGACCTGCAGGTTTCTCTTGCTACAGCTGGGTAGCACTACATGTCACTGTCTTGCCCCTTTGTATTAAGATTTATACCTTTCCTGAGCCCAAAAAGGACAGGCATTTACAATGCTAAGTCAGATGTGAGACAATGTAGGTAAAACCCCAGCTAGCAGTAAGCACAAGGAAAAGCTGACAGAAGACAGAGGTTTGCACAGTGGTTTGACTTGGGTCCATGTGTACCCTTTGACTCCCGAGGCACAATAAATGATGTCACGCTGTACTCTAGCCCCACCAGAGCTTGGACTGTTGTCTGAGAAGGGAGGGCTCCCTGAAGACCTCTGGAAAGGAGACTGGGGCTCCAGATCAGGAGGAGTGCAGACACAGGACCCATCTCCTAGGAGAATGAGCAACATTCTCCCTCTGTTTTCCCCTTGGTCTCCAGCTTGCTGCCTAACATTTACCTTTGCTTTTGAATGTTAACCTCAGGAGCTGTCAGGTGGCAAGAATGGGGAGAGAATGCTCCAGGGACGCTCCTCAGGGGGTCACTTGGCTGGTTTACACAACCATGTGTATCTGCATACTATATCAACAAGGGTACTTCTACACTCATCCTAAGGAAGTGAGTGCAGATGCTCTCACCTGGCCTCACACACACACACACACACACACACACACACATACACACAAGACTTTTGCTGTAGAATCATGATGAGAAGCATCATGGATTTCCAACAATAAATAGCACCTTGGATGGAAATCACATTTTCAGGTTGGGGAGATGGCTAAGTTGGTAAAGCACTTGCTGCCAAACAACCGTGACTTGAGTTCAAATGCCCAGCACACACATGTAAAGCAAGGAATGGTGTATGCATGTAATCCCAGCACTGAAGCAGGAGACAGATGGGATCCCAGAGCGTGCCGACTTCCCAAGTCTAGCTCAGTGAGCTCTGGATTTCATGGGAGTCGCTGCCTCAAGACTCAAGGTGGAGAATGACTGAAAAATGCCTGGTGTTGATCTCTGGTCTCCATATGGCACACAAACACACATATATGTGCACTCACATACATGAGAATGTGTACATATTCATATGCCAGGTATGCTCACATAAAGATGGTGGTGCCATAGGATTGGGATGAGACTGTGGAAAAGGCAGGCCCAGTGTCCATACGACGCATGCAAGGGCTCTACAATCAACACTTTCCAGGTGCTGAGCCCTGCTGCAGGCACCTATGTGTAGGGTCTACCTCACAGAGAGGTTCCCTTATTTCTGTGTGACACTCAGGAGACCAGCATTTTGAGAGAAGCTGCCTCACCTAAGTCTCTCTAGGCCCTGGCTGATCTGACTTTACCGTACACACATTCACACTCATATACACACACATCTTCACGCTCACACAATCAGAAGGGCATATATAAAGTGTCAACCTTAGCTACATTTCCATGGATAACGCCCAGTTTTTCTTTCCTCTAGTTTTGTGTGCTTCGGAGAATGTCCCTACCTTCTTCTTCTGAGGAAATGAAAAGATGGCTTTCTGGGCACACGCATGAGATGCTCATGGCTGCACAGAGGCTTCAGCTGGGAGCCTTTCTACTGCCAAAGCCACAATGGTGCATCGCTTAAGTGGCCTTGATTCTCTGTGGGGCAGCTCTGGGGTGAAAATAGTCGCTGACCACTGCAGGATTTCCTGAGAGCAAAGGAGCGTGCCTGACAGGAGGCAAAAGGCCTCACATCTACAGCTCGCCACAACCATCAGACCAGACCGGCGGTCAGCACGCCACCTCTGATGTCCTGCAGACACCAGCCCCTTCAAGAACTGAGAACACAGGCTTCCCATAGCATGTAGGACACCCATGCAGGGGGATGTGGTTTGTACTCAATTCATTCCAAGCCTGTGACAGGCTGTCCTGTTAAGAAAATGACTTCTTGATTTTGTATTCAGTTTTTAAGGTCAAAGACACTTATGGAAACCCGTTCTTCTTTTCCAATGATCTTAACTTAGCGGTCTCTGATGTGAAGGGTCACAGCCAGAGGCTTTTCCTGTGGCTTATGAAGGGAAGTTTACTCATGGAATGGCCTGGCCAGGTGCTCTGAGGTCCTGAGCTTGCTGCTTATAGCACACATGCACAATAGTTCACATGTCTCTGTAGGCATGTTCACACACACACACACTGAACCCATCCACTGCATGTGACTGACAGTGCTCAGACCTGTCTTTTACTGAGTTTACTGGGTGAAGATCACCCTCAAAGTGTCACAAACAGCCAGCAGACACCAGCTGCGTCTTGACTCAGTCCCCAGTTTTCCTGAGTGAAGGGTGAGTCACGGCTGGAACAGGGAGTCCGAGTCTCAGACTCAGCTCCCCAGGGTTCAAAGCCACATAGTCTCTCTTTCTACAACTCCTTTTATTTCCTGTTGGCTTAAAGCACCCAACTCTCACACCTTACGCTGGGACACTGAGGTACGGCTCAACGCATGTTCTGTGATTTGGTGGCTCCGGATGTACGCCAGATCTGAGCTTCAGTTTGGATGGTGCTCGAATGGCTGATGCGGTGGGTACAATGTGGAGACCTTTTCCACGATGAAGAATCTCAAGAAGGGACCTTCCTGCCCACAAACGCCACTGGTGGATGGCCCTCTGGTTTTACGTGCAGACCTCGTGGGATTCCTCCTTAAAACCCTTTGATGATAAGAAGGTGGCTTTAGAAGAAGGCTTGCAGAGCTCACAAAATCCACTTGGTGCTTTTACTAAACCAAGTTGGGGGCCGAGTGGGACTTGAAACCACGGCTAAGTTTCCACGAGCGAGGCAGCACCTCCCATTGCTGAGGCCATGTGAGAAAACAAGGTAGACAATCATTGTTTGATGAAGGCCCTGCAACTGGCATGCGGAACAACCTGTAGCTGTCTGTACTGGCACTGTCAGTGCCTATGATGGTCTTGGGACACACCTTATCTTGGGCCCACACCCTCTGCTGGGACAGGCCCTCATAAGGGCCATGCCGGTGTTGTGATTAGTTTTTATTATGGAACACTCTGCAAACTGCAGCCTAGGCACTTCTTCTTTAGGACACTTTCCCTGAGTCTCTAGGCTGTTTTTAGCATTTGAGGTCCCTAATCATTGGCCACAAAGCCAAGTGCTGTGTTCTTAGCTACTTCAGAGGCCGAGATAGGAGGGTTTTAAGTTCAAGACCAGCTTGGGCAGTACAGAGAGACTGAATAAAAAGCAAACAAAAATAACCCAGCCACTGATGCTAATGGACCCCAGGGTCCAGAGCCTTCCACGTCTTCTCGCATATGCTCTGCCAGTTTCATCTCCCCTATGAGCCCCCCTCCCTGTTACTGCTTGGATCCCCATGCCTCAAATACCAACACCCCAACTTCCCAATGCCTTGACTCGTGGGCTCGCCTCACACTTCGGTTTCCAGCGTGTTAGCTTTGTAGTGCACCTACTTCACGTCTGCGATGTAGCATCTTGGGTTCTCTGGGTGTGGCCCAGGCCTCTTCTCCCATGGTTTTCTCCATAAGATGTGGCCATGTGGACTGTCCTACCCTACAGAGAGATAGATAGATGGTTTGGACATTCCCTACAAAATATCTAGGTGTATGTCCTTACCGCACAACCATAGTACTGGGTTTTTAATTCTTTGTTGTTTTACTGGCATAACAGTTGTTAAGCACTATCTTGGTTTTTGTTTTTTTCCCCCCTGAGACAGAGTTTCTCTGTGTAGCCCTGGCTGTCCTGGGACTCACTCTGTAGACCAGGCTGGCCTTAAACTCAGAAATCCGCCTGCCTCTGCCTCCCAAGTGCTGGGATTAAAGGTGTGTGCCACCACCGCCCGGCAGTATCTTGGTTTTTCAAAGTAATCAATCCTAGCTCCTGTTATTAGGTGGATGTATCTGGAATGTGACGTCATACTGTGTGCTAGCTTCCCAGGATGATCTGGAGATGTCAGAAGCCATCGTGTGTCCCCAAGACCTGAGGGTCTCTATCTTTTTAATGAGCTGTGGGACTAGGAAGGATGAGTGTGTCATCTTTGTTTGCGGTGGGCCCTGGGAGGAGTCCTTCAGTTCCATGAGATTTCTTTTCACTTCTTGGTTAGTGGTGTCCTTTTCTGTCTTCGGCCATTTTGGGATGTCCATCTGAACCATCCCTGGCCCCTCCCTCGTGATTTCTCTCCTATTGATCATGATGTCTTTTGCCTGTGCTTTCTCCCTGTACCAGCTCTGGTGGCTTTCCCCCATCACCAGGGGCTTCTTGCGTTGGTTTTGTGTGTTCTGGAGTGTTTTCTCCACACGCCATGGCCGTGGTGCCCATCTGGTGCCAACAAGGCTAAGGCTTCTTTCCACACATCTCCTGCTTCTTTCAGTCACTTCAGGTTCGTGCTTTCCACATCTGGCTCTATTTGTATTTCCTCTGCTCAGGTGCCGTCTGTATTCTGGACTCTGTTTAGACGGGTCAGCTTCCTTGACAAAGCTGTATTTGTTTGGATGTTTATCCTAGGCTCTGAATAGACAGGCAAGAGGCTGGGGCTGTTGTCTGAGCTGATGCTGCCCCAGCTTGGCGAGGCTGCCTGGGCCAGTTTAGAGGTTACATCATGGTGTTTGCAGAGACCCAAGCTTCTTGGGGCACAGATTACAGGCTACAGGACTGAGGAGCTGCCTGGCCACCTGATGGTCCTGACTGTGACTTCTCAGGTCCAATGCATCTTACCCCTGTCAAGGGTTTCAGGGACCTGGGTTTCTGGCTTCCTAGTGAGGCATTTCCTGATTCTCCTCTGTCTCTCAGGTATTTTCTCAGCTCTGAGGACATGGACTTTCTGTGCTTTCCTCTTTATTCCTTAGTTTTAGGAGAAAACAAAATATCAAAATATTTCTCTCTCTCTCTCTCTCTCTCTCTCTCTCTGCTATTTTTATATATATTTTACTTTCAACAACATTAAAAAATACCATATTAGGACCTACAAGATATTGCAGTGAATAAAATCACTTGCTGACACACCAGATGACCTGAATTCAATCCCACGAACAACATGGTGGAAGGCAAGAAACACCTCCTACAAATTGCCTTTGGGCCCCTCCCATGCCACACCCAGCCTCTCCACCCAGCCTCTCAGGTGGCCTCCCCCTCAGTGGCACTGAGAAGGAAACTGCACCTGGTCCCCTTGCTTCTCTGTACTGGCAGCTGCTCTCAAGGTCTGAGGCTCTCCTGTGCTAACAGTCCTTGGACACGCCTGTCCTGTGCCAGGTGGGCCTGATTTCACACCATATGTTTGTTAGGAGGTTGGGTTGTCTATGCCTCTGAGGCATCAGCCCCTTGGTGGTCCACAGGGCCCGTGTCAGCCTCTAGTGCTGGCTGTCACTAGTCTTTCACTTGTGCCCCTGTCTCTTGAACTGCTCTCCAAGAGTCCCTTCCACCTTCTGCGAGCTGGCCCTCCTTCTCCCGTGGATAGCATAGCCTCCCAGAGACTCCAGTGGCCCACTCTGCTGTCATGGATTAGGCAGGGGAGAGACGTGAAGAAAGCCTGTGATTTAGGCACTCTTCCATCAGGAAGAGTGACACCTGCTTATTTGGACACGACAAATGAGCATGCCCTCTGCATGGTCACTGCGCTCGCTTAGTTCCCTCTGCTGCCTCCACATGACCAGCCTAGCAAGTGGCCACCTCAACAGACAGGCAGTTTCCATAGGAGCAGGCCTGGGAACCTCAGGGACAGCCAGCTGCCACCTGCCTGTTAGGGTCTCTAAACACAGGGCTTCTCTCAACCGTGGACCCGGAAGTGGGTGGAAAGCTCTAGACTCTCTGACAGCTGTGGCCATGGGGTGTGATGGGCTATTCTTAGCTTTCAGATGGCAGCTCCCAACACAGGGTACACGGTGGCGTGGACACTGGTGGGGCTCTGCAGGAGCCGCCTCTGCTGCAGCTGTGGGGAGAGGTGTCAGGGGACTGACTCAGCCCCCGAGGCTGCACTGCATCTCTATGACCTCCTGTGAGCAGGAGTACAAAGACGCCATTGCTCCTGAAGTATGTGGCGGTATCTGTCCCAGACTGATATATAGGACCAGGAAGCCTGAAATGACTGCCTGGAGGTGGGAGTGACCAGAACGAGGGTCAACATGCTAATTGATTCCAACCTGGATGAACTCCAGAAAGGATGAGAGATAGGGTCACATCGGGTGGGGTCACAAAGCAACAAAACCTAATAAATGATGAACAGAAGAAACAGGGTGAAATGAAGCTCAAACTCAGAGGAAATGCAGACCAGGAGAGCATACGGCCCTGTGGTGGCCATGGCTGAAGCAGGCTGTTGGTTTGAGACCTGAGAGGTGAGGGAGCCATCCCGTCATGTTATGTTCAGGTGGAGGACTCGGCTCCATTCCTAGGGTAACGACTGTATGGGACTCTAGGCATTGCAGGTTTGTCCCTAAAGCGCTGGCAGACATATGCAGGCCTCTTGCCCAGTTGAAGAAGGAGTGGATCTGTGGTATCTGCATGCCGTGACTCAGGCTGCGGGATTTCCTAGAGCTCACTGTGCTGCCTGGCACACAAGCTCGTGAGGGTGGGTAGCAAGACTCTTTGGGGAAGCCTAGTGGTTACCAAAAGATTTAGCATAGACTCTTCCCTGTGTTCTGTGCTGTGGCTGCTGCAGAGATCTGCCTGGAGACAGTGACAATTAGCTCTGTATTCAGGCAGGCTCTGGGTGTATGTTACGAACAGTGGAGAGTCCATGGAGCCACGTGACTACGTTGGGAACGAGCCTCCAAATACCCACTGACCTTTGGAGATCCAGAAATGAACTCGTTCAGGAAGCCCTGTTACTCCAAATCTTAGCGTCTTGACTTGTGTTTAATCCCGTGAGCTTCTAAACAAACTTTCAAATGGCCCCTGTGTTGTTTGCTGGAGACCTCTGCCAGCCCCAGTACACACTGTGTTTGCATATGTGTGAGTGGATGCACATTGTGTGGAGGCCAGAGGTCTTCAAATGTCTTCAGTGTCTTGAGACAAGGTCTTTCACTGAGCCTGGTACTCACCCGACTCCATTGACTACCTGGCCAGCAAGTCCTACGGATACTCTTGTCTGCTTCCTCAGGGAGGGGATTATGGCCATATTCTACTTCACTCAGCTACTCGGCTGGGAATCTGAATTCAGAGCCTCACGTTTGTGAACGGAACTCTTTACTGACGGAGCATGTCTTCAGCCCTAGAATCATTACTTGAGAAACATCCTACCCACTATAGATGTTTGATTTGGGACTTATAAACTTTCACCTTCCTGAGTTTATCCTGTTCTCCTTGCTAGTTGTTGAACAGAATAATTGCCTCCCCCCCCCACCCCCCTGACCAGTTCCAAGGGGAAGGAAGAGCCCACTGCAGTGTTAATCACTGTCTCTCAGTGCTGGACAGTCAGGGCTCCCTGTGACTCTGAGATTATTCATCCTGGCTGCCCAGGTCACCACAGGAGGCCTCCTCTTTAGCACTGGTTGCACTTCCCTGCACCTGCATTGGTTCCCACAAGAACATGAAGAGGAAGCTTCTGTTCTCTCTTTGAAAGGGGAAGCATGGATGGATCCTGGGTGTTTTTAGAGAATTTATTGTTTCTGCTTTCCCAGAAATAGCTCTCTGCGGGCGAGACAGTCAGTGCTGCTCAGGGACACTCACAACAGGAAAGTCCCGTTGCTCAGCCCTCAGAAGAGGCCGAGGGTCTCAGCTCCCTCACATGGAGGAATAAGTCACTGCCTGCCTCTCGTATTAGAGACAAACAGAGAAGTGTATAAACATTCTTGTTAAAGAGAAGTAAGCTACGAGAAGAACCCAGTCTTCTAAAACTGTGTTTCTGCTGAAGCCTCTATAGCCCCGGAAAGTAGTTAGTCAGCTTCGTCCATAGAAAACTAAAAATGGCAGCCTGTGGAAGCTATAGAGAGCCACCAGTCAGATTCTATAAACTAGGAAACCTATACCACAGGCATGGCTGGCATCCCTTGAGGGTACTATTTAGTGCTTTATTTGCCCTAGGTAGCATTTTCAAGACGACATGAAATGGAACTGTAATTTCCTCATGTACCTAGCAAGGGCTGTAGCCAATTCAAATGTATGCAGAGAGTCACCTAATAATCTGGCTAAGCACACAGGTTCACGGAGGTCAGGATTCAGAGATGATTTGACCCAGCAGCATCCGCTTGATCTGGGTTCGAATCTTGTATTCTCACCCACCCTGAGACTGGTTCTCCTAGTCCCTAGCTTGTGGTTTCTGACATAGCAAGAGTCATGAGCATGAAAGCACTGTCCCAGCGGCCACAGCTGAGGGGTGGTCTTGCTGAACTAATTTGTGACAGACAAGCAGAAGGCAAGCAGATGCCATGTTGCTGGGCAGTACCTTAGGCGTCAGGGCTGGGGCCAGTTACCACCTAATACCAAGGCTACAGTGAAGAGCAAACTGGGTATTTGTGGGGAAGAGGGAAAGGGTTGCCAAGGCTGGTGGGATGTTACAGCCAGTCTTACATGTTGCATGGACAAACAAAAGTTAGGAAGCATCTTCTATGAAAAAAATGTCACACATACAGAAAGATTGAGATAATTTTTTGTATGTCCATACTGAACACGTGTGCTGACTAGCAGGATCTTGGAGTCAGCGTTTCTGCTTCCCTACATCAGCCTCTCCCATCCCTGTTACCCAGTATCCACCTCGTCCTTTGATTTCCAGGTCAGGTTCACATCATGGAAGTCTGTATGTGTTTTAATCTTTTAAAATAAAGGCACACGCATAGCGAGATGCATGTGTCCTATATGCCATTCAGCAAGTTCCATGTGTCTGTGTCTATGTGTGTGTGTGGGGGGGGGGGGGAGGCACATCACTCCAGGGGCCATCTCCAGCTCTGTGGACACCCTTGTGTTTTTTTTCTCTTGTTCACCACAAGTGATGAACTTCTTAGGGGGGACTCACAAGTGCTCCAACTCTGTGCAAGCCTTCCCCACAGCATGGCCTCCCTAAGGAGCTCCATGTCCTTGTGAATTACAAGTCATTCTTTGTGACCCTGCAGGTATGCAGTAAGTCAACTGTGGTCCCAGCTCTGTGTCCAGAATGTGACGCCAGCCACTCTCCAAGTCAACTCCTATCCAAAGGCTAAGGAATCACAGGACATCCCAGGCCCCTCCCCTCCCCACCCCACCCCTCTTCCTTCAGAGGGTAAGGGACAAGGAATCAAACTCACAGGGGCTCGGGAAGAGAAAAAGACATTGTTCAGAAAGGTAAAAATGCTCACATTTATTTAATCTGCTAGGTCAAGACTTTTAAAGTGTATAGAAGATGTAGAGAAAGACAGACTAAATAGGTAAGGGTTGCTGTATGAAATAAAATTTATTCACACATAGTGCCAAGGTGAGTGTTTCTGAGTTGTTTCATGTTTAGCCCATAAACAACTTTTTATTTAGAAAGCAGGCAGGACAGCAGGCAAGCGAGGAGGTTGAATTCTTTGGAGGAACTTCTGAGTGCAACCATCACCATTGGGTCTATGACAGCACCAAATGGCAGTGACCCCGTCCCCTCCCCCCAACCCAGCTGAATGATTTGAACTCCAAGAGAGCAGAACTTGGGCCAGTACCTGAAAGCCCAAGTTAATAAAGTTATATCCTCACGTCGGTTTTCTGGGGCTTACAGGATGAGCCAGACGTCTGAGGCCTTTCAGATAGAGCCTATGGAATTTGAACCATGATTTTCCACCAGAAACTGGCTCGGTCCAGTTTAGACAGAAGGTATTGATCAGCAGCACTTTATTTATGAGCTTCAGCCGTAAGTCCTGCCACATGGCTCTGCCTCATGGAGACGGTGGTTAGTTCTGCATACCAGACCACGCCTGAGACTTAACACCCTTCACATGTGCAGACGTACTCAGGCAAGCACCCAGAGACACAGATCCCCACCCCCCAGCACCACACATGTCCCTGTGTGACATTTACATACACAAGCATAATTAACACAGTGTCTACACAAACACAGACCTGCATATATGCATATGTACATACATTTCACATTCCTGTTGATATGAACAGAAGCATATACTAACACACAATGCACACACATATGTAATCAAACTTATATACCTACTTGTACATACTCTCAGTGAAGTACACACATCAGTCTGCACCATAAAACCACATTTATATCACATACAAGCTATGCATATGAAATCATACATGCACAGTCCCTAATCCCTAAGGTGGGCCTGGGACCAAGACCTGGGCAGGTGATTCCACAGAGTGACCTGGCAGGGCATTCCTGGTTGGCCTTCCCTACCTTATGCAGTTCCTAGAGGTCAGCAAGATGGGGCTGCATCCTCTGGGACCAGTGAATGTGACCCCAGGACAGACCTCGGCAGCCTCTGGATTCCAGTCAACAGCTGCAGAAAACAAAAGCAAAAAATGGTCTGGGAACCTCAGTGCATCAGAGTTATCCATCAGTGCTCATGGGACATGGGACCAAAGTGGAGCACCCCCTGCCTGTGGGATGCCTGGCCTCTACTACCTGTCCCTGGGAAGGGTGTGTAGACATCCCATGCAGACGGGAGTTCCTGAGAGAGAGAGTTCCCAGAGCAGAGCATTCCTTCACATTCACAGCAAGGCGGTTCAGTCATCCAGAGACTTCCCTTCACAGTTCTGACCAGCTCCAGGTGCTCTGACAGCACGCCGTTGTCTCTGTGGGCATGTACCAAGCTCCAGTTATGTGTGATGCTTAATATTATTAATTAAGAGGGGTTAGGATCACCATGGAAACAAATTTTAGAGCATGTCTGGGGGGGGGTCTCTAGATTGGTTAGGTTAACCAAAGTTGGCAGATTTGTCCTAAATTTGGACAATTACATGGGCTGGCATCCCAGACAGAATAAAAGGCATAGCAGGAGCTGAGCACTAGTGTCGTCTCTGCATCCTGCCTGTGGATACGAGGGATCCACGATGCTATACATTTCTGCCATTGTGAATCCCCTGCCATTGTGAATGTGCTCTCGGACTGTGAGTGCAAACAGACTCTTCTTTAAACTGAGTCTATCAAGTAGCATGCCACACCATGGAGAAACGCAACTAATCCAGTGTGTATTCACTTGTCTATTCCACTTGCCGTTTTGGAGTCTAGAACCTACGTGCCAGGTAACTACTCTCTTTTGTAACTCCCTCCATAAGTCTTGACTTCTATCCCTGGGACACCATATACCCACCTCTGAACATTGGTCAAGGCTGAAAACTTGTCCAAGACCCAGCCTGGAGTCAGGCCATTGCACAGTGCCTTTCCGGAGTTCACCTGAGGTGGAGGACTACCTAGAGAGGTTGCACTAGGCTCCCACAAATGCCTCTTGACACAGCATTAGGTCTTTGACAGGAGTCCTTCAGTGACAGACATCTATACTGCTGAACAGGTGTCCACACTGCTCCCTGCCTGACAGCACAGGCCCATCTATAGGATAAATGGCTAGGCTCTATACATGATGATGTACTTGGCAAATAGCTATTGGTGATGGAAGTACATGCTATTAATGGAGACCAGCATGTGTCTTCCATGTTTCCTTTTTACCAAGTTAACATATAAAGAGGAATAGAACCGAAGCAGGCGACCTAGGCAAGGTACCTCTAGATGACTGAGCTCCGAGATGGCATGTGACAGTGGCCCGTAGGGTGGTTTGCAAAGCTGGCCACCGACCCCTGCTGTATCTTTGTGTCCCAGGGTCTCTGCAGCCTGCTGCATGTCCCTTGTCCTGGTGCTGTGCAGATGCCCTGCATCTGTGCTGAGTGAGCTTTCCTGGCTGCTCCTCCCTCCTCCCTCCAGGCTCCGTCATCCCTAACTCCTCTGTCATCCTCAGCACTGCTGGAGTTTGCCTCTTGCTCCTCTTGTTAACTAATCTGAGGGTGCTGGAGCAGCTCCCTAAGCAAATGACTCTCAGCCAGGCGGTGGTGGCACCAGCACTCCAGAGGCAGAGCAGGCAGGTCTCTGACTTTGAGGCCAGCCAGATCTATAGAGAAAATTCCAGGACAGCCAGGGCTACACAGAGAGACCCTGTCTCAAGAAGAAGGAAGGAAGGAAGGAAGGAAGGAAGGAAAGGAAAGGAAAGGAAAGGAAAGGAAAGGAAAGGAAAGGAAAGGAAAGGAAAGGAAAGGAAAGGAAAGAAGCTCACATTAAATCCTGGTGAAAAGGTGGGTCTGACTCTCAAACTAAGGTTTAAAACAAAGTGGGAACCATGGGACAGGGGCTGCATGGTGATTAGGCCCCCTTGAGTAGACCATGGAAAAGTATGATATGAACTTACAGTCTACATACGTACCTATGCTAGAAGTCCATGACACCTTAGGGACACACACACACACACACACACACACACACACACACACACACTTACTTTAGTGTGTGGAAGTTCTCAATGGTTTGATGCTCTTGACTTAAGAGCACCAAAGAGAGAATTATAAAATTAGAAATATTTTGTCATCTAAATAAAAATTTTGCCTACCAATTTTTGCTTAAAAGGTGCCTTTTAATTTAAGCTGTGGAGATGTCCTCACTAGAGATTAAAAAGCAATTTTGCGAGCTGTCATTTGCACATGGTCTCCGGGTTACGTTGGTTCACGTAGGGAAGCTTTGACTTCACTGTGCTGAGGAGACACTATGCCTCCATTGACACTATCTGTGACAAAAACAAAAACCAACAACCAACCAACCAACCAACCAAAAAACGGTCTTTAGTCTGGTGGTGCCAAGAGGCAGCAAAGAACCCTAGCCCCTGTCAGCCACACGCCAGTGAGGAAAGCGCTGACTACCATATTGGATGTGTGTACTGAATCTCTTTTCAGCTTATGGCAACTTTAATTGACAAGGGGTTTACTAGGGCGTGGCCTCTCAGGGCCATTTTGAGACTTCCCACAGCGCAACAGAGTCACCGCGGCCTTGCTCAGCAGTTCTGAATATGTATCTCAAGTACAGGTCCTGACTTGGACAGCTCTCTCTGTTTGTTGCTCATGCAGCAAAGTCACAGCGCACCCCTGGCTGCCTTGCTCCCCTCGGCAGCATGTCTGCCCCTGAGGGCCTCTCTGGGATGCTTGGTTTGGGTGGTCTGTGTGCCCTGATCATGGGAGGTGCAGCAGATGTGGCCCCCATCATGGCAGAGGCTACCGGACCTGTTCGCCCGATGACTCCACGACCAAGCCATGGCGGACAAAGAAAGCAGGCGAAGGTTCTCCCATGGGGGATCATTGCCCTTGTCCGACAGCTCGGATGTCTGAAGTCACTCTAACCCAGAGGCCTTTCGGTTTTGGAAACATGTCAGTCATCCTGTGTCACCCTCTTCTCCGTCTGTAATGTCAGAGTCGACACTGTGGAGATTTGCTGAGCCATGCTTCGTTCCCAGACATGGAAGGACCAGGCATATCAATTGCTGGCTACGTTGGGGTTAATGAGGCAAGGAACCAATGTGGGAGGCTCTGGAGAGAGTTCTATCTTCCTGTGTGGGAGAAGATTGGCAGAAGTACGTAAGATGCTAACGAGGGCGGAGGGCTCAGTGGTCATCACGTGAACCAAAGGACCACAGAGGATGTGGAATTGGGGGCTCAGACCTGGCTTCAGGTCTGCTCTTACATACTCGAGAGCACAGGGGTCAGAGGCTGAACCCAGGTAATCTGGTGGAAAACTGATCTGTGCCTAGCTGCTGTCCCCAGCAGGTCTCCATCTGTCTGGTGTCAAGATGTCCATGCTCTTTAAAGCTGTCGGAGGTCCCAAGCACTGTCCTTACCTGGCAGGACAGTGTTACCTACCATGTTAGGATGAACACCGAAAAAAACAGAGCATGGTCTGACTGAATCACTTGAGAACCACTCTGCCAAGTGTTAGTGTGAACACAATTTTCACAAGACACAGCCAACACGAGCAGAGACAGCAGCAAGGGCCTCTCATCTAGCCTAGGGCCTGCTGGATTCTCTGCAGACTGTGCACCCTGGTTCTTTGTTGGGGCATGGAAGCGCGTGTATCCAACGGCACAGACGGAGCTGAAAGAGGTATGGGCTCAGTGTCGTGGTCTTTGCTGTCACATGGCACTGTCAAGGGCGGCTTCTTCAGCTCTGGCTGCCTCTGGACTCAGACGCCACATGCAATTCCTATGCTGTCTGTACTGGTTAACCCTACTCGGCCTGACTCATGTACCCAAAGGATCTTCATCCACGTGTGGCTGTGACACAGTGGCCCCTTTGTTGGAGTTTCCAGACGGTGATGCATTTCTTTATGAAGTGTCAGTCACATTTGGAATCACCTCCAACTTCCTCGGGAAGTATTGGACTTTTGGGAAGCGAACAGTCTCTGATACAGATACACATTTTTCAAAACTTTGTGTTTTACTTGAAAGCTCTTATCTTCACATTTTTTTTAATTAAAAAATTTCGTTTTTTGCATTGCGATCATTTTTACTTCTCTCTCTTTCTCTCTCTCTCTGATTCCTCCCCTAGTCTTCACAGACCCCTTTCTTCCTAGGAAATCTACTTCCTATGTTGATTGATTGATTGATGATTGATTGATTGTGCTAGTCTTGTGAAGAAGCCCCCACTGTACTGTATTCTTGATGGCGGCAGCCATGCCCTGTCTGGAGGGTAGTGCTTTGCTGCAGGCTTCTCTGTCAGTCAGCCACAGTCCCTGTGTCCAGGGGCCCTGTGTAGGGCTAAGCACTCTGTGTTTAGGGCTAGGCACCCTGACCACTCTGCCTCTGCCTCAGCTGTTACTCCCTGCACCTTGGAGCATCTCCATCAAGGCTGAGAGCAGCGCTAGTCTATGGAAGCTCCAGACTTGTTACAATCAGTCACTATCGTTTGCCTGTTGTCATCGAGGACACAGAAGACACATCTGCCCGGCATGCGTGTCTGCAAGGCCAGAACATTGTTTGTTGGACTGGACCACAGCATGTCGTATTCAAGTGTGACCACTTGGTTACATCCTAGTCATAGCATCTCCAGCCCTCTCAGCCACTACCTTCATCTGAAGAGGCAGCATCCTCTTTGGTAGCCCATTAGCGTTGCCAGGAGAGATCCTACATGGTCACTTTCGCGATCACCATCCTTGGGCTGACCCGTCGGCATTTCCCGCTTCCCTAGTTAGCAGCATGGAATAAGGAAAAACACCATGATGTCAGGTGTCACAGACAGCGCTGGCCTCTACGGCTGTGCTCTGTAGAAGTTACAATTCTAATCTGGGCCCTTCCAGACCTGGAGAAGGCATGGGTAACAGTCAGGAAGGCTTCATGGACAGTCATGCAAAGGCGCAGCTCACACTTGCCTGTTTATAGCCTGTTTATAGCACAGTTCTTAGACAGCCTGCTCATCAGAAAACAAGCTGAGTCCCCAGCCCATACCTCTGTCTGCGGCCCGCTGAATATATCTATCAAGGTGATGGCATTATTCAAACAGTTCTGACTCTGCAGAGCATTCATTCTCCCAGAAATGAACGGTACCTTTTGCAAAATCACATAGCCACATCATTCCCCCTGCTGTGGGTTCTCAGGACCACAGGTAACTGACGTGTCAGGGAGGAGACAATGCAGCTGCAGCTCCCTGGAGTGGGGCAGGAAGCACTTCAGATCCCAGGAAGCTACAGGAAGTGCAGGGGCTGGCAGTGCCCCAAAGCTAGGGCACCTCTTCCAGAATCTAGATTATGTTCTCATAATAGGTTTCCCTAAGTTTCTCCTCAAGATTAAAAAAAAAAAAGTCTGGCTTTATGAATGGCTACTTTGGCCCTCTGCAACATGAAGATCCTCTTGGGTGGGGGTGACTACACGCTCACAGACTGGATGAAGGTGGTATTGATAGGCCAGGCCAGGACTTGTCTAAGTTTAGAAGCAGATTCCTCTGGAATCCAGGTTGAACCCCAAGCGAAAGAAATGGACACTGTTTCCTGGAAGGCCAGCCTCTAATGACCGAGGACTCAGCTGCCTGGGCAGCCTGTGCCCTGTGTCAGGTCACCAGCCACAGCTAGAGAGGTGTGTCCTGTGGATATGGGTTATAAGGCCTAGCCCAGAGATCCGCGTGTAAAGGCAGGAGGTTAGGGACAGACAGGAGGATGGCAGTGTCTTTGTGAGCCACTCTTCCGCACAGGTCTCCTCTCGTCTTTCTTAGAACAGCAGAGTGGAAGCCGCACTGTTTCTGGAACCAGGCGCGAAGCCGGCTGGTCTTCCTTTTCAAAGCACATTGAAGTCTTCAGTAAGTGGTGCCATTGATAATCAGGTACATACTTCTTTCATGGGCATTGTCATTGCTCCCCTGCTCAGAGCATCCAACGTGACATCGTGTCTCTTGGAGTGTCAATGACATTACGCTTTGACATGGGTAGCCGCCATGCTCCAGATTCCCGAGCCCTTTCCGGATGAGGGTTGTCTCAGTCCCCTTGGGGCCTCTTCTTACCGCTCCCGTGTCTCTCTTCTTCCGCTGAGTGTCTCCCTAAGGGTTGCTTCCGGCTTATGGCTGAGTGCCGCCTCTCAGCGTATGGTTGTGTGCAAGCTTTTGTCCAAGGGGAGTGGTAAGTTGCTTGTGTTGGACTCCTAGGTATTTGGAAGGGCTCTGAACCAGCGGGTCACCACAGTGAGTGGTTACCGTCTTTCCTTGCACCTCTCCGTGAATGGTGTGGCTGCATTTGCTGTCTTGTCCCCCTAAGCACCGGCTTCCCCAAGCTGACCTAGTTACCTGCCTTTTTTTTTTTTTGGTCTTTATTGGGTAAGTGGGGAGACAGTGCCCTGTATTCAATGGGAGGCCTCAGTTGTTGTGTCTGGGTCTCCTCCTAGGGCCTTCCTCCATGTCTCAGATAGCCAGGTCTAGCTTCAGGGTGGAATGCTGTCTGTCCAGGTGGGCATGTTAGTCAAACACATCACGAGCTATGGGCTAAGGACATGACCAGCTCTCTTAAACAGGCCCTGCTAAATCACTTGGGGTTTGATTTTTTTTGTAAATAGAGCCCATTTCCTCGTTTTGAAATTTCTTTGGGGATGGAGAGATGTCTCAGAGGTTAAGCTCACTTGCTGCTTTTGCAGAGGACCTGAGTTCAGGTCTCAGCATTCCGGTGGAGGCTTTGGACCATCCATATCTTCAGCTGGGAGGAGTGTGGTCCACTCTGCCCTCTTCTGGCCTTTGTGAGCACTACACTTAAATGCGGTAATGCCCTTACCATAAATGAAGTCAAACACTCATCCTCAGAAAACAAAAACAAATAAAATGTAAAAAAAAAAAGAAAATTCCACTTTTTGAAAACAATACTTCCTCCTGCCTTTTCTTTTTTTCTTTTTTCTTTATTTACTTTATTTATATGAGTACACTGTAACTATCTTCAGGCATACCAGAAGAAGGCACCAGATCACATTACAGATGGTTGTGAGCCGCTTTGTGGTTGCTAGGATTTGAACTCAGGACCTCTGGAAGAGCAGTTAGTATTCTTAACCGCTGAACCATCTCTCCAGCCCTCCTCCAGTCTTTTCAACTGAAAGCACAAACTTCAGAAAGATTCTTTGTATTTCTTTATCAAATGTGTAGTCAGTCTTGACATTGTTTTAGAATATAGAATGGGCTTTGGAGAGAGACATGCCTGGGGGGAAGGCCAGCTTTCTAGCTGGGCTCTAGGGAGGGACTTCACGTGCGATCCTCAATGCTTCCTGAAACGCCCAGGAAGAGCTCGACACTTGCTCTAACTTTAATAAATGTTGGCTCCCTTTGAAGCAAATAAGGACCTGGCAAATTTGTTCTACAGCTGACTGTAAGTTAATTAACACCACCCTCCCTCCCTTATCATTCTTAAATACAAAGCTAATTCGGAAAGATACATGTTTCTTTGAACGTTGCGTGGTTAAAAGCATTTGGAGCCGAGCTTAATTAAGAGAGAGTGGCTCTTAGCGTGCGATCGCTGCGGCCAGAGACGGGAAACTTCATTAGATTATGGACTTTGCTGCCTCCCTTGGCTGGGTTGCTCCTGGACCAACGTGGTGGATTGACCCCGCGTGAACTTCTTACAGCTCCCCTTGGGGCCTGAGGTCGAGAGGTAAACTTCCACCAGGCACAGGAGGTGAGGGGTAGGCAGTGATATGGCTCAATTCCCCCATGGGACAGTCTAGTGGAGGTGACTCAGGACCCCGCAGGACAGAGTAATCACACAGTGCCCACCTTCCCCCTAGCCTGAGACTTCTGGCATTCTTGGCTACAGGCTACATGGTGAATATGCAGTGTTTCAAAGCCTCAGTGAGAGAAATCTGTAAATGTTTATTCTGACTCCTAGGGCCAGGGTGGGGACACGTAATTCCTAGTTGTAGACTGGGTGGCCCCTCTAGAGGCCACTGTGTGTGGGAGGGGGGCAGGCATCCAATCTGGGTGCTGGGAGATTCTGCTTGAGAAGCGAATGCTCAGTTTCCTTCCAAGCATGCTCCCCTGGTCTTCATGCTAGAGAGCTGTAGAAGGTGCTACAGAAAGAGGCTACAGCGCCATACGCTCCTCTGACCTGGACTTGTCATGCCAGGTGGCCCGCTGTGGGGTCTGGCCTGAGTAGGAGGCTATATGGACACCCTGACTGTGGACTTGTCAGCCTAAGGCAGAGCTCCCTGGGCCTTGGGTCCCTGATAGAGCTGCTCATGGGAGGTTCATGTGGGCTGGAGTGAGGACAATCCTGTCTACACCTGCTGTGGCTCTAAGAAAGGGAAGCCGGGCCTCCTGTCTCCGTACCCATTAGCTCCCCTGGCTAATGGCCTGTTACTGACATGCAGCAAGTTTGTAGCATGGATTGAGGAGGGCCAGCGTGTGGGCCTGGGACCTGAGGCTTGGTAAACCCAAGACCCAGGCCTGCATCTGTCTGAAAGACTTTCCTGGCTCACTTGCAAGATGGAACTTGCAGAATGTGCCTCGGTGTTCCTGGGTCAGCATCTCCTGGTGTCTGATACAGGCTGCCGGGGAATCAAGAGATCTCTTAGTGGGCTGACCATGCTTGGACAAACCAGCTGTCCTTGGATGGACCTCCTATCTCTATGCAAACTTACCATCTGTGCACAGATCTGCCATCTGCCACATCCTGCACAGCCCGGTCCTGATGAAGGAAACCGCAGACATACAGATGCAGGCATGGGAAAGCTGGGGCCACGTGAGCTGTGTTTGCTCTGATGGAGCTGCATATACTGCAACAGCCTCGGCCTCGTCAAGTTTATAATGCATGGCACAGTGAGGAGTTTAGCTGGTCTCTTTAGGAGGTCAGGGTAGGGGAGCAGTCTCAGTCACAGCAGTGGAAGAAAGAGCTACAATTGTTTCATTTTGCACGCCTTGGTCAATCATTTGGAAACACTGATACTTAGGTCAGAGGAAGGCTTTTGCGGTGCCTTTGAGACTCATTCCGAGGAAGGTTTTTCCAGTTCCCAGGGCTCTGAGGCACTGGGTCCTTGTCAGTCATACACAGTCATTCAGGGCTCCCTGCACTCTCCACAACCATCAATAGCAGACTGTCTCTGTGACACTGTTTATCCTCGTGGAGACTGACTATCCACAGACAGGCTTGGGTAGGCCGTGGGTGGGCTGGGCCCCGCAGGCCAGACGCATCCACTTGGTGACACTTGGCTCCTGTGGGCTAATCCTCTAGTCACACGAGGGGATTCAGCGATGCCATGAATCCTTGCTGACAAGCTGTCTCCTGGCACCCTGCTTTGTTTACTTAGAGCAGCTTCACAGAACTGACTTCGAGGTGAGGAATGTGAGCATGTTGCTGTGCGTTTAGCGGAAGATTAATAGGTGATTTGTAACTCCTGTAATGAAAACATCACGCAGGCCCAGCAATGGGCTCCGTGTTGCTAATTTTCCGGCTGCTAATTGCTAGGCATACAGGTTCTGTTGTGAAATGAAGTGCCATCTGTAATCACAGCTACATTTATTAAAATATAATTGCTTTTCAAAAAATTTTTTTTCAGAATAAGGCATAGCTCAAACAAAGCATTGCCTTTGTGTGCCCGCTGATTTTCCTGGCCAGAAGAGCCAGTGGAGCCCTTCGCTTCAAGCCAGCCGGACCTTGCTGTGAACTCCCTGGTGGTGGTGTGAGGGTGGAGCGGGGTGGGGGTGGGGATGGCGTTCTGAGCTCTTCTGCCTCCTCCTGGGCTGTTGAACCTTCCAAAGATGTAGAGATCCCCCAGCGTTTTCACAAGCACAAAGAGCAAATCCCAGACTGTGTGGCTGTCCTAGAGGTTTGTCTGCTTGGCGGTGGGAGGCATCAGAAGCAGCCAGGACAGTCCGTACACAGTCTTCGTCCAACAGACACTTGCCTAGGCTACACCCAGGAAAGCCAGCAGCCGTTGGCTTAGCTCACGACATAGTGTCCAGGTAGTGTGGACATGGGGAGACTAGGGAGCCGTTGCCTTCTCGCTGAAGGCAGATTTAAAGACAGATTAAGAAAGGAACAGGCAAGATGGCTGAGCGGTCCTCAGAGACTCAATTTCCCCCTAGAAAGGCCCCCACTGGGCAAACTAGGGGTGTGTTTCTTTCTGGTGGTGCTCTTCTTAAAAATGGTGTTTACTTCAACTGTCTTCTCCTTTCCCTACTTCTCAAAAAGAAAGAAAGAAAGATTTTTATAGGATTCTCAGTTTAAAATTCTGGTTTAAATAATTAAAATGGGGAGAGTGTCCCTGAGAATGAATTTTTAAATATATGTATGAATTTAAAGCACTAGTGTTGTATGTGCGTGCACATTCAATCACACACAATTCACTGGGTTGTTTTAATGTGGCTCACGTGCACATGTGCTAGGGCAGACACCACATCTCGGAGCCTGTCTGCGGAGGAAACCGATCTTCTCTCTCAGCAGCCGGGTGGAGCGTGCCGGCCACCATTCACACTGACGTGCTAGCTGGAGCCATGCTCACGCAGGCCTTGGTTAGGGGACTAGATGCTGACAGTGCATGGCTGTGACATCCTGGTTCCTTGTTATCCCCTCTCTCCTACAGTTGTCCCCGAGCTTGGCTGTCGGGTTTGCTGTGTAGATTGATGTCTAGTTTTTGTTGGTTTTAAATTAGGACATAAGGTGGAAACTAGATCATGCGAGTCATTTCCACTGCCACTGGTTAGTACTCTGAGCGTGTCACAAACCAAACCAGCTGGGAAGTCCCACACTCTGCATGTTCACCTGGCCTCACTGTAGAGATGACCATGTTAACACACAGTCCTTCTATCTGGTCAGTTTGCCACTCTCATATCCAGCTGTCTGTCATCTAATTTCACATCCTCAGTCCTCTGAGAGACTTTTCTGTTTAACCCTAACACTCCTTTCAGCCCAACACCTGTTCTCACCGAACCAACTCCATTTGTCCTGGTCCTCATTAGTGGTACACACATGCCCCCCATGGGCAGCTCAGACCAACTGCAGCAAGGGCGAGCTTCCCTTCCCTCTTTCCATAGCTCAGCACCCTGTCCATTCTGGAGTGCTCTTCCCAGGTGAGCACTTAGTGCTCCCTGCCCATTCTGGAGTGTTCTTCCCAGGTGAGCACTTAGTGCTCCCTGCCCATTCTGGAGTGCTCTTCCCAGGTGAGCACTTAGTGCTCCCTGCCCATTCTGGAGTGCTCTTCCCAGGTGAGCACTTAGTGCTCCCTGCCCATTCTGGAGTGCTCTTCCCAGGTGAGGACTTAGTGCTCCCTGCCCATTCTGGAGTGCTCTTTCCAGGTGAGGACTCAGTGCTATCTCCCAGGGTATAGACAAGGGTTGAGACACAGCACGATGAGGACAAGTTGTGGTGAGGACAGTCTCAGGTCAGGGAAGCCCAGCCTCTAAGCTAGTCCCTGACTGACCTGCTTCTCTCTGCATCAACAGAGAAGGAAGCAGGCTGTCCCACTCAGTCAACGGGCTCTGGACATGAGGCCATGCAGCCAGGAGCAGGAGGAAGAATTCTTGGCCTCGTGTGTGGTTGGGGTAGACAGAGGCTGTGGTGATTGTGGCCTTGGCGAGAGCATCTTCCTAAATAACGGGGAACTGGGCAATGTTGTGGAGTTTTGTGTTACATGTGTTTTGTTACACTCAGCTAATCTAAGTTGAGAGAGGGAGATATGTAGGGCCCCTTTCTTCTCCAGAGTTTTCAGATGACATTGCTTCTTGCTCTGTAGACCTTTCCTGGCCATCCCAGCTACTTCCTGTGTGCCCCAGAACCCCACACTGTGAGTTCCTACCAGTCCCCTCTTAGCAGGTCCAGTTCTTGGGGTATCGCAGGCTGCATGGCTGACAGGTGCCGGATGGTTAGCATGCAGCACAGAGGGGCTGCATCTCTTCATGGGCTTCATACATGAACCTGTCTCCTGACTTGGGAGCCAACAGGAAGGCATTAGCTAGATTAAAAACAACATAACAATAACAAATACTACACAAAACAAACCTCTCTCAGCATGTAAGCATGTGGGTTTTGTTTCCGGCTTGTGTCTTAGAGCTATCTGTTTCTCTTCTGTGCGACCGAACAGGGGGCAGGAACTCCTGGCTCCATGTAAGACTGACACTGTTCTCATAAGGAAAGATGGCGGGTGCTGTTATTATAACTGAACAGTCACCAATGTCATTTATAACATCACGGATTTGGGGATTAAAAAAGTCTAGCACATGTAGAATCTCAGAGCTGCAGCCAGAGGCAGCCAGAGGGTTCGCATTCCACAGCATCTGCCCCAGGTGGACTCTGTGGTCCACCATGACAGAGGATGGGGTCCCCTCACCCCAACTGCCTTCACTCAATCTCTTTAAATGTATTCCACAACAGCCTGAAATTTGTGCAAAGTCTTTATGCATTAATGTTGCGTTTATATAAACTCATAGGCACCACATAGAAACACGCAGCTCAATAACGCTGAGCTCTACCCCCAGGCTCCCTAACTTCTCATTACCTGCTTCCTACAGGGATGCTGGAGTGATCTGCAGAGCAAACAAGGCCACTGCTGTGTTCATATTCCCCTGGTAAAAAGGTGTGTGTGCCTGTCAGTGCCTGCTTGGAAATGACACAGTAGAAGGACCGTGACTAAAAGCAGGTCCTGGTTCAGCAGCTCTGAGTGTGGCTCAAGCAGTGTCATCTCCCACACCAGATCGCAGGTAGATAGGACCGGCAGCTTTTGTTCGGTCATGCTGGGTACCGTGGACACACTGCGATCAGCCCTTCACCCTGCTCGGTCCGCTCCAGGATGCAGCCAGGGTAGGTGCTCCACGGGGTGAGTATCCCATCAGCTCAACTCTTGGACCAGATACATGTCCATATTCAGATCCAGGCTGGGACCCTTGAATTCTGGGACATCTGGGACCAGACACTTGGCTCTTCTCACAGAGCATAGCGTCTTTTTAGATTGGCTGCTCACACTTGATAGTGGGCGTTTCCCTCCAAGTCGCCCATGCCCTGATTACTCAGGTCTTCCTGGGGCTGATGGAGATGTATGACTTGCCATCCTTTTTGCCTCCAGGTTTGGGCAGCTATGAATAAAGTTGCTGCAGACAAAATAGCCACACTTCCACTCTTCTACCCCTGAGCCACTGATGAAATCAGTATTATTATTAATATTAATATTAATCCATATTACTTACTTATGAACGATTCTTTTAAAAGGTCTATTTTATATCATAGACTTTTTCAAAGTTTTTTTAAATTTATACATGAGTGCTGAATTTCTAGAAACTCTTCCTGAGCCCTCTCAAATTTGTGACCGCTTTATCTTTAATCACTATTGTTTTACACACACACACACACACACACACAACAACAACAACGACAACGATGAAACTACCCCAAGTCCACTTGGTGTCCCTTGTAAGTACGTGAGCTTACTGTTCGCCACTTGATACTGAATACCCAATGGGAGAATTAGTCTCTAGACTAATTCTCCCCAAGTCAGCAGCCACTGGTTTCCTGAAGCTCTTCATCTAGGAGTGCGGTCTTCTAACATGTCCCCCACCCATGTCGGAATGTCGAGTGCTATTGTCACTGCGTCAGTCCTGTTCAGATAGCCGTGCTGTTGAGAGTTCATGGCTGCAGCTTCCCTGTCATGCCTAGAAGACACTATCTAGGGCAGGCTTCCTAGTTTGCTGGCTCTTACAATCTTCCCACCCCTCAGGGAAATTCTGTATTGAAGATTGTCCTAGTTGGGGTTTCTATTCCTGCACAAACCTCATGACCAAGAAGCAGGTTGGGGAGGAAAGGGTTTATTCAGCTTACACTTCCACATTGCTATTCATCACCAAAGGAAGTCAGGACTGGAACTCAAGCGTCAAGAAGCAGGAGCTGATGCAGAGGCCATGGAGGGATGTTACTTATTGGTTTGCTTCCCTTGGCTTGCTCAGCTTGCTTTCTTATAGAACCCAGGACTACCAGCCCAGGGATGGCACCACCTACAATGGGCCTTCCCCCTTGATCACTAATTGAGAAAATGCCTTGCAGCTGGATCTCATGGAGGCATTTCCTCACCTGAAGCTCCTTTCTCTGTGATAACTTCAGCTTGTGTCAAGTTGACACAAACCCAGCCAGTACACAGATGTATCAGTTGGGGCTGTGAGTCCTGTGGTCACTCATTCTCTGCATTTCGACTAGTGTGGATCTCTATGATTTTCTCTATCTGACATAAAAAGAGACTTGTTTAATGAGGGGTGAGAGCTACACTTATCTGTGGAGATAAGGTTAAGAATTTAGAACACAATTAGAAAGTATACTAGTTTAGGACAATGGCTGTAATTGGTTCTCATTTTAGGTTTATGACCTTGCCAGCCACAGGGAGTTGGCTAGGCTTACAGTTCCAGGCATGAATTCCCTCCTACTGAGGGACCTTAAGCCCAATTAGATAGCTGCTGATTACACAAGATAAAATTCCTGCTATTAGACCATTGTGGATACCTTGCAGCAGAAGGCCATTGTGGTCCTCACGAGAGGCTTCCAGATCAGTCCCCTCTCCCTTCTTCCAAGTCCTGTGTCCAAAGCTGTGGTCTTAAGTAGCAATGTAATCTTATCTTCCAGTTCTGAGAAGCAGCCAGGGCAGTGGCAATGACCTGTGTAGTTCTGTGAGCCTCTTGGCCCCTCCCAACCAAGACTTGGGATGGAGAGTTTTCCATGTTGGGCAACTGGGTTTTTGTTAGATAGTCTATGACTATCAAGGGGCCAATTACCACTGTGGCATAACATCACATAAATACGTGTGTGTGTGTGTGTGTGTGTGTGTGTGTGTGCTAAAATAATGTACTTTTCTAAGCATCCTTAATTTATACCTCCTTCCTCTCTCTCTCTTTCTCTTTTTATTTTTCTCTCTCTGTCTCAGTATTACCCTCCCCAGTTAATTTTCCTCTCCCGTATTCACAGTACCTGTATTTTATTTTTCAATTACTTGTATAAATGTGCATCTGTGTATGGATTTGTATTCATGAGTGCAGGTGCCTGTGGAGGCCAGAAGAGGGCGTCTGATCCCCTGCAGCTGGACTTACAGGCAGTTGTGGACCATCTGACCTGGGAGCTGGGCTCTGAACTCAGGTCCTCTGCAAGAGCAGTATCCTCTCTTCACTACTGAGCAAGCTCTCTGGTTCCAATATGATTGTCTTTCCCTTTGACCTTCTGCAGTTTGACAATGACACTCTAATGTAGGTTTTAGATGTGTGCTTTTGTTTGTTTTTACCTTGCATAGGACTCTCTGTGTCTGACATCTCATTTGAGGGATTTCGAGGTCATTATTTGTTTTCAACACTTGTTATATTTTGCTTTTTATTCCCCTTCTGGGATTCCCTTCATACATATCATTTCACAATTTGTGGATCTTCCTTTCTGTGCCTTTCAATTTCTTTATTCTCTTTGCTTCCTTGGTTGGAAGTTTTCTGCTACTCTGTACTGAAGCTTCTTGCCTAGTCCTCTGGGCAGACCGCTGGAGGTGGCCCTCATTTCTGTTACCGTGTCCTTATGTCTAACACTTATTTTTGGTTCTTACTAGAATTTCTGCTCATTGCTTGCCTTGCCCATCCCTTTGTACAGGCTGTCAGTCTTATCTGTAGGTGCCTTTCGCTTCTTAGTCTTTGTTTACTCTCTCTGCCTGGCCTCCCCAATGCTCCTGCTGTAGCTCAGACTTGCTCAGCCTCTGCAAACTGTGCTCCTTCCTTTTAGGATGCTTCGTGGCTCTCCACATCTCTTTGAAGACAGAGTCTGATGTAGCCTATGCTGGCCTTTAGTTCAAGGTCCAGGATGGTCTTGAAGTCCTGATCTTCCCAACTGACTGTCGTCCAAGTGCTGGGATCAGAGACATCACCACACTCCATCTCTGGGGTGCAGGGGAACTCGGAGTTCTGTTCACTCTAGGCAAGTGTTCTTCTACCAACTGAACTATATTCCCAGCCTCCCTTTGAGATACATATTGTTTAAATGGAAGGACTTTATATGCAGGAGGAAGAAGCTGTCATAAAGAGACCCTCAGCAGTTCTAACCCTGCTGATCCTGTGATGGGCCAGTGAGCTTCTCAATGTGGGGGTGGGGGAGAACGTCTGAAGGGAACCCCAGCTGCGCACTTCCTTTCCTCCTGGGTTGGCTTTCACAGAACTCCAGCAGCCCAGGCTCTGGTCAGTTCCTCTGAAGGCTGTCCTGTTAGAGGCAGCGCTGCTGTACTCCAGCGTGGCTTTTCCCCACCCCTTGCCAGAGCATTAGGGGATTTTCCACTGATGCTTCTTCCCACAGGACTTGGTGGAGTCCTAGGAAGGAATTCACAAGTGTACCCCCAGCACTAGGAGCTCTAGAGTTTTCTCTCCAAAGCTGTGTGCTTCCACCGAGGTGCCAGTCACAGTCCAGGCTCCTAACTTGGCTCTGGCTTGCTGCAGAGAGTTCAACTTGGGGGAGCCAGCCGGGACTTCCTGCTTGTCCCTTCATTACTGGGACAGCCATTTCTCTGTGACCTCATCCGTTTCTTGGTTCTAAGAAGAGCTGTTGACTCTTTGGTTTGTTCAGCCTTTTCTTTGTGTTGGACTGGAGAGTGGCAACCTTCAAATGCCTGGCACACAGAGCAGGATGCCAGAGGGTCAAGCTGGCTTTTTTTCTCTTTCATTTTGCATTTACTATTACAGTTTGAACTCATTTCTTGAGCGTGTCTCATTTCTTGTATCATATTTTGAGCACTTGCTCCCAGCTGGCAATGCTAATTGGGGCGTGTGCGTGTGTTGGGGGCGGGGAAATGTCTGTGACCTTTTGAAGGTAAAACCTACATAGAGGAAGTGGGTCATGAGTGGTAGGCATTTGAAAGTTGTAGCGATGCTCCTGTCTCCACTCTCTCCTCTGCTCCCAGTCATCCGTGATCTGTGGGGTCCCGGCATAGTCTCTGCCATGAGTTTGGCTGTCAGCTCTTTCCTCACCGCGACAGACAGAAAGTGTTGGGAACCGTGAGCCAAAATAAATCTTCCCTCCCCTAGGCTGTTTCTGTCAGGAGTTTTGGTTAAAGTTGTGGAAAAATAACTAATATAAAAAATTGGTCCCAGAAAGGTGGGGTTGTGGCTATGACTAAAGCTGACCCCACGTGGTTCTCAGGCCTTTTGAACCGGTTTGCAGGAGCATGTAGAGGAATTCCGTTGTGGATCTGAGGGCTGCTCTGTCCTCATCTCTCCTCTCCAAACTCCCCTTCCTTCTATTCATAGTGGGATGTGCCATTTACATTCTGACTTTGTGGGGGCTCACATCTCAAGAGACTTTGGAATTCCCAACAGTATAGGAACTGTTTAGGCCATGGGGACTCCTTAATTTTTTTTTTAAATATTGGATTTAATAAAAAAATATCACACCGTAAACAAGTATAGTGATCTGAAACGCCACGGTCTGAAACATCATTGCCCAGAGGAGGCAGAAGTAGTTTCAAACCAGCACAGAAGCAGAGGAAGAGATGATCACCCACTCCATGGAGGCTGGAGGGTAGCTAGACAGGCCGAGCCTAGCTGTCTGGGAAGGAGACCTGAGAGACAAATGGAAAAGACTGTTTCTGAGAACATCAGAGAATACCTGGCAACCTGAGGGGTGGGGTACTGGGGTGTTTTAAGTGGGGAAACAATGCTAGAAGCATGTGCTCTGTAGGGAGGAGGAGAGCACACCCTGCGTGTGCAGACACCCCTCTCCTTGAGTAGGCAACATGGAAATCATAGTGGTTTCTATCACGGCATAGACCTTCTCTTTCCTGAAGAGTATGTAAGAGCCCTTGACAAAACACAGCAGACTAGTGGGAAAAGGCTTTTTGGTTGTTTCTTTGGTTGTTTTTTTGTTTTGTTTTGTTTTGTTGTTGTTGTTTGTCTTTTTCTCCTTGGATCTTTGAGGGAAGACCATGATGAAATGGCTAGCCCCTTGGGGGCTTTGGGCTTATCTGCTGAAGCTATCATTTTAGTCCCCTCTACCCAGCCCTGCCCATGGAGGCTTCCAAGTTTGTGGGAAGGCAGGGAGAAGTACTGGAAGGAAGGGAAATCGGTTTCCTCTCAGGGAGTGTGGTACTGACAGAGGACTGGTGTTCTGTGTGAATAACTTAGGTTCAGAAAGTTGTATCTTTATCTGCGATAGTGACTCTCAACAGGCAGGCCCACTCAGAGGACCGGCAGAGCTGAAAACATCTAAGCTCTAAGTCCTGCCCACCTGAGATGTGTGAACAGCGGAAAACGGTTCTCTGTGGGAGTATGTGGTACATGCGGACTGAGGTAGAGGCACAGGGAAAGCCGCGGCCCCAACTTGGGTATATCAGAAAAAAGGGTGCAGCATATTTTTCAGAGAGCTTTTTTTTTTCTGATTAAGCTACAAGGCCATAATAAAAGAATACAAATTTGGTTATAGAGCTCACTGGTAGACCACTTTCCTGGTATGCACAAGGCCCTGGGTTCAATCCTTTGTACTGAAAAGGAGAAAGTTATAAAGAAGCCATTTTTCCTACAGCTAAACTGCATGGTTAGTGGGTGCCTAGTCTCATAGCCCGAACCAGTTCAGTTTGATACACTTGCAGTATTCGTGGAACATTAAAGAAAATATAATTCTACTCTCCTAAACTGAACTTATAAAAAGACCTGCCTGTCCTTCTGAGGTACTAGATCCAGGTCCTCCCCCTGGCTCCTTACTGCCTGGCTCCCCAGAGGACTGGTGTTTCTGAAGTCCCGCCTCCCTGACTTGGTACTTGCTATGGACAAGAATCAAACACTGAAATACCCGAGAGTCTTCACTATCAGTGCCAAACCAGCATCCTCATCATATGTACAAATGCAAGCTGGAAGGTAGGTGTGGTCCACGTGCAGTTTATCCCCTCCTCAATGGTCTTGTGCAGAGCAGAGGCTTGTGAGAACCTGTGATGAGGATCCTCACCTCTCTGGCATCCATGACAGTAGGCACCTTAGTGAGGCTGACATTATAGAATGTAGCACTAGCCAAGGTGGTGTCCATGGCTAGAGCCTTCACACAGGTTCCAGATCACAGACGGAGCCTGGCTTATATCGCTGGCAATGAAGTACTCCAGAGAATAGCTCAGTCCTTCACTTGCAGCCTGGATCTTCTTTTCAAAGAGGTCACATTAGGCCTGCACATCAACTGTGCACATCCATCCAGAACTGAGTATTTTCCAGGTAGACACCACTGTGCTTGAGGAAGTCATTCTATGTGAAGGATTGGTTTGGTAGTTCTCCAGGGATCATGAGGAAGACACATACTCATCCACATTGAAGGTTCTCATGCATTTAAAGGGCAGATCCTCTTTCTTATAATACCATCGTACTTCTGATAGCAGTCAATTATGGCGCTTCAGGGAGGGGCGGCGGCCAGGTGCAGTGTTGTAGTACTTGTCGTGCCTGGTAAGCTGGACCATGTGGCTCCTGGTGCACCTGTGAGTAGTGTTCCAGGATGATGGACTTCATCTCTTGGTGGACACTCTCTGTGACTATGAATGTGCTAGAGGGCCATGGGGCCCTTGACTTCAGCATCATCATGTGACCACAAGACTGGAATCGCTGGAGTGTTAAACGACCCCTCGAGCATGGGTATCTGGATCCACTGGCCTGCCTCGCTGCCCGTGTGTGGCGGTGTTAGCTCCCACAGCTGAGCTGACTAGATGCCCATTAAATGAGCCACGGGTTGAGGAGCAGGAAGCCATGGCGTCTTTAGGAGGTGGGCCCATCCAATGGAGGTGGGTCACAAGAAGTGAGCCTTTGAAGACTAAAGCTTGACTCTTGGTTCTGATATTATATCTGTTGCTTTCTATTATTGTGATAAAATACCCTGGCCAAAAGTAACTTAACTAGGAAAGGGTTTGTTTTAACTTAACAGTGTGAGAAGGAGCGTCCATGGTGGCAGAGAAGACATGGCTTGGGGCAAGAGGCAGAAGCAGACAGATCAGATTTTGTCTGTACACAGGAATGAGAGCGAGGAAGCCGGAAGTGAGATGCAGCTATAAGCCCTCAAAGCCCTCCTCCAGTGACACACTTCCTTCCTGAAGAACAGTTCCTAAATGTTTTGTAACTTCCTCACACAGTGTCAGCAACTAGTGACCAAGTGTTCAAATATGGGAGCCTATGGGGGGACATTTCTCATTCAAACCACCACAGGTACACTCTCTGCCTTCCGGCCCACTGTGCTGTGAGCCAGCTGTCACAGCTCCGTGCCACCAAGCCTTTCCGGCACAATGGACTGAGGCCTCTAAAGACTTGGAGTCAATCTTTCCTCACGTTGGTTGTTCCTGATGGGCATTTTGGTCACAGGAGTGCTGTGATTGACACGTTTACCTTTTAACCTAAAGACAACACGAAATGCCTGGGTGTCAGAAGCACCTGTACCCACTCCAGGGCTGAAAATTCCATCCTGAGTTGACAGACTGTCTTGTCTGTAGGGTCAGGCTGTCCTTGGCTGGGGGAGGACAGACTTGCTCTTCTGCCAGGAGCTCCATTTCTGGGCTTCTCCTCATGAGGACTGCTCCACTCTCCCAATTCTCTTGTATTCACCTCCTGCCATCTGTCCAGGGACTGCTCGTGGGGCTCCTCCCCTCAGCCTACACCCCTTCAGTTTTCAGGAAATAGAATTCAGTAGCAAAGGACCTGCTGGTAAACCATTTGCATAGTACACACAAAGCCTTCTACTGAGATGGAAATGAAACAAAACAAGACCCCTTGCACCAGGAATGAATGGTGTTCACCAGGGCAGGAACATGGAGTCTGCCTGGCTACCCATGTGTGGTGGTGTCAGTTCACACACCTCTCCCAGGGTTGACTTAAGTAGCTGCAAACGGATTGGATCTTTGAGGATCCTGACTCTGGAGCGGGCCCTAGCTGCTCAGTGATCCACACCATGGCTTCCCGGGCAGAAGGGAACAGACCACAGTCTTGGTAGTTGCCACCGATAGCTGTGATGCAGATACCTGTGAACAGGTTCTGTTCTCACTGGGTCGGAATTTGCTCCTCTCTGTGATTCCTTCATACTTCACAGGTCTTGCAAGCTCACAGGGAGGAGGCACTTGCTGGTGTGGAGAGATGAGGAGTGTGTCTGAACCTTTGTTCTGACCTGAGTTAGTGGTGGTGTCGGGGGTCAGGTCCTGAAGCAGTTACCTTTCCAGGAAAGCAATAGGGTTGGACAGGGTAATCTATAGCATTCACTTTATGCACTTATCTGATTCTATGCGAAAAGGACAGTGAGTTCGTAGCATCATAATGCTGTGGTTATTAAATGTACCACGGCATGCATGTGGCGGCTTGCAGGGCTTTTTCCATTTTAGTGAGCAAGGCTTTCTAATTTCTCACTGAGTCCACAGCGCAGAGCTGAGATGCAGAGGATAAAGGCTGCAGAAAGGGGGAGTGGGGACGACTTTGACTCCTCAAACAAGCTTCTGAGGATGGGGCTTAATCCAGGAACTGCTCTGGAATAGGGAGACACACATTAGCTTTTCATAGTGACACCCTTCTACCCTCCTGGAGAGCCAGTGTGTCTGGGAGTCAGTTTACTGGGACACCACAGAGAGGGCATTGTGCTAAGGACAATCACATCACATCACCACAGTGCTTCCTCTGATGCTGTGCACAAAGGTGCTACCCATGAGGGCTAGGGAAAGTGAGCCAATAGGATACAGGATGGACACTGTTGGTGAGCTCTGAGCTCAGGGGTGGACACTGATGGTGAGCTCTGAGCTCAGGGGTGGACACTGTTGGTGAGCTCTGAGCTCAGGGGTGGTCACTGATGGTGATCTCTGAGCTTTCAAGGACGTTTCTTCACCACACATCACATTGATGGCTTTGTTGGTTATGAACAAAAGGTGAATTTCAGTGACCACATGGGTACTGAGAGGCCTGGGTCTGGCAGATGGTGACTGAGGCAGGGTGCCCTCCACCTCTTACCTGCCTGCTTTAGTAGGGTCTGCATTCTGCCCGCTCCTAGCCCTTGGAGGAACTGACTCTGTTTAGGATGCAGCCAGCAACTCAGAGTAGTACCACCTCTCAAGATGGTAGCTGATGCGGGGTGTGAGGTCTCTCAGATATCCTTGATCCCACAAACCTGTATCAGAAGAGCCTGTGTTCTTGACAGTGCCAGGTGGGGTCTACCTTTGCAATGCGCGGCCCTGTGAACACCCCCCCCCCCCTTCACTTGGTTCTTCGGTCATTTGATAAGTCAGATCCCCCACCCAGCTCCCTGGCGTCTCTATTAATCATTCCTGCTCTCTATGGACAAGGAAACCAAGGTTCAGGGGAGTTGCCTAAGGTCACCTGCTAATTAGTGGCAGAGACATGGGGCAAGTTCCATTACGACACTGCGCCCACACAGCAAGAGAGGCGAGCACGGAGCTGTGGCCGTAATTGGGATATACATGCCAAGGGCCTGTGCCCGCTGCTGGAGCAGATCAAATATCTCTCAGATGTTTACAATCTCACCCACCAGCTCTCCCTCCCCAGCAAGTCTCGGGTTCCCTGACAGCGCTTGCTTGTGCTTATTTATTTTATAGGGGCCCAGCTCCACCCTCACCCCCCCCCCCGGACTTCTGAACCACTGCTGTTGTTGTTGAGGTGGCTGGTGGTGGTAGCAGCTGGTGTATGTGAGTATTTCAGACCTTTCAGCAAATCATGGGCACTCCCTCCTTGGCTGCTAGGCCACGGGGTTTTCAGAGAATCTCAGTTCCTGACCGAGGCTGCTTGCGCCCTCAGTGATCCCTCTGGTACCTGAGGCTGCCAGTGATTTCCTGCCAGTGCTGGTCTGGGCCAGACCCCTCTGGAGCCAGCTGGGGCCTCCGCCCTAGGCTCCACCAACAGAGCTCCTTTGTGCCCTGAGCCAGCTCTGGGCCTGTAGATGGAGGCCTCTGGCAGCTTGCCAAGGCATGGGAAACCCAAACCACCAGGTTCTGGGAGGCCCGAGATGAAAGAAGGGCCTGTGGCTGTTGGGAGGAAGAGCAGAGCCCAGCTCCTGGTGAGCCTGTGTGCCTCCTCACCCTGGTGCCGTGGCTCGAAGCACCCTCCCCATCCTTCCTGCCATGCTGTGAAATGTGAGTCTGTATTGCCCTCCTGCTTAGCCACGCGTAGCCTTCGAGGTGCTTGACGGGCACACTCTGAAGGGAAGAAGGTGTGTGGGGGCCAGGTGCTGAGAGCAGAGGCGGCAACTAGAAGGAAGGCCAGCAAGCCACTGATCCTCCATCTGACCAAAGCCCAAACCAGGGCCTCGCCTGCTTCCCAGGGAGTGACTGTGTCACACTCCACACCTACAGCCCTCTGGATTTGCATGGATTCACTCTTATTGGTAAAGCTGGCCCTTGTACTGGTGTTGCCCCAGACCTCAAGGGGAGCACAGTAGGCAGACAGACCCCCTTTCTCTTTGTTCAATTGTCAGTAAATGTAATTTTCCCTGTCTGGCTGAGCCTTCCCAGGGCAGAATTAAATATGCAGATTTATTAGGGAAACACCTGTGAGACAGTCAAGGTTGGGCACAAGGCCTCCCCAAATCCCATGGAGAGGAAGCATAGGGGACCCTGGGGACACTGTGTCCTGAAGGATTCATTCAGACCCCAGTCACCTGCTCTGTTCAAAAACAGGTTGACTACGGGGCCTACTGGAGCCCTGGGCCTGGGACCTCCCTCTTGTGTTTACTGGATCTTAGCCTGAGTGTATTTATTTTACTTTCTCCAAATAGGACTGGAATAAGGTTCCAGTGCTCTCTTCCTGCTTTTTGTTGGTTTTAGAGACAGCACATCCCTGCTATATCCAAGGCTAACCTAGACTTCCTGGTGATCCTCCTGCTTCATGCCTGCTGGAATCAGAGATGTGAGCCATTTCTTGTGACAGAAAGGTGTTTTAGAAACGACTTAGTTCAACTCATCAACCAGCAGGTCGCTGTGCATTCTAGAATCAAGTAAAAAATAAGGGAAAAAAAGCAATCACACATCTGTCTCACAACATCTGTCAAATAAAACGAGCCAGAATTCAGCTTGAGTGTCACCTCCCTAGACGTTAGTCAGGTGGGAATGTCCTCCTTGAGGGCGCTGGGACAGGTCACCGTGGTGAAGGCCTAGAGGAAGCAGTTCCTCCTGGTACACTGTGTGCTGGGCGACCATGTGATAAGGCAGAGGTGTGCACTCAGGTTCAGGTCTGTAGCCACTGAATAGACCCAGGAACAGAAAGATCCACAGGTGTTGTATCCTAGTCTCTGTGACTCCGGAGACCATGAAAGCCTGAGGCCTTGAGATTATGGATTTGGTTACTTGTCTGGACAGCAGGCCAGACTAGAGCTCCTAGGGGAGAAAGGATGTCTGGGCTGGAGAGATGGCTCAGCGGTTAAGAGCACTGACTGCTCTACCGAAGGTCCTGAGTTCAAATCCCAGCAACCACATGGTGGCTCACAACCAGCTGTAATGAGATCAGATGCCCTTTTCTGGTGTGTCTGAAAACAGCTACAGTGTATTTACATATAATAAATAAATAGATAGATAAGTAAATAAATCTAAAAAAAAAAAAGATGTCAACTGGAATGTGGCAGAAAAAGGCCAGTTGGCCTAGGGATGTGCTTCAGGAAGGAGGAAGGCAGGGCTCTGACGGTGAGTCACTCCAGAGGCCAAGTGCTGCAAACTGAGCTTGGCAGGATTTCAGGGCACATCAGCATACAATGACTACCACTTGCTTGCCAGTCACTGTGTCACAACGATGGCTCCTGCTGTGTGGTAACAGAAGGGAGCAGGAGCCAGAGGAACACAAGACTCATTAGGATCAGGTAGCAGTTCCAGAAACAAACCAGAGTGTCAACGGGATGGCCTTGTTTTCCTGGGACTTAGGGGTTTCCCTGGCAGGTTCTCAGGATGGTCTACAACAAATGTAAATGGATGTTCTCCCTAACTGGTGTCTAGGCCCTGGAATGATGAGAGAAGGAGAAGGCTGGGCACCACCTGAAGAACTTGGGGAACCGCAGCTCAGAATGGCCAAGAGGGAGCATCTGAGATAGATGGAGAAGCTGTGCTGAGGTCGTGCACCAGCTGGAGGGTCTCAGGACTCAGAACAGAATATCACCTCAGGCCAGGTCCCACCCCGTGGCCGCTGTTCTTGTGTTATAGTTTGCTTTGATGCTCTGTGTCAGAAAACATCGGCAGTTGATACAAGAAGCCCCCCACTTCTTGAGAAGGCTGAACAGTGGCATCCCCCAGGGCAATATTGCACCCAGCCCATCCTATCCCACCTAGGGGCACAAGGACAGCTTTAACTAACAGATGTTTCCTCCCATCCGCGGAGCAGGGTGTGTTCTGGGATTGCTGGCCAGGTATGAGTCACACAGAGGAGCTGATCCACACACGCCCAAGGGACACTAACAGATCGCTCCCCCCATGAATGCCAGGAACTCCTGGGCCAAAATTGCCCTTCCAGACAGAACCCACAAGCCGCTTAGCCAGCTGAGGACCAGGGCCTGAGCTGGCATAAGTATTCTTTCAAGAAAACCCCTCAAAGCCTAAAGGGCCTTTGCCCTTTTACACGGTCAACAGCTCTGAACTGAGACTGAGGTGCCAGCTTCAGACAGGCCCTTCAGTCCTCCAGGAAAGCCTGGGGATCATCAGAAGCAGCTTCTACTGGGCCACCTCCTACATCCAAGAGAAAAGACATGAAATAGTGTCAGAAAGTGCAAACTCCCACTGTCCTGGGGAACGTTTGTAAGAGGCCACACCATCTGCCTCTCCCTCCCTCCTTCCCTCCCTCCCTCCCTCCCTCCCTGCCCCCCTTCCTCCCCATTCATCTTCCCCATCAACACAATGTCAAGCCCCTGCCTTTGCCTCCTGTTCTGGCTTCTTATTTCTAGTTCCCAGGCCCTTATTTCCAGTGCCCTGTCCCCCATTTTCCATCCACAGTCGCTTTCTCTTCTCTTCCGCTCCAGGCCTGTGACCAGCTGACTGCATGCACTACAACAGGTGGATTTCCCCCTGTAACTCACTCACACTGTGTTTTTCTGCCTGTGTCTTTGCAGAGGCCAGATACCAGTGTCTTCCCATCTCCTCTGTCCCCAGCTATACCCTGTTGACGCCTCTGGGCCTTGACAGTGTGAGTGTCTTAGGTAGCCTGGCAATGGTGGCACACATCTTTAATCCCAGCACCTGGGAGGCAGAGGCAGGCTGAGCTCTGTGAGTTTGAGGCCAGCCTGGTCTACAGGGTGAGTTTCAGGACATCCAGGGCTACACAGAGGAACCTGTCTTTGGGTGGGTGGGGGAACATGTGGTAAGCTGTGGTGAACAGGGTCTGGCTTGGCTCTTGAGCTACACTGGGACCCTCATGCATTGCCTCCGGCTCCTTGCCTGTCCTTCATTCACAGGCTTATTTTTTCCTTATACATCTATAGGGGTCCAAAGTGAAGGCTGTGTCCCATCCTCCTTTGAGAAGTCTGCAGAGGGAGTCTCAGAACCTCAACCTAGACTTAAACCAGGTAATAGTCAGTGTAGGTCCAGGGCTAGGGTGCTAGACCAGACTTGAGTTGATTTGTCCTAAATTTTCTGTTAGATTAGGTCTAATGGGGTAAGAGGAGGTAATTCACTTGGTTTATACTCTTCAACTAGACAGATATCTAGATTTGGCTATAAAGAATACTGTTTCAGCCCAAAGGTCTACATTTGTGTTTTGCTGGGGTTTGACCCCTGGTGTCCTGTGTTACCCTGACTGGGAGCTTAGATGATGAGAACAGGCAGTCTCTATGGAAAGAAGAAAGGCCATTTCAGGAGATATAGCTGACCATGCTGTTTCAGATGCACCTGTGGGGAATGCTTTATCAGGAGAGTTTAGACAGGGTAGCCGCCAAGTTTGCTGTCAGGGAGTTACCACTGGCTGACCGGACCCCGAATATAGAGGGTTCATATCTGTTGGTGGCTGTTGGTTCTTTTATACTGTGTGTTTTGGGCCTATTAAGGGGTGAGTTAAGGGTTCCTTGGAGACAAGCTGCTATGTCTTATGTTAATGATCACCACAGAGAAGAGGCTGCTTTGTCTCATAAGTGGAGATCAGGGATGCCAAGACAGAGATAGGATTTTCCTATAGATATTGCTAGTGGTTCTATAGAATCAATCCAGGCTGGCATAGGGACACACGGGTGACACCTCAGAATGTGATTATGCCATCTTCCTAATTCAGTGTCAGCAGTAGTAGTCAAAGACACCCAGGTTGCTGTCTTAGGCAGGCTACCACCCAGCTGTATGTTAGCTTCAGCCCCTGGAGCGGTACAGCAGAATGCCACAGCTTTGTGGAAATGCACTCGTACATGGGACAACATGCATGTACACACGTCGAAGTGCACATATGCAGAGCATTCTGAGCTGGCTGTCCTCCGTTCTCTGTTTCTTTCAGTTTTCTTTCTTTCTTTCTTTCTTTCTTTCTTTCTTTCTTTCTTTCTTTCTTTCTTTCTTTCTTTCTTTCTTTCTTCTTTCTTTCTTTCTTTCTTCCTTCCTTCCTTCCTCCCTCCTTTCTTTCTTTCTCTTTCTTTCTCTTCCTTCCTTCCTTCCTTTCTTTCTTTCTTTCTTTCTTTCTTTCTTTCTTTCTTTCTTTCTTTCTTTCTTTCTTTCTTTCTTCCTTCCTTCCTTCCTTCCTCCCTTTCTTTCTTTCTCTTTCTTTCTCTTCCTTCCTTCCTTCCTTCCTTCCTTCCTTCCTTCCTTCCTTCCTTCCTTTCTTTCTTTCTTTCTTTCTTTCTTTCTTTCTTTCTTTCTTTCTTTCTTTCTTTCTTTCTTCCTTCCTTTCTTTCTTTCTTTCTTTCTCTAGACAGGACACAGGTTCACATAACTGCCACAGCATTCTTTTCTGACACACAGCCCCCCTGTCCCATACCTCCCCTCTCATTTAAGGCAAGGCCTTGCTGTGTATCCTTGGAGGGTTCAAAACTTGCATTGCTCTTGTTGCCTGTTCAGCGCTGGGATCCCAAGCACGGGCCGCTGCAGGCAGCTGGTGCCTGTGTTGTCCACTGCGCCTCCATTTCCTCCTCATTGTCCTTTTAAAGATTTTTTTTAATGTGTGAATGTTTTACATGCATGTACATCTGTGCACCACTGGTGTGCCTGGTACTGGGTACTGTGGAGGTCAGACGAGGATATCAGATCCCATGGATCTGTAACTGGAGTTACAGACAGATGTGAGCTTCCATGAAGGTACTTAGAACCAAACCCTGGGCCTCAGGAAGAGCAGCCAGTTCCCCAGTGCTGGGGCACCTTCCTGAATGGAACCTCTATTCTGCTGTGTTTCTTCCAGGTTCTGCTGTTTGTATGGGTCATTTCCACTAACCTTGCTGGCGACTCCTGCCCAACACAGACCTGTGCCCGCGGTGCAGGGCTGCCTGGTTTGGGGTTGGCAGGAATAGGTGGCTGGTTGGAGTTTGGACTAAAACAACTTCCTTGTGGGTGATCCAGAGCTGACGGGGGCATGAACTCAACCCGAGTAAGTGATGAAGAGAAGAGAACAGGAGCTACCACAGAAGTGAAACTGTGCTTTAGGACATTTGCTGGCCAGCTTTCCCCTTTTTCTTACCTGGTTGTTTCCTGGGGCCAGGCCTCCTCACCCTCAGCATGCCCACCATCAAGAAATTCCCTAAGGGGCCAACTGGGGTGCTGCAGGATACGGAGCACCTTCCTGCATTCCACACAGCACCCAGCAGTACCCAGCCATGACAACCATCTATAGCCATGACAACCATCTATTTCATCGCCATCACCTCAGAACACCAAAATGCAGAACCCTGGTGATGAGTCCTGGGAAACCCTGAGTTCTCACGCAGGAGGCCACTCTCCGCTCCTCCCACATCTCCCCACCCTCCCCGGGTCCTTTCAGTGTAGGAAGGATGCACACTTCAAAGTCACATGGGTCATTTTCAAGGATGCTTCTCCTCAGCCCTCAGAGAACCTTCTGAGGAACTTGTGAGGGATGACAAGGACTATGACAAATCAGGCTTGCCCTCAGGTCCCGAGGGAACACAGTCACTTCTACTTTTTGGCACTCTGGCCACAGACCCAGAGCTTCCTGCATGCCTGGCTTACCCTGAAAAGCCCTGGCCTCTCGAGGAGCGTGACTCTGGCAGGGCCCTGCAGGACTAACCTTTGGGTCCGTGTTGTCTCTAAATAGAGGAACTTGGGGACACTGTAGAAGCACATAAACTGGAAGGGGTGCTTGTCCCTTGGAGTGGTCTCTCTGACTGTAGAAGTGAACAAAGCTCTTTATGACACTGCTAAAAAATCAGTGTTTGCAAAGGTTGCTAAAGAAACACAAGGAGTGTCGAATCTGAAATAGCCCGTCTAGACTCACTCCCACTGTCTGACCTTTGATGTATTTCCTAATCCACCAACCTCGCCAGCAAATTGGTGAGTAAGCAGCGACTCACTTTACACGCTGTCATGAGGCTGACGAGGCCCAGGTCACTGTTATAAATTTCATTCTGGCTGCGTCGAGGCGCGGCAGCGGCCTTCGCCGCACAGCTCCCGTGTGGTTTCTGAGCTGCGATGTGTGTCTGGGTCGCTATGAACTAATTTCAAGTCTGTTGAGTCCAAAAGCCACAGGGCTGTCGAAAAAACAGAACTCATTCTCAGCCAGCAGGGCCCCAGAGTTTACATAAAACGAGGCGAGGAAGGCCGGAGACCAGCTCTGGCGAAAACAAAAACAAAAGCCAGCGATGCTCACGTCCAGGCTGAGCCTCACCCTGGAGAAGAGGCCAAGGGCGCCTGCGCAGGTTTGCTCAGCAAATAAAACCCTGGCTGCACTGTGGAGCCCTGGAGCCCAGCCGTGGGGCCTCCGCCTGCTTTCCTCTCGCACCTCTTTGGAAGGCTGTCTGAGTGGCTTAGCTGCAGCCTATATGCACTGGGGCTCAGTGGCAGGAGACCAGCGTGGCTCCAAACAAGCTCAATAAACACTGACTTCATAGAACTGGAGACAGGTTTACTGTGCTCCAGGCCTCGCGCTTTGGGGGGTGGGTTGGGCTTCTTCCTTGCTGGAGAGGCTGAGCTGAGTGGTTTGTCAGATACCCTGTGACCACATCATATGCAGGCAGTGAGGGTCATGGTATCGGGAGGTTGTATTACACAGAAAGGGCGGAGGAGGTGACAATTTGGAGGGATCAGGACCCACGGGAGGCCAGAGGCTTCTGGAATGATTGGAAAGAGAAACAGTGACCAACGTGGCCTCATTCGTATGACTCCTGTGGTCAGGTTCCATGGGGCAAACTCCGGCTTTGCAGTGGAAGTCAACTATGAGGCCAGCCATCTACTAGAGAGGACACAGCTCTGCTGAAGGGTGCCGGGAGGCACGGATCTTCTTCCCGGATCAGTGGTAGAGGCTTCAAGCCATCTAGGCGCAAGGGAGAGAGCCTGTCACCTGGCACCTGGTGTCCCAAAGCCAGCATGTCATACTGTTCCAGGTTTCTCAGAGGACCCTCTTCCTAGCATCTAGAGTTTTGTAAATATCAGAAATGAAATTTTTCTTCATTTTGTGCACTGAAGGAGAGTTTTAAGGACCATTTATCAAGAGTTCTTTAGCGAATGTCATGCGGCAGAGTAACAGAAAATCTGGAGTATGAGAGCAAGTTTCTCACCAACTGTTCTTGGCTAGATTATGAAACTCTGGATGGCCCCCGTCTCCCTCCCATGCCAGTCCCTCGGGATTGTCTATGTTGTACCTCTATCCTTCACACAGTGGTCCTCTTAAGGTCTAGCTCCCTTGCTACCCATGTGCCATACACAATATCCCTGAGAATCCCTTGTCCCCATCAACACCATCAGTACCAGCTCAGCATGCTCTAGAACCTTTCAGATGGATCGATAACTCCAGTAGCTCTGTCTCTTAGGCCCTCACAGAGGAGCCTGAGCCATCAGAATAAGAAAACTCCTCCAACCATTGACCCCTGTATTTCTGACCACTTGTCCTAGAGTGTTCGTGTGTGTGTGTGTGTGTGTGTGTGTGTGTGTGTGTGTGTGTGTGTGTGTAGTGGAGGAAAGGGAGCCATTCATGCTACCACGCTATACGTGGGGAGATCACAGGACAGGACAGCTTGTGTATGGGTTTTGGGGATTAAACTCAGGCTTAGGAACAAATGCCTTTACCCAGGGAGCCATCTTACTGGTCGGGGAACAATAAAGGTAAACAGTTGCTTCTCAGGAGCCCTAGAGAGTGCGTACTTTTCCTGGTTGCCTAGGGCAACCTCCAGCACTAGGGCAAAAGCTCGTGAACTGAAAAAGTAGGAAGTTATGGGCCATGCACAGGTGTGCTAACATGGGCCAGTAGCATCATCTGAACCCGGTTTATAAGTCACGGTTTGTAAGTGGAGGTAGGGTCTGTGGGACTGGACTTGCCTCAGTAGTCCTCAGTTCACCTAGGATTCCAATCACAGTCTAATTGAGGGGTAGCAGATCTCTAGGAAGTCAGCATGGAACTGTTTGTGTGCAGATGTGCCCTTGGAGAACAGGGTCTGAGAACCCTGGGCTTTAAGTCGGAGGAGATTGATTAAACATCAGAGAAACATAGCCTCCTCCTCTCTGTGCCAGGAAAACATAAGGAGGCCACTGGGGCTCAGATCATGTCTATGTGCCCCAGAGGCACATCGATATCACAATGCATGTACCTGCTTCCTTACTTAAAGACGGAGGCAGGCAATTGGAGGGAATAGCTTGTCAACGTGGAACCACATCTACATCAAGCCACACACACAAAGCAATTGGTCATTCGGTGTTCCTCGTAACACCTGAGTAACCCCTAATAACATCTCCTCTGTAGCTATACATATCCTGGAATAGAACCGGGAACTAAATTCAGCATGCTGATCCAGTCTGGACCAGTTTTAAGTGCATGCCTCATAAGATCACCCTTGTCCTCTGAGTAAACTTTTAGGGACCCCCACGTCTAGCATCTCATGGACAAGAGGGGTGAGGGACTGAAGGCTTAGATAACACAGTTTGCCCATTGTGAGTGCATCAGAGCAGAAAAATCATCCAAGCCCCGCCCCTAGCAACAGACTCCTTCCCCAGAAAGTCCTGCCAGGCGATGGAGAGCCCCTGCTCCCTTGAAGCTTCTCTGCATTTTCACTTTGCTTCTGAGTAAAATCCCTTGCTTCCTGGCTTTCTGTAAAAGTGTGCGTTTTCAATCCTTTGAACACGATGCCAAGAACCTGGGAACGCCCAGTCCAGACAGACTACTAGCAATATTCTTTACAGATGTCTCAGAATCAGCTCGCACTATGGGAGACCCTAATCCAGTGACAAGTGTCTAATTAGGAAGAGGGACACAGGTTCAAAGGGCTACCATGTGAAGATAGGGATGACACTCGGATGATGTGACCACAGCTGAGAGGTCCTGGTAGCCACCCAACTGAGACAGGAGGGGAAGACGTCCCCAGGGCATCCAAGGAGTGCAGCCTTGTCCACATCTTAATTTAGACTTCTGCTTCAGACAGTGGACGTCAATCTGAGGTCTGGTGAAGTGAGCCTGTGGTTCCAGGAGGCAGGTGTAAAACTGAGGCAGGAGATTTGAGCAACATAGTGAGATCTAAAGTAAACAACAACAACAACAACACAAAGAAACCACAAAAATCTTATTAGTTTGCTGTTTTAAGTCACACAGTTTATAGTTTCTATAAATTTGGAGTTTCTATAGTTTTCAGGAATACCTACGCTTGTCCTTGGGCACTTGCAGGCCAGCAAGGATTAGAGGCTGTCGTTCTGACAGGCAGAACCCCAACCCTACATGACATGAAATAAGCATTTCTCAGTCTTGGACTGAGAAGCCAGGAAGCCATGTTGGCATCTTTCCTGGGACCGGGCCTGCCTGCAGGGCCCCGTGCAGTATCCTTTACGTAGCGTCCGTCCTGTGCAGTATCCCTAAACAATACCTCCTGTGGGGTGCAATGCATGCAGTACTCACTCTGCTCCTTTACCTCTCGAAGGCTTCAGGATAGACCTGGATCCTCCTTGGGGTCTCTTTCCTTAGCTCCTTTCTGCATCAGTCTTGGTTCCCTGAAAGGGACAGAACACACAGCACAGTGGCCTGAGAATTCTGAGTATATGTTGAGGTTCTCAGAGGGGAAAAAAGCAGAGCCATCCTGGTGTGGACTCCAAGAAGCTGAAGGACTGATGAGAGACTTCTGCGGTTGCGGAGAACTGGATTGCTGCAGGTTTGGAATCAAATCATGCTGTACTAATCTTAGATCTCCCAGCCGTTCATTGCTTGTCTCTGGGTTTGCCCTAACTAAGGTCATTAGAATGTACTAACCGCCAGCTTCTACCAACCCAAAGAAAGAGCAGCATCAGATGACCTATTGGCCTATCCTAGAGATTCTCTTCTGTAGCCTGCCTTCCTGATGTTCCCATTGACACATTTGGAGTGTGTCTTGATTTATGACCTTGCTCTGTTTTGTACCTATAAAGACTTTTAAAAACTGTTGCCACATTGGAACTCAGTATTTGGAGTAACCGGAGCCTATGTTCCTGGGCTATGGTGGTGACTCGTAGTTGTGGTAGGAACTGTGTTTTGTGTCAGCAGGAAGATGGCTAATGAAGAGCTGTGTGTGGAGGAGTAGAGGTGGGGCTTGTGAGGACACCAGAACTCAGGGATGGAACCAAGGCCACCGTGCTGCATGTGGACCCACCGCCCACTCAGACTGCATACTGTTCCCCTGTAGCAGATCCTCCTCCATCTCTGTACTGAGGGTGGGATTCAGGGTTCCACGCATGCCTGGTAGGCCCTCTATCACTGGATTATGTTTGCTTAGGGAAAGGAGACAGCCTAGAGGCTAAACAAAGGTCTGGTCACTGTCATCCCTTCAGATTCGTGTAAGGAGGTCCACCATGATAGAGGAGGAAGAAGCTGGCACAGGAGTATTGAATATAAGCATGTGTGTATATGTGTGTGTGTGTGTGCGCGCGCGCGTGTTTTCAGATGTGTTGTATGCATTATGTGAGTTTACCTGCTGCCCTAATCACTCTCTCTCTCTCCCTCCCTTCCTCCCTCTCTCTTTCTCCCTCTCTCTCTCTCTCTCTCTCTCTCTCTCTCTCTCTCTCTCTCTCTCTCTCTTTCTCTCCCCCGCCCTATTTTTAAAGATAAAGACTTGTGCAGCCTAGCCTAGCCTTGAACTCAGGCTGGTCTTAAATTACTGCTTCTTCTTGGACTACAAGCAAGGGTCACCAGGCCTAGTCTCAAGTCACTAACTTTGGAGAGAAACTTAGGCTAATTCATCCTTTGGCCCTCGTGAGAGCCTCACAGCAGATGTTATTTCCTGACAGGTCCGTGTTCTGAAAGGGCACTTCCCCCAAACAACCACTGGAGAGACACTTACTCCACCACAAGCTACGTGTTTCCAAACCTTCCTCTGCAAGCCAGAACTCAGGCCTATCCCTCTAAACATATCTTAGGGCCATGTTTCCTTTCCCACAGTGAATCTGATAGGTAGGCACAGCCCTCCATCTTGACCTGGGTCCATCTGAAAGTTCAGATCAGCAGTGTAGCTGGCTTCGAGGAGCTGGGAAGAAGCTGAGAAGCAAAATCACCCTGCTAATGTCTGAGGGTTGACAGTGTCTTAGCACTTGGACACATTTATGGTTCTAGATCAGGATCCTATCCACTCCAAGGAGAGCTCTAATTGGTAGCATCTCAGGGGCCAAAAAAGGGAAGGAGGAACTCAGGAGGTAGAGCTGGATAAGGGGTAGGGTTGGCTCTGTCTCCCTGGGGTGCTCTCTCTGGTCCCAAGAGATGTCCCATCTCCCTACCATGCCCCCTGAGAACTCTCAGAAATAGAGCTGACACCAAAGCTCTCGAGGACAACCTGTGGTGGGAAACTGAGATCTGGGGAAGGTGGAGGCTCTGGAGCCTCACTGCTGGGGATTGCTCCAAACGGTGTCTCCAGGCTAGGACAGTCGTCTCCGTCTACAGGGCCTGCAGGAGATAGACTGTCGGTTCTCTTTATGTGGTCATGTGGCCTAGGGTGAGCCTCCCTCTGCACTTGGCCACAAGTTTTCATCAGATGAGGCTTGCATATGCTATACACTCTGCTCAGTTACCCTGCGGGAATGGAAATGCACTCCTGGTTTGCCACACACTGACAAATCCACTTTGCCTCTGGTTATTTAGATGGGTTCTGTTCACCTACCTGCCTCCTGGTTTTTGTGGATTTCTGTTTGCTGCAGAATCTGCTGGCCGGTACAGAACTCTGGTCCCACCTCCTTGTCTTGTGACCTGTTGGTGTTTACACTCCTGTGCCTGCTCCCACATCATTCCCAAGACCCCCTTGCTGAGTTTCACTGTTCACAGCTGGCTAGAGCTGGGGACTCCAGTCACCCTGCTTCTCATGGCGCGAACAGCGCCCTCTGGCCACACAGAACCCACGCTCACCTGAAAAGTCACTTGTAAACTATCTGGGGGAAACCTTCATTATGTTCATGGTCACAGAAGCCAACAGCCCTGCTGAGGAAATACACTTCAATCATGAGATCACAGAAATCTTCAGATACAGCCAGGTGAGTATCCAGTACACAACCTTAGCTGATTGTGTCTCAGTCACCAAGTACCATAAGGTGGGTGATTTATACGCAGTAGACTTGGTTTCTCCAGGCTCTGGAGGCTGCATGTTCAGAATCACTGTACGATGGCCCCAGTGTCTGGGAAAGGCTTTCACCAATGGAGCCTTCTCACTGCGTCCTCACATGGTGACCGGCAGGCAGCTCTCTGACAATGTTGCTCTTCCTGTTTATGAGAATTCTCCCTATGTATCGAATGTCTCCAACAACAGACTAAGGTCTCTTACAGCACGGGGTCCCAACACTGGAACCCAAGTATCGTCAGGGCTGGCTTTGCGTGAGCTTGTGAAAGAGGCTCTATGCATCTGTGGCTCCACCCTCTCTGGAAGGTCATGTGGGGGAGTGGGTGGGGCCGCCCCACGTGGAACTATAGGTGGCTACCCAGCCTGATGGACATTTTAAACCAGAAATTGGGTCACTATCTGTGAGATAGGCTGATGTGACTATCAATAAGAGCCTGCAGGATAGAAGGAGATGCATCTATTCATGGACAGAGTCCTAAGGCCCCAGATACTAAGTAAAGACTGAACCTGGGATGTGTGTAGGACTGGTTCTGTGTCTAGGTCATATACTTTCTCTATTAAGCCCAGTACAAAGACACTATCAGTAAGTATGCAGTTTGATAAAATAGAGAAGCTATAGAAACTGAGTATTCTCTGCTCAATGCTTTGCCATGCAGTGTAGGAGCCTCAAGTCTGAGATTTGGTGATGGAATTCAGTGTCTACAAGCATGCACCCTTCTGTGGCCATCACAAGAATGCTCTCCTATAATGACAAGCCTACTAAGCTCACAGCAGAAGAAGAGAGATGCCAGGGGGTCGTGAGCCTGGGAGTAGCTCTTGGCAAGGCACCCCTGGACCAGAACCTTAACTGACTCCACAACAGCTTTGGCTACACTTGGTGGATGTTGATCCTCCTCTACAGCAAGGGATGGAACTCCTGACCACCTTGGGGACTCTCTCCACTTCTGCCACTTGGTGATTCCGCCTCTTCTGGCCTCCCTATTTTTAAAAAAAAATCATTTCCTCAATCACAGCACATGTGCCAAATGCAGAGAATCATCAAGTTGAGATGTAAGTGAGAAGTCCAGACTTTTAAAGGGTGAGGGAACAGAGCCAGTAGCCTCTCTGATTTTTACCCGGGTTCTGGAAGCTATTGCAATTTCTTAACCCTTAAGAATAGTAGCCATCTCAGTCCACTGCTAGAATAGAACCACCTCAATTGTTCACAATGGACACGTGCATACATACACGCACAATGCCCCCAGCAGACTCAGAAGCAACAGTGGCATTTGGTCCTGAATCTTCTCAGAGAGCTATTTTTAGACCACATGTTACCTTTTGAGGAATTAAAAATTACTGACATTTTTTAAAACAGGAAAACACAAAGTCAAGTCTATTACCCTAATCATCAGTGTCGCACTGTGAAGAACTCCCTGTGACCTCTGTTCACATTTGTGGGGATTAGACATAACTGTAATAACATCAGTAGGAGTGAGAATGCTTTATAGCAATTTCTAGACACACCGAGCCTGATGGAAATCCAACAGGAAGCAAGCACACATCTCATTGTGAGTCTGCAGGTTGCCACACTACAAAAGCAAAAATAAGTAAGACAGCATTATTAAATTTCATTTTATTTAACTCAGCCCTAGAAGACATCGCCACTCCAATCTGTAACCAAAGTGACTATAACTAAACATTTTATTTTTTATGTGACTCTAAGTCTCTGACATGCAGTCTGAAGTCATGGCTAGCCCCAGAGATGCACACATTACATTCTAGGTATTCTAGGTGCTCGTGTGTGGACAGTGAGTTTAGCTTTGCTCTAGAATGGAGGGTAGAGAGGTATCAGGATGCTGGCTGTGGAAAACCCATAAACGTGGGAGAGTACAATGAGGACAGGTGGCACTTGTCTTATCCACACCAAGCCAATAGAGGAAGCCAGTGGCCACAGCCAACACCATCCACACTTTCACCCCCACTCCAGGCTACCCCCATCCATGTCAGCACAACCTTAACCACCATCACTATCTTAATCATTACAGCCACCTCTGCATCACTACAGTCGGAACCACCCCCGTCACAACTACCATCACTACCCCCATTACCATCACCAACACCATAGCCACTAACACCATTATCAGTACCACTATAAGGCCTCTCTCACCATCACCTTCATCAGCACCACCATTACCGTGACGTCCACCATCACAACTAACTCCATCACCACTAATACCATTACAGTAACCACTTCCACCATGGCCATTATCATTACCGCCACCACTATCACCACCACCATTACTACAATCACCGTCATCACTACCACCATCAGCAGCATCACCATTTCCATTACTATACAACCATCTCCATGACTACCATAATCACTAGCTTTTCCAAAATCAGCATCATTATCATCATCTTATCACTACTCATTCAGGCCTCATCCTGGCACACCCTTGTCTCCTGGTGGTCCAGTTCGAAAAGTAGCACTGGCCTCCGAAGTAGGCAAGCTGGATATTCTGCACAAGTGGAGAGGAGGGATGGGGGTAGGGCAGAGGATCTGGGTGTGGGTGGAGGCTGTCTAAGGCCAGCTGGCATGGGCTGAGAGCCAGCTTCTCCTTGTCGTTAGCCTTTTGGAGCATCAGGTGGTCATCTGGTCTGGACTTGTAGGTATGGGCTCCTGCCCAGACTCTCTGTTGCTCTCCGGGCAATTGTTTTAGTAGAGCAGAGGACCCACAGAGGAAATTCTGTGCTGGCCCATGTGGGGGCTAGGTTCCTACACTGTTCCTACGAGACAGCCAGCAAGTCATTGGTCCATGGATACCCCGTGTTCTCCAGGGTACCCTTCTGAACACTGCACACTCACCAGCTGGAGGGGTTACTGGTGCCCAAGTCTACTCCAGCCAGCTTCCAGCTCATCAAAATACCCAGGACTTAAAGGAATCTCCTTTCTTTCTCCTGTCAGCCAGCCAGTGCCAGGGAGGTGGCTTTGTCTGGGCAACGGCCTCACTGAGCTGTGAGTGCAGCTGTGCTGGAATGGGGCAGACGGGCAGGTTTGGATTTTTCTCTGTCTTCTCACTTCGATTTATAAGACTGAATGGCTTCCAGCTGCTTCAGAGGGATGTGTTTGCTACTGTGTGAACAGTATCAGTGCAGAGGGGAGAAGCCAGCTCAGCCAGGCACACTCAAACCCCATGCACTCGGGCCTGCTTCTGCCTCTTCAGGGCATACCCACAGTAAACACAGATTCACAGAAATTCAATGAAAATAGCTTTTCCTGGGCCATAGCAGAAAGAGATCATGGCCAAACCGGAGCCTGTGTTCAGACGGTGGCCCAAACCCCAAACAGAGTGGCAGCTATTGCCACCTACCCTGGGGATCCAAGGCCATGCAGACAGACTCATCTCCTCCTGTCTGGGAAAGGTCCTCTCTAGTCTTGGTCATTCAAGCTTTTCCACAGAGATTTAGTTGAAACCTTCCCTCAGTGTGTTCCTGTACAGAAAATGGTCACATTGAGCCTCCCGCCATGCCCTTCACTACCTATTTTCCTTCCACACCCAGGAACAAAAGCGCTCTGAGGAACACAAGCTTGAGTCTGCAGCACCAGAGGGCACCCAGCACCTGGCACCCAGTACCCAGTACCCAGTACTCAGCACTCAGCACTCAGCACCCTGCCCTTGACAGCAGTGTAAGAGGTTCGCATCTGAAGTTAGTCTGAAGGAGCTAAATGAAGTACTTAGTTTAGACACAGTGGAAAGTCTTGGATGAGTTACAATTGTCCAATATTTGATTTCTCAAATCAAAAAGGGGCCTTTTCCCTCTCTTCATTTATCATCCTATCTCTGCCATTACAGAGGTGCCCAGAACACGTAAAACACATATTTTTCCAAACTGGAAAAGTAAAATAGAAGGACCAATAAAACAGCTCCCAGATTCATGAGCCTTCTCATATTTTTCTTTCTTCCAGCCAGCATGGGACCACTGAAGAGAGGTCTTGGCTATGCCATAGGTCGAAGCCCTGGGGCTGTGGGAGGTTTTCTAGGAGTGGGGCTCCTGCGTGTTTCCCAGGGGGCCACCCTTCCTGCAGCACACCTGGGCACAGCCAAGACCCTGTACAGGGGCCTGCTGCCTCACCGTAGGCGGGCTGGGAGGGGCTAGGCCCTAGGGTCTCATCTGCACTGTGTGAACAGCTGTTTTGGCAACTGTGAATAAAATTCGACTTGGGAGTGAACATAAAAATTGCAAAATGTGCTGGGAGATGGTTGAGCATAGAACCGCTAGTCATTTTGTGTTTCTGCATCATTTCCCCAGCTCCTTCCAGGGCCTGCCTGGCCCTAAGTGGCCTTCAGGCTCATCCAGAGCCTTCGTGCACCACGTAGCCGCTGCGCCGGAACATTTCCTGAGTAAATCCTCCCTCCATCACGGTCAGCCCTTCCCCACCCGTGGACAGCTGCGAGCTTGCCATTAGCTCCAAGTGAAAATATTGCTTTGGATTTCAGTTCCTAAGCTTTCTGGGCGAGCCGTCTGCGGGGCCAGGCCTCCCTTGTGAGGAACCAGTGTTGGACTACGCCGCCGATGGCGCCGGTCCTCCAAGTTAAACACAATATCACATTTGCCTTTAATATTGTTTTAAGTGAAAGCAATTAGGTCTGCAATTTAGTTTAATCACTTGCCAGATTTTCATTTTTAAACTCCAACCATGAAAGAGTTAAACTCTTAACCTGCATTTCCACTCCAAGAGCGAGCACTGCAGGAGCCAGAAGGGGTGGTGCAGATGGGATCCCAGAACCCAGCCGCCAGCCAGGCAGTCTGGGAAAAGCACAGGGCTCACAACAGGTCCTTCCAAAGGCTGTGGGGATAAGTGTGCCATACGCTGGCGACCTAGTTGTGCTGCAAGGGCACAGGGTGCCCTACAGAGAGCGCTCCACTCCTAGAGCACTCAGGCACTAGCCGTCAGCTCTCTTGAGTCTTGGGTCTCAAGCGCTTTGTGACTGGGTTTGGTGTCTGGGTGTGAAGCCTCTTGTGTCCTTGACAAATCCCGGCTGGATGTGGTAGTGGCAGAACCCTGGGACAGCAGCGACTGTCACTCCTGTGCTGTTGTTTCTGCTTTGAAAGTCTGTTTCTTATGTTGGAGAGATGGCTCAATGGTTAAGAGCGCTGACTGCTCTTCCAAGGGTCGTGAGTTCAAATCCTAGCAACCACATGATGGCCCATAACCATCTCCATAATGAGATTTAATGCCTCTTCTGGGGTGTCTGAAGACAGCTATAGCGAGTGAGCTGGGCCAGAACAAGAAGAAAAAGTATCTGAAGACAGCTACAGTATACTTACATATAATAAATAAATAAATCTTTAAAAAAATCTGTTTCTTCTGTCACAGACACAGGCTCTCTGCTGCTTCAGCTAGACTTCCTATTTCATTTCACTTCATTACTTTTCTTTCATTTTCGTTTTTATCAAATTAACAGCTTTCAAAAATTCAGATATGCTTTTATATTTATAACAACCAGAGCCTCAAAGCAGCCTCGGTTGCCACCTGCAGGTCTCAGTGATTGTTTAAAATTCTTTAGGTTTTTTTTTTCACTCCTAAGTTTACGAGCCGTGGATTGCTGCCCTTCAGTGATTTCTGAGACTCACACACTGCCTACTGCTATCCCACCTGGATGTAGGAAGTCCCAGTGCTCAGACAGACATGTCTGCTTTCTCAGACGCCTGCCCCACCCCCACCCCAGTCAGATGTCTGGCTGAATCTAGGCAGGGAGTCTGGAGGTCTTGTCTACACACATGCTGTTCCTGCCTGACTGAAGGGGCTTCAGCAGAGAGAAAACAGATCTAGCATCTTCTTGTAGAGAGGAGGAGACAAATCCTGGGACCTGCTAAAAGTTGTACTGCTTAGCCCTTCGAGTAACACCTCATGCATTTGATAGTCTAAGTAGATCTTGGGCATCACGTCATTTCTAACATACAAACTTTGGTTTGTGTTTTCTGACAGGCAAACTCTGGTTCGTTTGCATGCTGGTGTGAGGTCATTCTCCTGCCTGGCTAAGCTGGTGGTCACCCTCTCATGTCACCTTGTCCCTTCTTCCTAGGACATTTAAACGCTTCTGAACAAAAGCGAGTCCTAAGCTTTCTTCATATCGAGGGCCACAGAGTGAGGCTCTGACAAACAGGGCTCATCTGAGTGGCACTTTCAGAGAGATGTCCCTCCCTTTCTTCTGTCCCGGACACATATGTTTGGTGGCAGGATTAGTGTCATGTCAGGCTGCCATGCACCTGCCTAGGAAAACGGCCGACGGCTTGAGTACCAATGGTCTCCCGGAGAAATGGACTTCTGCATTATTTTAAGCCAGATTGGCCTTTGCCGATGCCGCGAGACCTAAAACCTGCCCACGCACCGTCAGACCATATTCTTTCTGTGCAGTTACACTTTGCCTGAAGTTAATAGCTGCCTCAGAGCCAGACATCCCGATACAGGGAGACTGTTTCCATTTGCTCTCGGAGAGACGGAGGGACGCCAGCTGTCTCTCCGAGATCCCTCCCAGGGCCCGTGGCTCCCTGTGCCTCTCTTGCCTAGTGTCCCCTGTCACAGACCATTCTCTCTCTGCCCAGTGAGAGGGAATCCTGTCTAGGGAAGGTGGTAGTCCTGTCTCTCGCCTCCCTCGTTGCTCTTTCTGTCTCTGGAGTATCTTTTGGTTAGAAGTTGGAGCCTTGGATGGACAGTTTATACCATCATCCCCTGCTCCCACTACCATCTCAGCATCTCCTCCTGTGTCTTCCAGGACCTTCTGCATGCTTTTCCTTTCCTGGCTGCCCTTGGATATGAGGTGGGGACTTTTGCTTTTAAACAAGACTTCACTGTAAAGCCCAGGCTGGTCTCGAATTTGTGATTTTCCTGCCTTGGCCTCCCAAGGGCTTGTGTGTGACCCCACCCCACCCCCACACTTCCCAAGAAATCTGAGGCTCTCTCCTGGTTCCTGCCTGGGCCTCACTCCCAGCCTTGGCTGTTGCCCCCTCTCTAGAAGGTGCTTGGCTCTCTTTGGTCTCTGGCTCTGAGCATCCTGTCTAGGGAAGGTGGTGGTCCTGTCTCTCGCCTCCCTCGTTGCTCTTTCTGTCTCTGGAGTATCTTTTGGTTAGAAGTTGGAGCCTTGGATGGACAGTTTATGCCATCGTCCCCCGCTCCCACTACCATCTCAGCATCTCCTTCTGTTTTCTTCTCCTTTTCTGTACATCTCAGTTTTATCTTCAGATTCTCCTTTGATATTTTTCTCTGTTCTTACTTTTTACTTTTTTTTAAAAATCCAGACTCTCCTTTTGTCTGGGTGACTGCACGTTTTGGAACCATTTAGATGTAAGTAACAGTGTTTTCTTGCTTCATCCATCTAGTGTGTCTTCTTACCTTTTTTCCATTTTTCTTTCTATTGTTTTAGAGATGTTAAAGTACCAGTATACATTTAACAACTGACTTGTGTCTTAGGGATTCTGAGGCTGTGAGGAAACACCATGGTCAAAAAGCACCTCGGGGAGGAAAGGGTTAATTCAGCTTACACTTCCACATCACTGTTCATCATTGAAGGGAGTCAGGAGAGAGCACAAACAGGGCAGGAGCTGGAGCAGGAGCTGAGGCAGAGGCTGCAGCAGGGTGCTGCTTACTGACTTGCTTCAGTTGGCTTGCTTGGACTGCTGTTTTTTATTATTATTAGATATTTTATTTATTTACATATCAAATGTTATCCCCTTTCCTCATTTCCCTCCAAAACCCCTCTATATCCCATCTCCCCTCCCCCTGCTCACTAACCCACCCACTCCCACTTCCCTGTCCTGGCATTCCCCTATACTGGGGCATGGAGCCTTCTCAGGACCAAGGGCCTCTCCTCTCACTGATGTCCCACAAGGCCATCCTCTGACATAGCTGTCTCCTGAGAGGCTCTTCCAGTGCCTGACAAATACAGAAGTGGATTCTCACAGCCAACCCAGGGACTGAGCACAGGGTCCCCAATGGAGGAGCTAGAGAAAGGACTCAAGGAATTGAAGGGGTTTGCAGCCCCATAGGAGGAACAACAATATGAACCAACCAGTACCCCCAGAGCTCCCAGTGACTTAACCACCAACCAAAGAGGGACCACCAACATGGAGGGACCCATGGCTCCAGATGCATATATAGACTGCTTTCTTATAGAACCAGTGTGCAATGGGCTGGGACCTTGCCACTGATCACTAAGAAAATGCCTTATAGCTGGATCTTATGGAGGCATTTTCTCAGTTGAGGCTCCTTCCTTTCAGATGACTCTGTCTTGTGTTAGGTTGGCCTAAGACTAATCAGCACAACTGACCCCTTGTGTCAACCTGACACACAAGCACGTCACTACTAGGTCACAGCCCTTCCTTTCTCATCAGTCCCCAAGAGTTCACATTAAAAACACAAATAAGGTCCCACAGTCATTATAAGTTCAAACACATTAAAATCTCAGTTCCTTCGAAATAGCCAATCTCTTTTAAAGCCTTTTAAACTTCAGTCTCTCGACTGTGAGCTCTGATTAAAATCAGAAATAAATACTTTCTAACTTCAAGAGGGAAGAGCCAAGCCACATTATAATCGAATTGAAGCAAAACTGAACTCCCAAAAGTGTGAATAACTCAATCTTTAATACCTGGATTCACTCACAATCTTCTGGGCTCCTCCCAGGGGCTTGGGCTACCTCTGCTCCATCTCCTGCAGCACACACAGCATGTCTTCTCAGCTTTGACTGGCCCCACTCCACTGCTGCTACTGTTCTTGGGGGGTCATCTCATGGTACTGGCATCTCCAAAATTCTGGGGTCTTTTGCTGTAACTGGGTGGCACTTTTGCCAACAGCCTCTCACAGGCTCTCTCCAAGCCTCAGCTGTTCTGCGTGACCCCTTCATGCCTTCAAAACCAGCACCACCCGGGTGGCTTTTATGCTACCAAGTCTGGCTGCAGCACAAGACACTGCATTGGCCATTTCTGGAGTACCGCTTCTGTGTGCTGACTCGGAGGAGACATTTCCCAGAAGATTTCACCTCATTGACGACGCTGGACTCTTCTTAATCTCAGCCGATTTCTCAGTTCCAGGGAAGCAGTTTTCACGTTAGTAGTTCTGGTATCTTGATAATCACAGATGACTCTTCAGCACCGGCTGACCAGAATCACAGAATCTTAATTCTAAATAACAAAAGCTGTGGACAAGCAGCTTCTACCCGGGACTGTGCCCAGCCCAACCTCCCTTGGTGAGAAGGGAAGACCTGCCCCACTGCTCCCTCTAGCCCCAATTTCACCGGACCCCAAGCACTCCCATTGTAATGAAGATTAAGGCAGGCCAGGCTAAGGGGCTGAAAATGGTCACAGCCGGAAGGATGAGCAGAGGTGTGTTTTGCTGATCCTCAGTACACTGAAAGTATAAAATCCATCAGATGCGGGCCGGGCATTCCCACACATGGACTTTGTTGGTAGAAGTGACCTGCCCGCATGGAGTCCCAGTAAAGTGTGGGATCAGCACATTTAGGGCCCCGTTGGTGCGATGGGCATTAGGCAGCACACATACCATCACAATCTCCTGAAAGGCTACATGTAGCAGGCCATCCTTACAAAGGGGATAAGCAGAGGGACAGACTGCAGGAACTCTATTTTATTTTACTTTCATCTTAGCTTCGACTTTCTTTGCAGTTCCAAGGACAGCCCAGTCCACTGAAAACAACTTAGAAAACACAGTACAGATTTAAAGAGAATTCTGGACCTGCCATAGCTGTCCCCTCTGTGGTAGCGTTACCTCATCTTCCAGTCTCCAGCCACAGTAAAGGATGGCATTGGAAGGCGGGGTGCATTTATGGCTTTGTAGGAGGATATGGGTTCTGCATCCCAGGCCAGAGAGCAGGGAGAAATAAGGTCAGGTAGGTGCCACCTGCGTGCTGATTGCTGGGCATGGAGAGGCGGGGCTGTGTGGGTTGATGGTTGGACATGAAGCCCAGTGGAAAATGATGGCAGAGGTTCCCCCCACCACCCCGGTGGGGTCATCAGAACAGGGAAGATGCAGACTCCTGTGAGAAAGCAAGCAGGAGAGGCAGAGACAAGCCAGAGTCTGGTGTCGGCACTGCCCACCACTTCCAGGTTGCAGACGACAGAGAATTTCGCAAACTGCAGGTCACAACCCATTAGGCAGTTGTGAAATCAAATTAATGAGTCGTAACTAGAAGTTTAAAGTCACGGGGTGGGATGGAACAGAACCATCTCTTTCTGTCGTAACAGGACTGCCGATTTCCATCAGGAATCGCTCATCAGAGGGGGTTGTTTACAGAGTTTATTTCACTTCTGCATGTATGTGCTGGTCGGGCTGGACTTGGTTAAAAATGAGTTGGAAAGCCACAGCGTAGGGGAAGGAGGGACTTAAGGGTGTGTGTGGCAGAAGCTGGCATTGTCTGGGGTGAGAAAATGAGAAGGGGGAGGGGGAGGCCTAGAGTGTGGCTGGCCTCTGGCGGCCCCCAGGGTCTCGCCAAACCAGGTGGTGGAGATGGGGGTCATCATGGGGATGCTCAAATGTCACTGCTGTCCATGGCTCTCAGCACAGCTGTCCTTTGAGTCCCGGATGACAGTGTCAAAAAAACAACAACACAGTAAGTCTTAAAAAAAAATAGGCAGGTTAGAGAGACAAGAAGATGAGCCCAGCCTGCTGCTAGGACCGTCCAAGGTAGCTCTTAACGTCCTCCTGTGTCTGTCTAGCCAGAGTGGCCATGAGATGCTGCGCTAACAGTGCGGGTGAAGCTAGTGAATCACCTCAGTGAGATCTGAGAGTTCCCCTCCTTTTCTCTCTGGTGGATAAACCACTGCAAACTCAGAAATGGGCGGGCAGGACGGCCCTTCCTCATCGGCTGGCTGCCTATCACAGGAGCATGAGGACGCTCTCCCAGCCCACACACGGGATGATCTGTTTTCAGAGAGAAGAGACAAGTAAATGGGAGTCAAGAAAACTTGCTTCCAGAATATTCTCAGGGTAAAGCAGAGCACAGGGCAGGGCATTACTGTAGGCCCGAGTTTCCTGGGGCTGAGTAAAAGTTGTGTTCTTTGTGTGTGCAAGGATTTTGTAAGTAAAGCAGGTTGGATATAAACTTTATTTTCCTGAAGTAATCATCTATTTTTAATGAAAGGGCTGAATTTTCACAAACATTCTCAGGTAGATTAAAATAAAACTAGGGGACTTGCTTTGAGACTTTTTGTTCCTCTATGATGAAAAACATCTCTGACAGACAATTCCTGGAAGGAGGCATGAGAGGGGTGTGTGTGGTGTCAGGGACCCTCCTAAAAGATGGCACAGCATACAGGGGTCACTGCTGGGGGTAGAGCAGACAGTATGGGTACAGGCATGGTGGTAGGGAAACAACAGATAACAGGATGCAGTGAGGGGCGCTGGCCAGGATGTCTGAGATTGAGGGAACCTTCTCCAGGTCTTGGTGTGAGTCTCTGAACTCCTGCTTTGCTGATTTCCAGCTCCCAGAGTGAAGACAGAGACAACAGGAGTGTGTCTTCCAGGCCAGATTATTCGGTTTTATGGGAGGGACCCTCGCCAACCTTCCAGATTGTTCTCCTCAGACCCATCCTGTTTCATTTCTCTTACACTGTCTCCTGCGTGTTTCTTTGAAGTAAATCCTATACATATTTTATTCACAAATGTGACAAACATGTTAACATTGGTCTCTGAAAAAAATGAGCATATTTAAAGTAAACATGAAAAGTCTACCTCCATGTACAAATCTAATATTGATTTATTGTGTGTATGTGTTCATGTTTGTATACATGTATTTGAGCGTGTATGCCTATGTGTGTTTCTGTGTGTGTGTGTGTCGTTGTGTGTCTGTGTGTATGTGTGTGTGTGCACGCTGTGTGTCTGTGTGTCTGTCTCTGTGTGTGTGTGTGTATGTCAGCGCACGCGTGGGCACAAGAGAGAGAGAGAGAGAGAGAGAGAGAGAGAGGTAAGAGGGTAACATCAAGTATCTTTTCAACTGTTCTTTGCTTTAGTTTTTAAATGAAATAAGTTTTTTCTTTTTTTATTGAGAAAGGAAGTAAAAACATTTTATGATAAAAATGAAGATTTACATGGAAAACATTTCCGACAAAATTGAAAAATATAAAGAAAAACACGTTAAAATGGACAATTTTCATGGAAAATTAAAGAGTAAAATGGTAGACATAAAGAACATTGCTAAATTAACTGAAAAAGGAAGTAGAAACATTTTATGATAGAATTGAAGATTTCTGTGGAAAATATTTCTAATGAAATTGTAGAAAAATATAGAATAACATGCTAAAATTGAAGATTATCATGGAAAATTACACAGATAAAATGGTAGGCATAAAAATATTTCTAAGTTGATTGAAAGTGGAATTATAAACTTTTTCTGATATAAATAAAGATTTACATGGAAAATATCTCTGATAAAATTGAAGAAATATGTTAAAAGCATGTTAAAATCGACTATTTCATGGAAAATTATACAGATAAAATGGTAGGCATAAAAATATTTCTAAGTTGATTAAAATGGAATTAAAAACATTTTCTGATAAAATTGAAGATCTACATGGAAAATATTTCTGATAAAATTCAAGAAATATATAGAAAACACATTAAAATTGACTATTTCATGGAAAATTATGATAAAATGGTAGGCATAAAATATTTCTAAGTTGATTGAAAGTGGAATTATAAACTTTTTTTTATAAAATTGAAGAATTACATGGAAAATATTTCTGATAAAATTCAAGAAATATATAGAAAAACATGTTAAAATTGAAGATTATCATGGAAAATAATACAGATAAAATGATAAACAAAAAACATTGCCAAAATAATTGGAAGAGGAATTACAAGCCTTTTTTGATAAAATTGAAGATTTACATGAAAAATTGAATCCAATGAGATTAAGAGATATTAAGGAATAGTGATTGTTGCTTCTTGTTATGTTTGGTGTTATTTTTATGTTTGTGTGGTTACTTTCTTTTGGGTTTGTTGGAAGATTGTGTTCTTGCTTTTTCTAGTGTATAGTTTCCCTTCTTGTATTGTCATTTTCGATCTATTATCCTTTGTAGGGCTGGATTTGTGGAAAGATATTGTGTAAATTTGGTTTTATCATGGAATATCTTGGTTTCTTCATCTATGGTGGTTAAAAGTTTTGCTGGGTATAGTAGTCTGGGCTGACATTTGTGTTCTTTTAGGGTCTTTTTTTTTTATTCGATATATTTTTTATTTAAATTTCAAATGATTTCCCCTTTTCTGGCCCCCCACTCCCTGAAAGTCCCATAAGCCCCCTTCCCTCCCCCTGTTTTCCCACCCACCCCTTCCTACTTCCCTGTTCTGGTTTTGTCCTATACTGCTACACTGAGTCTTTCCAGAACAAGGGGCCACTCCTCCATTCTTCTTGTACCTCATTTGATGTGTAGATTATGTTTTGGGTATTCCAGTTTTCTAGGTTAATATCCACTCATTAGTGAGTGCATACCATGATTGATCTTTTGAGACTGGGTTACCTCACTTAGTATGATGTTCAGTGTTCTCCAGCTCCATCCATTTGTCTAAGAATTTCATGAATCCATTGTTTCTAATGGCTGAATAGTACTCCATTGTGTATATATACCACATTTTTTGCATCCATTCTTCTGTTGAGGGATACCTGGGTTCTTTCCAGCTTCTGGCTATTATAAATAGGGCTGCTATGAACATAGTAGAGCATGGATCCTTATTACATGCTGGGGAATCCTCTGGGTATATGCCCAGGACTGGTATAGCCAGATCTTCCGGAAGTGAGGTGCCCAGTTTTCTGAGGAACTGCCAGACTGATTTCCAGAGTGGTTGTACCAATTTGCAACCCCACCAGCAGTGGAGGAGTGTTCCTCTTTCTCCACATCCTCACCAACACCTGCTGTCTCCTGAATATTTAATCTTAGCCATTCTGACTGGTGTAAGGTGAAATCTCAGGGTTGTTTTGATTTGCATTTCCCTAATGACTAATGAAGTTGAGCATTTTTTAAGTTGCCTCTCTGCCATCCGAAGTTCTTCAGGTGAAAATTCTTTGTTTAACTCTGTACCCCATTTTTAACAGGGTTATTTGGTTTTCTGGGGTCTAACTTCTTGAGTTCTTTGTATAGATTGGATATTAGCCCTCTATCTGATGTAGGGTTGGTGAAGATCTTTTCCCAATTTGTTGGTTGCCGATTTGTCCTTTTGATGGTGTCCTTTGCCTTACAGAAACTTTGTAATTTTATGAGGTCCCATTTGTCAATTCTTGATCTTAGAGCATACGCTATTGGTGATCTGTTCAGAAACTTTCCCCCTGTACCAATGTCCTCAAGGGTCTTCCCCAGTTTCTTTTCTATTAGCTTCAGAGTGTCTGGCTTTATGTGTAGGTCCTTGATCCATTTGGAGTTGAGCTTAATACAAGGAGACAAGGATGGATCAATTCGCATTCTTCTGCATGCCGACCTCCAGTTGAACCAGCACCATTTGTTGAAAAGGCTATCTTTTTTCCATTGGATGTTTTCAGCCCCTTTGTCGAGGATCAAGTGGCCATAGGTGTGTGGGTTCATTTCTGGATCTTCAATCCTGTTCCATTGATCTGCCTGCCTGTCACTGTACCAATACCATGCAGTTTTTAACACTATTGCTCTGTAGTATTGCTTGAAGTCAGGGATACTAATTCTCCCAGAATTTCTTTTGTTGCTGAGAATAGTTTTAGCTATCCTGGGTTTTTTGTTATTCCAGATGAATTTGAGAATTGCTCTCTCTAACTGTATGAAGAATTGAGTTGGGATTTTGATGGGTATTGCGTTGAATCTGTATATTGCTTTTGACAAAATGGCCATTTTAACTATATTAATCCTGCCGATCCATGAGCATGGGAGGTTTTTCCATTTTTTGAGGTCTTCTTCCATTTCCTTCTTCAGAGTCTTGAAGTTCTTGTCATACAGATCTTTCACATGTTTGGTAAGAGTCACCCCAAGGTACTTTATACTGTCTGTGGCTATTGTGAAGGGTGTCATTTCTGATTTGCTTGAGCTGATTTTATAACCTGCCACTTTGCTGAAGTTGTTTATCAGCTGTAGGAGTTCTCTAGTGGAGTATTTTGGGTCACTTAAGTAGACTATCATATCATCTGCAAATAATGATAGTTTGACTTCTTCCTTTCCAGTTTGTGTCCCTTTGACCTCCTTATGTTGTCTAATTGTCTGAGCTAGTACCTCAAGTACAATATTGAAAAGATAAGGAGAAAGGGGGCAGCCCCGTCTAGTCCCTGATTTCAGTGGAATTGCTTCAAGTTTCTCTCCATTTAGTTTGATGCTGGCTACTGGTTTGCTGTATATTGCTTTTACTATGTTTAGGTATGGGCCTTGAATTCCTGTTCTTTCCAAGACTTTAAGCATGAAAGGATGCTGAATTTTGTCAAATGCTTTTTCAGCATCCAATGAAATGACCATGTGGTTTTTTTTTTCTTTGAGTTTGTTTATGTAGTGGATTGCATTGATCGATTTCCATATATTGAACCAACCCTACATCCCTGGAATAAAGCCTACTTGATCATGGTGGATGATCATTTTTATGTGTTCTTGGATTCGGTTGGCAAGAATTTTATTGAGTATTTTTGCATTGATGTTCATAAGGGAATTTGGTCTGAAATTCTCTTTCTTGTTGGATCTTTGTGTGGTTTTGGTATCAGGGTAATTGTGGCTTCGTAGAAGGAATTGGGTAGTGTTCCTTCTGTTTCTATTTTGTGGAATAATTTGAAGAGTATTGGTGTTAGGTCTTCTTTGAAGGTCTGATAGAATTCTGCACTGAAACCATCTGGTCCTGTGCTTTTTTATGGTTGGAAGACTTTCTATGACCGCTTCTATTTCTTTAGGGGTTATGGAACTGTTTAGATGATCTATTTGGTCCTGATTTAATTTTGGTATTTGGTATCTGTCTAGGAAATTGTCCATTTCCTCCAGATTCTCCTGTTGTGTTGAGTATAGGCTTTTGTAGTAGGATCTGATTATTTTTTGGATTTCCTCGGTTTCTGTTGTTATATCCCCCTTTTCATTTCTAATTTTGTTAATTTGGATACTTTCTCTGTGCCCTTTGGTCAGTCTGGCTAAGGGTTTATCTATCTTGTTGATTTTCTCAAAGAACCAGCTCCTGGATTCGTTGATTCTTTGTATGGTTCTTTTTGTTTCCACTTGATTGATTTCAGCCCTGAGTTTGATGATTTCCCCTTCTATTCCTCCTGGATGCATTGGCTTCTTTTTGTTCCAGGGCTTTCAGTTGTTCTGTTAAGGTGCTAGCTAGTGTGTGCTCTCTCCATTTTCTTTTTGGAGGTACTCAGGGCTGTGAGTTTTCCTCTTAGCACTGTTTTCATTGTGTCCCAAAGATCTGGGTATGTTGTGCCTTCATTTTCATTAAATTCTAAAAAGTCTCTGATTTCTTTCTTTATTTCTTCTTTGGCCAAGGTGTCATTGAGTAGAGTATTGTTCAGCCTCCATGTGTATGTGGGCTTTCTGTTGTTTTTGTTGCTATTGAAGACCATTCTTACTCCATAGTGATCTGATAGGAGGCATGGGATTAGTTCGATCTTCTTATATTTGTTGAGGTCTGTCTTGTGACCAATTATATGGTCAGTTTTGGAGAAGGTACAATGAGGTGCTGAGAAAAAGGTATATTCTTTTGCTTTAGGGTGAAATGTTCTATAAATATCAGTCAAATCCAATTGGTCCAAAGCTTCAATTAGTTTTACTGTGTCCCTGTTTAGTTTCTGTTTTCCTGATCGGTCCATTGAGGAGAGTGGAGTGTTGAAGTCCCCCACAATTATTGTGTTAGGTGCAATGTGTGCTTTGAGCTTTAGTAAAGTTTCTTTTACGAATGAGGGTGCCCTTGCATTTGGCGCATGTTCAGAATTGAAAGTTCTTAGTGGATTTTCCCTTTGACCAGCAAGAAGTGTCCTTCTGTGTCTCTTTTGATGACTTTAGGTTGAAAATCAATTTTATCTGATATTAGAATGGCTACTCCAGCTCGTTTCCCGAGACCATTGGCTTGTAAATTGTCTTCCAGCCTTTTACTCTAAGGTAGTTTTTGTCTTTGACACTGAGGTGTATCTCCTGTATGCAGTAAAATGTAGGGTCCTGTTTCCTTATCCAGTCTGTTAGTCTATGTCTTTTTATTGGAGAATTGAGTCCATTGATGTTAAGAGATATTAAGGAATAGTGATTATTACTTCCTGTCATTTTTGATGTTATTTTTATATTTGAGTGGTTATCTTCTTTTGGGTTTGATGAAAGAAGGTAACTATCTTGCTTTTTCCAGGGTGTCGTTTCCCTCCTTGTGTTGGAGTTTTCCTATTATTCTTTGCAGAGCTGGGTTTGTGGAAAGATATTGTGTAAATTTGGTTTTGTCATGGAATATCTTTGTTTCTCCATCTATGGTGACTGAGAGTTCTGCTGGGTATAGTAGTCTTGGCTGACATTTGTGTTCTCTTAGAGTCTGCATGAGATCTGCCCAGGATCTTCTAACTTTCATGGTCTCTGGTGAGAAGTCTGGTGTGATTCTGATAGGTCTTCCTTTATATGTTACTTGGCCTTTTTCTCTTACTGCCTTTAATATTCTTTCTTTGTTTAGTGCATTTGGGGTTTTGATTATTTTGTGACGGGAGGTATTTCTGCTCAGGTCCAGTCTATTTGGAGTTCTGTAGGCTTCTTGTATATTCATGGACATCTCTCTCTAAGTTGGGAAAGTTTTCTTCTATAATTTTGTTGAAGATATTTGCTGGCCCTTTCAGTTGTAAATCTTCACTCTCATCTATACCTATAATACTTGGTCTTCTTATTGTGTCCTGGATTTCCTGGATGTTCTGGGATACAAGTTTTTGCATTTGGCATTTTTTTTTTGACGTTGAGTCAATGGTCTTTATGGTATCTTCAGCATCTGAGATTCTTTCTTCTATATCTTGTATTCTGTTGTTGATATTTGCATCTATGGCCCCTGATTTTTTCTCAAGGTTTTCTATCTCCAAAGTTGTCTCCCTTTGTGATTTCTTAGTTGTTTCTACTTCTGTTTTTAGATCCAGGATGGTTTTGCTCAGTTCCATCATTTGTTTGTTTGTATTTTCCTTTAATTCTTTAAGAGATTTTTGTGTTTCCTCTTTCATGACTTCTACCTGGTGACTCAAGTTCGCCTGCATTTCTTTAAGTTTGTGTGTGTGTGTGTGTGTGTGTGTGTTTCTTCTTTATTGGCTTCTATCTCTTGAGCCTTATTCTCCTGAATTTCTTTAAGCGATTTTTGTGTTTCCATTATACGGGTTTCTAGCTTATTTATGTTCCCCTGTATTTCTTTAAGAGATTCATTTATGTCCTTTTTGTGGTCTTCTAGCAGCATCATGACCAGTGATTTTAAACCCAAATCTTGTTTTTCTGGTGTGTTGGCATAACCAGGACTTGCTGATGTTGGAGAGTTTGGTTCAGACGCTGCCATATTGCCTAGATTTCTGTTAGTAGCATTCCTGCGTTTGCCCTTTGCCATCTTGTTCTCTGTCGTTAGTTGGTCTTGTCTCTAGCTGGTGTTTGAGCTTCCTGTGAGGCTTTAGGGCTATTTCTGCAACACTGGATGGCTGGGTTTCCCCTGTTGCAGATTGCTGATGTGCTGTCCTCCTCTTGGGTGCCCTTGCAGCCCTAGTGTGCCTTGCCCCAGATTGTGTCTGTGAGCCAGATGGTGCCCATTTGTTCCTTCAGGGAGTGCTGATGGTGTATGCTGCGGGACCTTTTCCGAGTGATGATCACTCTGCTGGGCAGTCGGTCTCCCAGCTGTGTTGGTGCACACAAGGCTAGCCTAGCTGCTCAGGTTCCAAGTCTAGGCAAAAGCCTGGCAGGCCAAGGTTCAAGGAAATTTCCCTCGGGCTATGAGTGTTAACTGGTTCTGTCAGGTGGCCAGGATGGCAGCTTACGCGTGCTCCCTGAAGGAGCCCGGAGAGTCTGCTGGGCTAACAACCTCCTGGCCGGGTTGGCACACAGATGGCCCACTGAGCTGCCCAGGTCTTGGGGGTAGTCAAGGGCCTGTCGGGCCTAGACCCCCCCCCCATGTTAGCCTCGGGCTATGACTCTTAGCTGACTTTGCCTGCTAGAACTCTCTGGAGTCCCATAGGCAAAATGGCAGTGCACTAGCCAGGCCGGGCAAACAACCTCCTGGCCAGGTTGGCACACCAATGGCCCCTGAACAGTCCAGGGCCTGGGTGCAGGCCAACACCCTTTGGGCTTAGACCCCCACAATGTTGGCCTCGGGTTATGTTTGCATACCTCAGGCTGTCTGATCTCTCTGGCATCTGAGAACCAAGATGGAGGCGAGTCTTTCGTAACTGACTGGCGGGAGGCAGATTTCTGATGTGGCTTCTGCGTGGTGAAAGGTGCTGTAAATCTGCCGCTGCTTGCAGCCCGGCTGGCCAGTGATGGTCAGTGGTAGTGGGCACAGGGTCTGCCTGGACCCTGTCGCCTTGGTTCCACTGCTGATGGCCCTTCCTCTGGACCAGCCGTTGCTGCTGTTGCAGCTGCCTCTTTTAGGGTCTTTATGAGATCTGCCCAGGATCTTCTGGTTTTCATCATCTCCGGTGAGAAGTCTGGTGTGATTCTGATAGGTCTGCCTTTATATATTACTTGACCTTTTCCCTTACTGATTTTAATATTCTTTGTTTGTTTAGTGCACTTTAGTGTTTAGAGGACTTTCTGTCCTGGTCCAGTCTGTTCCGAGTTCTGTAGGCTTCTTGTATGTTCATGGGCGTTTTTTTCTTTAGGTTAGGGAAGTTTTCTTCTGTAATTTTATTGAAGATATTTACTGGCCCTTTAAGTTGTAAATCTTTGCTCTCTTCTATACCTATAATCCTTAAGTTGGTCTTCTCATTGTGTCCTGGATTTCCTGGATGTTTTGGGTTCCAAGCCTTTTGCATTTTGCATTTTCTTTGACTGTAGAATCAATGCTTTTTATGATATGTTCAGCACCTGAGATTCTTTCTTCTATCTCTTGTATTCTGCTGTTGATGCTTGCATCTATGACTCCTGATTTCTTTCCAAGATTTTCTATCTCCAGAGTTGTTTCCCTTTGTGATTTCTTCATTGTTTCTACTTCCATTTTTAGATCCTGGATGGTTTTGTTCAGTTTCTTCACTTGATTGTGTTTTCCTGTAATTCTTTAAGGGATTTTGTGTGTGTGTGTGTGTGTGTGTGTGTGTGTGTGTTTCCTCTTTAATGGCGTCTACCTGTTGACCCATGTTCTCCTGTATTTCTTTAAGGGAGTTGTTTATCTTTCTTGAAGTCCTCTATCGGCATCATGAGATATGATTTTAAATCCAACTCTTGCTTTTCCAATGTTTTGGAGTATCTGGGACTTGCTGTGGTGGGAGAATTGGGTGCTGATGTTGCCAAGTAGCTTTGGTTTCTATTGGTAGGGTTCTTGTGCTTGCCTTTTGCCATCTGGTTATCTCTGGTGTTAGTTGGTCTTGCTGTCTCTAGCTGGAGCTTGTCCCTCCTGTGAGCCTGTAAGCCTGTGTCCGTACTCCTGGGAGACCAACTCTCTTCTGTCAGGGTTTGTGCACAGAAGGCTGTGGAACTGCCTGGCTCCCTGGTGCCAATGGCAGCCTGAAGATCTCTGTCCCAGCTGCTCCACTGATCGTATACCCTATGTGCTCCTAGTTGTTCCTATTCAGAGAGAATGTGGAGATCTCGCCTTGCCTTGAAATAAGCTTTATTACATTAAATAATTAATATATGCAAAGATGTAAGCAACATTTTCTTCCAGATGTTTTGATCATTTACAGTAAGCATAGAACCAAAATCTACACATAGTCTCCAGATGAATATTTTCAGCACTTGCTTAGAAGGTTGGGTGAGTTGCTCTTTCTTTTGCATTTTTAATTTGTGCATTTTAAAGACCAACTTCAAGAGTCATGCAAAGCATAAGCAAAGAGGTTCCATTAAATCTACACTGTTCAGCAGGCGGCCAGCTACCAAGCAGAGCATGTCGTCTGTGTGGACTCAAATTCTCGGAGTCAGAGGAGTCTATGGGATGCCAGTCAACTTGGGTGATACAGACATCAGATGTATCCAAAAGAAGGTTAGAGGGAGATGCGGATCTTTGTAAACAACAGTTTGCTGTGAAGTTATCTCATGTGCATCTTTTAAACCAGTGCTTGAAAAAGAAAGAAGAGGACCCAAGTCTCTCCTAACCACTTAAATGGCACATCTTAACTCTGCAAAATGTTTTCCAAATCTTTGAGAATATAGGTTCAGAGCTTAGTACTGAACCATGGCAGAAAAACAAAACAAAACAAAACAACAACAATGACAACAAACTAAGCCATCACCATTTTGATTTAAAAAAAATCATCCCAATAGATGTAATGTCCCATGTGGTAAAAAGATGGGGTCTTCGGTGTTAACCAGAAAGTTAGGGTCAGGTACTGTGTCCTGTTTCAGCTAAGTGCTCCTGAACTAGGCCTGGGGTAGTAACAATACCTCAGCTTCTCTATGGTGGTGCTCCTTCAGAAGTGGGGCCAATCTTTTCCCCCAACTCCTCAACAATGGCCGGCAGATGTGCATATCTGTTTTGAGATGTTCAGCTGATTCCACCTCCCTGGGTGCAGTCTAAGTTGGAGACCACAGTCACTCAGCAGCTGGCTGTGCTGGGAAGAGCTCTGCTAGAGGAAGGGACAGAGTCACGTTTTGTGTTGTTAGGGGCAGTAGTGGCTGAGGTGATAATTGGCAGCTTCACAGTCAAGTTCATCTTCTAAGATAGCTCCACAGGTGGCTGGCACACAGGGCACAGCTGAGCTGCAACAAGGCCCAGTCCAAGGCTGGAATTGGTGGCCCCTGAGTCCCTGCGACTGTCTTCCACCTTATTTTTTGAGATAGAGTCTTGCTGATCCTGGAGATATCTGGTTGAGCTCGAGGCTTTGGGCTATAAGCCCAGGGATCTTATTCTAACCCACTCCCTCTCAGTGCTGGACTGCACATATACGCGGCCACACCTTGGCTTTTTTATGGGGGCGATGGGACCTGCACTTACAGTCTCATGTTTGAGTAAGCACATTCCCAGCCTTAACAATGATTTCTTGACCTGAAATCTCATCTCTCAGTCTTGGAGCACAGCCAAGAGCTACCTCAGTAGCAGGGGAGCAGAACTCAGGTGTGAGCCCCGAGATGCTCTGCGAGGAAAAGAGACCTCAGGGGACAAGAGTGAGAGGGGTAGTCACTGTGAGCTACATGGCCCTGAGGACAGCTTTGGGACAATCAGGGAGATGGGGTAGTGTTTCAGATCACTTTGGGGTGAACAGGGAGAGACAGGGCAGTGACTTAAATGCAACTAAGACATTTCTGTCCTGTGATGGCTCACTTTATGTCAACTTCATACAGGCGATTATCATTGGGAGGATGGAGCCTCGATTAAGAAAATGTCTCTGTATGACTGGGCTTCTAGGCGAGCCCATAGAATAGCGGCTCTCACTAACCAAGGAGGACACATGGCTCCGGCTGCATATGTAGCAGAGGATGGCCTTGTCAGGCATCAATGGGAGAAGTCCTTGGTCCTATGAAGGTTCGATAGATGCCCCAATGTAGAGGAATCGAGGGTGGGGAGGTGGGAGTGGGTGGGTGGAGAAATACCCTCATAGAAGGGGGGGAGGGGATGGGATAGGGGGTTTCCAGGAAGGGAGGGAAACCGGGTAAGGGGATAACACTTGAAATGTAAATAAATTAAAATAATAAATAAATAAATAAATAAATCACGAAAGAAAGAAAGAAAGAGAAAATGAACAACAACAACAAAAAAGAATCTCAGCCTTCTCAATGTTTCAACCCTTTGACACAGTTCCTCATGTCGTGGTAACCCCTAGCCATTAAATTGTTTTCATTGTTACTTCAGAACTGTAATTTTGCTACTGTTATAAATCATAATGCAAATCTCTGTGTTTACCGATGGTCTTAGGTGACCCCTGTGAAAGGGTCGTTTGACTCCTACAGGGGTCTTGAACCACAGGCCGAAACCACTGCAGTAGAGCATGTCCTTAATTCATAATTATGGGGGAGGGTCCAGTTCATGGTAGCTAGGCCCACCCCTGGGCTGTGGTCCTGGGTTCTATAAGAAAGAAGGTCGAGCAAGCCATGAAGACCAAACCAGTAAGCAACCTCATGACCTTGGTATCGGCTCCTGTCTCCAGGCTCCTGCCCTTTCGAATTGCTGTCTCAGCTTTCTTAGAGGATGAAATGTTGTGGGAGTGTTGTGGAAGTGTAAGCTGAATAAACCCTTTCCTCGCAGGTTGCACTGGTCATGGTATTTTATCAGAGCAATGACAACCTTAACGAAGTCTCTTGTCATCAGTCAAGGCAGCTCTAAGCACAGGAGACTATGTGGTGAGGAAATACACATTGCTGGTGAAATTGCAAGTGCAGGTTGGAGATGGGGTGTGACAGCACAGGCTGTGCGCATGCCTTTGGGAGACAGGGTACAACAGCCGTTGTGTGGCTTGAACGTAGCTGCCTGGCGCCTTCTCAGTGGTCTAGATCCCCAGGCCCTGTCTTCCATTTGCCTGTCTCTTCCCATGGGCCTCTTCCCATACTTCCTCCACAGGTCCGAGCACCTCAGCTCACCGTCATTCCTTGGTGGGAAATGGTTTCTAGTCTTGCCGTCATTCTGGCACAGCTTCTGGGTGCGTAACAGTCACCGGTAAGTCCCGGCTGTCGTGATTCTGTGACTCTGTCCGAGGAACACTGCTCTCACTGCATGATCACATTGCAGAGCTCAGTGGGGGGAAAACACTAAGCATTGTGGCATCACTATGAATCCCCGCGTCTTAGTAAAGGTTGGTATTTCCTGCTCTTTTGGACACAGAAACATGGAGTAACTGGGAACTCTGACGTGAGAATTTTTGCTGCACAGACTCATTCCCGAGCTGTGATGTGTTGCTGCAGTATTCAGTCACCCCACACAGGCGAGGCTCTAGTCCCTCACTTTCTCCTTCATATATAAACCTTGTATGGGGCAACAATGATGGCTGTATCTGTGGGGTCACCAGAGAAGAACACAACTTCTATGGTACACACAGCTCTCAGAATGTCACCACATTCAGGCCTGAAATACTGCCGGAAACAGATATCTGAGCTACCCACCCTAGGGCACAACTTCCACTCAACGCAGTGAACTGAGAACAGGCGTGAGCTGTATCTGTCTGTAGGTTTGGATAAGGAGAGAGGCCAAGATGAGCTCCCAACACAGGCTGTGTTCTACTTCTGGGCTCTGCTTGGCAGGCAGGGGGGGGGCTGTCTGCCCCTCACTGGCCTCGAAGGTAGGCAGTCAACTGTGAAGGGGTGGGCTCTTCCCTCTCCTAGCCTTACTGTGGCACAGAGAGAGAGGTGTTTGCGACAACTTCGGTGGAATCACTCCTCGAGTCTCATCTTAAAATAGATCCTTAATTTCACAGATAATTAGGAACTTCTGTGGAGCTCCATCAGCCCTCGCCCAGTGCCTTATACCCAGGAGCAGGAGGCTTTCTGGCAGTCTCCGCCCAGTGTCACAAGCACAGCCTGATGTCTCCCATGGGCAGAAGCACAGAGCTCCTGGGTCCTGTTGAGCCAAGTACTGTGGTGCAGGAAAGGGAACTGGTCGTGCTCCCAGCTCAGCCTCCTCCTGCAGCCTGTCGCTGCCTGTGAAGCTGGTGTACGACTGACCATATTCTCTGAGCATCCCTCAACAAAGGGTGCTGGTTCGTGTCCCTTTCTATCCATGTCTATAAGTTGCCTACATGTATGAGGGCATGCTGGGGTGGGGTGGGGAAAGTCTAAGAGTAGAGATCGTAGCTCAGCAGTAGGGTTAGAGGCTGAGCTCTGCAGGCTGTGGGAGGTATGGACACAGTAGTGTGTGATGAATTCAGTGAGGGATGGGGGTCAGAGTTGGGTGGGGTCAGGTATGCTCACAGGGGGGTAGGATCATTTAGATATAGCTGCAATGACCAGACAGATCACCAGTAGGTGTCTGTGGAGGGGACAACCCTGGTGGATGGTATGGGTACTGAATAGGTCATACTACTCTGCCAGATATCATGGGATGAACTTGAATGGTGGCTGTTAGGGATGGGAGGGAGGGAGGAAGGGAGAGAGAGAGAGAGAGAGAGAGAGAGAGAGAGAGAGAGAGAGAGAGAGAGAGAGAGAGAGGAATGCCTCTGTTAACCAGATGGTCTCTGACTTTGTGCAGAATTCCGTTCCCTTCAGGCTACACAAATCTCTCTCTCTCTCTCTCTCTCTCTCTCTCTCTCTCTCTCTCTCTCTCTCTCTCTCTCTCTCGGTCCTTGTTCGTTTTGTGTTGCTATAATAAAATACCCAAGGAAGCATGTTACATAAATGACAGGCATGTTTACTTTTTTGTTTTGGAGGTCCGAGCATGGCAGAAGTTGGGTTCCTGGGAAGACTTTGTGTTGATGCTACGGGGTGGGGGGAGCATGTGAGAGAGGAAGAGATATCACACGGCAAGGGGGTGGTGTCCAGGGAGCAGGTAGGGCTTGCCTCACTCACAACAAAGCATTCTTGTGAGGCTTCGCCCACTTCATAGCTTAAACCAGCCTTCTCTGTGGTCTTGAGTCCAAGGACTCCTGCTTAAGGCTCCAAGCCTGGTCATGACTGCTCCCCTGTGTTGCTGCCCACAGAACCATAGAATGTGATGTGACAGATCTGGAAATTGACTTGGCAGAGCACTGGGGGCATAGGACAAGGACAATGAGACCTGGGCTGCATGCGTTTGCCCAAGAAACACCATGGCATCTAGACAGCTAAAGGGCATGTCTGTTTATTTAGGGTAAAGACTTACTTTATCCAACTTGATATATGTTCTTACGTCCCATGTGGAATGGTCCCAGCAGTCTCCTTAGCTGGGAGACATAGGGGACACGACACAGAGCACGCCATCTTTGAGGGAAGGAGGCTTCAGAGCTATGTGTACAGCTCATATCTCATCACATCCGGACCATCATTGCTTCCTGATACGTCCAGGTTAAGTCTTTTCTTCCCAGTACTTTGTGAAAATGTAGGCAAGATCCCTAGACTGCCAGGGGGCTCCTGTCAGATCCAGCGCATGCTCCAGAGCACAGCTGCTTGCGTCCATATGAGACAAGCCACTCACTCCCTTGATACCAGGAGGATCCGCACACAGTCAGCATCTCCCTCCATGCCTAGCACCTTGGGTAGCCTATGTGTCTATGGACCAGACAACCCAGTTCCTCAGTTCCCTCGAGAAGGAACAAATGATGGAACATGATAAAAGCCTGAGGTGAAAGAGTAGAAAGTTGGGCAGGACACTACAAACTCTTGAGGTGAACTCTTGTCACATCTAGGGTGTAAGCTCTGGCAGAGAAGTAAACCCTTCCAATGGCAAACTCTGCGGGAGTGGCCAGGAGGATTCCCAGGGGTCAGCTGCGGGCAAGAAAGCCCGTGGAGCCCACAGCCTGGTCTTTGAGGACAGCAGTAAGATTCACCTCCCAGGCCAACAGGAACCTGGTGATTAGTCCCCGGGAAGCTGCCTGCTTAGCACTTAGCAGTTGCTAAGAGATGCAAGTGGGGGGAGATGGGCAGGGTTGGCTGAGCATGAGAGGAACCACAAAGATCAAGGAATCAAGGGGATGTCAGGGAGCGCTGAAGCTGTTGTGAGGATGGTGCAGCGGGAGTGCACAGTGCCTTGCTACCCAACACCTGAGAAACAGTTCAAACGCTACCATAGCAAATTAATAGCAAGTGTGTGTTTGTGTGTGTGCTATAAAGAAACTGGTGGAGTTTCCTGATTAAGGGGAGGATCCTCTGAGGATGACTTTGCTTGCAGGAGAGATACTGGAAGGGTCTCTGTAGAGGGTCTGGGACTCAGAGCTAACCAACCTCTGAGGCTGCACAGTATGGAACTGAGCAGAACCAGGCCTGGCTGTGGCTGTGGCTGTGGTGTTGGGCGAGGGCCCTGCAGCATCTGAGGGCCATTACAGCTTCCAGCCTCATCTGTCCTTTGATGATTGATGTCTGAGTGGTAGGTGACAGCACCGGGGACTCCCACCCCATCCTCCTCCCCCCCCCCCCGCCCCCAGACTTTACTCACATCAGAAAGGGCAGAGGATGGCTCCAGAACCCAGAGGCCAGAAGTGCCCAAGAAAATATGGCCCAGTGGGGGACGTGGAGCCAAGGGCAAAGGCCTTCTTCACTGAGAGAGTAGCTCTCAGACTTACCTATGAACAAAAGAAGTGACAGAAGATAGATGTCGCAGAAGATGGCTGCTGGGTCTCTCCTGTAAGTCGACAGTGCCATGTCTCCCTCTAGGAGTGGGGTTTGGGGAAATGCTGCTATGTCACCTCAGAATCACTGTTCCTTTGGTCACAGCTGCAGAAGCCCCAACAGCAAGATGCCAAGGTCTAAAGCCAGCAGCAGGTGTTTACCAGCACCAGGTGAGGGAGGCTGGGACAAGCTGGGTACTGACTTAAGAGCACCCAGAGTTTCAGCTGCCCACCGAGTCCCGCCGGATTCCTTGCCCACAGGCTGAGCTGAGGCAGCTGGCCAGGACTGGTGCTCAGTTTGGGGGAAAGCAGTGATGACAGCTCGCATGTGTGGGTGGGAGGGTTTTCTCCCTCCTCCCTGTCTGCTTCCAAAGCCACACCCAGACACCCAGCCCCACTGCCTCGCTCAGCCTTGACCACATGCTCAGTGAAGACACTCAGTAACCGAGAAGTGAGCTTTTTTTGTCTATTCGCCAGTGATATAAACATTATAAAAGAAAGGTCTTTTTCAACAAAATGTAAAGGAAGAAAAACGTTTTTCAGGAAACTGAGTTGGTCAGAAAATATGCTAAAAACAGAGCACCATGCCTTTTGAATGCCATTCGAATCAAGGTCATGGTTTACTTTTAAGTGTACTTTTGGATGCTCGAATACTTTTAGTCAACATTTTAGGAAGAGCTAAGGCACAGAAGCATCTTTCTTTTGCGTCTCCACAATTGTGTGAGGTCTCCTATTTACCTTGTGGGGTGAAGGCCTGGGATCTTGCTGGGTTTAAAGGTCACTGGAAGTGGTCAGCCCTGGACTTTTCCATGGCCAAGAGCAAAGAGAAGGTGGTGCCTATGCCCAGCAGGGCAGTGGCCACACAGGCTCCTCAACTAAGGGCAAATTTAGCCCAGGAAGCACACACAGGCTAGCGGGAAATTTTAGCATCTGAAGTCCTTACCCATCATGGCTGGGGCCACACAGCCACCACCAGCTGATGCTGAAATAGGCCTGTAGGGGCCACACCTGGGATCCCCACCCACCTCCTATACTTCAGCTTCGAGTATGTCATTTTTAACTGTCCTGACTTCTGGACCAGCAAACATCCCTTTGTGATTAGCCACCTGCTGTCACCAACTATGTTCCTAGTTTCTTTTCTCTCCAGCCTTCTCTTTTGGCAAGGCATCATGGTCCTGGATAGAAAGGGACAGCCCTTCTGCTGGTTGGTCCAGGAGAAACTCATGGTGTGAAACCTATTCAGTGACCATGGTCTCCCACCAGGAGCTAAACAGTCCTAGCATGGTGGGAGAGAGCAGGACCATCTAATCTGGACTTCCTCATCCTGCCTGCACAGACTTCTTCTCTTCGAGATGCCTAAACAAATCCTTAAATAGGAAGTGAGTTTCACTGGGAGACACTTTCTTGACAGGCAGCTCTTGAGGTCCTATAATCTTTGAGGGGCCCGCCATACCTCTAGCCTTTGGCCCCACTTGAGCCCCTCCCATCAGCCACAAGGCCCCGCCTAAGCAGTGGACTAAGCAGAGGACTAAGCAGTGGACTAAGCAGTGGGCTAAGCAGTGGACTAAGCAGTGGACTAAGCAGTGGACTAAGCAGTGGACTAAGCAGAGGACTAAGCAGAGGACTAAGCAGTGGACTAAGCAGAGGACTAAGCAGAGGACTAAGCAGTGGACTAAGCAGTGGACTAAGCAGAGGACTAAGCAGTGGACTAAGCAGTGGGCTAAGCAGTGGACTAAGCAGTGGACTAAGCAGTGGGCTAAGCAGTGGACTAAGCAGTGGGCTAAGCAGTGGACTAAGCAGTGGGCTAAGCAGTGGACTAAGCAGTGGACTAAGCAGTGGGCTAAGCAGTGGACTAAGCAGTGGGCTAAGCAGTGGACTAAGCAGTGGACTAAGCAGAGGACTAAGCAGTGGACTAAGCAGAGGACTAAGCAGAGGACTAAGCAGTGGACTAAGCAGAGGACTAAGCAGAGGACTAAGCAGTGGACTAAGCAGTGGACTAAGCAGAGGACTAAGCAGTGGACTAAGCAGTGGGCTAAGCAGTGGACTAAGCAGTGGACTAAGCAGTGGGCTAAGCAGTGGGCTAAGCAGTGGACTAAGCAGTGGACTAAGCAGTGGACTAAGCAGAGGACTAAGCAGTGGACTAAGCAGTGGACTAAGCAGTGGGCTAAGCAGTGGACTAAGCAGTGGGCTAAGCAGTGGACTAAGCAGTGGACTAAGCAGTGGACTAAGCAGTGGACTAAGCAGTGGGCTAAGCAGTGGACTAAGCAGTGGACTAAGCAGAGGACTAAGCAGTGGACTAAGCAGAGGACTAAGCAGAGGACTAAGCAGTGGACTAAGCAGAGGACTAAGCAGTGGACTAAGCAGAGGACTAAGCAGTGGGCTAAGCAGTGGACTAAGCAGTGGACTAAGCAGAGGACTAAGCAGTGGGCTAAGCAGTGGACTAAGCAGTGGACTAAGCAGAGGACTAAGCAGTGGACTAAGCAGTGGGCTAAGCAGTGGACTAAGCAGTGGACTAAGCAGTGGGCTAAGCAGTGGGCTAAGCAGTGGACTAAGCAGTGGACTAAGCAGTGGACTAAGCAGAGGACTAAGCAGTGGACTAAGCAGTGGACTAAGCAGTGGGCTAAGCAGTGGACTAAGCAGTGGGCTAAGCAGTGGACTAAGCAGTGGACTAAGCAGTGGGCTAAGCAGTGGACTAAGCAGTGGGCTAAGCAGTGGACTAAGCAGTGGACTAAGCAGAGGACTAAGCAGTGGACTAAGCAGAGGACTAAGCAGAGGACTAAGCAGTGGACTAAGCAGAGGACTAAGCAGTGGACTAAGCAGTGGACTAAGCAGTGGACTAAGCAGAGGACTAAGCAGTGGACTAAGCAGTGGGCTAAGCAGTGGACTAAGCAGTGGACTAAGCAGTGGGCTAAGCAGTGGGCTAAGCAGTGGACTAAGCAGTGGACTAAGCAGAGGACTAAGCAGTGGACTAAGCAGTGGACTAAGCAGTGGGCTAAGCAGTGGACTAAGCAGTGGGCTAAGCAGTGGACTAAGCAGTGGACTAAGCAGTGGACTAAGCAGTGGACTAAGCAGTGGGCTAAGCAGTGGACTAAGCAGTGGACTAAGCAGAGGACTAAGCAGTGGACTAAGCAGAGGACTAAGCAGAGGACTAAGCAGTGGACTAAGCAGAGGACTAAGCAGTGGACTAAGCAGAGGACTAAGCAGAGGACTAAGCAGTGGACTAAGCAGAGGACTAAGCAGAGGACTAAGCAGTGGACTAAGCAGTGGACTAAGCAGAGGACTAAGCAGTGGACTAAGCAGTGGGCTAAGCAGTGGACTAAGCAGTGGACTAAGCAGTGGGCTAAGCAGTGGGCTAAGCAGTGGACTAAGCAGTGGGCTAAGCAGTGGACTAAGCAGTGGACTAAGCAGTGGACTAAGCAGTGGGCTAAGCAGTGGACTAAGCAGAGGACTAAGCAGTGGACTAAGCAGTGGACTAAGCAGTGGACTAAGCAGTGGACTAAGCAGTGGGCTAAGCAGTGGACTAAGCAGTGGACTAAGCAGTGGGCTAAGCAGTGGACTAAGCAGTGGGCTAAGCAGTGGACTAAGCAGTGGACTAAGCAGAGGACTAAGCAGTGGACTAAGCAGAGGACTAAGCAGAGGACTAAGCAGTGGACTAAGCAGAGGACTAAGCAGAGGACTAAGCAGTGGACTAAGCAGTGGACTAAGCAGAGGACTAAGCAGTGGACTAAGCAGTGGGCTAAGCAGTGGACTAAGCAGTGGACTAAGCAGTGGACTAAGCAGTGGACTAAGCAGTGGACTAAGCAGTGGACTAAGCAGTGGACTAAGCAGTGGACTAAGCAGTGGACTAAGCAGAGGACTAAGCAGTGGACTAAGCAGTGGACTAAGCAGAGGACTAAGCAGTGGACTAAGCAGTGGACTAAGCAGTGGACTAAGCAGTGGACTAAGCAGTGGACTAAGCAGTGGACTAAGCAGAGGACTAAGCAGTGGACTAAGCAGTGGACTAAGCAGTGGGCTAAGCAGAGGACTAAGCAGTGGACTAAGCAGTGGACTAAGCAGTGGACTAAGCAGTGGACTAAGCAGTGGACTAAGCAGGACAGTAAGTTGGCTTTGTTTCTCTTTTGGCAGCAAAACCAACAAATGGATGGAGGAGAGAAGGAAAAGAAGGAAGAAGAGAAGGAAGAGGAGGAGGAGGAGGAAGAAGTGGAGGAAGAGGAGGAAGAAGAGGAAGAGGCAGAGGAGGAGGAGGAAGAAGAAGAGGAAGAAGAGGAGGAGGAGGACGAAGAAGTGGAGGAAGAAGAGGAGGAGGAGGAGGTGGAGGAGATCACAGCCCTACAATGGTCACGCCAGAAACCATGATGGCTGAATGAGGTTCCACTGTGATGCTGCCTGGAATGTCGGTGTGCCCCATGGAGCCCCAGCTGTGACAACAGGGGTTAAATTCAGGGCCTGCTTTCATAGACCCAGGTCAGCTTCTAAAGAGTGCTTTCCACCCACTGCTTAGCATTTAGTAAGACAAACAAGGGAAGGTGTGGCTTAAGCACCATTTTAACACCCACCCCCTAGTCTGAAGGAATTCCACAGAGGATTGAGTTAGCTGTCACTGGGAGAAGTGTTTCTGGCCGGTGGCCTGAGTAGAGCTTTCTCCGACTTTTAGCTCTGGTATGGGGGGCTCCTCAGGTGAGTCCAATCATCTTGTCTTTAAAATGTGCCGGATGAAGTTCTATGTGGCCACACATGCCTTCTGGACTTAGGTCAGCACCTTCCCAAGTTCCTTAAGCCAAACAGTAGACACATGAGTCTGATTAGCCACGGTGAGGAAGAAGCAGCCCTGATTTGTTTTCAACCCCAAGCTTCTGTGGAGATGCTTTTCCCTGCAAGACCCAACTTCATCATTAACCAGCAGGCGACCCTAAGTTAGAATAAGAGCATTGATGGAATCTGGAGACTTGTCAATTTGAGTCAGGAAAAGAGGGCCCTCTGGAAACACCTGGAGGAGATGTGATTTTAGTCTGGCTGCGTGTCTCTGAGCCCTTGCTTCTGTCAATGTGACGTTCATTACCAGTCTCCTCAGTCCACGAGCCTCAGGCAGAATGGCATCTTACCTATCTATCATCTTACACGTTGCCATCCAAAAGACCAGCAGAGGCTCCCAAGGTGCCCAGGAGCGTCTGGGATCTGTGAGGAGCATCACCACAGCCCACCAGAGCTGTTCTCAGGACTAAGGCGTGGTCCGGAAGGCCTGCCTGCTGTGGTCAGAGGAGCTTCGCTCCATGTTTTCAGAATCCGGCTGTCCTCTAGAGAGCAGCAAGCTCACTGGTGTGGCCAGATGCTTCTAATTTTGAGTACAGTGCAATGCTGAAGGGGGAGAGAGAGAGAGAGAGCGATACAAGATGGTTTGACGTATGGACTCCTTGTTCAGGACAGAGCTCAGGCACATCAACTCTTAGAGTAAAAAGCACTGGGAATGAAGTGTCACCGTAAAGACAACACACTGAGCTCGCCAGAGTTGGCTGGGCTCCCTTGTCACAGTCGGTGCTCATCTGTGAATGGGCTATCACCTGCCATCTTTTTTTCCCAAAGCTATTACTGACACACATCCACACACCCACTTTATTCCTCTATGTATCCTTCCAGTGCTTAACAGTTCCGGGCTGGCTGTTTGGTTAGACACACTACCTTTACCACAGAAGGCCAGAATCGGTTTGATCCACTTGGATTTTGGCCCTCCTGGAAGTCTGGGTCAGGGAGGCTTGGCTTTCTCATGACTGGGTGGGGTAGCACATAAGTGAGTCAGAAGTGGTCTCATGTGAATCACCTGGGCCACGCCCAGGGATGGCGCTAGTCTCTGTAGCTGAAGGTGTCTCCCTAGGTGTGATCCGTTGAAACTCAGCCCCACCAAGCATCCGTGTGAGGTTTGGCACCAGTTTGCCCAATTTTCAGCTCCTAAGACAAAAGACTCAACGGCCTTTGGCAATATTTACAGTTTCCTGCATCTCTCCATTCCCATTCCCAGGGTGTGGCTGGGATTCAGGCTCAGAGGCTCCCTCTGGTAGGCTTGAGACTCAAGGGCGGCTGGTGCCTGGAGTGCTCTGACTGATCTCCACAGTGTCCTGACAACTCTGACCCCGTGCCTTCCATCCCGAAGAACCAAACCCTTGTTAGTATAGGGAGAGAGACTCCCAGATATCCACTCCAGACCTAGAACCCTGGGAGCCAGGAGCCTTCACGTCCATCAAGCAGAGATGGTAGGTAGAGTCACATGCCCTGTGAGCTGATGTACCTCCCACACGGAGAGCCAGGTGGTCAGGATCCGTTTGCGCTGAGCCACACCTTCGCAGGGCAATCACTCAGAAGATGAACATGAATTTCATAGCCATGCCGAGTAAATAACACGGGGGAAGTGGCCCTTTAGATATAGGCTGGCTCTCATGAGAGCTGTTCAGCTCTAGCAATGAATCCACAATTCCTTCTGTCCCTGTCACTGCAGGAGCAGGTGACATGATAGGGCCACTGTCCCAACAAACCCCAGCTCCGTGTGTGTCAATTCTCCAGGTCAGGGCCAAAGTCTATGGGTACTCTCCAGAGACAGGGGACTTGTGAATCAGCCAGTGGGAGGAAGCTCGACCAGCCTCCCCCTCTGCCATTCTGTAGAGATGTTACAATAATTGATGTTTCTTAGATTAAGTGAGGATTATTTAGTCTGCATATATCTATGTGTGTGGTAGACAGATGACAACCTTGGATCTTGTTCCTTGGATGTCAACCACTTTGCTTTATGAGACAGGGTTCTCTACATGTCCCAAACCTTGCTGATTTGGCCTGGCTGGCTAGCTAGTAAGGCAGAGCTCTGCTGGGCTCTTCCTCCCCAGTGCTGAGATACAGGCTCACACCAACACACCTGGCTCCTTTCTTCTGTCGATTCTGAGGAAGGAACTCAGGTTCTCAGGTCCATGGGGCCAGCATGGAACTGAGTGCCCCAGTGAGGATTGCTTTTAAGAGAGATCAATCTGTAGATAAACTCCTATTTGATTATTTTCTACATAAATGGGACTTGGGAGACAGTTCACTGGGCAAAGCACTCATCACACAAATATGAGAGGCAGAATTCAGGTAACACAAACGCATGCAAAGTCAGACACAGTGAGTATCTGTAGCATTAGTGCTTCTGCAGTGAGGTGCTACTGCAGAAATGGGAGAACCCCAAAGGGCTTGAGAGCCAGCTTGCTGGGAAACACAGCGACAAACAGGAGGCTCAGGCTTTAAGCAGAGGAAGAGGAACATTGATACCTGAGACTTTCCTGCACGTGACACATGTCCACACATAACCCCTGCACACACACAGTCTAAGACAATGTCTACTTCAGTTCCCTCTGCATCACTATGTCACTAAAAAGAATGGAAATGTTATCTGTCTTGAGACCAAGAAGGTGAGGGAGAAAATAGGTGGGCAGGAAGGGAAGCTGAGGCCTCATGGCTGCAGATCCTCAGCGGCAGAGGCTACTGCATGCACGCTTTCAGTGTTGAGGAAGGAGCAGAGGATGGTGGTCTAGACAGAGTCGGCTGGAAGGTGGGAGCAGAACAGTTCAGGACTTCTGACCACTGGTCACTGGTATATAAGTAAGAGGTGGAGAGGACCCACTTCCGGCCACTTGCCCGAGAGTACAGCGATCCAGAGGCCACGGGCTAGGCAGGCTGAGGACGGGCCAGGGTCAGCTTGTCCACTTTGCAACACCAACCGAATAGTACCGGAGCTCAGTTCTAGATAATCAGAGCCAGAGCCATATGCCCTGGTGCTGCTGTTCAGTGTCCCAAATGCATATGAAGGCGTGGCCTGAGATCCAACCCAGCCTTGATGCTCAGGGCTCAGACTGCAAGCTCCACAGCTGCCTGGGAAGGGGTGGCTAGGCCATCCCTGACGGTTACTCCTTCCTGCATCCCACAATGCCCTCTGCTCCTGCCCCGTACACCATTCCTTTTGCTGTTGAGGGTCACCACAGGCATCCATTTCCCGGGTCCTGCTGAGTGCCCATCACAGCATCGAGACAGGCAACTTGAGCAAAACTGTCCAGTGCCCACACCTTGTCCCAGCATTCCCTGGGGCTTCTGCCTGCTTGTTTCGCTTCACTCTGATGCCATTGCCTGGTCACCTCTGTGGGGCTCCTTAGACATAGTGAGCAGTTTGCTTAGCAGCTGCTCATGTAGCTCCTAAAGGATCCTCAGTGGAGGTCTAGGCAGCAGACTGCAGCTCCTGACCTGCAGTGCCCAGGCTGGTTGAAGATGGGTGGGGGATAGGAAGGAGGAGCTATTCTCTAATCCATTAAGAACATGGCGACATCATAGCCAGTAAGAGCAAGACTAAGACTGGCTCTGACCTTCTCAATCTCTTCTGAGTCCAACAGGCGGGACCACTGTTTGATGAGCTAGGCTCAAATCTCCGTAAGCAAGAGCTCAGAGCACCAGGAACATCACAGGAGGGCCACCCTCGGGAGAAGCCTGCCCTTCCGCTGCAGTCACCGAAGAGCACAGCTGAGAAATGGTGAGTGTGTGTGACAGGAGCGCTATGTGGATTGCTCTTGGTACTTTAGTCTTCAGCATTTTATTTTGGCTTTTTCTAGACAGGGTTTCTTGGTGTAGTCCTGCTGTCCTGGAACTCACTCTGTAGACCAGGCTGGCCTCGAACTCAGAAATCTGCCTGCCTCTGCCTCTGCCTCCCAAGTGCTGGGATTAAAGGCGTGCGCCACCACCGCCTGGCACGATTTTATTTTGGAAGCAACCATTCTGCTTAAAAGAAAGAGGGCAGGAGAGGGAGGCCTTCCAAGGCAGGGCCATGCCCACCTTCCTACCAGCCCAGCTCTTTCACTGTGGAACAGAACTAGAAGCTGGCAGTGGCTGGGTGCCTAGGTGTACTTTGCTGATACCCGGTGAGCCTGTGCAGTTGGGGTTTAAGTGGCATCTGCGGCTGGGTCTCTGGTTCGCTGTGGCCTGTCAACTTGTCCCAAGTGTGTATCTCTCCACTAGAGACACTGCGGGAGGTCATATTCAACACTTACACAGAGACCTTGGGAGAAGTCAGTTCTGCACACACATGACTGCCAACCTCTGAGGATTTCTAACATGATCACGGAGGCCCACAGTTGCCATGGAGACCCAGGAGAGCCAGGACAGCACTTCTAGCCTGCATATAGTTAGGGCCTGAAGGAAGAAATGCTCCCTTCTTCCAAGGAGAGTTAGCATCTTCTGTTCAGGATTTCAGTAGACTGGCTGGGGCCACCATGCTGCAGAGGGCTGTCTGCCTGTACTCAGTCTGCTGCACAGATGTCAGTGTCTTCTAGACATCCTCACAGACACACCCAGAATAATAATTTGGCATTAAACTGTCTAAAGGAGTACAGATCATTGTATATATTTATGTGGTACAAACTGATGCTGGTTCCTTGACACATTTCCTTTCGAGAATGACTGAAGTCAGCGAGCTACCATAGTCAGTAGCTGGGTTCCAAGGTAGGGTTGGGGTGACGATCGGGGTGAGATGGGATAGGCAAGCCACCAAGGACGGCCCTGAAAGGATTATTTTAGAGCTTAATAATATTCCTTGAAGCTTTACCAGCAGAGTGACAAGGGACTCCTAAGGACACAGCCCTGCTTTGCAGGGGCAGGAAGCAGACAGTGAATTTCTGCTGAGCTCCTGATTCCCTAGAGATACTGACCACGTACAGTGTATCAGCAAGCATCTAGTCATGAAGGTTGAGGGGGACTCGATCCGGGACAGGCACTGCTCTATTTGCAGCAAAGCGGGTGATGTCAGCTACATACCCTCTCTGTCCTCAAAGGCAACGTCTGGAAGATTCCCCTCCCTGTTGGGACTCACTTTCCCCAGCTGTGATGGCGGGCACCGGCATGGGCTAGCCTCAGGCACCGGCATGGGCTAGCCTCAGGCACGGCTTAAGGAAGTGTTGAGCCACTTGACATGGGTGTGTTACAGCTCCATCATCACAGCCTTGCGTGAGTCCTCTGTGGACATGCTTGTCATGTCAGAGAAGCAAAGAAGTAACAGTGGACTTGGAAAAAGACCACTTCGGCACCTGGAGGGAACTTTATGGCCGTCCCTTTCTGAGTGCTGCGGACAGTGGGCAGTGGCTACCTCCCGCTCCACAGGGAAGAGAAGCGGCAGTGCAAACCTTGCCCGAGAGGGGAGTCATTTTCTTTTTCAATTCTTAAACTGTTGTCACCACGCTTGGGGTTCAGGGAAGCCCTGAAACAGAACAATGTTTTCAGTGTAAACACTGGACTCTCTGGATGCCAATTTTCTAGGCTCGTATTTGAGACTAAAGTGGGATTTGGCCCCGGGAGGTCGACAGTACAGAACACATCTCAGCACAAGCCTTGGCAGCGAGTGAGGGTAATGTTTGCTTTGCAAACCACAAGTTTAGTACTTAGAAAAAAATATATTGCTCACCCACCAAGAATAAAAGACTGGAAACAACACACCCTTGTTTCATGAACAAAGCGTGTCCTGAGGTGAGCCAGCGCCTGTCAGAGCGCCACCGAAGAGCCTGCTGCAGCCTAGTCACTGACCCGTGGGCCCCAGCAGCAGGTGACAGCCAGCTCCGCCTCCCTCTTCCCCACCCCCATCTGTCAGCGGCCTCGCTTTCATTAAGCCCCTCAATGCCTAGAAAAAAAGGTGCAGTATTTGGGTGTTTGCAGTGCAAGGAGCTCAGCCCTGGGGAAGGTGCTTCGGCTGATGAAGGCTGGGCTCCGGTGGTAGTCAGAGACTTTGCAACAGGAGTGTCCGTCCTCTCTGAAGACAGGCAGGTGGTCATAGTGGAGATGAAACAGGACACAGGATCTGCTGACTGAGTAGTGGAGCAGGGTAGGCCATGCACTCAGCTGAATGCTCTGTGATATTCACTAAAACAAGAATCAGAAGCACCTCGCTTTTGTCAGAACCAGAGCAGCTGGGAAGACTAGTGTTTTCCCTGCTGTACAGTTTGCCCAGATAAGGGTGTGGACAAGACCTTATTTGTCTCGTCTCTGATTGGAGGTGTTCCTGCTGGGATTGGAGATGCTCATGCTGACCTCCAGAGATTCTGATGTTCTTCAGAGAAAGGTTTGGGTGAGCATAAGAAGAAAGGGGGCTTGGGGCTCAGAGTGGGGTGTTGGGGGGAACCAGTGACATAGTTGTTTGCCCAGAGCAGGAAGAGAAGCCCAAACTGAGTGGAACAAGGGTTTGGGCCCATAACCCAAATCCTCAGTGAAAAATGCATCTTTCATTAATGCATTCAGATTTGGGTTTTCCTTTTAGGGTGATACCACCACCACCAACAAATCCAAACAACAACAACAATAACAACAACAAAAAAAACCCAGCTGGATATTAAGGCAGTGAGGTGTTTTATACACATCAAAGTTTTGAAAAACCAATGTTGCTAAGGACATGAAGAAACCATATTCCTCAGTGTGGGAGAGCAATTTCCTTCCCTCGTCAAGTGAAGGACACACAACTGCCAACCACCAGGCTCCCTGCAGCCAGGGGAGACACTTACATCCCCACATGAGGGACCCAAGAAAATGACAAAGCAAATAGGGTGAGGAATGCTAGTCAGCTGGGAAAACAGGTGGGACATGGTGGCCTCACAGGTCTACAGACAGGCCGGCAATGTTGACCACGTTGGATGTGACAAGTGACATGGTACAGAAAGAGCACACCTTGGAGTAGCAAGCACCTTGAGAGAAGGAATGACCTCGGGGTAAAGCCCTTGCAGATGATGACCTCTGGTGAACCAGAGATGAAGATGAGGAGGTTTGCTTCCTGATTCTGTATTCCCTGTGGTTTGAAGAGTGGCTGTAAAATCCTGGGTTTTGTGGGCTGCTCTCTGAGGATGGCTGAGGATCCAGGTTGTCTGGTGCGCGTCTCACTGGAGCAGCGCGGCCCCAGCTGCATCTCTCTAAGGTATCTGTAAAGTCCCGCTGTCTCCTGGCTATGCTGTCCTCGTAGCTGCCCCTGCTGGGCCTAGATGCCCTTAGGTCCAGGCCAGAGGACCCCTGTCATACAGGCTGACCCACAGCAGTTAGCAGCTCCAAATGAATACTGGCCAGCAGTAACCATCATCCTGACCAGCAAGCACCCTCTGAAAAACACGAATTCACACGTGGGCGTATGGACTCAGGTGGATGTGCCAGTTACTAAAACCTGGTGCCTGCTGTTTCGACTCCACAGGGCTGGCCAGCAAGACTGGGCTCTGCTAGTCTCCACAGGAGTTGCAGACGTGCATTAGCTGCACCCAGGACCTCAGTCTTGCACAGCAGGCATGTACCCATGGATTCATCTCCTCAGTCACAAAATAACACACACACACACACACACACACACACACACGCCATGTGTGTAGTTTAAGACTTCCCTTAGCTTCATACGTCCATTTCCAAGCAGAGAAGGGAGGACTTCAGGCTCCCAGGACTAGGCTCTTTTGGGACCAAAGGCCCACTAACAGCTATCAGAACTGTCACCTGTGACCAGGCCACCCTTCCAGGAATCTGGAAAGACTGCCCCAGGCTTCAGCTCCTCCTGTGGTCCCCTGAGGCCGCCTTGTCACAGCCTGTAAGTGTCTTCTCAAGTCAACAAGTCCTGTCTCATCCACACCCACTCTGAAGCCAGAGACTCTGAGTGGATTGCATCTAATTAGCTTTGTGTTCAAGTGTTTTCTCAGTCTTCCCTCTCCCGATGGGGAGGGGCTTGCCCTGCAGATCATCACGATCCCATCGAAAGATAATACAGAAAGTTTTGGTCCAGAAAATTTTGGTTAACACGTGACCAGGATATATATCATCTTGCTAATGGAGCCTTGTAAACTTGTGCTGGGAGTTTTCCTCAAATGTGTTAGTCAACTTTGACCTCTGGCATAGTTCCTGCGATGACATCTTGGCCTCTCCAAATGAATACAACCCCAAAGAAGGAGGAGGAATCCTTTGTATTTGGCTTTGCAATCTTAGCAACGTTCTTTCCACAGTTATAAGGTATAGCAAAACTACCAGGGCCTGACCACGCATCCTGGTGAGGGGAGTGGGAGGAGGATGGCCCAGAGTGGTCATCCCGGGGTGGTCCAGGGCCGGGGTGGAGCCCCATTCACTTCTCTTGGTTTAGTTGCGGATGTTCACCTTTCTTAGGTCTGGAAGCTCCTGATGTCTGCCAGGGACGCTTACAACAGACGTGGAGGCCGCCCCTAGGGCTTGTTCCACAGAGTCACCCTTTGCACTGCTGTTCCATTAAAGTTCAGTGGCTCCTCATTGTCTCCCAAGGATGATCTTGAGATACTTCCTGTTGGAGACTCCTCAGTCCTTGCTGCTGTTGGAGGCAGAATTCTTGTTGGCATTGAGACTGAGCCTTGGAAAGATAGAAAAACGGTATCTTCTTAAAGGCAGAGAGGGGTAAATTTGATCCATAGCCTTGAACTGGAGCCAGAGAATAGTTATAGCGGGGGGGGGGGGGGGGAGGGGGAGGGGGGCTGTTGTCTTGTCCCCACATCCGTCTGAGTGGGATCACTAGGAGCAGACAGGCACAGTCAACTTAGGAGCCAGGGTCATTCCTCCCCCCTCCCAGGCCCTGGGGAGCCCCTCTGCCCCAATTTAGTTTCTGCCGACCTCTTCCCTGGTCAGGGTTGGCACAGATCAGTCAACATCTGCACATGGAGAACTCTTATGATGCCTGACTGAACTACCCATCCTGAAGCCCAGCCAGCTGCAGGAAAGTGGACATGGCCAGTGCCCAGAGCTGGCATTGTCCAGATGTGGCTTTGATCGGAAAGCTCTGACAGTAGGGCTGAGCTACTCTAGCATTAGTCTAGATCCAGTGTAAAGCAGGTACTGATACCCCAGGTTACACTGCCTTCTCAGGGGCTCAGAGTGGGGTGACAAGTTCATCCTTTTATGCCACACCTTATACATAGCCCTCAGAGAAATTCTGTGTCCTTGGTACGTAAGGAGGCACAGACATAGCCCAAACACAAAGCCCAAAGACCCTGATACCTCATACCTCCCAACTCCTGTCAGAGGCTCATCAACTCCAGATTTGTTTAGTTTATTTTCCTTTCCTTTCTTTTTTTGTCTCTTGAGAAAGGATCTCAGCATATAGTCCTGGTTGGTCTAGAACTCACTATGCAAACTAGGTTAATGTTAAACCTTCAGTAATCCTCTCACCTATGCCTCACAAGTGCTGGGATTATAGGCACGTGCCACCATATCTGTCTCCAGACTCTCTGTCCTGGCTGTGTACAAAAAAAAAAAAATCTTCTTAGTTATTGTAGGTATCATAGCGTGGTAACACACCTCTGATAGGACAGAATGTAATGTTTCCTACCTGGCAGCACATCCTGAAATACTTGGGGTGCTATAGAACATGGGCCTTGATTCATTCCATCCCTTTCCTTTTTCAGGGCTGCCACATGCTGCCCCTGGTATCCTGTGTCCACATCAGTTAACTTTCCTAGAATGACAGACCTCTATTGCTAGGGCTCTGCTACCCTGGTCTGACCCCAAAGAAACTATAGGCAGAGGCAGCCAAATTGGTGGCATGCCAGGCTCTGCTTTGGTTCCACCAAGTAACTAGGGACTCAGTGTCCAAAGGGAATACCAAGCCATCTATCACTAACAGCCTAGGTGATAGGGTGTGCCCCTTTGCCTGATGAGAGGAACAGAGCTGAAGGAAACAAGGGAGTACTGTGACCTGGATCTACAGCCCAAGAATGAGAGGGTCAGTCCTGACAGCTGTGACTCACCACACCGGGTGGGACTCAGATCTGCCAAGAAACTATAATCAGCTCATAGAACACGCCCATCTATATTCAGCTAGAGAAGGGAACTGCTTGGACCAGCAGAGCTGCCTCAAGTGTCCCCATTTTTGTTAGCAGGGCATCTCAAACTCTTGTGTTAAGGGTTGACTGAATCTCAACATTAACTATCATGATGAGCTGCAAGGGTGGGGGGGCATAGAAACGTGGACAACATGGTGAATGGAAGAACGGAGGGAAGGATGGGTGGGTGGGTTGGCAGCTGACAGAAGGATGGATGGGTGAGTTGGAGGGCTGATAGAAGGATAATGGACAGATGGATAGAAACGATGGATGGAGGGATGGGTAGGTGGATGGGCAGAAGAATGGCTGATGAATGGGCAGGTGGATGACGGATAGAGAGGTGACTTGGTGGTAGGCAAGGAGTAATGGAAATAGGAGTAGATAAAAACGTGACAGATAACAAGTGGAGGATATGTGGATGTGTGGGCGAATGGCTAAAACAATGGGGAGGGGTCAGGTAGGTAAATGGATTGGTAAATTGGTAGATGGATGAGTAATGGATGGATGGATGGATGGATAGATGGATGGATGGACAGTTTTGTGGACAAATGTGTAGCCGCCCGCAGCTACATGTAAACCGGGTTACCTGTTGAGAGAATTTTGGGGTCATAGGGAAGAGCGGCGAAAAGAACGTACGGCCAAGTCAATGTTCACTGATCAAAGCCGTAAACTTTAATGGCGCCGGACCTTTTAACAGTTTGGGCAAACCCTCCCCCCAGACTCCAGGCTGAGTTCCGGTGGAAGTTGTCTAGCTTCTCTTGGAGGTCTTCGTCTTGACTGCTCCGGCAGCTGGGTGGGTCACCTGTTTAATTCAGGAATCCCTATACCAGGAAGAACAATGAACTTAACCTTTACTACGTGCACTCCACCCTAGGTGGAGCAGGATCCTGGCTAACTGGGAGAAGTTAACCTTGACCAAAGTCAAACTCTGACCAAGTGCAAGACTGCCCCAATATGGCTCTGTACACAAATGAATGAAGGTATTGGTGGTGATGGGTAGAAAACCAGATGTGAGGACCTGTTTCCTTTCTGTATTAGCATAACTAGATAGATCTGCAGTATGCACAGATAAATGCATATCCCACCCACCTTCCCACCTGATGACCAGAGAGTGGCTTGCTCATACCCTCTATGTTTTCCTCACAGGGAGATTTGAAATGGGGTTGGGTAGAGTTCCTTTGAATAGGTCTTTGAAAACAGAATTTGAACTGTATGAAGGAACTGTTATAATCCAGATTAAGTAGAGTCTTAATTAGTGAAAAGTCTGGATTAGGTAGTATTTAAATTTTTTGTTTATTCCTTTCAAGTGTGTGCCATTATGGGAACTAATTGCTAATAGCATATTTTCAAGTCAAGGTCCTGCTGGGTCTACTCCAATGAGGTGGGGGCCGGGATCTCATAATTAGCAGCCTTATTTGCATGCAGACAATGAGTGTTCCTAAAGTCTTTAACCTTGTTCCCATAAGAGTAGCTCTGGCGTTCTTGTTTTAAGTGATTAAATTGCTGGCAAACCCCTTTCTTAAGAGGAAGCCAAAGGTAAGCTAAACCTAGCCAAACCATCATTACTGTCCAGGGATTCTGAATGAAGGGAGACTCCATTAATAAGGCTTCCTGTTACGGTACGTGGAAACAGACAAGGGAGAAATGTCCACAAAATTCAGTCATCTTCAATTGGGGTTATAAAACCAAACAGAGGGATGACTTTCTGGGTGGTCTCAGACCTGCAGCCCTGCCTGTGCTGGGTCCCAGCCCTGAAGGGTCCCAAGCACTAGCCTCTGAATCAGATGGACTATGGATTGATTGGCCGTGGCTGGAGTAGGCAGGTCTTCTGAAACCTGCGGACAGTCTGAGCAACTGACAAGAGGCCAAAGAGCCGCGGGCACACTGTGTGCATGTGACTGTGGTCATCTGAGCTGCGTAGGAGGACTCCCACATCACCTGAACAGAGACACGTTTGCCTCGCTCCTGCTTTGTAAAAACTGTGAAAACCTCTTGGCTCTCGCCCAGGATTCCTTTGTTTTTCCTCCAGGTAAAAAGCATATTTGGCAGCGAGAGCTGTTTTCAGCCTGTTTGATGCTCTCCCTTCCGATTAAAACTCTACGAGGCCCCAAGGCATATCCAGTGATCACGAGCCGCTCTCTTGGCTAGACACACAGTTTTACTTGAATAGCATTATTGTTACATGACATAAAACGCAGGGGAAGGAAGACTGACTACTGCGCTGACTGAAATTTGGCCTACTAAAGAAGCTTTGGAATATCAAACATCAGAATTTCTGCTCTCAGCCAAGATGAACTAACAAGGACCAGATTTACTCTCCCACCAAAACAACTCGTAAGTGGACAAAACATATGAAACATGTGGTAGACATTAGACATCAGGCAATGAAGGACAGGCGTCCCTGAGGGACGGCAAACAAGCAAGGTGAACCCTCAGTTTATGGCTCAGAGAAGACCCCGAGCCCTGGTGAGGGTGGAAAGCCCAAAGCCTGTTAATCTACAGTGAGAAAGAAGACTGGGCGTCTTAAGGCAGACACTGATGGGGAGAGAGCTGACCAGACTGTCCTCAGGAGAAGGCCCTTAGACCTGGAATCACTCCACAATCCCTGGTACCTCACACTCCATAAGCACAATACCTCATTTCGCCCAGACTAGGAGAGTACAGAGGATACCCTGCAATATCCCGAGCAAGGGTTTGAGTCAACCTAACAGAGCTTTAAAAGAAGGACGACCCCAGAGAATCAGTTACTTTCTGCTGACCTAAGTGTGTGTCCAACAAAGCTTAGGTCCATTTATGAGCACACAAAATAGATCCTGCACCTAGGGTCCACATGCCTGGCACCAGTCTGAAACTAACAGGCTTTCAGAAGTCTAAGTGAGCTCAGACCACGATGGCCAAATTAGTCAGGCAAGCAAAACAGCTGGAGACGGGAGGAAGGCTAGCTCAGCAGCTAAGGGCAACTGATTGTTTCTGTTCAAGTTCAAGAGGTCCGAGCTACGAACCCAAATCTAACTTGTACCTTTGAAAAGTAGTGTACTGGCTGGTTTTGTGTCAACCTGACACAAACTGGAGTTATCACAGAGAAAGGAGCTTCAGGTGAGGAAATGCCTCCATGAGCTCCAGCTGTAAGGCATTTTCTCAATTAGTGATCAAGTGGGGAGGGCCCCTTGTGGGTGGTGCCATCCCTTGGCTGGTAGTCTTGGGTTCTAGAAGAAAGCAAGCTGAGCAAGCCAGGGGAAGCAAGCCAGTAAGGAACATCCGTCCATGGCCTCTGCATCAGCTCCTGCTTCCTGACCTGCTTGAGTTCCAGTCCTCTGGTGATCAACAGCAGTGTGGAAGGTGTAAACTGAATAAACCCTTTCCTCCCCAACTTACGTCTTGGTCATGATGTTTTGTGCAGGAATAGAAATCCTGACTGAGGCAAGTAGGGTGTCAGCATTGGAAAGAGCAGCAAGGAGGATTAATAGCAGATTCCTTGCTATAAAGAAAAAATGAGTGAGGTTGAAAACAGAACACTGGAAACTGTATCAACCTAGAACTGGGAACACTGGAAACTGTATCAACCTAGAACTGGGAACACTGGAAACTGTATCAACCTAGAACTGGGAACTCTGGAAACTGTATCAACCTAGAACTGGGAACACTGGAAACTGTATCAACCTAGAACTGGGAACACTGGAAATTGTATCAACCTAGAACTGGGAACCCTGGAAACTGTATCAGCCTGGAAGTGGAGACATCTCACTGTGGTGGTGGAGACACCTTGAATGTATAACAACTGAAAAATGTTTACATTTTTCTGAAAGTCCATAGAGTCCTGAGAACCTTAAGTATTAGAGAAACAAGGAACAGTAGACCCAATGAGGTACTCAAGTTTGCTGAAAACGGGTGAGAAAGAGAAAAAGCTTTGTAGCAGCCAGAGCAAACAGAACAGAGGTTAGCATGATGCTTTGCCTACCCAGCAGGGAGAACTGGAGCCCCCAGCAAGCATCTCCCTCCCTATCTCCTCCCTCCTCCCTTGACAGCAGCATCTTTAAAAGACCCAAAGGGGGAAACTGAACCAAGTGTTCAAAAACATTGTCCCTGAAAAATAAAATTTAGGATGTCAGTCTGTCTCAGTGGGTAAAGGCACTTGCTGCACACGTCTGAGGCCTCACATTCTATCCCCAGGATCCACGTGATAGGAGAGGAGAACCAACTCCTGAAAGTTGATTTCTGACCTCTATATGCATACTGTGTGGCACACGCACATCCACACACAAGGAAATTTGTTTATTGCAACAATTGTAATTTAAAAAATTAAAAATAAAGTCGCATGTGATCCAGGCAGTCAGCACAATAGAGAAAAAATTATTCATATCAACTAATAGAAAAAATTGTCGAAAATGAACACATGAGCAATATAAAAGCCCCCAGGAAGAAGAAAGAGTAGGATGTTTCTTAACCTAGTAAAAGGCATCCGCATGGCCCTCAGTGGACATCAGATTTAAAGGGAAAGACGGAGACTTTCCCCAAGATGCAATAATATATATATATATATATGCAATAATATATATATATATATATGCATGCAGTTAAATATATCAATGCAGTCTGCTGAGTCTGCTTAGTATTGTTTGTAGGACTAACTACTAGGGATTAGATAACCATTTAGAAGGTTCATCTCTGGGGAATACAATCTCTCTTGGCAGTTGATAATTGCCTGCAGCTCTTCATCTAGAGGTGGGGCCCTCAGATATTTCACCCACATACATTGAGATGTCAACTGGGGCTGTGGTTGTTCAGGTCTTGCTTACACCGCCATATTGTTAAGATTTTTATGGGCTTGGCTTCCCCCGTCACATCTAGAAGGCACAGTCTTGCTGCAGACTTCCTGGTCCTCTGCTTCTTCTAATCTTTCTGCTCCTTTTCCTTGGCAGTCACAAAGTCCTAGGGGTCTGGATTGTGTATAGACAATTAATTGGAGCTGAGCACCCTACAATCAGTTCTCTGCATTTTGACTAGATGTGGCTTTCTGTAAATGGAAGTTCTTGCCAGTGCTCAGACTTGGAGACAGAGGATCAGTATCTCTTAAAAAAAAACCCAAAAAACAAAAAACAAAAAAACCAGGCTGGGCGGTGGTGGCCCACGCTTGTAATCCCAGCACTCTGGGAGGCAGAGGCAGATGGATTTCTGAGTTCGAGGCCAGCATGGTCTATAGAATGAGTTCCAGGACAGCCAGGGCTACACAGAGAAACCCTGTCTCCAAAAAACCAAATCTAAAAAAAAACAAAACAAAAAACAAAACAAAAAAAAAAACAAAAAAAAAACCCAGAGAAAAGAAATGAACAGAAAATCTACACAAACATGAGCGCGCGCGCGCGCGCGCGTGCGCGCACACACACACACACACACACACACACATACACACACACACACATACACATACACACACACCTTCAGTCTTTGGAAGAAAGAGAAAGACATGGAAGACATATGGGAGAGGTCAAAGCGAGCTTGTTTCACATAACGTGGCTATATAGAAAATTCTGAGACTCCCCACAGCAAACTCCTAGAGCTAACAGGGACCACAAGGCCAGCATGCAAAAGCCAAGCACTTTTCCAGGTTCTAACAACCCCGGAATCTGTATAAATTTAATATATGATATCATTTACAATGAGGCAAATGAAATTAAAGGTAAAAACAGCACACAAAGGGATCAAAATTTAAAATGTAGGCTGGGTGTGGTAGCATATGCCTTTAACCCCTGCACATGGGAAGCCAGCTGATCGGATCTCTGCGCCTTCAAGGCAAGTCTGTTCTACAGCATGAGATCCAGGACAGCCAGGCCTACATATTGAGAACTTGTTTCAACCAACCAACCAACCAACCAACCAAATGAACAAACATTTTTTTTTCTTAAATTCAGGTGAAAGATTTAAGAACGCCCAATGAAGAAGCGGTGCTGGCCTTGTGGTGGCAGTGACAACAAGGTGGTCCTAGCCATGTAGTGCCACTGGCAGCAGGGTAATGCTGTTGATTTGGTAGTGCTTTCAGAGGGTGTCGCTGAGGAGAGACACCAGATCAAGGAGGCCAAATAGACAGTCCAGAAAGAGGTTCACATATCCACATTCCAAAGCACAAAGGGGCCTTTCCTACAAACGGTGCTAGGCCAGTCAGAGGTGCAAGATAAAAAGATAAGTATTGACCTAAGCTTCATGCCTTCCTTAAAACATTAACTCCAGTGGATCATGAACTCAGATATAAGATGTAAGATAATACACAAGAGAAGCTAGGGTCTAGGATTGAGTGCAAAGTTCTTAGGTTTGACACCAGAAGCTGACGTAGAAGAAGACAAATTTGTCGATCGGATCTCACAGGAATGAAAAGCTCTTTCTCAAGAGCTTACTAAAGAATGCAGAGAGAAGCTACAGACTTGCAGGAGATACTCAAGAACTACGGCCCTAACAAAGGGGCTTCATCTGGGAGACGAAAGGGACTTGCCCAGGAGGAAATGACTCCAGGGACATTTTATAGATATCCATGTGTCTAGACATATGGAAATATGGTCAACACTACTAGTTGTCAAGGAGACGTAAATTTCAACCACAATAAAATGTCACTATACATGTATCAGAATGGTTTTTAAGAAAAATATGGACTCGTGTCCTTGGTGGGAAGATAAAACAGTGCAGCAGCTCTGGAAAGGACTTGGGTAGGTTTTCAGAAACTAAAGATCCGTTAAAGATAGTGCTGGGTTCTTGGCCCTTCATCCTGGAGAGATTGAAATGCATTTTCACAGAAACCCTCTACACCATCACTCACAGCAGCTTTTTATTCATAATATCCAAAAACTAAAATGGGCCTAAAGATACAGGTCAGTGTTAAATCACTTGCCTAGCATGCAAGGGTCTAGGGTTTGATCTATAGCACGGTAAAAAAAAAAAAATGTTAAAGACATCCTCCCCAAATCCAAACACCCTCCTCTGCAGGAGAGGAGTTGAGCAGCCTGACCCATCTATACCAGGAACACCACTGAAGGGACGAAAGGAGCTTGTGGTACAGAGGTAACTCGGCTGGGCCGGAGGGCTGCAGGCAGGAAAACCAGTTTTGGGGTGCAGGTTGCCAGATCCAATTACAGAGAACAGCAAACTGCAAGTGTAGAGGAAAAAAATAGCAGGCATTGGGGCATAAGAACATTGAGGCACAACCTGGGTCTTGATCCTGGTTGTGGCTATAATGAAAATCCACATATCAGAAAATTGTAGAGAACTCTGCATAAGGCCAGGGGAACCAGGGTGCTCCCAGAAAGCTGCATTCATACCTATTTCCTGCGTTGAGGGGGATTTGGTGAAGTGTCAGCAGGGCATGTTAAAATTTATTTAAAACCTTTTTGGGTGTGTGATTTTCTGTGGTGTGTGTGCTTGTGTGCACCCTGAGGCAGGAGAGGATGTCAGGTACCAGGTTCTATTACTCTCTCTCTTATTCCCTGGAGATGGAGTCTTGTATCCAAATCCACCAGTGACCCTCCCATGGCTGCCCATCACAGCACTGACTGCATTATAGGCACGCAGGGCCATGCCTAGCCTTTTATGTGGATGTTGGGGAATTAATATGAGGATTAGAACTTAGGTCTCTAAGTCACCACAGTGAATGCTCTTAGGCAATATGTCATCTCCCAAGGCACTAAAACATTTTTATTTTACAACGTCTTGTGAATCTAAATTTACTTTAAAATAGAAAATTAAGGAAAGGAACAATATAAATGTTTGATTTGCACACACACAAAGCCTGAAATAACACATACTACCAGACCTAGGCATAGCACAGAAGGTTCTAGACTCTGCTGGAAAAGGACAACGGGGATTGAACCCTGTATGGAATGGGTCAGCTGGCAATGGTGCCACACAAGAAAATCCTAAGTACTTCTACTTTCTCATGGAACTCTATGTAGCATGTAATTTATATAATTTATAATAAGTGCAACATGTTGCAGGACCGTTTGTATGGAGAGCAATATGGTGCTTAGTGACAAAAGCCACAAGAGCCAGATTCGGAGAAGTAGACATGCAGAAATGAGGGTCCTATATCTTCACACATGGCACAGTACAGCTATCCATGCCCAACATGCGTAACAGCAGGAGTGGGGAGCCAGCAAAGGAGAAACTACGGTTATTGCTTGAATGGGAAATGTCCCCGACAGGTTCCTGTGTTTGAACACTTAACTTCAGCTAGGAGTGCTATTGATGAACACTGTAGAACCCTAGGGAGGTGGAACCTTGCTGGAGGGAACAGGTCAAGGTGGGTGGCCTTTGGGGTTTTATAGTATGGCCCCACTTTCTGCCTACTCTGCTTCCTGATCTACTATGTGTGACGCAGGCAGGAGTCCCAGCTGTGCTCTCCAGCCACCACGCCTGCTGCCATGACACACATCATAGATTGTACCTTCTTGAACTGCATGGGGAGACAAACCCTTCTCATGTTGCCTCTTCTCAAGTGTTTGATCACAGCAAAGGAAGAACAACTAATAGAGAAACTCAAAAGAAGATGGAAAAGAGGGAAGGGTAATGGACAAAGAAAATCAAGACTATATAATTAAATCTAATCACACGAATAATTATATTAAGTACAGTAGTTCAACCACCCTGTTTCAGAGGAAGAGAAAATGAAATTACATTAAAAAGCACAAAGACCAAGCTACATGCCTATAAACATATTTTACTTAATAAGATGTGAAAGGGTTAAAAGTTCAATCATGAATATATAAATGCATACCTTGCTACACTGATCAAAAGTTAATGAAACCATAGCAGGATAATTCACAGGAGAGGGATGGGGACAGGGACAGTGACCTCACAGAAACAAACACGTCAATTAATATGGAGCTCATATAAACTCTAAACAACCCAAACAGCAAACCAGTGGGGTTTCAAAATACAAGATGTAAGTTCCAGGAAAAATAAGTAAGCCTGCATTATGAAGGAAGCACCTTTTAACAAGCAGATGGAACATGAGTCAGGAACCTGAAGACTTGGGCAGCATTATCAAGAGACTTTATCTAACTGGGTTTCCAGAATGTTCCATCCAACTACACTCAACAGACTTTTGTTTTTTTATCTTATCATGTGTTGAGAAGCTTACCAAGATAACCCATGTTCTGCACTGTAAAATGAGCCTCAATGGCTATCAAAACTAAACATCGTATAAATGATGTTTGGTAATCTGGATAAACTTCAAACATTTGAAAAATATGTATACTTTCAATAGGTTAAAGGAGTCAAGATGAAATTAGGAATGTCTCTGGATTTCATGAGGTAAAAGTACATTTAGTAAGTGATGGGGAAGGAAGGCTTGAGGGAAGCCATATTACCATAAACCTACGCTGGCGAATCATATCTTTGACCTCAGCTCCTATCTTTAGAAAGTGCATGCTCTAATTTCTTCTTTGTTACTGGGATAAGACACTGACCAAAAGCATCTTAGGGGCAGAAAGGGTTCATTTCAGTGTCCAGGATACAGTTCATTGAGGGGACTCTGGGTCAGGAACTCAAGGCAGAAACTATGAAGGAACGCACTTACAGGCTCATGCTTTTATTTTACTCACTAGGACTACCTGCTTAGGTAATGGCACTGCCCACAGTGGGCTGATCCCAGTATCGGTTAACAAGACAAATCCCTACTGACAGTAGGAAATGAGAATGAAATTAGAGAGAGGATGAAAACCTGCATTCATGAATGAAACTGGAAGTTGTAATGATACAATGTTTCTCATCTTGGTGAGTGAGTGCAGAGCCAGAACAAGCCAGAACAAGAAATAAAGAGTGGAGACAGAGTAACTACAGGCAGCAGGTAATGAGAGTACAGGACCCACTTCCCAAACGATGCCTTCCTCTGAGGAAGGAGGTCTTGGGATTCGATTTGAGGGGCCTATGCTTGCTCATGTGGGAGAGCAGCACAGTCAGTTTAAGGTAAAGTTCCAGAAGCAGGAGGGTGTGCAGAGATATGAGGGAGCATGCTAGGCTCCTTTTCCCTGAAGGACATTCTAAAGGAACACTAATGATATAGGACATTCCCCTAAGAACACCTGCTCATTTAGCTGCTGACAGCTTTCTTACAACATCTAAAAAATTTAACCTGTAGTCAGGCTGGTCAGGGAAAAAAACAAAACAAATGACCAAGGTCCATGGTGAAAGAGGTCACGACTGTGGGTTTTCATGGCACATTTTATGCCAATAAAGTCTACAACTTACACGGCATGGACAGATGCCCCAAAGGTCAGAAACTACCAATGTTAAAAACTGCCAAAACTAAGGGCTGGGGAGATATCACCCTGGGTCAAAGAGCACAGGACAAGCATAGGACAAGCGCAGGGACATGGGTTCAAATCCACAGAAGCCCTGTAAAACGCTGAGCATGGTCAGGCATGCCTGTGGCCCCGGGCACTGTAGGGGTGGGGGTGGGGTGCTGGAGCTCGCTGGCTGCTAGTGTGGCTCCAGGTTCAGTGTGAAAGCCTATCTTGAGGGAGTAAAGTGTAGAAAGTTTGAGTAGGATACCTTAGTGCCCTCCTCTGCTCTGTGTGTATGGGTGTGTACATGTCTGTACATGCCAGGCACATTCTACATACACATACCCCAACCAAACAACAATAAAACCCAGAAATATCAACGTAACACTGTAACTATTAAGGTAATTGAATTTGTATTGAAAATACTCCCACAAAGGAAACCTCAGACATGGGTGGTTTTGCTGAGGGATTCTACTGAACTCCATATAAACTTCTAAGGACCAGGGGCATGGGCGTGTGTGCATGTGTATGTGTGTGTGCATGTGTGTCTGTGTGTCTGTGTGTCTGTGTGATTAGTTTCAGTATAATGCTACAACCAGACAAAGACACTAGAAGAGAAGCAAGTGGCTTCTGCTGGAAGCCAAAGGCCACACCACCATTTCTTGGGTTGTTGAGAGAAGCGAGGCAGGCTCAGATTGTGTCTGATGGGTGAAGATCTGAGGTGTACGGATTCTCCACTCTCCGGCCCCAAGTCTTTACCTGGGTGTGTTTCCCTGCATCCTTTGCCAGTTTAAATCTTAAAGGGAGAGTGCATGAGAGGCTGTGGAGAGTAGGGAGGAGTGAAGAAAGGGGATGGGTGTGGGAAGAAGGCTCCAGCATGACTGGACATGCAGAAACACTAGGGGTGCACACAGTTCCCAAGAAGGACTGCCCTTGTTCTCAGGTGGAGCCTAACCTAAGATGCCACAGTAAAACTTTATGTAAAGCGAGACTGCAAGCGGCAACATCCCATTAAGCTTGCAGTATATTAGTTCAATTTTCTTTTGACTTGGACTTGACATAAAAAAAAAAAAATGAAAACAAACACACCAGTCTTTGCTTGTTGGGGCATAATTCTTGCTGAGCGCATGGGAGGACCAGGCTTCGTAGAGAGCCAGCACTTCAGAAATGGGGCGATGTGGGTTTAGGGTGTGCCGTGAGTAGAACTGTGGTGCTGAACATCTGGGAAGGACACAGTGCTGGGACTGGGCAGACAGCAAGCTAGATGCAATACCTCTGCTGCAGGATCTCAAGCTAGATGGCCTGGACCTTGGTCGAGGTTTTCAAGTGCTTCCTTTGCCACTTGAAAAATCACACAGAAATCATAGACACAGCCGAGGAGGTTTTTGCAAGGGAATTCTGTCCTTTCTCTATGGGCCGGGACACTAAAGTCTTGTCAAGAAGCCTTAGCAATAGAGGGGATGGAGTTAGTCACTTGGAGAGTTAGGGCATGTGAGCTGGAGTGGGGGGAGGGGAGTTGCAGAAACAGGAGGGCCACAGCAGGTCTCAGGCAAGTGACATCCTTAGCTGGGACTGAGACGAGGGGAGGAGGCCCAGAGGCTCAGGCTTGGTGAGCAGTGGAGGCCCCAGGTGGGCCTCGGCACCTCCTTGGCGGGCATTCATGGTCACATTAGAGTCCTTGGAGTAGAAGGTCACTTCTGTCCTGTACAAAGGATGGTAAGATCACTGTATAGAGATGAACACGCCTGGTCCAGGATGTGTCTTGGGCCAGTGCCATGTTGGGGTTATAGCATACCACATTCAGCTCCCACTGTGAGGGCTGTGCTGGTGACCGAAACCCTTCTGGCAAACACCACTGTTGCTCCCCAGCAGGTCCCTGGTCCCAGAGGACAAGGCCTACCCTTTGTCACAGCACACAAAGCTCTGCAAGTCCCCAGACTGTCACCTCTCTGCCTACCTGCAGCACACACCTCAAAAGTTAATGACTTCACAGGACAACCCACCCTTACTAGGTCTCTAGGGTGGGGCTTGGCAAGGCCAGGTGGTCCCTGATGTTTGCTGTCCACTAGGCAGGTCCAACTGTGGGCATGTTGTCCAACCTGGAGCATGCTCACTAGCCCGTTCTGTGCCTCCTTTCTCTACCCCACTGTCCTGGCTGGCATCAGCTGACCCTCAGCAGTGTTCCCCATCAAATGGCCTTGTGTAGGGTCCTTCTTGTTCAGAGCATAGTGGCTGCTTCCTTCATGAACATCCCCTGTGAGCGTCCTCCATAAACACGGGAGGAAGCTGCTCTACCCTCCCGGAGTCTGGCATCTCTGGGTGTCTTGTCTACAGCATTTCATCAAGAGGCAGCTCTAAGCTGACCCATTCCCAGGGAGTGGCAAAGGGCTTTCAGGAGATGAGATTTGCCACCATGGGGTTTCTTTCAGTTTCTCCTTCCCCGCTAAGGGGGAAGAGGCTCTGCCTCTGTGGGTGTTTGCGCAGTCTCCTGCCTCACCGCTACTCAGTTTCTCTGCATGAAGAAATGAAACCGGGAGACTCTTCTCAAAGATCACTAGTTAGTTCTAGCCCACAACATTGATGGCCAGACCCCAGACCTACGGAGGGGTTGTGCATACAGCTGTCCACACTCAGGCTCCAGTATCCAGATGGTCTGTGGTTTCAGCCACCACACCCTCGCCCCATTGTCTACCTAGGGACTGTGATTCACACTCTATACTTGGACCATGCCGGAGGCAGCACCAGGGACTGGAGCCACAGCCAGCCTTGGTCCCTGGGAGTTCAGAGCTCCACGGTTGCCTCTGAAGGCAAATGCCTAGGAAGATAGGGAAAGGCTTGGCAGCTGAGTGGGTCCGAAGCCAATGGTCAGAGGGACACAACTGTCCTCTTCTCCAGCCGGTGGTGACAAAGCTGGAACAAGTCTCTTTGAGCACAGTGTGGTGGCCTCTATCTGTGATAGGCAGTGTGAATGTAGGGCATTTCTCAGAATTTGTGGTGGACAGAGAATCTAGATGGTCTGCAAACTGACATCCAGGTCTCAAGGGTTAAAGCCAGATATATGATGTGGGTAATGCCCTTGTCCTGAGGAAGTCTGTGGCAGTGTCAGATCCATGGCTGAGAGAAGTGGTGGGAGTAGGTGGGGTTTAGCTTCTCATTAGGCCAGGCTAGACCGGGTGACACCAACGGGGAAATGGCCTGATCGAGAAGCGGTCAACCATGGTCCTTTGACTTCCGTCAGCCTCAGAGAATCCCATTTGGGTTTTCTTGTCTTAAATAAAAGGATGGCTACTGGCCGTGGCTGGGCTGGGCTAGACGGCCATTAGCAGGAGCACAGCTTACTATTTTGCATATTGCCAGCACAACCCCTGTGTGTGGTCAGACAGAGGGCGCAAGCGTCAGGTCTGAAAGCCTGTTGGTTATAGGGCCAGAAGGAGTCAAGGCTGCTTTTAGATGACACCACCTGGAAACAAAGCGTGCTCTGAACCTTACGAGGAGAGTATGAGGACTGGGGCTCCTCCTTTAGCCATCTCCACAGTGACTGTCGTTTGAGGACATTTTTACTCCCGCTAGCTCCCCCCCAGCTCTGGAAGTCTTTACCACGGCTCTTTTCCCCACTGTGTTAGTCTGTGTATGGAGTAGGAGTGTGACCAGGGGCTCAGCTGGCACGGTACGAATGACTCACATAGCTCTTGTGGTCCCAGCTTCCCGGCAAAAGCCCTAGAAGGGCCAGCTCTGCTGAGAGTCCTCACAGGCAGGCTAAGGGCCTGCTTTCAGCTTCTGTCTAAGCAAACATTCAGTCATCTTTGACCTAACTTAATTTTTTTGGCATAAAGAATTATAAATATGACGTGCTTCACATGTGTAATTACAAATTAGGTTAGTGAGCCGGGTCTGTCTCAGGGATGAATGATTTAAAGAGTCCTGTAAACTTGCATTCAGTTGCTATATGACTAGGGGCTCTCCTCCTCAGCGTCTGCTCCAGAGCTGAGAATACACATGTGTGAGCATTCACAACAGCAGTGCCCATGTGTGTGAGCATTCACAACAGCAGTGCCCATGTGTGTGAGCATTCACAACAGCAGTGCCCATGTGTGCGAGCATTCACAACAGCAGTGCTCATGTGTGTGAGCATTCACAACAGCAGTGCCCATGTGTATGAGCATTCTCAACAGCAGTGCTCATGTGTGCGAGCATTCACAACAGCAGTGCTCATGTGTGTGAGCATTCACAACAGCAGTGCCCATGTGTGTGAGCATTCACAACAGCAGTGCTCATGTGTGCGAGCATTCACAATAGCATTCACAGAAGCCAGAGGTGGAGAGCAACCAAGCCTGCCTGTGGGGAATGAGAAAGTGGCATGGGGGCCGTACAGTGCAACATGGGGGCCATACAGTGCAACATGGGGGCTGTACAGTGCAACATGGGGGCTGTACAGTGCAACATGGGGGCTATACAGTGCAACATGGGGGCTGTACAGTGCAACATGGGGGCTGTACAGTGCAACATGGGGGCTGTACAGTGCAACATGGGGGTTGTACAGTAGAACATGAGGGCTGTACAGTGCAGCATGGGGTCTGTACAGTACAGCATGGGGGCTGTACAGTGCAGCATGGGGGCTGTACAGTAGAACATGGGGGCTGTACAGTGCAGCATGGGGGCTGTACAGTACAGCATGGGGGTTATACAGTAGAACATGGGGGCTGTACAGTACATGGGGGCTGTACAGTGCAGCATGGGGGCTGTACAGTACAACATGGGGGCTGTACAGTGCAGCATGGGGGCTGTACAGTACAGCATGGGGGCTGTACAGTACAACATGAGGGCTGTACAGTGCAGCATGGGGGCTGTACAGTGCAGCATGGGGTCTGTACAGTGCAGCATGGGGGCTGTACAGTACAGTTTGCATGGCTCCGTGGGCGTGGACACAGCACACTGACAGGGACTACCTTGTATCCACACCACAGAGATGAGCCAGGTTCACAGGACAATGTGATTAAGCCCATTTATGACAACTGTCCCAAGCCAGAAAAATCGATACAGCTGAGTGTCTATATAGGCCAGGAATAAGTGCAAACTTTGCTTTGGGGTATTGAAGAAATTTTGGAACTGTACATAGGAGTCACATATCCTGTGAACACATACACACACACACACAGACACACACAGACACACACACAGACACAGACACACACACACACACAGACTGATGAAAGACTTCTGTAAGAGTTCTTTACCTCTGCCTCAGCTTCCTCCATGAAGATCTCCTAGCATACAGAAACTCCCAAATCCAGTTTATGCTCTCTATGGGGAACAAGTTTGCAAATACTTTATTAGCATGGAAAAGAGCCCATTCACAGTTACAGTCACAGAGATAAGCAGGAGGTTTGGGGCTGTATCACGGGTGAGGTCAGAAGCCTCAGGATGGCTGTGTTCATCCTCAGGGAACCATGAACTGTACTGTCAATCAACCCTGGCTACCCAGGTTGGGAGACTCCAGGGCAGGCAGCTGGACCCCAACTATCTGGGCGGCTGCTCAGTCTGCACTTGATCACGAGGACAAATTTGCATACTTAACAGTCTTTATCCCAAAGTCTCGGGTCAGAAACGAAGCAGATAATGGGGGTTGTTCTATGTTGCTGTATTTCTTTCTCATATTCTATAAGTCTAAGAAAATCTACCTGTCCTTAAGGCTTGGTCACTGAGGAGATAAGAGGAACACACACAACCACCCTGGTGGCGTTCCTGCTGACCTGCTCAACCTGCTTGTTACAAGTGAATCTAGGGATTCCACAACATTTCCTCATTGATGAAAATCAACCTAAAAGGTTCAAAAAACCAATAGTGCTATTTACATAAACCCAGATTCCTGGGTAGAGTTCACCCATTTGTGTGCATTTGGAGAGTTATAACATTTTCCTGTTGGGGTTGGGGGAAATGGGGAACAGCACTTGCTGACTGGGGCAGCTCCCAGCACCTCTCTACCTTGCACAAAGCCACTGTCCTCAAAGCCCAGCTGAGCCAGTCCCCAGACCAGCAGGGGACCAGGTAGCTTCAGAGTCGTTCTGCACACACACAAGTCTGTTGTTCCCTTAGACCCAGAATCCTGGATTCACCCAGAATCCTCACGATTCACCCACAGACCAAAGGCTCTGAATATAATAAGCTGTCCATCACCTCCAGCATTGCCCTCTGTTGGGCAGGCTCTGTGAGCTTGTGGCAAAGTTTACTTTAAATAGCCCCAGGGTAGCATCCTGGCAGGTGACTCTAGTGCTATAAGTCACTCTGTAAACCTCTTAGTAAAGGATGCAAGGATTTTGGCATTGGAGTCCTGGAGAAAGAATGTTGTTTTGGAGATACTAATGGCAATCCCGAGTCTCCTTGATCTTTGAGAATCTTGATGAGTTACTTGCCAGAGCTTAAAGAGGGGTCCACGTGGGGGAAGAAAAGAGTGGCAGTGGAGCAAACGGAGGGGGGGCCCTGGCTATGTCATCTGAAGCCCACACACTCGCCTGCCAAAGCAACAGGAGAGCATGTGGGTGGTCAGAGCCTCACCCAGAATCTCTCTGAGTGAAAGTATTTTGGCGTAAGCAGAAGTTCCTTCCCCACCTAGCCTGGATGAGCATTTTTGAAGTACTTTGTTTACAATGCTCCGAGAACACCACCAAACATCCAGTCTCTCTCGGGAAGAGCAAGGCACACTTCTTCCTGTGTTTAGACGACACAGAAACAACCAGAGCCACATAGCAATGCGCTTGTTACAGACCCCGAGTTCACTCACACTGTAGCAGAGCGACACACAACCACTCTTCCACAGACTGTCCAGCCAAAAAGGAAAAAAAGAAAAAAATACTGCTTTATTGGATCCATCTCCTAACTACAAAGGTAGCCGACACAAATATCAAACGCTTGCTTTCATGTGACAGTCTAAGAATGGATCATGCAACTCCATGGTGCTAATGAACACAGGGTACATACTAGAGCAGGCGGGAGGCGGACTGCAGGCAGCCAGGGGCTGTGTGCACAAGGCGGAGGGCAGCTCTTCACAGTCTGTGAAAACGTTCAATATGGCTTTCAGACATTTGTTTCTTTCTGTGAGTTGGAAAAGGTAAGCCACCATCGTACAGACAGACATTTTGAAGATGCATCTTCCTGTGAGAGAGCTTTCCTGTCATGAGTCCGTCTGTCTGGGAGTAACTTAAAACTTCCACCCACAGGTGCAATTCAGGCATGTTCCATTAGGGGGCATCAACTCCTAAGGCACGATCATTAAACATGTTTTAATTAAACCATGCTTTTTTTTTGGTTATAAGAAATAATAGGTCACTGCTAGTGGCTGTAATAAGCAGCTAATTACACAAAGCCGACACCAGCCTATCTGTTACCAGTAACTAATCTGAAAACACATGATCCACAGACTGCATTTAGAAACATTATTTTTGGTAATTGTTTTCTTAGATGAAGCAGAAAGCTATAAGGCTTCTGTGAAATAATAATCTTATAATTGAACAAATATATTACACTCCTTTTGTAATGGTTATTTACAACCACTTTCAGATTTTGCCATTTGGTAGCTGATGGGCTTTGAGCACAGTTGTAGAGTGCTCAGTAACTGCATGAGACAAGAAAGGCCACCTGCCTGGACAGAGGTGACAGACCCTGATGGAAGGCGACGGGAAGTCAGGTCTGAACTCTGCAGTACATTCTCAAGGTGGATACTGGTTATTGCTAACGTGAAAGCCTTCTGGGCACAGATTGCCCTGTGCTATCTCCGTCCGTCCTTGGATATCTATACATAAATATATGCCCATATGTACATGCATGCAAACACAAGCTCTGTCCTGTAGCAGTCAGGTTCTGTTCTGTCCGGGACCCTGTCTTGTGCTGTTCAACCTCCTTCGTTATGTTCGAAGCTGGATTAGGAGCACGAAGCCCTGCATGCTATTATCAACAAACCTGCGGTTTCGGTCACACAGAGGAGGGGGCTGATTATGAAAGAGCCAATCAGACAGGCTGGAAGACCTCTAAAAATGCACTGGGTAAGGCAGGCAAATTGTGTAGGGCAGCCAGAAAAGCTAGAGATAAACAGGAGGCTGTAGCTTGTCAGAATTACAAAGGATTTGTAGCTATCAGTTAATACAAAGGATTAAGCCTCCAATGGAAGTGTTTTTTAATAGCTTTGGCTCCCACAAATACTCTCATGGTAGGAAATTCAATGTTCACTTCCATATGCCCTTGTGAGGTGGTCAGACTAAATAAGGCACTTCCAGTGTTTTAATCCAGTGGGCAGGAGAGTCAGGCTTGGGGCCAGTCTGCCACACAGTGGGCCAGCGTCTGCCCCTGGCTTCGCTGGCCAGCCCTTCTCTTTCCTTGAGATGGTGTTTCTTTCTGGAGACGCCCGTGGGCCCCTCTCCTGCTCCTCCGTCCTGTTGGAGAGCTACTTCTTCAGACATATAAGCTCCTAGCGTTCATTCGGTAAGCTGGGATTTCTGAGTGGTACCAGATGTGGGTCCAGTTTATCTCATCAAAGTCTCGCTTGCTGAAGCGCGGTTGTCTGCACTGAGCCAGCTCCTCACAGCTTCTGCCAGCTCCGATGTGCTGAATTAGGAGTGGGGGATCGTGCTGGAGAGGTCGTTACGTATGATCTCATTTACTGCAAGAAAAGGAGAGGAGCGAGTGTTAGGGAAATGGTGCCTTACTGCCAACCTTCGAGTCAACAGGGGGTGTGGGGATGCCAACAACCACATTTCTAATGGCTTATATTCCAGCTGTGACGCTTCGATGCCGCAGAACACCATCTCCAGGACAGGAGTCAACTCCAGGATGTTCCCTAAGTTTGTAAAACAAAACATCGACACACCATAACATCTCCTGGAATGTGCCCAGTGGAGGAGCCTGAAGGTAGTGGGGCCCACTACAGCCACGGGCCTCCCTTTGTTTGCCGCACTGCATTTGTTTTTCTGAAGAGGGTCAAGTCACACTGGCCCCCACAAGCCAGTGATGGCCACTATCTGTGTGTGATTTTTGGCAGATGGACAGGAAATGAGAGAAGCTAGGAAGGCCATAGCCAGCAAACAGCACAACACCCCTCCCTCTCCACCCTGCCTCTCTCTGCCCAGCCACCTGATCCACACTGAGATAGGAAATGTCACTGGGCGGCTGTCACCATGTCCCATTTTTCTACCAGAGCGGGAAGGCAGGGCACCCACGCTGACGTCAGGGAACCGCCTGGGCTTCCCTTCCCCATGGGCTGGAGCCCCCGCCTGCCCGCACCTAGATAAGCCCCTGGAGCTCACCCTCGGAGGCCCCAGCCTGTCTGAGGACGCTTCCTGGAGCCATCAGGGGGCGTGTGTTTCATCACCACTCCCTTCCCTAAGCTGCCTTTCAACACCCCTTCCTCAGCAATAGTTTTAAGAATAACAATAATAAAACGCAGTTGGGGGAACCAGGAATTGTGTCATGAGAACTGATAGCAGAAGGAAGCCTGGCAGCACACAAAGCCCAGCTGGTCCCCAAGAGACTTACGACCGCGAGGTTCCCCATACAGGGCCATTGCCGCTCCGGGACACCCTGGGTTTGCTGTTCCCTCAAAAGTTACAACTACAAATAGGAACCACGGCTGCCTCCTGGTCAGCTTCTTGGAGATGGGGTGGGGCTGTTGGCCCTCCACTCTGTGGAGCTCCAGGATTGATCTTGACCATAGCACCAAGCACACTGTGGAGAGGTCCCACCCTTTGGTGTGGAAAATACCAGAAGGTAGGCACGCTCCCTCTGGCCCTGTGACTTCTCAGCCACTAATGAGGAATAACAAGGCCCAGGTGCTCACAGGCTGGTCTGGGACCAGCAATCAGGACTCAACTTGTCCCTGGAGTGCGCCCTGGGAGCTCCTTAGCTACCAACATTTTCCATGACACCGGAGTGTGGGTGCGGGGTGGCTTCACAGCCCTGAGAAGCAGCAGCTAGGCAGCAGGGACCCCAGGGGACCAAGGGTTGTCTGCTCTGTGCAATACGAGCCACTGTCACAGGTCTCTCCCGGGGCCCTCCTGAGTCCACACGTTTTTTCTCACTGGTCTCTTGCCAACCTCTCCAGGCTGAACTTCATGTTGGCTCCCAACATAGGCCAGGGATCCCCAGCATTAAGAGGCGGTTAGCGGTTAACTCTTCTCCTCTGCTAGCACAGCCCTCCTGTAGGCAGCGCCTGTCCAATTTATATTCTGCCTCTTCAGAGTCCAATCAAAGAACAGCTGACAAAGAATGGCCACACATTTTATTTCTTTAGGCTCTCTCTCTCTCTCTCTCTCTCTCTCCCCCCTCCCCCTCTTTTACGGTGAAAAATGGCTTGCCTGAAATTAGGATTTCTTGGGGCCAAGTTAGAAGGGCTTAGATACTTGAGGAAGCACAGAGATATGTGCAGAGGCTTTCTGTGTGGAGGCGGGGACAAGCCACAGCAGCCTCCCCTGTGCCACACCCATCTTTGTTCCAGTGACAGACAGCTTCAGTCTGACTGCCAGGGAGTCCCATTTGTCTCACACGGTCCCCAAGCCTTGAGTGTATGAGGACTCTGGGTGGTCACTGCCCAGACGTGGTTCACAGGTAGGGGCAGAGTTGGGACAAGCACTGTCGCCTGGAACTCTGGACTGGTGACTGTCTCTGAGCCTCAGGCGGACATGTGGGGCTGGGAAAGGAAGTGTGCAGAGTATGACATGCCAAGGCGAGGAGCAGAGCCACCGTTCAGAGGCAGAAGCGATTGCATGGGCTCCAGATATGTTTTAACTGTGACTCTGTGCAAGAAGCCAGACGCCATTCAAACACAGTACACGGAGAGGATGGGCATCATGTTGCTCATTTACATGGTAGGATAGATAGAACAACAGACGGGTCCTTGTGTTAGCGGTGCTTAATAGAGAAGAGGAGTCTGAAGAACAGTACTGAGAGAAGGATGTGTGAGGGGAAAGGTTGAGAAGAATGAGGCAATCCTGAGGGGTAGTGACGGGAAAGGAGGGATATGAGGGGTGCTGGTGGCGAGGAGGAGAGGCGGGAAGATAGGATGGCAGGGGCTGAAGACGAGGTTCAGGGAGCAAGAGCGCTTAGTGCTCAAGTGTGAAGACTCTCACGTTCAAGGCCCCAGCTCCGCACACTCCTGTGAAAGAGCCCAGCAATGTGGGGTGCAGGGACAGGAAGATCACAGGGGCGGGATAGCTGCCTGCCTGGTCAGGTTCACTAGGACCCGACTTCAGATTTCACGGGAGTGAGGTAGAGATGGGGAGGGATGCCCTAATCTTCCTCTGGCCTCCACACAGGCCGAGGCATGCAGCCACACATACATTTTTCTCTCTCTTTCTGTCCCTTTCTCTCTGTCTCTGTCTCTGTCTCTCTCTCTCTCTCTCTCTTTCTCACACACACACATATCCTTGTCTTTCTGTCTGTCTGTCTCTTTCCCTCTCTTTCTTTCTTCCTCTCTCTCTCTCCCTCCTTCTCTCTCTGTCTTTTTCTTTTTCTTTCCCACCCTTTCCCTCCCCCCCTCTCTCATACACACACACACACACACACACACACACACACACACGGAGGTCAGAGGAGGTATATTACTGATGAGAGAAGGGAGTCTGAGAAACACTAAGATATAAGACACAAGGCGCTCCAAGGAGCGGGGACAATTTAAGAGAGAAGCCCGAGGGATGGAACAATGGGAGGAGGGAGGGAAGTCTGAGGAATAACTGTGTGGCCTGAGCTAGGTGGTGGTGGCCCATGAGATATCTGAGGAGTCGTAACAATGGGGCAAAAAGAAAGTCTGAAGAGCAGCCATGACAGATGGGAGCTGTGAGGGACAAGGATGATGAGGATGACGGACGGTCAGACATCGAGCAGAACAGCTGAGAAGCTTCTAGTTACTCATGGGCCTGACAAGACCACAAGAAATTGCTTTAAAGGTAAAAGAGGAAGAAACATGAGCTGTGGGCTTCCCCCTGCTGCCCACTGGGACACCTGAGCCTCAAAGGGAGAGCCCTACTGAGAGATGGGAAATTACTCAGTGGTCCTCAGCCACACGGGTCCCCAGCTGGCGGCAGCAGTAGGCCACCAAATGTCTACTGGGCTTTCTTGTTTGGGGCTAAGCACAGAGTTCTCAGAAGAGCTCAAGCCCTGTCGCTGTGCACCTGTTGTATGGGTTCAGGTCACTGACCAGCTTTCCTGCCCCAATGCTTGTGGCTAGAAGTACATTCCACTGTTTCCCTGACTCTCCATGTCCAGTTAGGATCATGAAGTTCCACAAGAACAAACATCCTCCAGTGTAAGATGGTCCCCAAAGCTGCCTACAGGGCTGAGTGGGACACTGAAGATGGACACCTGCTTTGTAATGGCATTCTGGGAGAGAGAGTGTGCGAGCATGAAATGCCACACAACTATAGTCCATGTCTGTGAAGTCACCTGTGCTTCCATTTAATGGGTGGGTAAGGGACACACTGAGGTAGTGTAGTCAACAAATGGCTGGCCCCCCCAATTCTTTCCCTGACCAAGCACTGACCCCCCAATTCTTTCCCTGCCACCACTTTCTTTTCCATGAGGTCACCACCCCAGGTCCCTGTCAGCCCACGTATCCCTGGCTCTGCTGGTTCCTCTGGGGTGGCTTTCTCTCTGATACAGCTGTGGCGATGACACCCACGAGTTCCCACCGTGTCTTCTCTCCACTGATAATTTCCATCTTCTTATTCAGCTTTTCCACTGACACGAAGGCTTCTCTTTATAGAGGTGTTTTGAACTGCAGGTGACATGTGACCCTTACAACTTGCCTGAAAGAGGAACCTCTGCTCACTTAGTCAGATGTCCCTTAACAGGATGTGGCAAACTGTTAGACCACAATTCAATTTAATAAGTAAGAAGGTTTTTTCCCTTATATTCGATTTTCTCTAAAATGCTCCTAAGGTGGAAACTATTGCCTTTTTTTCTCCCTCTAAAGTATGCGTGTGGCACTTTGAATTAGTACCATAACCTGGGATGTGCCCACAGGCTGTGTGTGTCCCTACGAATCACATCTACACACCCACGCTCACACACTCCCCTGTGTGCATGCCTGGAATTGAGAGAAACGGAAAGTCAGCAATTTTTCTTTTTTTCAAGTATAAAAACTAAAGAGTTGAAAGTGCAAGCGGAGCTCTCTACCTGTGCTGGGGGCACCTGTAAATCTTAATGAAGTTCTGAGCCTTGCACAGAGGCATCTTGGCTAGCCACTCACAAGCTGTGCAAATCACCCGCTAGGCAGAAAGTCCTCCCCAAGCGAGGCAGAGTCCTCCCCAAGTGAGATTACCCTGCTTGCGGACAGCTACTGCCTTCTGCTTTATTATAGAGCACTCTCAGGTGCCCAAGAGAGTCAGACCTTGGGTCACTTGTGGGTTTTTGTGTAACTGCCGGGAAAACTGTCAGCCTACCAGTGTTCCCAAGAGCAGACACACGGCTGCCTCTAGCGTGGCCTCTGACGGAGAAAGCTTTCAGGTAAAGTCTTTTGGCATTTTATGAATTCCTGGTTTCTAGAATCGAGGAAGAGCCTTCCATCAAGCTTTAAGGAATGAACAGTTATTTTGGCCGTCATTTATTCACCTTTTGTGGGGTCAAGGCTCCTGTCTGTATGTGGGTAGGGGTGTCCGTGCAGCAATCATAGGAGAGAAAAAGGCAGATATTGAAGTAACCAGTTCTGCTATGGAGAGACTCCAAAGGTCAAGTGGTGATTGTTGGCCTTTGTTCTCCGTCTACCAGCAGTGACGCTGTGGCCTGTGCAGCTGCGTCTAAGTCTGTGCCTTCCGTAGCCCAGAGTCCCACCAGCCCTCCCCTCCCGCTGCCTGTGTTCCCGCTGCAAAGTCCACAGGGTTAGATGAGAATTTAAAAAATACACTGCACCAGGAAACTCAGGAAAAGTGTAGATTGGTTACTCAGGGCCTGCTGAGAAAGTGACAGAGGCAGAGGGTCACGGTACCTAAGGGGGTGCAGGCTTCTGAGATCCTCTGGCCACTCCCACCCTCCTGACTCTCTCTCACCATCCCCCATCTTCAAGGTTTTTCCTCACAGAGCTCCCCAGGGCACAGAGTTCCGGTCTCTGAGGCAAGGCTTCTATTTACCTTCTTTCCCTACCAACTGCATCTCTTAAACTGGAACAAAGCACTGAGCGCCCGCCCGCCTGCCGTGCCACCATTGCCAGCTCACGGTGAGCACTGGCCTCTGACAGGCTAAAACGCTGGGTCACTGGTTTGTTTTAGTCAGCTCTTCCATACTTAGGTCAAAGGTGGGCAGACTGAGGTGAACAACCAAAGGACCACGGGAAGCCTGAGCTGTCCTAGAGTCCATATTTCTCTTCTATTGGGCAGACAGCCAGCGAACAAATACACTCCAGAGATGCAGATAGTTTAAATTGGTGCTGGGGAGAATATGTCAATGGCCTCCTCCCTCATAAACCTCCTTCTCGAGGCTGCAGTGTGGAGGGGCTGAGGCTGGCGGGCAACTCTTGCATGTGAGCAGTCGGGATGAGTTGAGGGAAGCTTTGAAAGAAGGCTCCCTCTGCACAGGATTTCTCAGTGGGGACACCTCTGCTTCCTGCCTCATTTTAAAATGTGACCTCCTCCTCCAATCCTCAACCCAGCCCACCTCACACAGCAACAGACCTGCAGACTGACACCGTATGTGTCTGCGTTGGGACTCCGCAGAGAGCAGCAAAACCCCCCGCTGTGAGTTACAGCAGAAAGTAACTGTCCCAGAGGAAAACCTGGCACCTGAAGTCTAGCTTATCACTGAGGTGCAGGATGTCCTGCAGAGACCAGAATAGGGGTACGAAGAAACCCTAGGAAGCCTGTGAGAAAATCCCCGGCACTGTTGGCAGTAAGCACAATCCTACCACAGATTTCCTGGGAGCTAGGTGAGGCCTCACCCAAATGTGAGTAACCTGTGGGAAGACCTTTCTTCAGAAAACCCACCCTGGGCATGGGAAAACCTCGGTGTCGGGAGGTGTGACAGTGAAGGTGGAAGCTGGCATCACCCCCCCCCCCCTTTTTTAAATATCCTTCAGCCATGTAATGGAGAGTGAATGTCTCCACTCAGGGGCAATGGCTGCCTGCTTCCACTGAGTACCTGGTCTCGCTTCCCTGCTAACTCATCTAATGTCCACCATGTATGGGATGACCAACTCATGAATTTCATCTCGTGTGGCTCTCAGGAGTCCTATGTCACTGTGAATCTTACTCTGAAGACAAAACCTAGTGGTCAGGCTGGCTGGTCCTCAGGTAGAGAGGGAAGGTAAGGAGAGGTGGGAAGCAGCCTTGGGTGTGGGAGCTCCCAGACTGTCATGAGCGGTTGTGACTCTCTTAGGGAATATAAAAGTATTTTCCAGGACAACATGGTGGTGCGTGCCCACCGCACTCATCCAAGTCCCCGGCTGTGACAGTCACAAGGGTGCTAGTGTTCTCTGGTGGATTTTTTAGTTGCTGTCAGGGGGAAACGGAAAAGCCCCGGCAGTGGATTGGAAGTCACAAGGTCTGAATCAAATGCAAAGCAGAGCAGCACCGCACTCTTCCGCCAAGCCTGTGCACAGGGCTCAAAATGGCTACCCAGAGGCTGCGCAGCCTCCCCTTGGCCTTCCGGATGTGATCCCCCAGATTCCTATCTGTGTCCAGGTGTGTCTCGGTTATCAGAGAAAACATCCGTGCTTGGTTTTCAGGTCAGTGCTAAGGTTAGCTCTGTGAGCCTCTTTCTTGCCAGATGCAGCCATGAGACCTGGGCTAACTGGGAAATGGCGGTTTGACAGAGCTGAGCCGCCTCTACCTGGCCACCCACATGCCCACACTTTCCACTTGTCCCTCTTTCTTGGTGGGACTGTCTGAGGCCCAGCAGGGACCCAAACGCATTAAGAGGCCAATTGAATACCACCAGGCTGGGGAGGGGGCCGCCCTCAGCCTGGGGAATGAGGAACCGGGAGAGACAGGTAAAAATATTTTGGGTGATATTCAGATGCTTGATTCTCATTCTTAGACCCGATATTCAAACTTAAAGAATTAGAATTCACCAATTTCAGGTCATGTGACGGTGTTACTTTCACATTTAAAACATTTAATAAACATAGATAAGGGCCACGCTTTTAAAAACAAACCAAAATGACACTGCTCAGTTAGTGACACAGAGCCTGCCCCTTCAGCAGTTGACTCCAACAAGGCAAGGGCTGCCTGCAGGCATGAAGGCGCCTTCTCTGAGTAGAGGGTTTTCCTCAGAGTTCTAGCTTCAATTCACCCTTACCACGGAACCCCTCATTAGACCATGGACCTTCCCACATGGCTTGACACACTGCATACATAAACACACACCACAAAAGCCATGGCCACTCGCTGACTCCATTTTCCTCCGAGGGACAGAAAAAACAATGCGTGTTTTCCCCAGACTTCAAGCCGTTGAGAATATTTTTATTTTTAAGAGAAGCCAAAATAACTCTGTAAAGAATAAAACCAGACAGGAAGGGCATTCTCTCCCATCCCTATGACTAAAAGATAATTACAAAAAGTATTGTTAACCTTCCCAGAAAATGCACCTTTAGCTAAAACCTGGAGCTAAACTTAGACCTGGAGCCTGAGGAGAGAGATTTAAGTGAGCGGAACCAGAAATGCCTAAAGCTGACTTCCATTCCTAAATCCCGTCCCTCTAAGAAGCGCCTTGCCTTGGCCGCCTCGACCGCTTACGATGTGGTGGTTCTTGGAATGAGAGAGACCTGAAGTGATGGCGGCTGAAACTCTTAGTGAACACACATTTCCGTTGCTTTAACTTTCATTTCCAGGGGGCATGATGTGTGCATTTGCCTCTCTGAGTTCTCGGTGAGCTGCTGCGTGAAGAGTTCTTGCTGCTTCTAGATATTGTGTGTACAGACTCCGGTCTTACATGAAGTACTGTATTACACAGGAGCAAGGGAAGATCAGGCCGTGTGAATCAGAGGTCAGAGGACAGGAGGAGGGAAGAGGAGCTGTGTGTGTTAGTGCAATTGTCAGTGTCCAGATGCCATCCAGGGGTGGCTCGGGTCCACGCTCCTAGACTTTTAGATTTCTCAAGAAGGCACAAGCTCCTAGAACAGTGGTTCTCAACCTCTACGTCATTCAGCTCTTCTGCATATCCTATCTTTACATTATGCATTATTAACATCAGCAAAATTACAGTTATTGTAATTGAAGTATGAAGTAGCAACAAAATGAATGCATGGCTGGGGGTCACCACAACGTGAAGGCTGTGTTAAAGGGTCGCAGGAGTGGGAAGGTTGAACACCTCTGCTCTAGAGACTCCTTCATAAGTGCACACTTGGATTGGGTGTCCTCCTGTGACCAGCAGTGGCTGGGTCTGTGCCAGGTCTGTGAGCCAGGCAGGGGACACATGTTATCAATGTGTGTCATGACCACCTCAGCATGGAAAGCTCACACCTTCGGCACGTCCGAATGTGGTCCGTGCTTCTGTGTTTCTCAAAGTTGCTGTGGGAAGCAGTGGAAGTGGCACAGCTCCTCGACTTTCATTAAACAGCAGGCGGCCGTCTTCCCTCCGTGTCCTGCACCTATCTGGGCTTCCACTTATTTTTATCTTTTAATCATAATAAGCCACTGCCACGGGGCTTGCTATTTTCGGAAGGGGAGAGAGGGACAGCGGAAGGACAAGTGACAACAAGTCACGGTTTTAATAAAACATGACCCTCCACCTGGAGCCTGGCTCGCTCTGACTGGCGGGCGGGCGGGCGCTGCTGCTACACTGGACTGTCAGCGGTTAAGACGGAATGATTTTCCTACCGAAGGTAGCCTGCTTCCCTATTTAGCCTGAAAACTCCCAAGCACGCAGACGGCCGTGTGGAAACTCCAGCGGGGCTGGCCACGTGGCGGGAGATTCCACAGGCCTGGCCATCCAGCTGATGCAGGCTGGAGAATGTTTCCATATCATCTGCAATGCTATTTTATCTGTGCCAAACTCCATTCAGCAATTACTCAACAGCATCATTAAGCCACCAGCAAGTACTTTTCCCCCCACAGGGCTTTCCTTGTGTTGTTAGAAAACACAAAACCAAGTCCCCCAAATTATGAAATTACCATTCAATAGAATTAATAGAATTGAAAAAGAAAACGAAAAAAGTTTAAGTGAAACTATAGCCTGTGACCCTGAAAAGCGACGAGTTTAAATTTCCACTTTGGCTTCTTCAAGTTGCTCTGGCCTGTTCGGCACGGGCCAGGGTCTTGGCGCAAAGACAGTGGCATGCTGTCCTTCCTTCTCAGCACACTAGAAGAAACAGTGGGATTCACATGGTGCTGTTTTGAAATACAGAGTGAGAAAAAAATCAAGGTAGCTGCATCAAGATGCAGAAGCCACCCTCCAGTAGCCTGGATCCCACCTGGAGCTGGGGGAGACTCCAGCTGGGTGTCCCCAGTGGCGGTAAGTGTGCTGGATTCTAGAAGGTCTGCTCATTCAGCAAGGCAGACAGCTCCAGGCTGCCTGTTTCCTGTGTTTATGGGGGGAGGGGCCTGCTTCCTTTGACCTTAAACTAGAGCCTCAGATTACCCAAGAGGTTATCAGTAATTCTGTCGGGGAGTGATCGCTTTCTGTTGTGTAAGCAGTCACTCATGAAAAGGCACTGAGAGAGACGATGGGATTTGATGTTGAACAACCCAACAGCCTTGGCCTTTGGCTGGGACAGATGAAGAGGGAGTGTGTCTGTCCTTGACGAGAAGTGTGTGTGTGTGTGTGTGTGTATGTGTGTGTGTGTGTGTGTATAACCCACCTTACTAGTCCCACATCTGTTGGGACAACTCCCTTTTGAAGATTAGTGCCTCTCCAAGCAGGCACCAGAGTGCTCCGGAGATATCAGTAAAGTGCTTATCGTGCAAGCATGAGGACTTGAGTTTAAAACCCAGGACCCCACCAATAGCCATGGGCTAGGGAGTGTACCAGATGGAGGGGTGAAGAGTCAGAGACAGGAGGATGCCTGGGGTTCACTGGCCTACCAGAAAGTCCTAAGCCAGAGAGAAGACTCTCTCAAAAAGTAAAATTGTTGGCTCCTGAGAAATGACACGTAAGGTTGACTTCTGGGATGAACTCACACACACACACACACACACACACACACGCACACGCACACGCACACGCACACGCACACGCACATGTGCACACTTGCACACGCACACCTACCTCTCAATCTACCTCTTGGTGTAACTGACCCATTTTCCATATGAGGTGAAGGCAATGTGGGTACCCATGTCTGAAACTTCTAGGACCTGGCATTACTACCCTATGGCCTGACATCCTCCACATTTCTGAGCCACAGAGCCCCTACTCCTCATGCAGCCCAGTTGGTCACAGTGACTGTAGCTTGGACTGGGGGACTCTGTTCCAGCCATACCTTCTAAGGGTGTGAGGAAGGGTCAGAGCACTCCTGGGTTCTGGTTGGTCCATAGTCGTGACACTGTTCACAGAGGAGACCAGGAGAGCCTGAAGCTGTGTCTGTTCTCATGTCTCAGCAAGATGTCCTCAACATATTTCTCCTCTGCTGTGCCCCGGGAGACCAAGCAGATGCCCTCCAGGAAAGCACATTTTCCATTTTCCTCACTTTCAAAATGTTACACATATTGCCCAAATCCCAGGAAGCGATCATGGGTTTGTTTTATTTTTCTTTATGTGTCTCTGTACCACGTGCATGTAGGACCTACGGAAGCCAGAAGAAGGTCCCAGATCCCCTGGGACTTGTGAGCAGTTATGTAGGTGTTGGGAACCTGGAAGAGCAGCTCGTGCTGGTAACCACGGAGCCATATCTCTGACCCCGTGAATTTGCTTCTTAAAACCTGAAATGGCGATGCTGAGGGCGATGTTTTGACTGAGGTTTGGGGATGTGTGCTGATTCTCAGGATGTGGCAGCAGACGGCACTGGGGAAGGAGGACGGGTGAATGCAGGGGCTGAGGAGGCTGCTGGCCTCCCCAGAGCTCTCTGTCCCTGTGCAGAGGCGAAGCTGAGCAGGATGTTGGTACCCCGAGCCCGCAGCCTTAGAGCCTGGCACACACGTACTGACTGCAGAGGTCCCAAGCCCTGGGATCACCTGAAGCAGCCACCCGAGCTCACCTGCTGAGCACAGGTCACCTCAGGGCAGCAGCTGGGCCGGGCTACTCTCAGTCTGTGGGGGCTGACACAGCTTGCCTGGGCTTTCCTCAGACACGAAACGGGAATTCAAAGGACACTCATCCTGGTCTCAGTGTGACTTTTATGGAACTGGTTTTGAACACGACTACTTCAACTTCTGCCTCTTAGGCAAAAGCCCTGTGGATCCATACAGCTAAGAGGCACAGGATGGGTGGGCTCTTCCCTCGTCCACAGTAAGGGCCCTGTGTTCACAGCCAGCTGTTGTTTAGTGGGACTTGGTGGCCATTTTATTGCACTTTTCTGGGGTTGGAGAGTGTGGTCCTCTTTCTTGGGTTTCCTCAGTGCTAAGGCTACAGGCATGCACCACCGTAGCTGTCTGCTTTCGTGAAATAACCGGAGGGTAACACAGATAATGAACGCATCATGCTTATTACATAGCAGTGGGTAGACTGGAACTCACTATGAGACCAGGCTGGCCTCAGACTCACAGAGGTCTGTCTGCCTTTGCCTCTGGAATGTTGGGACTGAAGCAGTGCATCCCCATCTCCAGCCAGTGAGACCGCCATTTTACCATACACACGAACTAATCCCAGGGCCTTGGGTTCAATCTCAGCTAAAGTTGAGATCTCTGTGGTAATGCCTTGGGGTGAAGAACTTCCTGCTTGAGAGAACCTGCACCCCCACCCACCCCTGCCCCAAGGCCTGGCAGCCCCTGGCTCCCTGTCTTTTTCATTAGTAGGTGTAGGGGAGGAGGGCTCCTCCTCTCTGGCTGTGACTAGCATATCCTGCCTCTCCTGCCTGGCGTTGCCTTTCCTTCACCCTGACTAGAGGGTCTGTCGATTTCTGCTGATGTTCTTCCAGGCTCCAGGAGCCCAGCAAGTCAGCTCTTCAATCTGAGCTAGGATAGGTTACAGTCCTTTGCCGTGGGATCCCTCCTACATCAACTCCTTCCAAGGCTACTCCCTCCTGGGCCACAGCCAGGCACCCCAGGATACGACTGTGTGCTCCCCAGGCTGCTTGGCTCTTCAGACTGTCCTCGGGCACCCGGATGCAGGGTGCATCTCTCCCTGTACAGCTTCTGCTTGGTCACCTCCATCCAGGACATCCATGTCCACATTGTACCTTTCTGACCATCTATGAAGACCCCTTGCCTACCCTGCACGCCCGTTCTCCATATTCTCATAGGCCCTACACAGACACCTCAGGGGTCTGTGTGCCCTCCACACCCTACTGAAGCCACTTGGAAGACAAATCTGCCCAGCCACCAACTGCTGGCAAACGTGATCTGTCACAGTCCCTGCTTCATTATTTTGAGACCTGTACAGAAAGCAGAGATCTCTAGCTTGGAAATCAAGGAGAGGGAGGAAAGAGTCAGAAACAAGCAGGCAAAAGAGACCCTGTGATCTCGAGCACATATTGACCCTGGAGTGAAAAAAAAAATCTCAAGATTGAATTTTTTGTATTGATTATCCAATTATTAATCTTTACAGAGGTTATTCCAACACAGCACATAATGAGCAATTCATCAAAGTATATTAGGTGCCATGGAAGTTGCATTCAGTATAAAGGGCCATTAAGTTCTTTGTAATTGCACATTACTGGAGCCTTCCCCAGACCTAAATCAAATCAACAGGACTGGCGTGCACCTGCTCTAATAGACTCTGTGTGCTAATGCACGCCACTAGCAACTGCCCAACACCACGCCTCACTGCAGGATCCTGACTCCCAAAGACCATGGGTCTTAAGGACCACCTCTAGCCCCACGTATAGGGCAAGCTTTGTCTGAGCATGGTTCGCAGGGACCAGTGAGAAATCATATGGAGGGGATCTAGGCTCAGTCATACTTGCCCCGAAAGTTTCCCATACCTTCTTGGAGGAAACGCCTCATCCACTGCTCCTAGATTTATAAGCTGCCTGGAGAAGGCCAGTCCCCAGAGCCACCATCACAGACCCCAAGCCCATGTCAACAGGGATCTGGGGCCGGCAGGAGACAGTGGTGGTCTGGGAAGCCCACTCACTCATCTAGTCTGCCTGTTTTGTTGCAATCTCAGATCCTTCATGTCCAAAGTCAGAGCTTGAACGGAATCCTGACTCATGGGGACAGTGAGTATGGCCCTCCCGGTCACCCATTGTTCAGATTTTGGGTGTGGGGAGGAAAGCTACCTCCACCCAGCTTTCCAGAGGGGTCAGAGATCCAACAGTTTCATAGAGCTACAATGGTGATGTCAAAGGGGTTTGAGAAGTGTGTGTGTGTGTGTGTGTACATAAACATGTATGCACACATACATGTAGAGGCCAGAGGACAATCTCAGCTATCATTCCTGAATGCCATCAAATTATTACGAGATAGGGTTCCTTATTGGCTGCAAAATTGCATAGCAACCAGGCTGGCTGGCTAGTGAGCTCCGGGCATCCATCTGTCTGTCTGCCTCCCTAGTGTTGGAATTACAGAGATGGCCATGATCCTTGGTGTTACACGGGCACTGGGGATTGAACTTGGATCTTCTCCACAAGTGCTCTAACTGACTGAGCTAGCTCTCAGGACTAGATTTTGGTTTCATAACTGGTATGTAAAAACAGCAACTGTTTGTGGACCACTCTGTGAGTGCCACACAGGCAACAGTGCAGGGGTGAAGTCAGGGCTGCAGCAGATCTTTCTTGGGGGCGCAGAAGCAGAGATCGAGTAAGGCTTCACAATCCATCTCTGCTTAAGCGGGTGCAATCGCCACCCTGATCTATGTCCTGTCTCCACTTGTGGAATTTCTCCCGAAGGCCTCCTGGCAGTGTTCTGTAATTTTAGCATTCTTTGCTCCCTTAAATTTGATATCTGAGGAGCCTCAAACACATAAATACAGATAGCAAATGATTAGTTCGCAGGCTACCTGGACTTGTTCTGAGGTCCAGAGGTATCTGAGAGGCTATGTGAGTAGGCTACCTTGGCTTAGGCAGCATAGGAGCTTCCACAGGCCACACACAGTGAGTGGCTAGCTGCTCTGACTGGGATCCAGTGAGAAGAAGGGGTCTCTGAGGAGACTGGGGAGATAGGAGCTCCCCAAGTAAGGAAACAAACTTTGAATGTAGGTACAGGAATTCCTGGGTAAGGAGGCATGGGAGACAGGGAAAATGAGACCATCTACCTGCCCTGCACTGGCCACCATGTAAGGAGACAGACCCCAGGAGAGGAGTCAGGGGCTGTGAGGCTCAGTCTCCATTTCCCCTTCTTCACAAACAGGAGACACCAAGTCAAGGTTTGTTCACATTATAGAAGCATGGTTAGCTGACCTGTCAGAGATCTCTGGGTGAATCAAGTCCTGGTCATCAGGCTGCACAGATCCTGTGGGGAACGAAGTGTGTGGAAAGTCCCTGAGCCTTCTCCTACCATCCAGATGGTACACAGGGCAATTTGCTAAGCTGCAAGCCCACCTTTGACCCAAGGCCAGCTGCCTGTATGACTGGCCAGCTCTCAGTTTACCCAGCTCCTAGATATCAGAGAGGTGGCAACCTGGGCCCAGAACCAGCTGTGAGTGGAGCTGAGTCCGTGGCTGGGGCCTCAGGAACATTAGCGCGTTGCGAACCGAAGGTCGTGAACCCCATTTCCAGCTTGGCCTTGAAAGCAGAGAAACAGGAAGCAGAAGGAGGGGACAGGAAGTGGCTTGCTGGGGAAGGGACCGGGAAGGGACCATATGTGGATGCCAGCACCTCTGGCTTGGAACTCAGGTAAGAACCACGTTCCTGCCACACCTCCCAAGAGATGTTCTTTAAATGAATGAATCTGCCGACCTCTGTCCACATGCACTGTGCAGAACTAAAGTTCTGCATGACCACAACAGGAAATGGCATGAAGGCTGGAAATCTGGCCCCCAGTCCTGCGGACAGCATCGGTTCCATTCAGCAAGAGAACGATACTCTTCCATAAATAAATAAATTAATAAGTAAAGTGAACGTTACAGTTAATATGATGATGAAAGAAATGGTGTGGGAGATGGAGAGAGAGGAAGAGAAACAGGAAAAGAAAGAGAAAGGAAGAGCAAGAGTCAGAGAGATAGGAACAGAGAGACAAAAGGAGAGGCAGCAATAAAGAGACAGTAAGAGAAGGGGGGATGAAGTCGGAGATAAGACGTGGGGGGAAGAAGCAAAGGGAGACAGAGACACAGAGAGAGACAGAGATGCAGAGAAAGACACAGAGAGACAGAGACACAGAGACAGAGAGGAGGAGGGACCAGAAGTGATTGCATCCCTTCCCTGGGGTTTGGGCAAGAAGGGCAGGCGGACTGCCATTCACTTCCTTTAATTCCGCACGGCCACTTGGTTAACACGCAGGACTTGACAAACTCTCTGATACCTTTCTTCAGTTAAAACATACCAAAGACTCACAGTCCAGTGCTCCCTGACCCCCTACCCCCAACTCTAGACAATATGGGTTGGGCCAGAGCAAATATCCAGGTGACTGCGAGCGGTGGCTTCCTCCCCATCCCTCGCCAGCGCCTGCCACCTCACAACAGCCGTTCCTTCACCTTTTTTTCTCTCTCTCTCCAGTCATCTGCCAAGAGGAAATAACTTCTCTATGCTGGAGTCTAGGAAACCCAGGAAACAGTCCGAAATCCACAAAAATAATTGAAGTTCACTTTTACTGAGCCATTCAGCTTCATTCTGAGTTTTATTACAATGTCAACAAGAGTTTAATTTGTTTTAAAGTTTAGGTTCTTAAACTGGAGTGATATACAGTAGTTTGCAGCTTTGCTGGCAACAGCTACTGTGGAAAAAAAACGGAAGGGCGCATGCAAGAGAATCTAAGCTCGATGCGGTGAAAGCAGGGAATCTAGCCAAAGGCAGCATGGAGCATGCAGAGCATGCGCACGCGCACACACACACATGCATGTGCACATACACACAGACACAGACACGCGCACACACACACACACACACACATGCTACGTGCCCATGCACACAGACAGACACACACACACAGACACACACATGCACACACACGCAAGTGCACATGCACACACACAAACACATGCACACACACGCAAGTGCACATGCACACACACACACACACACACAGTTGAATATAGCACCAAGTCAGCCTGTCATTTGCCAAGAGGGCCCCTGTCTCTGGGTGAAGGGCTCCTCCCAGCTCAGGCACTCTTGCCATGGTCTGCTGAGGGAACTCTAGCCCTGAGCCTCTGCCACGGATTTTCCAGTCCTTGCTGGGTGAACTTACAGCCTGGTAAAGTCATTTGTGGAGCCAACTGAGACTGAACCCTAGACCCATCCACATTACGGCAGAAACAGAGAAGGGCTATTAACCAACCAGTGGCTCTAAAAGCACGAGCTCTGGGCTGGGGAGGGGGCAGAGCAGATCTGTCTGAGTGTGAATGTAGCCTTGGCTCTTAGGGGCACAACCCCAGTGACCTGCGCAACCATCAAAGGCCCCAGCACCCACAGGCTAGGACCATGCCCACTTCCCTGAATCAGACACAGCTGTGAGTTTTCCCTCCTTACCCCCATCCTGCTCTGGAAGGAGCCTGAGCCTTGCCCCCTGTGTTTTCCAGACCCCGACCTCCTACCATATCTGAATCAACAGCTGGAAGACGTGATAGGGACGGGCTATATCTGAGAAGACTTCACAGTGTGGGAACAGGGCTGATAAGACGCCCCCTCCCAGGGAGTGACTGGGATTTCTCCCTGTACTGCCTGTGGCCTGGGAACAAAGCCTTTGGTGATAGATAATCTCTAGGGACTTGGACGCCTGGCCTATTGTCCAGTGTATCAGGCTTGCTAGACCGGCGGCTGCTGAGGCAGACACTCTTAAGTGTCAGTGGCCACTCTGTAATCTGGAAGGAAGGAAGAGCCCTGTTTCAAAACTAAAACCGAACACAGGAAAAGGCTTTTCAAAATTCCATGCAGCTGATCAAAGTGACTTTACAGAGACTCCAGAACTGGAGTCAGAAAGCTCACAATGAGCCCACACCACAGGGCCTTGGCTGAGGAGTCCACACCTCAGCCTAGCTTCTCAAAGCTATTCTTAACTCAGCCCAAACTCTGTGATGAGCACCCCCAGGCTCATTTCCTATGAGCACGTCAGCCATCAAAGTTGGTTCACGTGGCAGAAACAGAAGGGCCTCCAAGCAGGACCACAGAAGGTGTTCTAGCCACACACAGAAGTCCAAAGCAAACCTCTCTATACATCACATACAGAGTTTATTTTACAAAGCAAGAAGGTTCTGACCTGCAACCCCTGATCCTATTAGCCTCTTGAAAGCTTTTTTTTTTTTTACATACAGTGTAATTCTCTTGCTTCAGAAGTGCCGTTCAATAATATTTTAGTAAACAGACAAGTTTATTTTTGTTTGCTTTTTTCCTTTTTGAGACAGTGTCTTCCTGTGTAGGCAAGGCTGGCCTTGAACTCACAGCAATCCTTTTGCCTTAGCCTCCTAGATTACAGGCATGAGCCCCCTCATCCAACTTAAAGTTATGTGATCCTGATAAGTGATTCGGAAGAGCCTCGGAATAGGCTCCGTTGTTCTCTCTGTGGTGGATCTCTGTCCACCATCCTTTCAAAGACACACGGACGAAACACACAGACCACGGAGCACTGACCCACTTCCACAGACCACAGAGCACTGACCCACTTCCACAGACCACGGAGCACTGACCCACTTCCTATCACCTTCACTCAGCCTCGGGCTTTCAAGTCCATCTGAGCCCAAGACGACTCAGTGCCACTTCCCGGGTCTGTAGGACCACACTTCTGACTACTCACAGGGTGCTGGCTGTTGTAGCTGTTCTAAAGAACTCCAAAGGAACACTCGTACCATTTAGGAGTAAACGTTTGGGTTACATGGCAAACTTACTTTAGCTTTTTTAAGAAACTGTCAGTTTCTGTTCTACCTGACTCTTATCAGGAATATGTCAGGAGTCCACTTTCCCAATGTCTTCTACAGAATTTGCTATTAACAGTCACATTAATGAAATCTTGCTGTGACTTTTAACTTGCAGTCCATAATGACCAATGATATGAAATCATGTGTTACTAAACGGCATGAGTAAAATGTGTTCTTAGGGAGTTTCATCGTGGTGAGGACATTATAGGATGCACCTATATGGACTATAGGAGCCATAGTATCACATCCCCAAGTGATAACCTTTTGGACAATTGTCCCATATGTGCCCAGTATCATTTTATGGTCCATGATGGAATATCTCTGTAAGTGTGGACTGCACTGCAAGCATTCTTTATGGATTGAGGACAGTGTGACCAGCTTGCCATGTCGTGACAGTGTGACCAGCTTGCCGTGTGGTGGACAGTGTGACCAGCTTGCTGTGTGGTGGACAGTGTGACCAGCTTGCCGTGTCGTGGACAGTGTGACCAGCTTGCCGTGTGGTTCTGGGCAGCCACCGTTCATCTTTGCCTTTTCTCTTTCAGTGCTGTCTTGAAACACAACAATGTTGGATTTTGATGAAGATCAATTTGTCAGGATTTTATTCTATCTATCGTCTGGGTTTTTAATGTCATAGTTAAGACTAATCCAATGAAAACCTTAAGATTTTTGAAAATTTTCTAAAAGGTTTTGAGTATACAGTCAACCCTGAGTTTGTGCGCTGATGTGTTTGGTTTTGTTTACCTTTTTGAATATGAAGATGCAACCGACCAAGTAACATTTGTTTAAAACGTTAAACCATTGAATGGTTTGATATCCTTGTCAAAAACCACTTTACCATAAACCTAAGGCTTTTTTATCTTAGAAAAGCTAAAGTAAGTTTACCATATAACCCAAACATTTACTCCTAAATGGTACAAGTGTTCCTTGGAGTTTTTAGAACAGCTACAACAGCCATATTTTTGGATCCCATCCCACTGGTGTATAAATCTTATGCCCAAGCCACACTGTCTTAATGATTACAGCTTTAGAGTCGTTTTATTTGTGTGTGTATAAGGTTCATGTTTGCATGAGAACATATGTTTGGTGTAGGTGTGTGTGATTGTATCTGTGCGTATGCGTGGAGGCCAGAGGAGGTCTCTTTTGTCACTCTGTGCCTTACACCCTTGAGAAAGAATCTCCCATCAAACCCGGATCTAGGCTGGTGGTGGAAACCCCTTCCAGCCTTCTTGTCACCCTTTACTCCTAGTGCCATGGTTACAGACACGCGTATGACCCTGTCTGGGGGTGGGGGCGGGGAGGATTTGAACTCAGGTCCTCACGCTTGTATAACAAGTGCCATTACTCCCTGAGCTGGCTTCTCAACCTCTATAGCTTACAGCAAGTTTTGAAGTCTCCAAGTGTGAGGTCTCTAACTTTGTTTTGCAGTTTCAAAATTCTTTGGGCTATTCTGACTCTGGGAAATTCTAATTTTCAGACTTAGTTTCTAGGGACAATCCTTCTGTGGTCTGGTGGAGGCTGTGTTGATTCTAAGACTGGCTCGAAGATGGATACCATGTTGACACTGTCTCTTGAAGGGCATGTAGCCCATCTGCCTTTGCAGAGATGAAGTTCCCCTCAGCAGCCTGGTGACCATGTGGCCCTCACTGCTTTAATCTACTTATTCATAAGTGTCTTATTCCTCTTAATATCATAAGTCAGTCCCCGACCCTCTCCGTGTGCATTTTTGTTTGTATGCCTGTGATATCCCCAAGTCTTTATTTAAAGCAATAGCTTTTACGTTTATGCCTTTACTTTGTGTATCAGAGGTTGTAGGGTGTGTGTGTGTCACAGCACGTATGTGTGGAGGTCAGAGAAGAACTTGCAAGAGTCATTTCTCTCCTTCCACCTTGGGGACACCAGGGTTGAAACTCTGAGCCATGGGGCCTGCTCTGACTTATTTACTCTTTTTCTTTCAGAGTTGTTAACAGTTTGATCTTTCCTCAAGTTTGTCGACTCTTCTTCTCCACCTGAAATCTTTTTGTTCAGCCCTCGGAGGAAATGTTTGAATGCTGACCTCTTAAAATACAAGAATCCGAGATTCTCTACTTTGGTCTTTTTAAAGTTTAGTCTTTGTTATTGGTTATCTTCTCAATTTGGTGAGACATGGTTATCATACTTCAATGTAATTAAATATTGTTTCCTTTAGTTTTTTGAACACATTTAAAAAGCCAGTTTAAAGCCTCTGCTACTTAGTTTAAGACTTGAGACCTCACAGAGATAGTGTCTATTGGTGTGTTTTTCTTTTATATATGAGACATATTTTTTTCTGCTGGTTTCCATTGCTTCTTTTCCTTTTTTAACTTTAACTTTTTTTCTTTTTAAAATTAGGCACCATAGGTAACATATAACAGCAATTCTGGGGTAAAGCTTTCATTTTTCTTCCTTCCGTTTTCTTTTTTTTTTAAATTAATTTATTTTTTTATGTGAGTGCACTGTTGCTGTCTTCAGACACACCAGAAGAGGGCATTGGATCCCATTTCAGATGGTTGTGAGCCACCATGTAGTTGCTGGGAATTGAACTCAGGACCTCTGGAAAAACAGTCAGTGCTCTTAACCGCTGAGTCATCTCTCCAGCCCAGAGCTTTCATTTTTTAAGAATTGTTGCTGTGAAGACAGTTCTGTTTGGGTTTTTTTTTTTTTTTTTTTTTTTTTTTTGCCTGCTGACTCATTCTTTAGATTCTGTATCCCTTGCAGTGTGGTGATGCTAAGTTTTCTGTTCCCTTCCTAGAAATTGTTTGCCCAGTAGGCCTCTCTCCTGGGGCTCAGACATAGGTCTGCTGATCTGCTGATCTGTGGATGGCCAGTCACTGGTGAAGTTTTTCTGGGTGCTGAGCCATGACATCTTCCAGCTTTTATCAGGAAATGCTGCATGCAAAGCCACACCCTCAGCTGTGGGATGCGGGCCAGCATGACTTCTCTTCTGCGTGTGTGGTCTCGGGCAGCAGAGGCAAGTACCTGGCCTCTTCTCCCGAGCAGACACACGCGTTTGCACAGTGCAGTTAGTTATCCAGGCACCCGGGCACGGCAGGGCTTCGTCTGGCGCCTTTGGCTGGCCTCATGCTCGCTCATGGAGATCATAATCTTGAGTAGCTCCAGCATCGCCATCACCATGGGCAGAGCCAGTGGCAGCTGTTTTCCAACACACCTGAGATGGGAACTTGTCCAGTGAGCTCACGGAGCAACCGCGCTCGGACTGTATGACGGGGGAGCTTCTCCCACCGTGGTAAGATGTCAGTTCCTCCTGGTGTTGCTCCATGGGACAAACATGGGGGTAAGTGACCCCGAGCTAAAACTGGTTTCTTGAGTATATGCTTTTCAACAACTTGTCACACTCCCCTATCAATGTCTAGATTCTAAAAGCACTGGCCTGATAGATTTGCCAGCACTGTCGATGCTCTGGGGACAGTTGACACACTGAGATCCCTTGTTTCAGAGCTCCCACTTTCTTTCAGCCCTTGCCAGCTACCTCAAAGAACCAGAAGGGATTCTGTGGTGAAGAAAACAGTACACAGGAGGCCGCTCCGTGACTCCCCAGGCTAGCTCATGCCAGGGCTCTAAGTGTCTGCTTGCATGCGTCAGGGTAGGGGGCTTTTCCATGGTGGAGCTGAGCCCTACTGAGACAATATGCAGGACCTGCCACTCACGACTGTCAAATGACACCTCTTGAAGCTTCAGTTGCCTTTTGTGCCCAGGGAGGTGAAAAAAAAAAGGCATCTTCTCCTGCTGGCAGGCGGGGCAGGTGTGAGGAGTTCCACCCACCGTTCCGTAGCGCTCACCCACTGCTGCCATTGGGTTTCTTGGGTGTCAGCATCATGTGTCAACCTGGGCAGAGGACGATGCTTTCGGCATTGATGGGAGGGTCCTCACTATGATTCCAGACACCAGAGTTCTTCTCCATCCAGGTAAATGTTCATCTCCCCTGGATCCTCTGGATCCCGGAAGCAAGTACACTGTCATGTCTAGAAGGTTCCTCAGACCAGTGCTGTTGGGGCAGGAGCAGGCATCGCTAGCGCCACATGGGTAAGGGGCCCTGCCAGTCTCCAGGAACAATTCTGACGGAGATTGGAAGAGGGTGTCAGGAACACTCTGGACGGCTACCAGCTGCTGAACTCCTGGAATGTGATGGGCATACTTCTAAATACCAACCCATGCCTGATAGTTTTGTGCTCCGGAGCCGACATAGTGGCACATTGTTCACTGGCTCGCAGATCTGCAGCATCATCAGAATGTGTGGGAACGCCGCCGCGTGGATCACGGCGCTTTGCCCTGTAAACCAACAGATGTGGAGAAACACCCTTGGGAATTTTCTGGAAGGATTGTTAACCTGTCTAGAGGAGGACAGCAGTGTTTCCATCCAAGAAGAACAGCCACACATGAACATGTGGCTGCCGTTCGCAGTTTGCCATGAGAAAAGGAAGTCTCATGAGCAGGCCCACTCGGTCACCTCAAGGATTGCCCATGGCCTCCTCCCGGCCTCGGGGCCTCCGCAAGGTCTTAGGTACTGACTAGCATCATTGTTACGGTCACAGAATCTCTCTAACTCTTGCCTTTGGCTTTTTCTGTTCTACCCTACAGGCTTACATCAAATGAACATCACAGAGTTTTCATTTAAGAGAGAAAACAAGCCCGGCAGACGATTAGTAATGGCTGAAGGCGAGGCATTCGAATTCCCCTCCCAGCGAGTAGAATACACAGATGGTGGGATGTCACAAGTACCCTATGTATGACATATACTGTCCAAGCATGTCACTAGAAAGAGTGCACAGAGTCCAGAAGACCATCCAATGAATCCCTCAAGACACAGCTGTCCAGTGGAACAGTCCTCCCCTGCAGGTTACAGGCTGCAACAGCACCAGTGCAGGTCCATGGTGGACCTATTTAGAAGGTCTGACTCAGCAGACAGCTTACGGCCCTCACTGCCTGCCTGTGTCTGCCTGTATGGAAGGGGCAGAGAGCCTCCAGGTGGCGGAAGGCCTATGCCTGAGCCCTACGCCTGAGTCCTATTTTCTTCCCTCTCAGAACACACGCTAAACCTTCTGGGACTTCCCAGCAAGTTTCCTGGTAGAGGTTGCCCGGCATCAAGTGCAGGAGTGTATCTTGATATAAACTAGAATATGTAAGCCAACATCTGCTTGCCCGATGCCCTGTGCTAGGCATAAGAGCTTGGAATCAACCTTCTGTGGTTTGCTTACCCTGCGCTGAGCAGTTGGAAGCCCCACTGAGCGGCAGCTACTGGCCTGGGCCTGCTGAACTCATGATTGTCAGGAGAACCCTCCCTTGGGGACTCCAAAGAGCTACTTGGGCAGCCTCCTGGTCTATACTGCCTACGGCAGTCTTTGACTCTGGGGATGTGTTGTATAATCTTTGTGCCTCCCGGCTTGCAGGCAGGGACCCGGGGCATGAGGGATTGACCCGATGAGGTATCCTCGCAGCTGAATTCTTTCTCCTATCTGTCATGGGGTGGCCGGTGTCTGCAGCATTCATGGCTTGGTGTGTTTGATCGCTGTATACAGGCTTTTGCCATCATTGCTACAACAGAGAAGGCTTGGGCCTGGGCACTCTGCCAGTTTAGTCAAACTTTCCATGAGGAAAGCTTTTTGTTCTCTTCCAGAGCAGCTTAAGCTCAGGAAAGAAGGGGAGGGAGACTGAAAGAAACCCAGGCAGCCGGCAGACACGGCAGACACGGCTGGGAGGCCTCGTCTACCTGCTTGTTGTTTTAATGACATCTAGACTTCTGGACACCCAACAGCCACTGATGGAGCTGAAAGGCTTGATTGTGGCAAGGGCCGAAGGGCGGTCACCGTATGTGTGTGTGTGTGTGTGTGTGTGTGTGTATGTGTGTGTGTGTGTGTATGTGTGTGTGTATGTGTGTGTATGTGCGTATGTATGTGTGTGTGTATGTGTGTGTGTATGTGTGTGTGTATGTGTGTGTGTATGTGTGTGTGTATGTGTGTGTGTATGTGTGTGTATGTGTGTGTATGTGTGTGTGTGTATGTGTGTGTGTATATGTGTGTGTGTGTCTGTGTGTGTGTGTATGTGTGTGTGTATGTGTGTGTATGTGTGTGTGTATGTGTATGTGTGTGTATGTGTGTGTGTGTGTGTGTGTGTGTGTGTGTGACACTAACAGACCAAGATGGTACTGCCTCTAGGCTGTTCCAGCCACAGAGCTGGAATCAGGCTGGCTGCGTGGCACCAAAGCCGTTCTGTGGCAGAGTCCCATCTGCACAGATGCCCTGTGGTATTTTAGGAGTTTCCAGATGTGCCTGCTTCAAGTGGAAGCTTTTTGTATGAGGGAGATGCTCCCGTTCATATGTGTGACCAAGAAGAACACGTCACACAGCTCAGTCCCGTGACAGGCAACTTAAGTAAACATTACAGAAACAGTTAATGTTCAGCTTTAGCAGAAACTTTAAAAAAAAAACAAAACAACCTGCATTTAAAATGATGTGTGAGCCATGGCACTGGCACCTTCGAAATCTAACCATGAAAAGTTTAAATGGAAGTCTTCGGTCTTGTGCAAACTGTCGGAACAAAGAAATTATTACCGAGGTCTGGGAGTCAGTCAAATACGTTTTCAGCAAGACTTCAGAGTAGAAACAGGAAAGACCCCTGGAAAAGGATCTGTTTTCTATGCATAATTTAAATTGCTCCTTGAGATGAGGAGAGAGTTGGGAAGTGTGCCACCCTCAAATGCTAATGTACGGCTCTCCAAATCCAGTGTGGGGCACGCCATGTACTGTACATAGGCACTGACTTCCTGATGTCTCAAGATGCCAAGACAGGATTTGTGTACATGGAGGCCACAGGCTCTCAAAGCGTGGACGTCGTATTTTAGAACTGCCCTTTCTCTTTGTGTTCCCAGAAAACAAAATGCCAAAAACTAAATTAACCAACTAAACAAACAAAAATCACATAAAAAATGGTCTTTGTTAAAACCCACCCCTCCTCTTCTCCCTCCCCTCCCCTCCTCTTCCTCTCCCTCCTCCCGCCTCTCAGGCAAGGCAGCCATAATATGTCATTGGCATTGTATGAGCCCCTGAAGCCCGCAGACATGATTAGTTGAGGCCCCTAAATGCTGAAGGACTGGTTGGGGATCTGCCTCCTTGCAGCTTGGGAACCTCCCGGTCAACAGTTTGTCCCTGCATTCCTTCCAACAGGGCCTCTGTCCTGGGAGACATACAGTGCTGTGGAGAGGGCTGTGAGTGCCACCTCCTATCTGACAGGGGAGATTCCAGAAGAAAGCAGGGGCCTGAGGCCTGGTCTACCCTGCCTCCAACCTAATGACTGGGAGGTGATCACTCCTAACCTTCCTGCGTTCAAATAAAGTGTATCTTCCTCAGGGTGTGTCTCCCTGTTGGGTTAATGGAAGACCAACTACCTTTTAAGCAAGAATTTGGGGGAAATGGAATCTGATATTATTAATTAGATTTTGAGGTGGTTTCTGTCCCCACCCTGGGTCCCTTCCCGGGGGAATTCTAACTAAGACCCACTGGAAAAGACACAGCATCCAGGACAGGTCCCCATGCCTAACACCTGGCTCTTCTTCTTAACCTTCATTTCCTGTTTTCTACGTCAGCATCCTTTTCTTGCACCCCAACAGGGGAGGCTCTGAATTGTTCTCTCAGGACACACAGTAAAATTCAACAAAATACATCTCGTGCCACGTGTGGGCAGCTCTAGTCCCCAGTTCTGCTGCGTTGCTTCCTGGACACAGTGTCCCCTCCTCCCTGAAGGCTCACCTGCTCACATTCAATGCCCAACAACAAAGCCAGTCTGACGTCGGCCACAGTGGCCTCTGGGTCAGTGGGAAACCTGGCTAAGACCGGCTTCCTGTCTCTGGGCCAGAGGGCACTGCCCAGATGTGGGAGTTCTGGGCTGGCTGGTCACATGGCCTCTGACCACATGACAATGCTCCTACAGGCCCACGCCAGCACTCCCTTAGGCCAAGTAGAAGGCGGGACTCTACACACAGACTCTAGTGTCCATCCTGGCCACAGTGCCCCCTTGGGCAGGTACCAGGAACACAGATAATGTCGCTTCATGCTAGGGAAGCGACACTGGGAACCATCCCTGTACTTATGTGTAAGTAGGTCAAAGACAAGTGAGGGTTACTCAGGGCAGCGACAGTCCTCCAACATGGATTCAAACAGAAGAGACCTAGGGATGCCTGGAGCTTCCCACAAGTCTCTAAGGGCTTATTCAGATGAACGAAGCCGGCAAATGTACCACAGAGGAATACCTGGTTCGAGGTTCAAGAATTGAACCAACTTTTGAGCAAAATATTTTGCATGAATGATTCCCCCAAAGCTTTGAGGTGTGAGTACAGAGCGGGACATTCAGTAAGACGTTTTACAGCCCTGGAACACAAGCTCCTTGTCAACCTAGTGTCTTAGGCGGGGGTGGGGCAGCACTGGGTCTGCCCACAGGGAGTGTGGAATATTCTCTCATCCCCAAGCCAGCTTCCCCCATGCCTGGGACATCAAGGAGCAGATACAGAAGGCAGGACATACCACCCTCTTCCAAACGTTCTTCTCAAAGTTTCCTTTGGAACGAAAGGGTCGCCAGGCTCACAGGAAGAAGTGGCTGAGAGGGGGCAAAGCCTCAGCCTCGGAGGCGGGGAGCTGAGCGAGCGAGCCCTGGCGCCATCCTGGGCCTCACTTCAGTCCAGGTGCAGCGAGGAGCTGGACTTGTTCCAGATGTGCTGCTCGGCACCTGGCCTGGGAAACAGCCCACATCTGGGGAGACCAGCTGGTCTCAGAGGGAGCCCCAACACCCACAACGAACCAACCCGAGCAAGCTAGAAAACACCGCCGAATCCACCGCAGTGGGCAGTGCTCCTGGCCTTCGGTCACATGTCTGGCCACCGTGGCAGGCAGTCACGTGGTCAGGAAGACTCTTATTACTTAGCAGGGACAGCAAAGTGTCCAGGAGAAGAGTAGCAAACCCATGGGGAACAACAAAGGCAGACTTGGTCATCGTGGAGAAATGCTAGGGTTCAGAGAGGCTGTGTCCACCACCAGCAGTGCAGGCACGGCTGGACACCCTATATTCATGTCTGCCGCTGCCCAGAGTGAGCTGTCCTGTCCTGGAAGGACAAAAGCCATCGTGGAGAGAGGCCCCTTGGCATCGTTCCCATCTGCTTGGCTCCTGACACTGCTGTCTCATTTGAACATTTGGACATGGCCACCTACAGAACCAGTGTGCCCTGAACCAGGCGGTAACTTAGAGACTTCTCTCTAAGAAGCTTACAGGTGCTTGAACCACAAAGGCCACACTCTGGGGTAGGCTTTTTCTGTTGTGACTATCTGAGGTTGACATGGGTAGTCATTTGCTTTACTTTTGACACCAAGTGTCAGAACTAAGTTTGAGCCAATCTGGCACAGACGGCGGGGCTTACCAAGATTACCAGGGCAGAACCACTGACAGGCTGGAGACAGCTCTACACGGCACAGTGTGGGAACTGTCTTTCACCCACGTCTCCCTTCCTTCCCCAACTCAATGGCTGTGCGCACACCTGCTCGACTGTGGACACTTACCATCATCCAGGTACAACTGGTCCAATTCCTCGGGCTCTTGCTTGATCACTACAGGAATAGGGGCCAAGTTATGGTCACTGTCCTCACACACCTCTGGCAGTATGGCTGGAGATTCATTTCTTTGAACCTTCTGCAGTTGTTGCTGCCGGTGGCCCATGTCAGGAGGGAATGCTGAGAACTGTGAGCAGGTTGGCTCGTGGGCAGCAGATGGAAGTGGAGAAGAGGGGCTGTTGGGACAGAGCACTTGTTGGCGACCAAGGGGACAGCTACTGTTCAGATGTGGACTCACCTGCGGCTGTAGCCTGGCTGATGGGGGCTGCTCAGGCGAGTTGGGCGGGATGGCCATGGGTCTCGGCACTTCCTGCATGGCGGGGGCCTCCGAAGTTGGTGACTGAAGTCCAAGGTGACCACTGTGGCCCGGATTGGTGAGGCCCTTGGTGTAGGCGGGAGAGGAAAGGTCGTGGAGCTTCGGGCTTGCATTGGGAGGCGTGGGCATCAGTGTGTTCCTCTGGGAGCAGGGGGCAAAGCCAGGCACGAGGCAGGAGCCGGGGTCGGGAGGCATGGTGAGCGGTTGGCTATAGTAAGGCCTCGGCAGAGGACTAAGCCCCTGGCTCACTGGTCCACAGGTCAGAGCTGGCTCAAAGTCGTCCGTGGGTTCTGTCTTTATAATTGGAACTGTGAGGAGGAAAGAAAAAGTTAAATAAACATAAGTTGCAGATGGGTAGGCTGGGCTGTGGCTAGGATACCCCATGCAAAACAAACAGCGTTCTGACTGAGCCCCTCTGTCTCTCCTGGTTCTCCCACCCAATTAAAAACAGGGTGCGTCACTGGCTGAGAAAGTCACAGCTGGTTCTAATACGAAGAGGACTATTTTCCTTGGAATCTCCCCCAGCACTAGCGTGCTATAAAAATCTATTTGCAAACGGCAGTAGGAGCTTTGGGCCCGAGGGCCCGTGGATTTGTAGCAATCAAAGTAAAAACTTCAGCTTGGAGGTATTGCTGTAACTCGGCTACCGACGACTCTAGTAAGTTCTGCTAAACTTAAGTTATGTGGAAACTGAGCATGCATTGAGTTGGCTTCAGTGACAATCCAGAGGTGAATGACCATCCCAGACAGCACAGAAGGCAGGCCACACTCAAACAGAAGGACACTTTCTGTGGGCAAGCCCACCATGTACAGATAGTGTCTCCATGTATCCCTCCTGCTCACACACCCAAGTATGGACTCTGCAGCCTGCTCCAGGAGACCAGCCAGCCGCAGGACACCTGGCAGTCCTAGGAGACCCAAGCCCCAAGCAGAGCCTCCCAGATCTCCCTCTCCACTTTTAACAAGAAGCACCCCCCTCCCCAAGTGCAGGGGAGAGCCACAGAGAAGATGTAGCCTTTGTGGCCTGGAACTAGCCCCAGGCTGTGGCCAGAGCAGACTCCAAGCTTAGGGATTCAGTTTCAACAAGAGAGTTAGGATGACGAGTGTCACAAGCAGAGAAAGGACCCCACTCTCCCCACTGACTGCCTGGCCGTGTTCTCTTGCTAGTCTGTCTCTTTCACCAGAGTGGGGTCTGGGTGGCTGAGGCGCTCTGTAGGTGACCCTCAGTAGCACTGTCCGGATAAGCCACGTGCACGTACAGATTTCTCTAATATGTCTCTCCTCTTCACACACTATGCATGGGTGCGTTTGGCAGCAGGTCAGCCACGTGAGGGACTTGCCCAACCACCAAGGCCTCTTTAAGAGGCACACACACACACTCCACGTACAAACACACATGTCACAGAGGGAGGCCCGGCTTCTCCGAGAATAAATGAAAGCATATCTGCATTTTGAGGAAAAATCTTTAGCTAAGGTCTGAGCCAGCAGGAATGTGCATCTGCTCTTCATTAGGACCAGGCCTCTGCGCCACCAGCTGCTGGGAGCCAGGAATGTGGAAGTCTTCTGAAGCCTGGCTCCATTGGGAGCTTCCTGGGAAGGGCAGCCTCCCGCACAGAACGGCCCCCACCGTAGGCCTGGAGGTTCTGCCTCAGACTTGGGCTGGGGATAAGTTGTGGCTTACTGCTCTGTGGGCCCTCTCCTCACCTCTCAGTGGTAAGTCACATGACCCCCAAGCACCGGTGGCTCGGCCCCTACAGAAGGCAATAGAGCTGTTGACTACTGCTGTTTCCCTCGGCCCATTTTTCGTTCATCCTAGTTGTTAGGACTGCTCCTGACTTGAGTGGGTGAGGCAGGCACTGGAGCGGCTGAGTCTCAGAAGGCGCTGACAGACATTGCATCAGAGGATGACAGTCCCACTTAGACTGTCAGCTTGAGACCCTTGTATGCAGCCCAGAAGCCACTCTTGGCTGAAGTAGCACTGTCCTCCAGGTCAGTACTCTGCACGCAAGTCCAGGTGACCCATGGTGTGACCCCAGGATGACCCCACAGTGGCTCATTCATGTGACTTGTACACGTGAGCCGAGGGCTACAGCTAACGGAGAACTAATCTTCACCTGGTGCTCCAGGAGCCTCCCAGGAGAGGCTGTGGATCCCTGCTCGTGGGTGCCCGCCATGGCTCTGGAAACCAGGTTGCTTGTGCTGGATTTGTGCCAGAGATGCTGCACACATTGGATCAGATGGTCATGTGACAGAATGGAAGGCTATGTGACAGAATGGGCTGCTAGGGTTTCCTGTGAGTCAGATGCCACAGAGGTGGGACACAGGTCCCTGGCAGTGAACTTTATGGGTTGCCTGCCAACAAGGTCTATAAAGGTCCATCTGCCTGGAATCTGGGGCTGACCTCCAAGCCACCCCTGCATGTCAAAGGAGGGAAGCATCTGTGGATGGGGCAAGAAGGCCAGGCACATGTTGAGATTGAGGTGCCTCAAGGTCCAGGTTGCCTACAGACAAGCACTTGGCCGTTTGGTCAGTGCTGGATCTGGAGCAGCTCCTCCCAAGTCCTCCCCATTATGAGCACCCTCTGTACGAGTCGAGTCTGTAGCCCCAATAGCCGTTAGTTGCTTCTGGAGGTGCAGGGGCAAAGGAAACGGGCCCCCAAGACAAGTGCTCCTTACATACAGCGCTTCCTAGAAAAGCCTCCCAGTGAAGACCTAGTTCAATTCCAACCATCCTATCTGTCCTCTTGCCTAAGCCATGGGAATCATAGGTGCAGGCAGGTAGCAGGCTCCTTTCTGGGCAGGTCCCCAGACTGCTTTGTAGGATGGGATGCTCTGCTAATAGCAAGAAGGATGGTGGACACCCTGGCATTTAACAGAATTGGAAGGAAGGGAAACCCATCCCCCTGACATTGGAAAGTTGGATATATGAGATACGCTATGGGCCCCCACCCTTCCTGAGGACTGTATCTCCCAGGAGTTGCCGAGGGGCGGGAAGCCCTGGGCCATCTGGGTTCTACAGCTTACAATGAAATGTGTTATACAGGTAGTAACCCAGCTCCAGGCACGAGCCCGTCTAGACAGCTCTGTGGGGGTAAATCATGCTTCAGAAACGACCCCCACTCAGCCTCAGTCCAGCTGGCTCAGCCACATTGTAAATCCAGAATTGGCAAGAACCCGGTAGAAGTCAGACCCTGAGAGGCACCTGGGGCAGAGCCGTGCCCAGCCAGTCTCTGTGATCACAGGCCTGACCCAAAATAGGCGCGAATGTTTCTAAGAACAAAACTACACCAGCAAGAAGAATCCTGGGTACAAGGTGCTCCATTCAAAGCAAGTATCTGTATGTGAAGGTTTGGTTCTAAATGAGACTGGTCATTTTCAGAGCTTGTGATTTTAAAAAAAGAAAATGGTACATGACTGGAAGGTGAATTATTTCCAGACTGAGCTGCTCTGTTCACAGCACTGGGTCCCCAGCCAGGTCCCAAGGCCAATGCAACTCTCCCACAACGCAGGCTAGAAGATCTGTAAAACCCAGCCCCAGCTGCCCAGCATGACATGAAAGGCACAGTCCCAAACACAGCTGCCCAGTAAATGCCAGAGAATGTAATTTACCTGCCACACAGGGGCAGGGACTTGGAGTGTTGGTTGGATCTGGGCCAGCAATCCAGAGGCCAGGCAGGGAGTGGGTGTGGATTCTGTTGTTAGGACCTGTTTAAAGTACCCCAGCCCTGCACTGGCTCAACATCTTGCTGACCACTCTTCCTGGCATTTGAATGGTCACCTGGGCCGGCTGAGTGCGAGGACGTGAGTCCTGACCGTCTAAGTTGGATTTCTAAGTTTATATCTCTGGAGATGCAAAATGAACCAGGACTGGGGTTTGGGGTAGACCCTGTGTTGCTGTCCCTGTTGTGAAGTGGCTAGCCCTTTCCACTCTGCCCTCTGCCTCCTTCTGTCTGGTTATCTGAGACTGGGACAACCCTCTACTCAAGGATTACCATGCTGTCACTCTGGGGGATGTAGCCCCGTTTGATTGGATGACGGGGGACAGAGACTTGAATATTGCCGTTCCAATGACACTATCTTATACTCAGGTCCCTCACCTTCAGAGCTCAGTGTTTGGGGGACAGTGTCACACAGGTCAGCGCAAAGGGAAAAAAAGACACAGTGTGTGTCTCCTGCCACCTGATGACCCCAAGGTGGCAAGTCTCTGCTTCCTGTCCAGGGGACCCTGTCACAGTCCCACCCTTGACATGGATGCCATCCCTGATGTAGGCAGCTCTGTTCAAACACAGAAGTCCCTGATCACTGGATGGCCCCGCAGCACAGCTGAGGATTGCTTGGAGACAGAGTGGCCTGTCCGTCCGGCAGAGGAGGGATCTAAGAGTCAGATTCTGACAGCCCTTCTCTGAGGCTCCCCCATAAGTGCCTCCTCAACTGAAGCTATATGCTGCCCCTCACTGTGTCCGCAGAAACCCTGGGGCTGTACATCTCAAGACTGTCCGAGTCTGCGTTTCTCGTGTGGAGCTGAGAGCCTTGTAGGATGGGGCCTCTTGTTTCCTATTAGTCAGGAAATGGAACGAGCGCTCCACAGAAGCCCCAGGCGCTGGTCTGTCTCCTGCACCAGAGGGAAGCAGAAGTGTGACGCAATGTCTCCGTGCTAGGCTGGGTGGGGGGCAGGGAGGGGAATCCAGCATAGCAGAGCTCACCGCAATGCTATGGTATGGCACAGCAAAAACATCACATTAGCAAAGCCGTGAGTTTATAATACAGGGTTTATTGTGGAAAGCAAGCACGTGAAGGATTAATGACAATCTTTTGGGCCAGCTGTCAGAGACAAAGCATGCCCTCGTGAAGAAGGTGGGCTGCTGGCTCCTGCTGTGACTGATCCTTCACACCCAGCACTGCACAATGCTGGGTCTGTGTGGCCATAGGAGACGTGTGTCATCATGCATGCCCGACACTATGTGCACCTGACAGCCACAGCATCCGCTCTTGTCCAGCAACTGTGAACACTGTGGCCCCTTGCAGGGATCACATACAGGTGCCAGTGCAGTGAGCCCACTCCTCATTCCTCACAGTCTAAGGACAACTGAGGGGTTTGACCCAGAGTCGCCTCAAAGTTGGTGTCCCAGGATTTCTCCAGCCAAGTGTGGCTGACACCATCAATGGCACATGCTCAGTCGTGTGAGGGGGGTATGCTCCTTCTCCGTTCCATCTCCTGCAGTCCCTGCAACGATGGTCTATGGACCAAGAAACCTAAAGAGCATTCCTTGACTCTAGACTTGAGACTTAAGCCTAGCAAATAGTTTTCTGTTCCTACATGCCAACACCAGGTTGAGGTGTCTCCCAATGAGGCCATTCATCTGTGAGCCACTGGGCAGGTCGTGTTTGGCTGATGCTCCTCTCCTGGGCCTCACAGAGTTTCACCTCCGGGCTTGTCCTTCCAGGTCAGGCTGGGAAGCTCTTTCTGGGTAGCTTTGCTTCTAAAGGCTTACAGGCACTCTTCAAAGGCTGCCTGCTGTGCACAGGGTCCAGGTGAGAGCCAGGGTCTCTTTGGTTCAGATGTGAGGCTCTCTCCAGTGTGTGGCTAAGGATTAAGTCTGTGCTGAGCACCTCCTGGGGCTGGGGCTGCACACGGAAGGCTCCTGAGAGATCCTACTCTTCTCTGTCTGCCGCAGGCCCTTCTGAAGCCATCTGCAGTGTGAGGCTAGGAGTAACCAGTTCTGTCCAACTGCCACTGCTCCCTCTGCTGCCCTGCATTCAAGCTTGCTGGTGGACAGCTGACTCACACCACCTCCGTCCTACCCAGGAATCTGGGTGTTCATTTCGCAGACACTCATTGGGTGGAATAGAGAAGGACAGCCAGATGGTCTGCAATAGGACCCAGGAAAAGATGGACGCTCTTGATTCACAGCTTGGCCTTGAACCTTCAATCTGACCACCTTGATGGGAAAGATACGCAAGGCCAGATCCCATCCAGATTAACAAGAGTTCATCCTCCTGAGAGGAGTCTGCTAAGCCCCAGCCACAGACTCACACTGGCTTCTATAACCTCCAGCTGGGCTGGAATGTGGCTCAGTGGTTAGGGGTGCTCGCCTAGAGTGGAGGACAGCCTAGGTTCGATGGCTAGAACAGGAGCAGGGTGGAGAATGACCTTCCTCTAAGTGGGGCAAGTGGAATTACTCTCCTGGAGTAATGTGGATGTCTTTTAGCCCCTCTTGTAATGCCCACAAAATGGGCCTGATGATACACAGGGCACGTGCCTGTGCTTGAGGGGGCCTGAATGTGCCTACCATGGAGCAGAGCCAGGCAGGTGAGCCTGGCCTTTTTTGCCTGGGATCAGTTGAACATTCCATGGACCTTTGTGCAGACAGACTGAATGGTTCCCATTCTGCAGCATTCTGGGGTATCAGCTCAAGGTTCTACCAGCTACCAGCACCTCAGACATCCAATCATTTTATTGGGGGTGAGTGGGAATTATGACAAATTGCTAAGAAAACAATCGATCAACTTAGCCAGGCACGTTTCACTGACATCTGACACCTGTGCCTCCAATCCCCTTGCTCCGAGGACGACCCAGCATCTGACACATGAAGGCAGTGTGGCTGCATGAAGAAAAACCACACACTTGTGGAGTTGGGTTTCTGTCTACGTATTCTTGCCCAGCTCAGGCCTAAGCGGCAAGAGTGCTCCTGCATACCGAGTGGGCAGCCCTCACTCACAGAGGCATACAGATATATCGTCATCACACATGAGGCATGAGACAGCCTGTATGGCCAGCGCACGACCATTGGGTTACTCTATCCCTGCAACCTAGGCTTTACAGCCATGGGTTGGTAGGATCTGTGTAAAGACTCTGAGGTAGAGCTGTGGGTACACAGCCCAATTTACCAGACACCTGGGCATCCACCAATGACGGCCTGACCTGACTTCCTAAGCTGTGCATATGGAGATGGTGGAAGAACTTTGATGCCCCAGTCCTCAGGTTGAAGTCCCAATCCCCAACAAGACAATTGGAGATGGAGCTTTTAGGCTATTAGGGTTGCTGGTGACTGGTATTTAGCCAGATAATGTCCTTGTCCTTGCAGTGGAGCACACTTATTAGTCCCCTTTCTTGTCCACAGTGAAAGCTGTCAGGCAGACACAGGCACTGAGTGACCTGATGCTTTCGCATGGCCTTCACAGGAAGCATGCTCAGTAAGCGTGAGGATGTCTTCTGTCTATGCCCTGTTACTTTACACTTGCATTTTCAAGTAAAGTCAAAAGTTTGATTGAATTATTTCACCAGCTGTTTCCAGTGCTGGACAAAAGAGGTTTTGTTCAATGTCTAAAACTCCTATAAAACAAAAGTCAGATTGTCTTCATGTCAGAGTGACATTAAAGCTAAGTCTCATGATCAACATAGAAAGGCAGCAATAAGGCAGGGCAAGAGAGGATTCCAGGGACTGAGAATGCATAGAGCCATCAAGCCCAGGCCAGAGGGGCTGTACACATCTTCCTGCTGAGTGTCCTCAGATCCTACAGGACCTGTGAGCCTGCGGATGGAAGGACACACCTACCACTCAGCATGAGCAGTGGCTGTGCAGGGTGTGGTTCCCAGCTCCTGGGGATGTGAGCATAAGGATTGTCTCCCTGACAGCTTAGACCTGAGCATCTACAAAGGGGTATATTTGGTGCAGCAGGAGGACTCCATGGAGGTTATATTCTGACAGAATACAAAATCCTGAAGGGCAAAAGCTCAGCCCGCCGGGGACTGGAAATAGGAAACGCCAAGGACTTGCTGGCTCCGGCCTTTTGTACAGGGCCTCGCTAGGTCTTTTCATCTGTGGGAGGGCAGGTGAAAGCCGGGAATATCCCCCTTCCAGAAGTATCAAAGTGAGCACAGAGGTCAGTCATGCCGCAAGGTCCTAACTCCCAATAGAGCAGGCCCTGACCCAGAGAAGGAAGAGAATGGTTTTGCTGACCATGCACGCTAGCCCACAGCCCAAACAAACCAGCTGAGACCCTCCAGGTGGAGAATGACAAACACCATTTCCTCTTGACGGCCACAGATAGCACAGAAGGCCACACACACTGAAGGCACACTTCAGCCATGTTCTACCCACTAGCGGCAGAAGCTGATCTCTGAGCTTTGACAGTAACTCCTCCTCCAGCAGCTGGGGCTCTGAGGCTCCCATACTACCTAGGACAGAGCTGGGTGGGGCAGCCAGGGACCTGAAGGTACCTCACAGGCGGCAGCATGTGGCATGTGTTCCATTGGCAGGTCCCGGGTAGAGCTGTGTGTTCCTGCCCACCCTCCTGCCCGTGCATGTCTCCTCCGTGCTCAGCTTCCTCGGGTGTGCGGCTCACTCTGACTCACACTCCTGTTTGTTTTTGGTGGCACATGGCCCTTGGATTTCTAAACAAAACTACCTTCCTGCCCTTCATCCTAATGGCCTATTGTGTTCTGTGTTCGCTCCACAAGAAGACATAGGGCAAGGCAGCCCTTGGGCCTCCCTCTCCGGCCCTTGTAAATTGCAGGTTTTCTATCCTGTGGTTAACATCCCAGCTCCAGCCATCTTCTGTGGGCACCCCAGGTGCCACATGGTTTTCTCTTTCTGTCTCAATTATCTCCCAGGCAACCTTCTGTCCCTCGTCTCCTTCCTCCTGTGAAAATGGAAAGTCCACAGAGGCACAAGGTGTGTGCACACACATGGATATGTCATATGCTTAAAAGCTCTGCATCTCTTGTCGCCGTCACATGAGCACCCAGACAAGCGTGCCTCCGGCCCTCACTTCAGTTTGAGGCCTTCTAATACTTGGGAAGACCTGAGAAACCACACAGGGCAGAAATGGCTTCTTCCGATGCCTAACCTTCCTCATGGTGCTTGGGGCTGGCATAGGTGCAAGGGTTAACTCCTTCTCATCGGCACATCAGTGTCGGTGTGAGGAACAGATTCCCTCCTCTCTGGAGACAGATTTGAGAGTTTAAGGGGCCAGGACTTCTTGATCCAGAGGTCTAGGCAGCCCTTGGCCATTCTCCTAAATGTCTACTGACAGGCATCATTTTGAACATGGAGGCACATAGCTACAATGGCCAGTTGGTTGCTGAAGTCTTTGGAAGTTAGGCAGATACCACCTGCAGCTCCAGGAGCCAGAGACTGCTCTCCCTTGCCCAACCTGACCTCTGTGCTCTCCACAAGGACTTCGTTGTGGAGAAGCAAAATCAAGAAGCGAGGTCCCTAGAATTAGCATCACTTTGCACGTCACACGACACATTGTGTTCCCGGCCATCTGAAGCTTTCATGGGTTCTTTAATGAAGGAAAGGCTCAAGCTGAATGGTGACATGTGGGAGAACCTGTCCTGGCTTTAATCCCAACATGCCACTACGTTCTATGATCTCCAGACGAAACCCTTGGAGTAGGGCAGGTCTTAGCCTCTCTCTCCAGAACCAGGCTCCTCATAGGATAGGCAGTGGGTGCCCAGGCAGACAGCCATGGGCTGTGCACAATACTGCCAAGCATCACGGTCTCTGTACCCAGGCAGTTACAAATTGAGGCCTGGTATTTTCAGTAGAGTTGTGGTCAGGGCAGTGACTGAGATACAGAGCCCATGACGCTCAGGGATCCATTATGAGATGGGAGCTCTGCTTCTATTCAGGGCCTAGGTCTTCTGCTCAGGTCTACACAAGTCTCTATGATTCTGGACTCTCGTGATACAACCAAGAAGCTGGCAGAAGTAGTTTGTTCCACGTATTCCTCTGAGATGGAAATATATCTTAGATGTACTTACTAATAATCAGGAAGGGTTCAAGAAGGTTCCTTGTGATATTTTATTCTCCAGGTCACTCATGGCTCCACCCCAGAGTCCATGAATAGAACTGTGTGTTGTGTTTGGGGGGGCTTATTAGAGGTTCATGGGCTCCTGGCCCTTGGGGATGACCTATCTTTGTGGTCTTATCTGCTCAGAGTGTTGCTTGACTGACATTGGTTCCACTGAAATGCTTTTCCTGTCCTACAGTTATATATTGGCCTTTGTCACCAGGTGAGCCTCTCTTCTCACACAAGTGCCCAGTGCAAGGGGTTGGGTTAGGGATGAAAGTGGGTGTTCCTGGACTCAGGACAAGAGTCTCTCCCACCTTCACAGTCCTGTGCTGGCTGGGAAGGCTAGGGGACGCCTAACTAGCTAAAACAGTTTCAGACAAAGTGACAAAATCTCGAATCCTATAGTTTATTGTGATTGGTTTCCCCATTGTACAGAAGCACTGACTTTAGGGTGTGCTTTTACAATAAACTGACTCTTCTCTTTTTAAGTACCCCTGCACCTGTGATCAGGTGCCGGTTCGTGCCACGCGTGACTGGGAGAAAGAGCTAGTCTGAGGTCTCAGACTAGCAGAGATGCTCACCCTGGGACCCAAACAGGAGACATCCCTGTATCCATTCATCGTTCTGGAATTATAATTGACATGTTGGAATAAGGGCTCCGGCCCAGACATTCCTGGCATAGCCCTCATCTCATGACGATGTCTGCCCAGCCCCACAGCTCAGTGAAGAGGATAGTATAGTCTCTTTACAGAGAGTAAAGCAAAGCTAGTGGCAGATGAGGGTCTCAGAAGCCCGGAGACCCTCCCTGGCTGGGTCTGGGCAGTCTGAAGTCTCCTCTCAGTTTGCAGGTGCTTTTAGCATCTGCGTCTGATGACTATCCCAGAGACCCACAGGGTCCGCTGCAGGGTTTCCAATGAGATGTGCACGGTCTGCTCAGGAGTAGGTGTTCCTGGACTCAGTACAAGAGTCTGTCCCACCTTCACAGTCCTGTCCTGGCTGGGGAAGGCCAGGGGACTCCTAACTAGCTAAAACAGTTTCAGACAAACTGACAGAATCTCAGAATCCAGTAGTTTATTGTGATTTGTTTCCTCATTGCACAGAAGCACTGACTTTAAGTTGTGCTGCCCTAGCCCCATAGCTTAGTGGAGAAAATAGGACAGTCTCTTCAGGGAGTAAAGCAAAGTTAGTGGCAGACGTGAGTCTCTGGAAGCCTGGGACTTTCATTCAAGTAGAAACTTTCCCTTTTAAACACACACCAGGAAGAGGAAAGGGAACCAAGCTGTTCTTCCATGGTCACCACAGACCACGCACCAAAGACATCAGTAACCCCCTTCCCAGAACGCAGGGGTCCCGGCCACTTGCTCTATTTTCCTGTCACCTGATTACTGTCACAGTTAACTGAGAGTAAGAATAAAGGATGGTCCAATGTGGGTGTCAGCCAGGTGAGCTAATCTGCTGTAGCGGTATCAGGGGACAGCTAAGGTGACAAAGGAATACACAGAGCTGGCCTCCCCCCTGCCTTAGACACAACAGAATACCTTGGACACTTTGACTTCCAACACCCTGAAACTCAAAGGGGCGGGGACAAGGGGCAGTTTTGTGCAAGAATGGGGCCCTTCCACAAGAGTAAGGAAAAGGGGGCATCTGATGCAGCCCCCTTGAGACATCCTCACACCCAAGTCTAAAGGAAAACTAAATGAGTCTCGATTTTATATATCTACCGATAAAAATGAATTTCACAGGTAGGGTTTAAAAGGATTTATTCCTACTTTCTCAAACACAGCATATTGATGACCATAAGAACCTGCGCCCACGTTGGCCATAGATGTGTGAAATATAAGTGCACATGAAACCCACTCAATAATACAGAAAGACTCGGCGGGGGCGGGGAGGCTCGTAACTTCACAGCCAGTGTCCAAGGAGAAAAGCTGAAGGATCATGGAACTGGGCTAACAAGAGCCACTCTTGTGTCCTGGAGAGTCTCCAGGACTCAAATGCAGCAGTCAGAGACCAGGAGAGCTATGAACACAGACATCCGTCAGCATCAGTGTTCTCAGAGATACACCCAGAGCAACAGAAGCCAAGGAGCACGGCGGGAGAGCGCCAGACAGAACACTGGACACGGGAGCTGGGGTTCTCCATCTGTGTGTTTATTTAATTTTTTTTTTTTTAAAAACAACACATGTTGGTAGCCAGCCAGGCATCAGGCAACGAGTGATGCTGGGATTCAACCCTGTTGTGGCCAAGGTCTCTCTGAAGGAGCTCACAGTCTAATGATGTGGAGACATGGTTGGTCCCCGGGACCATGCTGGTGGTGGGCAGCCATCTTGGAGTTGGAGGCGGGAGTCAGGGCAGCAGGATGAGAGGGCTGAAGAGGGGTCAGGAGCAAATGCGTGAACCCAGAAGGGCTGAGGAAGACCTATACCACACAAGGATGATGGGCAGCTGTGAGGTTCCAGCGCGAGGCTATGTGGACTGTGGGAGGCGGACTGGTGCAGAGCGAATGGGTGCGGAGCAGCTGGCATGTGCGGATGCTGCACACCGAGGAGGGCAGTGTGGGAGGGAGGCGGAGGTGCACTCAGCCGCCAGGCCCTGGAGCCTCACAGGATGCCTGCTCCACAGACCCCTCTGACACAACGGTGCTCCTTACAGCACTGAGCACTCTACGAAACCTTCATCACGGACTCAAATGAGCATCAAACAGGGGGGAATCAGTCTTTATGATGTTTCCACATTGGTTTAGAAAATGTGTTGTTTTTTTTCCTTTATAAAGTTCAGACCTTTTAAAATCTTAGATCAACCATGCTTGAGGCATAGGTAGGACACAATCATTGTACTTTCAAAAAAAAAAAAAAAGACCAAATATTTGATTTTTTTTTGTAAGAAAGAACATACATTATTTCACGAAATGAGGAGGCTTCTGAAATAAACCCTCAAGCAGAGGCAGGGCGGGGGCTGGGCAGCTGTTCGGGGTCACCCATGGCACAGACAGTGGCTTATACTGATGCTCTTGGATGAGAACATTATCGAGGTACTGTCCTAAATTTAAAGGGCATTTCTAGGAGTTTCCTGATAAGACAATTGGTTTCAGACTTTTAATACCAATCTTTCTTATTGTCTAAGCAGTTCCAAATGCCTTTACACTTCAAAACAAAATCCCAAAACCTTAAAAAACAAAAACAAAAAGACAACAAAACCACCTTGATGTTACTAAGATAGCAATGTGGCTGCTTTCTTGGGTAGCATTTATTGTATAATTTCCCTCTTAAATTATATGAATATCTTAAGTCTTTAGAGGGAAAAAAAAGTAGCAATTTAAAAAAGGTTGTTGACATAGCTGAGCTTACTCAAAATACAATAGAAGTCAGGATAACAGCCCACTCTGCTCTGCGCACACATCCTGCCACAGGAGAATGGTCTGCCCCACACCGGAAACCCTGGATGCCTGGGACACACCTTTCTGCAAGCGTGGGGGAGGGCGGGGCAGCAGTAAGGTATTTTCTTAAATAAAACACCCTAGAAAGTTGAACCGGTGAGCTGTTCATTTCTGAATGAAAGAAGCCAGTCCCCAAATGAGTAAACGTGAGCAGAAGAGCTCCCATGTGAAAGTCTCCATCCCCAGGGGGTGACATTATTCAGTAGAGACACAAGGCGTGCTGTGTGGAACCGTCACCATGAGGACAAAATCACATATGCTCCCCAATGACCACGACAGGCTTATTTTCAAAGCTACTTACATAACTGCTCTAACAAATACTTTCTTCTAACCCCAAGACTCTCAGAGGTTAGATATGGACCCAGACGGCATCAGCCCCCAAGTGAAACAGAGCTGCTTGGCTGCTGTGCATTTGCAAAACGCTAGCAAGTGATTACTCCAGCATGCACCAGTCACAGGAAAACACACCCACGCTTTGCTTCTCTTTGAGGGGGTGGGCGACTTGGTCTTGTGAATAGGCTATCACGTGATGTGAAGAGGCTACAATGTTTTTACAACAACATCCTCTCAGAGCCTCTTGCTCAGTAAAAGCCTCCTCTCCGCTCACTCTCAGAGCTTAAGGTTAGAAAGACAGAGTTACCATTGGCAGGAAGGTAGGTGAAATGCTGGTACTGGCTTCTCTTCCGCTTCCCGTTGCAGACATAGAAACTGACTTGGACAGGGCTGGTTATTCTCTGGTTGCGGAAAGGTGGTATCTCAACCACCAGGGAATTCTGGTGGGAAAACAGCAAAGAGGGCGCAGTCAGGACCTTACAGACCAGGAATGCTTTGTCCATACTTTGTCCGGAGGCATCACTGTCAACCCAAACGGCTATCTCTGGCCATCGAGAGGGCCTCTAATGGTGACTTTTGTGTGTGACCTGCTCACATGTTTGATCATGAGTTGGCCATAGGTAGCATCCACTCCTCAGGGAAGCAGCACTCTGATTTCTCACATAGCTAGAGGTTGGGAGACCCTTATGGTGGAATTAATGCTAAAAGAGAGAACTTGATGGACATCTTCCAGAGAGTGGAGTTGCCTCACTGCTACTGGTGCAGGCGACTTCAAGGCCTACTTCTGCCCCAACATGTAAGGCCCAGTGACCTTTAGACAAAAAACCACATTCTGCCTAGTTCTAGTAGGCACTTCTTGGTTACACATGGCAGAATTCTTTGTGGACATTGTCCAGAGTGGCATTGTGACAATGGTCACAGTGTCCCACCAGAATCTCCAATTTCCTCATAATGAAAACAAAGCAGTCCTCAGCCCAGGGCGCAATGGGACAGTTGAGAACACAGCACAGATAAGACAGGACAGTTGAGGTGGCTGCTGTTTTCTTTCCTGTTTTTAAACAGAAATATGCAGTTTTTTTTTTAACATGCTCTTTCAAGGGCAAACAAGAATGCAAGCCATGACTACTTGGACCTGAGTGGGAACACCCAAGTGGGCTGGGAAGTCCCAGGGGTGCAGGCCCAGGTAACCCCCAGCATGGCGCAGCCTCCTGGAGGGAGGGAGGTTAGTGCTTCTGAGCGCTACACCTGATTTCTGCTGGGGATTTCAAATCTATACGTTTCTTCATTCCGTTTCTTTCCTCATGTGATTTTAGTTTAGCAGGCCAGGGAAAACGTGTCAGAAAAATCCATGCTATCATTTCTTTTGTTAATTAACCATAGTTTGTTATGATGGTGGTAAATCAATGGTAGCACACTTTACTGGGTTATGTTAATAATAAAACCTGAGCATTAGAAACAGAAACAGAAACCAGAAGAACTTCAGCTCCGGCCTCTTTTATTACAGAGAGCCTGGTGCGGACAGCCCTTGGGTGGCAGCACCAGGGCAGGGCAGGCTAGGGTGCCCTCTGGGCTCCATCCCCTGGGCCCCATCAACCTGCTGCAGCTGTTGCACCTACCTTCACTTCCTTTGGAAGATACGGGTGGGAGAGGAACAGGTAAAGGGTGGATGATGGAGCCTACAGTGTGACTGCCTGTGTTTTGTGCCCACCTTCGCAGGAAGCAGCCCCAAACTGTGGCAACCCAGGCCTGGGCTGTGTCTAGCATTTAGTGGTCTGGCTGTAAAGCTTGAGTTCAGTCAGGTGAAGGGAAAGAGGCCACCCCACAGTTGTCTTTAGGGCACTGAAGGGGACTGCAGATATCACTGCTGCCTGCACACAGCTGGCACTCAATGGTAGCAGCTACTACTGAGTCTAAAAGAGAATTGGCTTTTCAGAAGGAAACGGGGAGAAGATGCAGTAGCATCTTGTTGATCCTTAGGCTGAAGGAAAAAGAAAAGCCTCTGAGGCCTGTGGAAGGAACACAGAAAGGGCCAAAGGGATAGGCTGTCCCTGGCTTGTTGGCTCATCCCACATGACCAAAGACGTCCTGATACAGACACAGGTCAGTGCAGCTCAGTGCTCTGCATAGACAGATCGTATTGCAAGCAGGCCTCTTCCTTCCATAGCAGCTCTGCTCTAAAACGCTGGGGAGGAAGTTGGAGGAAGTGTGGCCTAAGATCAAGTGTTGAGAGCTTCTTGGTGTTGTCAGAGACAGTCATGGCTGCAGCCAGCACAGGCCTTAGGAAACCCAGCGTCTTGAGTTCATATACTTAGGTGGGGGCAATGCATAACCATATACACAACAGAAACCCATCTTTAAAATGTGTGCCACTGCCTTCAAGATTTCCTTAAGGACAACTTGGATGAAGTCAAGAGACAAGGCTGAGGCGGAGAGGGAGCACTTCAGTGGGAGGGAGGGAGCCAGGCACTGTGGGTGAATGGCCGGAGTTTCATCTTCATGAGCAGGTCTCACTCTGGCCAGAGAGGACCTTTCCCCTGACAAGTACTTAGAAAGGGTTCTTGAGAGTGTCTCAGTGCCCGAGAGGAAGTGAAGCAGGAAAAGAGTTTTTCGTCCTGATCGACTCACCTAGAGGACAGGAAGGCAGCCTGTGCCTGCTGCAGGGGAAGCAGACATCCTGGTGACTGCGCTGCTGCGGGAGCCATGATGGCCTGTCCACTCTGTGAACCCCATTACCAGCATGCCCTACTTATGTGAGCCTTGCTGGCTAATGTTCACAGAAAAAGTCCTTTACTCATGTTTGCCCAAGGTCTCTGAATGATTTAAATCCCACTTCCATACACTAGGCACACACCAAAGGCTGCCCTGTGATCACAAGAATGCTCCCCAGGCTATTGGAAAGAAGTCTGTGGAGTGAGCTATAGAGTGAGGGAGGGTTTTGGATGTCTTCAAATTCCTACTCACTGAATTTTGTTATGTTTTCCTGAGGCTAAACCAAAATCACACAGGACTCAGTGATAGTTCTCTGATTTGTTTGAACTTATAATTGCTTTAGCTATCCATGGTTTAATGTCCAAATAAAAGACACTGTTGGAGTGTGGACTATAGCTCAGTGGTAGAGCATCCACCCAGCGTGTGTGATCCTTAGTTCAGCTTCCAGAGCTGCAAAGGGCAGGCGAACAAATGACCAAACTGTAGGGATGGAGAGGACAGACTAGAGTCAGCAAAGCTGACCTGACTCCATGTGGTCTCCAATAGCAACAACCTCTTTAGATGAGGAAACCACACCAACCGTCAGAAACATGCTACAGTCACTGACACAGCAAGCAGAAGTATTTGAGACAAAATTAGCCAGTCACAACCAATAACGACCTAACATGAAGGTGAAGAGGGAGCGCAGGCAGGTGCATATGTGCGCAGGAGGGAGACAGACTAATTATGTCACCCACAGGTGGTGCCACATAGTCAGCAAACCGGACCAGCAGATCTAAGCTATCCGGTTTGGTCTGCCCTTTCGTCCACGTCAAGTTCAAAACAAGAGTGCGAGGTAGTTGAGGCGTTCTCTGGAGAGGGTGGTGGCAAGTCACATAGGCAGGGTGACATGTCCAGGCAGGTGCTGGTGCCCATGAATGAGCCTTAGAACTCCAAGGTCTCCCAGGGGTAGCCACTCAAATGGGGCTACACCATTAGTGAGAGGAGGCAGAACCAGGTACCTTTAACGCAAAGCACACCCGGAATAAAGAGGCCCCAAGCTCTGTCCTCACGGCTGTCCTTATCGGCTCCATTCTATCCTAGTGGCTCTTGTCTGGGCCAGGGCTTTGCAGTCGTGCTCTCTCACCCCTCTGCCTTTTTATTCTTAAGTGCTGTTTTATTTTACCAGTCAGGAGCCCCAGCCCGGCCCTCATCTGTCCCTGCTGCAGCATCCTAAGTACTTACTGGCTTGCACAGGTCCCGGTCAGTTTTTGCTTCCATCTCCCAGACGTGGTGGCCATCTGGAACAAAGGGCAGGAAGAAGTCTGTCACTTTGTTTGAGGATAGTATATCTTTAAAACATTCCAGGTGACCCAGAAACCAAGGGTCAGGGAGGGGAGAGTGGGAAGAAACGATGAAGTCATAGGACAATGTGCTCTGGGTCCCTTAGATATTCTGCCCACACGGGGGATGTACTGACCTGCTCTAGAGCCCTGGCCCTGTGGACTTAGTAAGGTTCAAAGACTATGTCCAGTGCACCTTCCTAGGGGGAGCCCCCATAATCAAGAGTGTTTCTAATGGTCCACCCCGTGTCCATGTTTACATTCATCTCATCAGTCACAGACACATCAGGGAAGAGTTCCTACACCTCAGTCTCTTCCGAGGGATAGAAAAGCAGAGAGAGAGTCAGGGAGACACCCCTCCAAGCCAGCAATACACAGCATGTACTGCGCTTAGAACGCAACTCGGCCCTGCCGATTGGTAAGTCCTATGTGTTGGTAGGCCTCCCATGTGTTTTGCGAGAAGTCAGAGCCAAGCCCCAGCCTCTGCCCAGAGGAAATGCTGAGGAGATAAGAGAAGCCTTTCTTTGGCTATTTCATGCCACATCAGGACCTAGAAATGCAAAACACATGGTATTTTTAACCTTAGCCCGGTGGCTGTTTGCATGTTAAAAAAAATATTAAAAGGCTCTCATAGACACGGTGAAAGAATGTATTGTTCTCAGCTGGCGATGAGGTGTGGACCTAGTGATTAGAGGAAGGGTGTCTGCCACTCACAGGCTCTGAGTCCCCAGTCCTGCTGACAGGCCCATGACCTGGGGACAGCTGGGTGGTCACTGAGTTGATGGCTATCCATCCCGGCTTTTATCTCCTCCAAGATGAAGTCAGTTCCTGAGATGAGCTGCTTCAGGGACTCGCTGAGTTTCTGCTTACAGCCCATTTGTCTGTCACTAACCCTACATTACTGATAAATCAAACACCAGCTCCTTCCCTCAGTGCTGCACAGGGTGGTGGGTGGAGGGTGGAGGCACAGGGTGGAAATGTGAGTCACCAGAAGCTCCAAGAGCCACCCAGCATCACCAGACCGCACCAGCTTCCAAGGCACCGAGGCCTTGGGCAAAAGCCACCAGATGAGCCCGTGAAGGGTTCTAACTGCATCCCTATCCGTGCCCCTCGGGGAAACACAGAGACAGCCCTAGAGCATTGGAACGCCAGGAACAGTGAACCCCTGTGCCCTGGCAGCTCAGGGACATCAGCCACATGTGCCAACTGCAGCCACAAGGGTCGAACTGGAAGGACCCACATATGGTTCTTTAACAGTGCTCTGGGTGTGTAGTCCGGCTGCAGGCGGTGTTAGACCTGCTCTCCACAAGGGTGAGCCAGCATGTTTGAGCTGCTTTTAACAGCTTTACCGTCTCCCAGGGCAAGGCTACTCCCCCGCCCCCACCCCTTAGGATCTACAGTTTCTTTGCCTGTATACAGATGTGCCAACTGCAGTGTGGTCCCTGTCATCCTGAAGGCTCCTGCCAAGGCTCAGGACCATGTGGGGAGAAGGTGCAGCCTTTGTGTCTAAGCGACAGCAGGGATGCCCTGAGAGAGAAGAAGGAGACTGAGGCACTCGCTGAAGGGAAAATAAGAGTTCGTTCAGTGGCCCTGTCACCTCTGAGAATGGAAAGAAGTTCAAATCCCCGAGGAGGGGGCTTGTATGTTCAAATCCTGTGCCACAGTTAGTGAAATGTGGGCATACAGGTGGATTGGGCACTGAAGGCCTAGGCGTGGAAACGAAAGGTCTTTCCCTGTCACAGGAGCTGCCTGTGAGGGATGCTCCCCTGTCCCAGCAGAGGGGCTGAGAAGGTGCCATTGTGAGTTACCATGCCAAGACTGGCCAGCTCCCATCCAGCGCTCCCACGTCAACCACCAACAGATAGATAGAGCTCCCTCCCTGTCTAAGTTGCACCAAGACAGATCGCCCATCAGATTCTGTTTCCAACTGAAATACAGTTCCTAGGGCCCACCGAGATCTGTGCTGATGTTAACCATCTTATCCCAGGCCAGGCATCCAAAGCACAGGTCCCATCCAGACCCAGGTCTTCTAGCTGCTATTGTCAAATAGATGAGAGACAGTGACTGTTCCACTCTTCACGCCCTGACAGTAGCTGAGTGGACTTTCAAATGTACACATAGCAGGCTGCTTCCGGCAGGAGACCAGGGGCCCAAATGATGTGGAGATGGCCCTTTATGCTCCTGAGGGAATCATCAGGGTATCAGCCACGAGGGGTGCCCTGGACCATTGGATGAGTCCCTAGAATCCTCAGCTAAGACACCCCTCCCTCCTCCCTGCTCAGAGACAAGTTAACCAGGCGCTGTTCAGAACGCAGGCTCTGCCAGGCAGGGAGCCAGCCGGCCATCCTAAAAGGGCCTTTGTGTTCCATCTTATCAGGAGCTCCCTACGCACCCAGTAGGAAACTGTGCTCCAGTTCAGAAGTAAAAATATTCCAAATCATTAGGGAATTCCCTGCAGTGTGAGTCATCGGAAAGGCTTCCCCACCACACCCGCCCAAGGTTTCCACACAGCCAGCCTGCAGGTCTGAAGTCGCTCCACTGGCTGCAGGACACTGCTGCCACCACAGGCCCACAGGCCAGTCACACGCCTGGGTAGGGGCTGAGCCACTGTTTCTACACGTGGAAGCAGCTGGAGTTTATTCAGGAGAAGCCTCCTGTGATGTGTTGGGGTGGGGCAGGAGGCTTCCTCCTTCTAGCCCTGTGTGTGCATCCCATCAGCCTCAAGGGAGGGGCAGGCCCAGACACCCATCCTTGTGAAGCTCTGGGATGGATGTGTTGGGGGCCTGATGAACACAACAAAGGTTCTGCTGCGCTGGACTGTGGCGGGGCTCTGAGTGTAGTCAGCCTGGTGTGCATGTGGGGTCTCTACCCTTGGTGCCCTAGAAGCCTGCTTTTTCTGGGTTAGGAGGGCAGCTTTGTGCCCCCCCCCCAGCAAAATCCTTAGGTAAAACAGGAGCCCCCAGCCTTTGGGGAAATAACCCGGTGGTACTGGATAGCTGAGGACAGATTCACACCCAGATGTGTGCCAGGTGGAAGACACAGGCATGCAGAGAACACAAAACTTCATTTATGAACATTCACAACAATTTCATTCATGATCATCGCAGAGAACAGCACAGCCCATGCCCATCTGGCCTGGCCACACGAGGTACCGGGCAGTCATAGAAACGAACAGCACCGGGGTCTACTAATGGGGACAAAAATGCCATTTGGTGCACGAAAGCAGACAGCAAAGCGTAGGCACTGTGCCTCGACTGACAAAACGTGTCCCGAGGAGGGAAATCCACACGGGAAGAGGGGACGGCGGGCATCGGACGAGGACGGCATGAGCTGAGGGCTTGCTTCTCTTGATCTTTGTGGCTAAAATAGAACGCCTGAAGCTGGCATGATTCAGCAACCGCTCTGTCCCTGGGAGGAGGGGGCTGGCAGCAATGGCACTGTGTGGAAGGAGTGTGTGGAAAAGCCTCCATTGTTAAGCAGGATGCCAGAGGGCTGAGGGCCAGGCTTGCCCTTCACAGCAGGTCGCTCAGCTAACTAGCACTCTGGTCTCTTGCAGAGTGACCTGCCCCCTGTCTGTCTGTCTGTCTGTCTCTCCTTCCCTCCCTCCCTACCCTCTCTCTCTCTCTTTCTCTCCTTCCCTCCCTCCTCTCTCTCACACACACACCCACCTCATCCTTCTCCCAAGACTCCACCCTGAAAGCCCCAGCGTTCCCCACATGGCCACTCTGATGAGTACTTCCAGTACTGGAACCTCGGGGCCACACCCGGCCACACCTTCACTGTGTCAGTGCTCATGGAAGAGAGACTTCTTTCATGGAAAGCAAAGTACCCTGGGGACAGAGCAAATTAGTTGCAAAGCCACTTGTACCCTGTGAGAAATCTGTATGTATATACACTGCAGAAACTAGGCAGAAGGGTGCCATCCATGGGATTGTGCCTGTGACTATCAAATGTAATCCTGAAACACTCTAGCAAGGAGAGAACCCAGATTGTCAAGGACCAGCTGCTCATTTGTAGAGACCCTGTGTGGCGTCCATCTTGAGATGGTAAACCAGCTGCCCCTGAAGCCCACTGTAAGACCCAGCCTGTCAGCACCAGGATCTGAAGCAGGCCTCTCCTACCATGCAGACCTTCAGGTCAAGTCTACTTTCTGAAAGCCCAGAGTGGGTCTATCACTGCCTTTCCAAATTCATTTCCTTCTAAGATTTGAAGGAATACCTTCTTTCTGTAAAGGGGTTACAGGTCGGGACACAGCTTATTCCCTCGTTGGCCCAGTGATGTCTGAGCCATTTAGAGCTGGTTATGTCTGTAAGAGGAACGTCGAGGGAGCTCTCTCCCCAGATCTTGCTGAGTGACTGTGCATGGTGGCCACATGGAACCTTGCCTGACCAGGTCAGCACAGCGGTATTTTTAAGCCCATGATGAAAACTAGCGTGTGTGCACAGAGCTGATGACGTGCGCCTGGGAGCAGACGCCACCCGTTCCAGCTCACCCCAGCACCATGGCCAGGGAATTGAAAGAAAGCATTTCCCACAGCTGGTCATGACTTTAGGGTATGTGTGCTCCTACAGCTGACCCCAAGACACCTAGGGTTACAAAGCCTAAGGCAGGCAGCTGCACCTGGGAATTTCACAAGTTCTTGAGAAGCAGATGAGAAGGTGCTTCTGGGGTACATGCCCCAAGGCACACAGATTATCTGTGGTAGGAAACTGACCACCGATAGCACGCTGTGGGAATTTCACTTCCATCCTATGGAGGTGAAGCCTGGCTGGCTGTCTCTAACTGTAGAGGCCACATGATGGAATTTCAGGAAACTTGAGTGCCCTGTTCAGCACTGCAAGGGGACAGGGACATTCTACAAGGAGCCAGTGCAATACTTGGTCACAAAACATAAGCACATATTAATATCACCACACCAATGCCTGCATACAGGCACATGCACCCACACATTGATAGATGCATACCTCATGACACATTGACATACATACACATTCACCTACACTCAGTTATACATAAACACACACACACACACACACCATATACACTCACCCCATGCAGGGACACAACTCCAGCCCTCCTAAGCTGGCATGAAAGCTATTGATCTCTCTGTAGATTGATTCCTACTCATAAGACACTGTGCCCTGAAGCCTGTGGTCATGAACAGGCTCGCACTTTAAAAAAAAAAAACAAACAAACACACAAACAACAAAAACAGAAATGAGCAAAGACCTGCCAGCTATGCTGTCCTGGCTATGCTGTTATGCTCTTGCAACTTGAAACTCATAACAATTGACAAACAGGCAGAAAGCCTATGGAGACTGAGGGACTAGGTCCCCAACCCTCTCAGGGCCCTGCTGTCTTCAGCCGCCCAGAGGCTTCTCCTCCCCAGCTTAGTGCCTTCTCCTCTGGCAAGCCCTGGGACCTGCTGTGTCGCCAGAGACACACCAACGATGAAGTGTCTGTGCCCCACCCTCCAGAACAGACAGGTGTCTCCAGGACCCTGTGCTAGGTTGAGAGCACACTTCTTGCTACACACGGTCACAGTCAAGGGGCTCTACGGCTGCCCTTTGACCCTGAGACCTTCTCTCTCACTGCCAACATAGCCCATTTTCACGGGTGTTTAATCCACCCTATTCTGCAAGGACAAGGAAAGCCAGCTGGTAAGGAAGTGGAATCTCCGTCTAAGCTCCCGACATGTCAGAGGGGTGGGCTATGCACAGCTTCACAAACTGCTACCTCCTGCTTGCATGCTCCACTACCAGCCCACCCACTCCTGTGTCTTTTGTGCCTAAACCTTCTCAAGGAGAGAGAAGGAAGGAAGGGAGGGAGGGAGGGAGAGAGGGGAGGAGGGAAAAAAGGAGGGAGGGGAAAGGGAGGGAGGAAGGGAGGGAGGATTAGTCCGGGAAAGCAGACCTATGGGCCGCAAAGCATGCCAGGTCTGTGGTTTGAGGACAGGCTTGACTCGGGACACCAGAGAGCATTGTGACTGCAGAGCAAGTGTAGAAGATGACGTAAGGAGGGTCAGATGTCACCTGTGGGTATTGAGGTTTGGGACACCTAGGGTTTGGCTTCACTGCAGTAACAGACACCCAAATAGGCTTCAATACGCTTTCGAACAGAGCTACCTACAAGGCCAACATGTAGAGCTGGGCGTGCCCTTAGAAACCAGAGCCTTCTATTCACCTTGGCTCAGTCTCCAAAGAAGACTGAGCCGAGGGCAGGAGGATGACTGCGACCCCACTGCTCAGCCCCCGACGTGCTCTCACTCACACACAAGCATGCCATCCAGACTGCAGAGCTGAAGGTGCAGCCACTCTTGGGGGAAGAGCTGCCTGTCGTCCCCATGCCAGACACCTGCGGCAGGTGAAGCGGATGGGCCAAAAGGCTGCCAGAGCATCTGACGGGACCCTGGGTGACCCTGGGTGACCCTGGGTGACCCTGTGTGTCGAGTGCCCTCAGACCTCGATTACTACCTCTGCTTCCTGGAAAACTATTCTGCAGGGATTTCCTTTATCAGTCAGTGCGCCCTGGTGCTCAGGGGTGAGCTTTTTTTGCCCTTCACTCTTGAAAGAAAGTCTCATTCCAGACGGTAATCAATGGATGCTCCTGGCAGGAGAAAGAGACCTGAGAAAAGTCATAACCTCGCCATGATGGATAAGCCAGGGCCATCCATGCTGCTTGATACCCTAGCTCCGGAGGCCATTACAGAGAGTTTCCTCAGCTGCTGAGTGAAGTGGCGGGGTGCAGCAGGCACAGTGCAGGAGCTAGCAACTGTCTCTGCTGCCCACGCCCACCCACGTCACTCCAGCAGAGCAGCACCCACTCCCACAGCACTCCTGGCAGGGGAACTCTCCTGACAACGGATGCACAGAACCTTTGAGTCACTGAACATTGTGACCCAGAGCACTGGATGATGGTCCCCAGGGTACCTGTGACTCAGATATCCTGCACCACACAGGGAAGACACATGAGAGCCAAAACCCTGGCTATCGTCCTGATTTCCTGACTCAACAGTGTCCACAACAGCCAGAGCCACAAGGATGGCCCCTTCCAGAAAGGCCAGCCCCACCTGCCCAGCTCACAGCTTCACACATCTGTTCCTCCTCACACCCAAATGTTGGCTTAAAAACAGAACTTGGGCCAGGCACACAATCAGAAAACAAGAGTCCAGTTGCACTCGTAATTCAGAACGAGCTTACTGGTTCGTCAGAAAGAAACAACTAGAAAAAGCTCATCCACCGGGCAGTGGTGGTGCACACCTGTAATTCCAGCACTCTGGGAGGCAAAGGCAGGCGAATTTCTGAGTTCCAGGCCAGCCTGGTCTACAGAGTGAGTTCCAGGACAGCCAGAGCTATACAGAGAAACCCTGTCTCAGAGAAAACAAAACAAAGAAACAAACAAACAAAAACTAAAGAAAGAGGAAAAGAAAAAGAAAGAGAAAAAGAAAGAAAAAGAAAAAGCTCGTCCCTACGTTCCTGGCATGGTGTGGTAGGTTAGGGATGGCATTTGCTTAGAAAACCAAAGGCAAAGGAAGAGAATCATGCAGATATTGGTTTCCTTCCTTCAGAAAAATAGCATTTGCATGTACACACCTGAGCAATATGCAAATAATCTAATTATAAATAAAACCGAAACTTTGTTGTCTAGACAGAGAACTGCGGTGTTCTCACATTGCAGAGCTCTCAGTGCCGTCTGCTGTGTGACATTACTCATTTATTACAGGCCTTATGTATACACATCACTTATTACAGGCCTTATGTATACACATCACTTATTACAGACCTTATGTATACACATCACTTACTACAGGCCTTATGTATACACATCACTTATTACAGGCCTTATGTATACACATCACTTACTACAGGCCTTATGTATACACATCACTTATTACAGGCCTTATGCATACACATCACTTACTACAGGCCTTATGTATACACATCACTTATTACAGGCCTTATGTATACACATCACTTATTACAGGCCTTATGCATACACATCACTTACTACAGGCCTTATGTATACACATCACTTATTACAGGCCTTATGTATACACATCACTTATTACAGGCCTTATGTATACACATCACTTACTACAGGCCTTATGTATACACATCACTTATTACAGGCCTTATGTATACACATCACTTATTACAGGCCTTATGTATACACATCACTTGTAACCTGTGAGAATAGTCGGTCAGGGACCCGTTTTGCAGCCTCGGGAGCTTAGCTCTACTGTAGGAGTACTGCAGTGAGGGCGCGCTGGGGCTTCCGGCAGAGTGAGGCAGGGCTTGTGGTCAGCGGTGGGATGCTCGCTCAGTAGTCAGGAAGATGCATTTTCCACTGTACCTTACTGCCACACCATGCCAGGCTCAGACTCAGCTGCCTGCTGTAGGCTGCAGGTGTGAGCTACCAAATTTACAGCTGTGGTCAATTCGCTTGTGTGGCAGGCACCTCCCTAGATCTCCCATCTTGAAGAACCATAAACAGATAGGAAAGCTATCTGGATCCTGCCTTGTGACAAAGCCACAGGGGTCTGGGGCTCCCTTGATTTGAGGACAGAGATCTTACAGTGCACAGGGCAAAGCCTGTGCCTAGTGCTTCTTGTCCGACAGGGAGGCATGCCTGAGGCTCAGAAGGTCAAACGACTTCAGAATTAACACCCCTGGAGAAGGGTGTGGGCACTGATAATTCTCTTTATCATTGCACTTAGTTGGGTTTTCTTTATAATTTACAATTATATGCATGATTACAGAGGCAGACCGAGTGGAAAGGCAAGGCCTGTGCTGATTGAAGTGCTTGTGGTTCCCATGAATGGAACAAAATCAAGATCCCATTATGGAGGCTATTGAATGCCTCGCGCTTTGGGCGATTAGCGTAAGCATGGACTGGCCGCCTCCAGGAAAAGGCCGGTTAGTAAGAATGAAAAGCAGGGAAGCCTCAACCCACCAGCCTCGAGTGCATCCGGCCCGATACCTTTGTGGGCAGGGTATGGCGCCCCCCAAATCCCCATCTGGAAGAAGGCCTGTGTCTAAAATTCCAAACTCTGTACAGCCTTTTAGAGGAGCTACTGCAGCAAAGGGCAGACACCTTCTGGGTCAGTGCACACCTGCCCACGCCCCCACCCCACCCCACCCTACCCCGAGAGGCTGTTGCCCAGCCTTCCCATGTTCTGGAGCTCAACAGCCTCTCTGGTCAGTGCAGCTCTATCAAGTTGGGGCCAGAAAGGTCCCCATCTGGGATCAATGTCTACTGAAGTGACCTGGGGCTACACTCCTGGCCCCCAATGGCATGCAGACACAATGGCCCTAGGTGTAAAGAAAATGCTCAGCTCCTCAGGTACCAGCCCTTCTGAGCTCACCCCTGGCATCTGCAAACAATGCAACAGTTTCATCGTGGGTTACAGTGAGCACAAATACAGTTGAGGGAGTGGCAGGGCTGGGCTCTGTCTTCTCATGTAGATCTTTGGAATATGGAGGTCTGGAGATGGAGATCACACACACACACATACACACACACACACTCAAACATACATTCACACACATATCCATGCACACATACTCATACACATAACACACACTCATGCACATACACTCACGCATGCACACATACATACTTATTACACAACACTCACACATACTTATACACATACACTCACACTCATATATACACATTCATACACATACACACACACTCATCCATCTAATTCACACACACACTCATACACATTCACACACACATTCAGACACATACACTCACAAACATACACTCTCACACACAGTTACACATTCACACACTCATACACACACACTCACACACACTCATACACATATACTCTCACTCACGCATACTAATACACACAATCACACACACTCATACACATACACTCACACACACTAATACAATCACACACACTCATATACACTCAAACACACCATACACATACATTCACAGACACACACTAAGACACATGCTCATATCCACCCACACACATTCACACATATAAATACACACAGTCACACACTTATACACACAGTCTTACACACACACATTAACACACACACACACACAGGGCTGTGACACTGAAGGTCCCATTGACAAAGAGAATAGCAGCCTAAGCTGTGGTATGCATGACATGGACACAGAAGGTCACCAGGTCGGGACTTCTATCCACTCTGGTACAAACTGGCACTTGTTTAGGGAACTGGCTTCTTGGAGAAGCCAGGGGAGTGCTCTCCCTCATGGAGGGGAGGGAGAGAGGAAAAGCCAGCATGAAGGCCTGGGCAGAGCTCATAACAGGTGCCAGGTCTAGTGCCCACTCCAGGTGACCAGCCAACCCTAGCGAGTCGGTGTTTTCCAATGCCCACTATAGGCTTTCCCAACACACACTTTTCGCAAAGCTGAACTTTGACCTGACTTTCAGCAATACAAAAACTCAAAGGGGACGAAACCATGAGCTCTTCAGAGCCCCCGTGGGCTGATGGCTACCTCTGTCAGGTGATTGCCCATGCTATGACCAAATGCACTCATGCAGGGGGAGGGTCCATATCTTGCCAACCAGGAGCCAGCTCCCACCAGCACTGAGCACAGGACCTCACCCAGGCCGTCCTGAAGAACATACCTGGAGCCTTCTCCACGAAAATGACCTTGGAGTCTTGCAGAAAGTTATGGCCAGACAGCACCATCTTCTTCCCGCCGATGACTGGGTAGCTGTCTGTGCTCTGTTTCTCCACGAGGGGCAACTCCTGGGCCGACCGCTGGGCTGTGTCAGAGGAGACCACAGTGAGTAAAGCCTTGTGTTTGCTGCCTGGAGGAGCCTGAGCTGGGGTGCTGGGCCCCAGACACTGCCATCTGACATAACTGCTGGGATTCTGGGGGGACTGACCAAGCCCTGAACTGGGTAGAGGGTCTGAAACCATTTTGACTGCAGGTGTCAGGAGTGTAGCAAACCTATCAGGACATATCCATGTTAGGCATGGAACGGTCTTCTCAGACGCTGCAAGCAATAGGACCTCTGACTTCTCCTCTGGCTCCTGGCCTGGAGGGGCAGTAAGGTCTTGGAAGAGCTGTGTGGGAAGAGTCCTAGTGACAGATGAGCCTGGGCACGGAGGCAAAGTGGAGAGAGCCAGTGGGGATCAACGACTTCATCAGTGTGGTCGTGCAAGGGAGACTACAGAGGCTAAGGAGAGGGGCGGCTTTCTGGGCACTGCTGTCCGATGAGGTTCCTCAGACTCCTTCCAGTCAGACAAGCCAGGGCAGGGGAGAGGATTCAGCCTCAGAAAGTCAGGTCTCCAGTGGCTCGAGACAGACAGGGACACAGGGCAGAGCCACAGGCTTTAATGTGTGTGACTAAGAAAGACAGCTTGTTCCAGGGGAAGAAAGGATTAGTTAGGGGATGCAAGTGGATCTGTTCCACATTCCAGGGGACATTGACAGTGGCCTGCAGAACTCTGTCAGTTCAGCATGGAACTAAAGGCCGCATGGCGAGAGTCTCTTAGGGGACAAAGCCACAATAGCTGGAGAAGGGACATCGCCTGACAGTGCTGGGCTATGAGCAGCAAGGGTTGGCCAAGACTATCTCCTCTGAGGTCTGGCTGACCCCACATGAGTGCAGTCCCAGATTGGGGGTGTCAGGGTATAGAGGGCTGAGAGGATAGACCCTGACAGGTTTCTAGTGACATGGCTTGCTAACAAGGACAAGTGTCTTGCCAAGCAGGACAGTGGAAGGTGGTAGCCATGCCTGCTCCTTTCTAGGGCCAGAAGCCCTTAGCCATGGCTGGTGGCCACCTCACACATTAAAGGCATAACTTGGCACCACCAAGGAAGATAGTCCGGGTGAGTTAGAAAACTCAGATACAGGGTGTATGAACCACTGGCAGAGCATTTGTTTAACATGCATAGGGCTGAGTTCCATCTGTAGCAGTGTACACATGTATAACACACGCACATGCACATACACACATATGCACACACATACACACCCACATGCATGCATGCACATGCATGCACACATGTGCACATATGTGTGAGCACACACAAAGTGGGTGAAAGGAATGGAGACTAAAAGAGAAGGAGAATATGAGAGATGAAAGCTGTGGAGAAGAGCAGAGGGGAAGGGAGAAGAGGAGCTGTGGAGGAAAGGAGAAGAGGAGGGGAAAATAGAAGCAGAAGAGGAGAAGGATAAAGAGGAGGAATTGTTTTGGTTTATCCAGTCTGGTGGCTGCAGAGCCAAACTTTCTCTTCTCAATTTCCCTCGCAGTAAGCAGGGAATACAGATACAGTCAATATAACTGCTTCATGACAAACTTTGTGATTTACTAATATAGTTGCCAAGGCTAGGAATGCTGTGTACTTTGGTCCGATTCTAACCAGCACCCAGCTGCCTGTGGGAAGACATATCCCAGCCAGACATGGAAGTCAGGTCTCCTAAGAGGGATCCTATTTTCCAGGAAGCCCACTGAGACAGACCTTTGATGGTACAGTTCAGTGCAAAAGTCACAGCAGGGTCTGCTACTTACAACACTCGATGGGGTTTGAGGCCACCTGGAGAGACAGTGTCCGGCCACTGGGCTGTGGGATGTGAACCCGGAAGACCAGCCTCACCCTGGTGTTCTTCCTCCCGATGTCTGTCTCCCCTTTCCTCAGCTCAATGTCGGAGTTTCTGAGCTTCAGTATCCCAGCACAGTCGATGCTGTGGGAAACAAAGGCCAAGGCTTGACTTTGCGACTCAGCACTGAGGAAGAGGAGCACTGGCCTAGAGACTCAGCCTTCCTGCTGGGCACCCCGGCCCCACCTCCCACAGGAGAAGCCTGTGGGGAAGACTATGGCATCCGCACATGCCAGCGGTGTGGGCACCGAGCAGCCGTGTAGAGTGTAGTGTCCTCCTGGGACCAGACATCTCAGACGCTGCACAGGGTGTGTCAGAGCAGCTCGGGGAGGAGCTACGCCTCCGCTGTGTGTCCTGTGGCGCTGCAGCCAATGCGACTCAGGGCTCGGACCTTATTCATTTGTTTACTTTGATACTTTTTATAACTTAGGAAACTTGTCTTCTAGGGTTTCACACAACTTCTTTTTACTTCATAATTTCATTCAAATCTACAATCTGGTAAAAGGTTCCATACATTACAAAAAAAAATCTTGATATAATAAAAGGAAGACCTTTTCTCTGGCTCTGTCTTGACCTTGGGGAATTTGGTTTATATAGCTGGGGGAGAAAACCCAAGGGCTGACGAGTCCTGAAGGGTAAATCCCTCAGCTCATGAGAAGCTGATGTATATAGAATACATTCCCTTTTGTCGTTGACCTGTAAGGCTTAAAGCTGTGAAGAACATATCAAAGGACATACAAGGTGTTCCATGACACAGCCCCACCTGCCAGCCTCATCTCCTGCACTTCACCGGTACCCCCAAACTCACTCGTGTGCGGCTGTCTTTGCACAGCCCAGGGTCTCCCACAGCCCCTTCTGCCAACAGCTCTCAGTTTCAAGTCACCTCAGAGGCACAGTGCCCCAGAGCGACATCAGGCCCTCCAGTCTGCTCTCGGTGGGTACAGTGTGTCCCCCACAGAATACGTGTTTTCTCATCTCTGCTCACAGTGCAGGGTACTCAAATCATGGGACCAACTGCATCCAGCCCCACTCGATATTATGTGATGTGCTGGGAGCACTTAATAAGTCCCTTTCTAAGTTAACTGTGTGCCACAGGGACTCTGCACACCAGAACTGGCCACCGCTAGCCGCATCAGTAGCTCCGAGTGGAAACAATCCAGAGGTATTGCCTGCAGTATCTTTGCAGTTTATTTCAACCATTCCTTGAATGCAAGGGGCTGCATTTAGAGGTAAACAAGTGTTGTGTTTAGGAACTAAATGCAAGCCCTGGGAGCAGCGTTTACAGCTGAGTGACCGAGAAATTTGTAGGTGCCATACGGTACTGCACCTGAGATCCCAGAAAGAGGGAAATCTGTCATCATAAGTATCTGTAAAGGAGAGCCACAGGAACAGGGCCTGGGAGCTGGGGCTAAGCCCTGGGTGCTGGGCAGATCGGCAGGAGCCCACCCCTCAGCACAGCCCCCACTCTCTTACATGGCTCGCATGTTATTTTCTGGAAGCAGTGGAATCTCCAGGACTTTGGTGTTGGACAGAATGGCCTCGTGGCTGGTGGTGGACACTGTCTTCCCCGTGATCCGGTGGACCTGGTAGAAGGCGTGGGGCCGCAGCAGGCGGTCGTCAGCAGTCCCAATGAATAGCTGTAGCGTGAGAGGCTCATTTTCCAAGTAACCGTGTAGCTGGAAAGGATAGAAAGACTCCCAGTAAATAAGTACCATGCACAGAAACTGCTGGGAACCAACTGGTTGTCAGCAGACTCTGGCTCAGAAGGAAAGCTGTATCCAGTGCCCAGTGTCCTGCCCCTCAGCTTCATGTGATGTGATATTAGTACTTCTTGAAACTACAATATAAAATGCAGCTAGGCATAGTAGTGCACACCTTTAATTACAGCTCTTGGGAGGGAGAGGCAGGCAGATCTCTTAACTCAAGGCCAGCCTGGTCTAAAGAGTGTCAAGTCAGCCAGGGCTACTCAATGAGACATTATCTCAAAAAAAATAAAACAGAATAAATAAAGCTTCATTATCCTAAAGGCCCAGGGAATATAGATTATGAACACTCTTAGTCCTATTTTAAACAGATACATGCTTGCATGTATGCACCAGTGTACAAATGCACACCTCACAACATGCCTTTGCACACAATATAACCAGACAGGTAGTGTGCACATAGGTTCATATGCACACCTAGAGGCAATGTGCAAATTATGCATACTCACACCCCATCACACCCACTCCCCTAAAACACTGTACATACATCACATACAAAAATCACACAGTTACACATGTGCATTGTCACACACATGAACCCACGCAAAGGCAGCTTACACACCATTCACTCGCTACAAGTACCAGTGACAATGCAGAACTGAACGCTCACCTCTCTGCAGGTGATGCTGCTGATGAAGGACCACAGGACTCTAGCAAGCCTGACAGTCTGTGGCATCCCAGCCCACACCGATCCTGGGGCAAGCCAGGTGAGCACAGGAGGCATGGAGGCGGCTGGACTGTCTAGGGCGCCATCACCTCCAGAATGGAGAGCGTCCCCAAATCAGTCCTGCTCATCACCTCCAAAACAGGCAGAGTATTCACTCATGATTGGTAACATGCATGCATTTACCATAACCACGGCAACACACACACACACACACAAACTGTGTCTAGGCCATCCTTTCACGACTGTCCTGTGTACCTCTCTTTCAGAAAGTGGTGGGAACAGATGTCCTATCAACGCAAGTCACATGGCTCACCCCAACACAGAGTATCTTGTGGGCAGAGTATCTTACCCACAGGATAAGACACAGTGAAACTGCCCCATGCTGGTAGCTACCGTACATCCCACCATATCTGCATGACTCAAAAGACGGACGTATCAACTTCTTCCAGGCCACGGGTGGGTGACCTACATTTCAGGGGACATCTACAATGTGGCCCTTGTGCTAGGAAACAGCCACCTTTCGAGATAAGCAACCAGAGTTTAGAAGCAGGGTCACCAGTGCTATCATGCCAGGTGTCAGACTTGATGCCATTTGACCCCAATATGTCTTCCTTCCTCCAATGGCTACTCATTAGCACTATGTGCCCCATGTTCATTACTGTCATCAGCTAACAAATGTTGGGACCAAGCATTGCATCCTCAGGGAGACTGTGGACAAAGGTACCCTTCATGCAGGCGGGAGGTGTCTCCAAGGCCCTGTGAGGACAGGGGAGGACTGTGACAGGACTCCAATGCCACAGGGCCTGAGAACTGCTTGGTCCTATAGACTGTACTCAATCTCCTGCCAAATGCATACAAACACCAGCATTGCCACCGAAAGGCCAACGAGCCAAGGGCCAAGAGCCTTCAGCTTCCATTAAAGCCATGATGAGCCATTTTCTCAGTAGGCATAAGAGTGATATGCCCACATTGGGTGACCCTGGTCCCAACCGCAGGGGATCTAGGACGATCTATTAGAAGAAAAGACTCATAGATACTGAAGACATCAGCCTGCCAGCGTGATGTCCGACTCCTCTGCTTCACTCCTAGAAGCCCCGCCCCATCATCCTCTCCAGAATCTTGAGATCTGCCCACCTCATGCACCATGCTTACAAGTGCCCATAATTCTCTGCTGCCCTGAGGGAAGCCTGGGTTGGATGGAGATGCAGCCGTGCCTGCGATGGGCTGCCAGGGCCCAGTCGGTGACACTTAGAGCCTCTCTCACAAAGGAATGACCTGACCACCAGGAGGGCAGAAGGGATGAGGGCTGGAATAGGGAACTTAGAGCAGAGAGCGACACTGAGGTGGAGACCTGAGATGAGTTTCGGGACATAAAACAGGAGGGTGGTGACCAGCACCCAGCAGAGCTTCAAGCGGTCTTCAAGAATCCTGCGGCAAAGAGGGTGAAGGTTTCTGGTGGAAACGGGGAGGGAGCCTCAGCCTCAAGAAGTTGACCCATAGATCCTTAGAAAGGGAGGCATCCGGGAACAGAGGAGTGCAGAGGTCCCCAGGCCCCTCCCACTACTGCTTGTCTCTCCGATGTAATTCCAGTCTTTGGGGTTAGCAGGGGATTCGTTTTAAAGCACTGGAAACAAAGCAATGAAACCTAGAAGTGGGGACAGGGAAATCAGACAGTGCAATTAGCTGCTGCTGGATTTTGATGTGGGCCGTGGGTATTGGGGTTTTACAAGGCAGTAGGCCTCTCACATGTCCCTCATGCAAGGGTCTCAGCCACCGCCTCTGGCCTGATTCATGCCAGTGGCTCATTAGGAGAAGCATGAGCACTTCATGGCTTTCATTAGGTCCTGTGATCCACCCGCATGTGGCACACAGTCAGTGCCAGCCCTCCCTCAAGATGAAAGGGCGGGGGCCGAGGACTGGACTTCTAACAGGTACAGCCCAATGCTCAAGTTCATTGAGTGGCAGCAAGAAAAATGTGTCCCCACTCCTCAGGGTTAATGGGGCAGAGGCCAGGGCTTTGTTGCCTTAATAAGCAAAGGAGGCCAGGTGGAGCAGTGCTCACCTCTGACGGCTCAGAGGAACGCAGACTGCTTCCACGAGGAGGCTGGCAGTCCTCCACATGGCCTTGGAAGGAATTCTGTCCTCTTCCTGCAGATTTGGCACAAGGTGACAGACACTGACAGCTTTGAGAAGGCAAAAGCAAGAGCTTGTCTGAGGCTGACCCTGCAGCCCACCATTTTTCTTCAGCAAAATCTTTCTCCTTTCCCAACTCAGAGTCCTGTAAGGCAGGCTGGAACAACCTTCTGTGGGCCCTAGAACTCTCACCCAGACCAAGAGACTCATCACTACAGACACAAAGTTTAGACTTGAGAGTAAGAAACGGCCCGATGACTCCTGTGCCCATCCACCCAGAGAACCCACGGCAGAGCTCAATCCACAGGAATCATCTCTTCACATCCTTTCAGTGAAAGAAGCAGAGACTTATCTGATTCCCTTAAAGGGACTATATTTCTGAATTTGAGTTCCCAGGAAATGATCCTGATGGATGGCCCATTACTGACAGGAAGCTGAGGGCGGGAGATGGGCCTTACCCCACTTCACTTCTGAAGATATAAGGAGAGCTGACAGACACTGGCTGAAAGCACCAGACAGGATAGCACCGGATAAAGAGCTCACAGCAGCAGACTGTATGCTGAAGAGGTTGGTCAAAAGGCCCAGTGGTCCCTGCAGCTGACACCATGCAGATGTCACAACTATGCACACAAGAATCTGTGTTGCAAAGATGGGGTGATAGCCCCCTCAGTGTAGAAAGCCACCTCTGCCACCCTCGGGCCAGCGATCATATCTAGCGCCGTCTTAATCTGCGGGGACTACAAAGCTGTGTGAACACAGAAGTCTCTGCAAACAGGGTTTAGCAACCAAGGCTGGTTGGTCCAGGCCCCTCAACACCTGGGAGCCAGGCACCTGCCTCTTACAGTGTGATGAATCTACTAAGAAACCACTAATCTATTTTAGATGACAATAGTAATATTGTAATAAAATATGAAATGTAACAAAAAAGAAAGATAGAAATTCAGAGACAACCTATGCCAGTTAGTCTCCTAACTTGTGAAATTTAACGCAAAAATATATAAATAAATCTGTGACCAAGACCCTCTCAGTGGGCAAGGCTGAGTGGCCCAAGGCTGTAGCCCAGCCTGGCTCGGGTCAGATGACTTTAAAATGACATCTCAAAATTCCCTCAGGACCCCTGCTATGACAGGCTTCTTAAGGCATAGAAGGCAGTGTATACGGTATAATTTTATCCTTTAGAAACATGCCATTTCAGTGAAAATAGGAATATTTAAAGCTTAACCTGGGAGGTAAATATCTATTATTTAAGGCACAAAGTTCACTTTAAGAAAAGAAATCTAAGCTACTTCACACATCCCCCTGCATGGACCTTCTGCCTCTGGCTCCTCACAGTGTCTGTCAGAACAACATTTATAAAGTTACCTGTCAGACCCAAATCTTCTCTGCTTCCTCTAAACGAGACAAAACGCATTATTCCATTTGCAAGGCGTAAGCGTCCCCCAGTTTCCTGCACATTAGAATGTTTGTTTTTAGCTCCTGTGCCACCTCAGCACTTACACAGGGGGATGACAGGCCAGTAGACTGATGGAGAACAAATTTATTCAGGCTGGAGCTGGGCCAATGTGCACACCTTCATATGCAGTGGAAGGAAGGTCTGAATTAACAGAGCCCATTAACTCATGAAAACCATTTGCCTTTCAGCCAGTCATTCTGACTTGGTTACTAAGCAAAGGACATCATCATGTGACATTCTTCCACCAAGACATAATGTGCACTTGAAATAATCAACTTAAAGGAAAATTTGCTTTTAAGACCCCGAGTACTATTAGCATCCCATGATATCCCAGAAGACGAGAGAAATCGGCTCACAAATTGGTCTCACTTTCCCTCCTTCTGGCTGGGGAATCACACCCAGGGAGGGTTTCACTATTTTTTAAACCTAAATTCCCTCTACTCGGTTAATTAAGAGTTCGTGTTGGACTCTCATTACCTCAGATTGTTTTCAGCCCCAATTCTTCATTACAAACACCACTGCCTGGAGACATCTCTTCCCAGACACAGGAAGTCTTCTGTTATTGGAAGTTCTATTTCCCTCTCCTGGAGACTGCAGAGTACTGGTCTCCTGGCAAGGTACAAGTGCACCCTGGGAACTCACCACTGTTCCCTGGAGGCCTCACTGCACCCACAGGAGCTAGAACTGACCCATCTTCCTGCCCCATAACTTGAGAGGGGAGGAGCCAAATTCTTTCTATCTATCACACCAGCCTTCACTAGAGCACAGACCCTGGGGGGCTGCTGGTGTTTGGTAAGAGTGAGCCCCTCAGAACAACCAGCATGGTAACCTCACCAGCTGTGGAAGTGTTTGTCACCCCAGATGGCACTGTGTGCCTGTCTGGGAGGAAAGAAAAGATCATTGAGGGCAGGGCCACTCACAGATGCTCAGGAGGAGAGTTAAGGCACAACCTGAGAGCTAGGTTGTGTGGTGCGGCCTATAACCCCAGCCCATGGCAGGCTGAGGCAGAAGGGTCACACATTCAAAGCCTCGATGGGTTTCAGAGTGAGTTCAAGGCCAGCTTGGACAACTCAGAGAGATTGCCATTTCAAAATGAAGAGTTAAGATTGAGACTAGGAGAGCAGGTCGGTGGTGGAGAATTTGCCTAGCATGTACTGCAAAACCAAACCAAACCAACAACCAATAACCAGTTTCACACCCTCAGGAGCACTTGGAAGGATGGCAAACAGACAGGGCTTGTCTAGTTCTGCATAACCAGGAGGGGCACTCTGCACTACTAGATCCTCACTGTGTGAGCACTGTGTGCAGCAAAACAAAACTCAGAGAAAGCCAGGTCCTCTGAGTAAGGGCTGCAGGACACAGGGCCCCAGGGCTTCCCCTCGAGACAGGCACAGCTTCCTAGGACAGAAGGCAGGAGTTACTATATCACTGCTCCTCAGTGGAATGTGTTATGCACAGAATCTGTGCTAGTGATGAGCTCTGTTCAGCAAAACATAAAAACAAAACAAAAAACCCAAAACTGGCTTTCAGGGTGCCTCAGGTATGCACGTGTGTGTGTGTGTGTGTGTGTGTGTGTGTGTGTGTGTGCGCGCGCGCCCTGATACATGTGACATGTGTACAACCATTTTTGTATGGCTATGTATGTGTTTATATATGTATGCATTATGAATTGGTATAAATATGACCTGTGTGAGAACAGTATACACGTGTATGTCATGAACATGCACAAGTGTGTGTGTGTGTGTGTGTGTGTGTGTATAGAACATTTGAGCCTGTATTTTATGAGCACATATGTATTTTGGAGTCTGTGCATTTGCTTCATGAATGTGTGCCTGGATGAACAAAGACGTGTGTGTGAGCATGTTAGTACTTGATTTTGTGTGTGTATATATGTGTCATGAGCCCACAGCAGTACTTAATTTATATCACGTAATTCTGAAGACTCTATGAAGACAGTTGTTGTACTAATGATCAAATCCATGTTTATAAGCACAGACAAAATTAGGCCTAGTGGCGTCCCTCAGATGCTAAGGGCTAGTGGCGTCCCTCAGATGCTAAGGGCTAGTGGCCAGCACACACAGCCTCCCAGAAATCTGAAGCTGAGGGCAGCACAGAGGAGCTGTGAGAGGCCGCACGTAGCAACTTGGGGTCTTTTCATGTACAAACTTCCTCTACCTTTCTAAGAAGGTAGAAAAATAAAAAACAGAATAAAAACAAAATAGGTGTATCCATGTAAATAGTACAAGGGCACAAATGCCAGAGACCACACACACTCGTGATGCTGACGCCCGCCAGACGCTCAGAGCACCTTCAAGGGGACTTGATTTCTATCGGCAAAGTCACTTCACCTCACTGGGGTCCTGAAGCCGTTCCAGGCCTCTAGTAATCAGCTGTTTAATTTACCCCAAAATATCTCTTGGGGCTCAAGTGGTAGAGTGCTTGCCTGGTACCCCCAAAGACCCAAGAGCTTCATCCCCAACCCAGTGAACAACCTCCTGTGGAGAAAGTCTGATGTCCCTGAAGCACATGGTAAAAGCACGTGCTTGGCTCTGGGCTCAAAGATGTGTTTCCTTCCTTACACAGGCCTTGGAATCCACCCCCACCTCCCAGAGCCTGCCTACCCCCGACCTGGCACAATTTCTCACATAAAAGGTCCTAGTGCAGGTTTTCAAAGAGGAAGTCACACTCTGCGGCTTTCAGAAAGGGACTGCGGGCTCTGTAGCTCTCCTGCCAATTGAATGGGCCTATCAGAGTTGAGAACCCTGGCTCCCTGTCTTCATCTGGGAAGCTCTAGTAGCAGCCCCGCCCACCCCATCCCCCCATGCCCCAGGCTCTGTGCATGTGCAGATGCACCAACTGCCATCTTGTGCCATTCGTGAGGTCAGACTCCAGACTCACTTTCTTACAGGGGCGTCAGTCCTGTCCCAGAAAATAGCTCACTCACAAAGTTCGTGTTTCCACTCCTAGGCTAAGGAAGGCTGAGGCAGATAGGAGGTGGGGAAGGGGGACATCACAGGCTAAGGAGAAAACAGTTTCCTGACATTTTTTCCTGAGCCTCGGACTTCCATCAGATGTGAGTTCTATGACCTATGATGCCACAAGAGACAGGACACATGGCCACAGATCAGAGTGGACATCTAAGGGACACTGCTCACAGCCACGGCCAGGGTGTGCCTGGGTGTGGATCACAGGCCTGACCCTCAGGGAGGCTTCCCCTCAGGGAGGCTGCAGTCCATGCATGCTTTAACTGTGTCCAGCCCAACACCTCCGCTCTTCTCCCATAGGGCCACCATCTTGCATGCTGACTCTGGAGAGCCAGAACCTCCCCTGCCTCTTACTTGAAGGATCCTTGGTTAGACGTGAATGGGATCCTCCTTCAATATCTGGGCATGATATTGTGGGAATTTTAAACCAAGGGCATGTGGCTGCATCAGCATCTGTCTGTTCTGCACAAGATCAATGATCCTGCTGCACGGAACTGATTCCCACCAAGCCTGAGAGGTTGACAGGGACCATGGGAGAAAGGGAGACACAAACTCAGGCAACACGCAGGTGGGATGGACCATAGCACCCACCTCTTGGTAACTGCAAAGAAGGCTTTTAAGGACCCCCACCCCCAACCCCAGGGCCTCAGCGTTCTTAGGAACTTTTGGCATGGTCAGGAATCAGCCTAATGTCAACCGGGATCATCTCTGACATTTAGTATCCACGAGGCTGGCCCTGCAGATGGCAGCGTTCACCCACTCTCTACCCACCGGAATCCAAGGAAAGAGGCATCAAAGGCAGCAGACTCCCTGTGCAGAGCTGCAGGCAGGTACCGACACTCCCAACCCCAGCTCCTCCCTCAGTATCGCATAGACTAGGTCACAATAGACTCAAGAATCCCCCACCTGTGCGCTCTTCTGGAATCATGCAGACTCCACAGTGACACTCTAGGCTAGTGTTACAGGGCAGAGGCCACTCAGGAGCAGCTGTGCTGTGTCGGGCATCACAACCTGCCACCATGTGATGCCAAGCCCAGAAAGTGTAGGAAAAGCCCAGGAAATGCTGCTGTCCCGAACTCCAACCCTTCCACGTTGCAGAGTCTGGCCTGCGGTTGCCAGCATTCTGATGGATTTACTGTTTACAGTGTGGATTGTAGGGCTCTGTGGCCATGCAGTAAGCATCTGTGGACTGTATGGAAGAGAACCTGACCCTCGCTGTTAGACTAGAGTCCAAACTGCTGAGGACGCAAGGTTGGGAATCTGAGATGAAGGAGTGAAGACACTTGAAGCTCATAAAGGCGACCTGTTGTACTAATACCACGATGGCACCCAGACCCTGTGTGTCACACCAGAGGGGCATCCGCCCTTAACCTGCTCCTTCTCTTAGCCCTGAGGTCCATGCCAAGGGCGTCTACCAACATGACCAGTGAGGCCATGGCTCTGGGCCTGACCAGGCAAGGCCTGCAGCCACCCACGCTGATGTGGAGCAAACTGCATCCCTTCACACAGGAGGGAGCCCAGTGCTACCCCAGGAGAGGAAAAGAAGGCCATTAGGCCAAGCAAGGTGTACAACAGTAGTCCCTCTCCACCCCACCTCCCAGGGTGAGTCAGGGACAGTTGTACAACAGACCCAGTGAGAAAGCAACAGTCTCCCAGACTCCCCAGAGAACACTCTACAGTGGCACCTTCACACCTGCAGTTTGTATCTTTTCTACATCTGAACAACTGTCCATGGGCAGCCTGTGACACTTGTGATGCTTATGGGTCGTCGGGGCCAAGGAAAGCCACGGCATTACCAGGAAGAGGGTCCACGCGTGGTCACGGACCAGCTAGAGACATGTGGCTCAGGTTTTGCCATGCCTATTGGGATGAATGCTGGGTCTTGCTTTGTCTCCAATTACACAGCCCTCACCTGCACCCAAGGAGCCTAGGGCAGAGGAGGGGCTGGACTGACCTGTCCCTCTGAACCCTAACTGAGGCCAAGCTCTGCTGGCACACGACTAGAAAACCATCAGTAGGATCTGCATCCCAGACAGCATCATTTAAACTCTTCCTAGCCTGGAACAAAGAAGCCACAGCTTCCAAGTCAGGTCTGGGGGATTTGGTGACAGATCTGCAGGCTCTTCATCTTGGGAGGCTTCTGCTTGTAGCCCTGCCTTGTCTTTGTTCCCACGGTCCACACAGCACCCTCGCTGCTTCCTGCTCTGCTGGATGGTAAGGCTCTGAAGTGAGCTCACAAACGGATACAGAGAGCCCAGGCATATGAAGTCCAGCCTTGAGTACGTCAGCGGGGCAGACAGTGTAAGCAAGCCGCCATCTCTGCTTCACCCTCCCGCCGCTGTGAGAGCTGACCCCAGATGTCCTGGAACAATCTCTTACTACCAATTGTCTGCTGAGCCTTAGCTTTGCCATCGGGAGCTTGGACGGTAAGCAAAGCTACCATGTGCTCCGGAGACTGCAGGCTCCCTCGTGGAATTCCCTTATGTTTTTTGAATGCTGGGCCTTGGTGCTGAGTGCATGTGCAGAATGGAGGGGCAGCATCCAGGTAGCCAGAAGAGCCACCTGGTACACAATAGGTGGGGAAGCGAGAGAGGTTTGCCTCCAAATGTCCTGAAAGGAGAGAGGACGTCATGCAGTATCCAGGTTGATCCATAAGAATTTAATTCAGACCTCACGCAGGTCGCAGGTCGGCTGACTCTGGGCAGCAGGTTCCTGCTTTGAGGTCAAGCCTGCAGGGTAACCTCTGCTGTGTGCATGTTTTACCAGCTTGCAGACCCAGCCAGAATGAAGGGTTGCATTTCAAAGCTCCCCATCCCTGCCCCCCCCCTTCCGCAGGGCTCGAGTGCTCTGACCAGAACACCTTGAAAGACCCTGGTTCTGTGTTAGCCTCCAGAGAGGAGGCCTGGAATCCTGGGGGATGCAGGCTCAAAGGACAGAGCCTTCCAGGCTGCTAAACCAAATGAGGAGGTACCTTTTGGCCATAGGTCAGAAGCCCCTCAGGAACTGATTTCTCATAGGATTTTTGACATCTTTAATCTCCCCTGAGACTTGGGGAAAAGACACCACCAAGAAAGAAAGGTAATTATAACAAGGGCTTGGCTCCAAGACAATTTTAACAACCTGAGAAATTCAAGTCATTTCCCGGTGGATGTCCTCAGCTGTCAGATGTCTTGTACGATAGAAAAAGTCCCTGCCATGAATCTATATGGGGTGGGGACAAGTTAAGTAGCCTCAGAAGGGTCCCTAATGTCACAAGACCCTACTGACCTCTGCCTGTCCCTTGTGCTGGAACATAAGCCAGGGCTTGTCACGGCTTCCTCTATGACTCTGCCCTGGCTGTCTGTGCCCTGACAGCCAGAGTCCGGGACACTGTCTGTGTCTCTTGGATCTGAGTCCTTCCTGGCCAGGCAGTAGCTATGCTGCCACTGTCCTATATGGCAAGCCCTATGCTGCAAACCCCAACGTCAGGGACTGACCAGCTTCTGAGTGTTCATATTTCAGTGGCCTATTAATTATTCAAGCAGAGCGAGCCTGTGTGTGATGCGCAGATGCTATCAGGCAGGTCATTTTGGTGATTGGTAAACAGAGCTGGAGTCTGGAGTCTCCCCCGCCCCCTCCCCCATGGGAGATAATCCTCAAAGCACAAAGCATTGCATGGGCTGCAGTAGGGGCCTCTATAGGCAGGAGCCCACAAGGCCACAATAGCCTAGGACATGGTAGACATTCCCTGCCTAGCTTCTGGAGAATTTGGATCCTCGGTCAGTGGTGGCTAAGACCCAACAGACACAGACCTGACAGCTGGAGGCCAGATCAAGGTCAGGAGGAGCTGTGCTGGGCAGAGATGACACTCCATGAAGACTTGCTGCAGGGAGCTGGAGAGGCCCTGGCCAAACACCCCTGCTGTAGACAGAGTATTTGTGACATCTGCTCTACCAAGGCAAGTGTCATAGTCAAGGAAGATCTAGGCCATTTCTCACTGGTTATGATGGGACATCAGAAACAAGACCACAACATACTCTAGACAAATGCAGGAGCCCATCTCAGTAACTGATAGAAGACAGTGGTTAATTGAATGGGGTCACCGTGTCACCAAGGATATCTCCACAGACTTTGTGCAGACCATGTCCTCCTAGGGGCTATAAGGTGGCTTGTAAACTGGTCCTGGTCCTTACCAGCCCTTCTTTGACCCCAGGATAACCCATGACTGATACAGCTTTTCAAATGACAGCAGACTATAAAGGCAGACTTCTCGAAGCCTGGGTAGATTGGTTCTCATGGAATGGCTAGTGGAGACCTGTAGCCATTTTAAATGGTTACTCCATAGCGTGCAAACAGACCTCTGTGGAAGATGTGGCACCATCCGGATGGGAACAATGAGCCCTAAGGACACTGGCCCAAAGGAGAAGCTCCCAGCAGACGGGGCCTCCACAGACACCGGCCCACTGGGAGCACAGCTCGGCCAGACACAGCTGCTCCTTCCTCATCTGAAATGCACAGCGTTAGGGTTGACCAGTAGGTCCGAGTCTGGTCAGTGTCTCTGACAACTCATACAAGGAAGAGGATCGTGGCCCAGAAGCCTCTTTCTGTACCCCAGTGTGAGGGGCATATCTTCCTTTATCCATGTCCTCTTGGGCATTCCTAGGGTTCTTCATTTTGCAAATTGCTACTGTCTTTATGGACAAACTTCATGAGACACAGAGGAAAATACCACGGTGGATCTGCTACTGAGACGGTGCTATGAAAGAACTTCTAGGAGTTCTCGGGTGAGACGGGAGCCAGGCACAGTTAGGAATGCCACAGAGACTACTGGGCACAGAATGGCTTGTGGGGTGGCTGCACACCAGGCATATGGCCCATGGCCTCGCCCCGATTGCTATGTAGGGTAGCCACCCCTCCAAGAGCAAGACAGGCAGACACCAGAGCGGATGGCACTAGTGGGTGTATCAAAATCACCCAGAGGCCCTGGGTAGAACTCTGTGGTTACAGCACTCTCGTGGCAACCAAGAGAATTGTCTATTTTTGCCTGTTTCATAATTACGTGCAAGTTCTATTTTTATCTAATTTGTGGTCCACCAGCCAAAAAAGAAAACAAACCCCCTAAAATGCCCTCTTTTTAGCTGTTTTCCTCACATGGGCATAGGTGGGAGCTTACTGTGTGAGACTATCCCAGGAAACTCCTTGAGTTGCTAATGTCCCACGGTGACAAACTGGGCGTTTGTCAGTTAGGGGATGTTTTTCTCTGCCTTTCAACAGTGTTGCAGAAGGGGGTGGCTGTTCTGCAGAAGCAGCCTGGCCTGGCTTTACCACCTTCCCTTAACACCACCTTAAATAATTTAGAGGGTGCTTCTTAAACACTGTTTTAGATTTTTCCCCCCTCAGAAATGACTCAATTTCCTGGATATTGTCTATATTGAGAGACAAATGTTGCCCTGAGCCCGACACCTGGAGCCTGGTCGTCCAGGGGCAGCATCTGGCGCACAAGGCAATGGGTATCAGTGGCTGACAGACACAAGTTCTCCCAAACACAGGGCTCCCACAACTCCTTATGGCTTCATCTCCCCAAAGCAGCTGAGATTCTTACAAGCAACAACCACTAAGCCCAAGACAGCACAGGCCACATCGGAAGCTTCATCGCTCTGATGAGGTCACAGCATCTACACCCCCAGCTCTCACCCAGCGCCACTCGCCTATAAGATCTAAGTAAGCGGAGGCGCCCGGGCATTATCTCTCCACTTGCTTCCCAGCCTTTCTTTAACAGACTTATTTCCTCTCCTATTAAAATCTGTTCCATTCAGCAATAATGCACTTTCATTCAGTGAAAACCACAGCAGGAAAGGAGAGGTAAATACCTGTAGTTACCCAGCACAGCTGAAGGCAGGCTCTACCTGACCTCTTCCTACCTGCGAAGGTAGAAACTTAAAATGTCAAGCCAGCTGCTGTGTACCGATGTCCCAGCATTTTACCGCATCAAGCAGCTAACAAAGTAGGTATTAATTGGCATCAAGCACATAGGCCGCAAATATCCCCTTAATATCACCCACAAGCACTGCTAAAGTGCTTCATTTCTGCCCCTCACCTGGTTCATTCCATGTGGCTGATTGCTGCGTTGGCAAACAGCCATTTGTCCCCACGGCCCCCTGCCCTTGCCAGCTCTTTATTTACCTAAATGGAATAAAATAAAAGTACAGGGTGCCCTGCCGAGTACCCCTTCCAGTTTGCATCAGTCCTGAAATAACAGGGTTGGGCACCCGGGTTTGTGATGTTGGGATACTGGGGTAAAGAGCTCTCCATAACACCATGTGACCAGAGTCAGCCAGAGAGCGGCATTTCTCGGTGGCACTTAAAACAGCAATGTCTGAGATCTAAAGCTCACAAGGGGACGGGTGTGACAAACAGAAACAAAGGCAAACCCATACAGCCCATTGGGATGTGACACTGATGTCCACCAGGTGGAGAAAGACCAAGCTGGGTCTGACTTCCCAGCATGCCTTCTGGCCACCATTGGGGAGCACTGTACCTCCACACCACACCGAGTATTTTTCTACCCCAAAGTGCCACAGGTGTGACTGTGCCCATCACAGCCCCCTTTCCCTCAGAACTCCATCTCATAACCCGCTCCGTCAGACCCTACCCTACACTTCAAGGCAGACTGAGAAGCAGAGGCTGCCCTGTAGACCTGAGACCTGGCTCTTCCACCAATCCCACGTGTGTGGTGTGGGTGGAGAGAACGCATCCACTCCAGGGGCGGCGACTTTCTGAAAGAGGATAGAGTTACAGAACAGTTGGTGCAATGGAGCCTGGTCTGCAAGTATGTCTGTTCTGCGCAGACCTTTAAAACCATTATTGATGTAATGAAAAGCACTGTGTGGTACCCACAGACAGCCCTTGACGCACAATGGTCCCACTTACCATCTTTCTTTTAACTTGATGTTAGTACAAAAGTGATACCCATTCAGAAAAAAAGACCCTTTGGCTTGTGCAGTTTGCTCAGCCAGACCCTCTGTGGGGAGAGGAGCGGCTGATGCTCCGCCTTTGCAGTGCTCGTGAGAAGATGTGGAGTCAGTGAGGTACGGTGAACACATTTTGGCTTTTGACATTTTCAGTTCCTCGAGGGCTTTCTGGGACATCACTTCACTGAAGACGAAGAACATGTCTACTCAGGAGGAAATGAGACACGCTATATAGCTAACGTTTGACTAGCAGGCTCTGAGGCGACTGTGTCTAAAGTCTGAGGAAAGGCCAGACCTGTTTTAGGGTTGAGATGTGCCAAGGCACGTGCCGATGCCATACCTGCACAACAGGGTGTCCTCCGGCTGAAGCCTTCACAGCCCCCCGGCTGCCTTCCGTCTCATAGTGAGCCCTGTGGTGGGACTTGGGCTGCACCTCGATCCGAAGCTCGAATGGACCAGAGTGTGAAGGCAGCTGCCAGTCAAGGGCAGGCAAAGATGGGCTGCAAGGGAACAGAGGAACTGTAAGCGCGGGTACACCGAGATGGAGGGAGTTGCCGGGCCCTACCTGAGGCGCCATCAGTGGATCAGCCCTCACAGCTGTCAGACGGACTCGCATAGCATCCTGATAGGGGAGTAAAGGCTCCATAAGGCCATCGTTACTATGGAATCATGTGTGGTCATAGCTTGCCAGTGTTGCATGAATTAAATAAGTCAACCAGCCTTTAAAATGCTATGAAAATGTTGACCAGCGCCATGGAAGTGGTGCAGACATGGCCTGCGGACAGGGGCTCTGATGCCTTTGCTAGGAACAGGAAGGGTCATCCTTCTCTAGAGAAAGCCCTGAGAGGCCCCCTTGGCCGAATGGGGCTCTAGGAATAACTTCCCTCTGCAATGCTGAGTTACAGCGGAACCAAGAGAGAGAAGGAACTGCTTGACCCACGTCCCTCTCCAGGCCGCCACATCCATCCCTTGTTTCCAGCCCAGTCCTAACAAGATGCACCTGTGTTTGTTACCATTTGGGTACAAGCTGGGTTGTCCCTCTATGAATCTGACTCACGAACACGCAATCGGAAGTGGACCGACTGTCTGCATCTGCCCAGCACAGAGGCAGGCTCCTAGCACAAGCATGGCCCATCTGCAGTGCTCACTGAGAGTTCAGAGCCACATCCCAGCAGGGGCAGGCTTTCTGCAAGTGCTGCCACGCACTTAGACGCTCACACTAGGCCTGCCAGGGCCGTTTCCTGTGTATGTCATACACCCCGATTCTAGCAGCTTGTTGAGCGGAAGGAAGAGCATTAGAGCAGAGGAATTGGCCAGAAGGGAGGCTGGCATCCCGGGGAAGGTGCCCCACGGGAGCTGAGCAGTCTTCTGCTTCAAGGAGGGGATGTGTTTCCAGGGCGGTGGGGCCACACTCTTCAGAACCAGAGGCAGAATGGGTGCCCAGGTGTTTCGGGAGGAGGCACTACAAAACAGCCCACACCTTCATAGTGTTTCTTATATATGCATACAAGTTTCTCATATCTACACAGAAAGACTGCTTTGCTGTGGACAGAAAAAGAAAGAAAAGCAAACTTCATAATGAAAAATACTAGTTTCAACCCCTAGGGGAAAAAAATCTTTAAAAGGAAGTGACACAGGCAGGCAGGCAGGGAATGATGAAAAGGGGCAGAAAGAAGGGTGGTTTGCACATTTAAGATTGTCAACTTGGATTGAAAATTTTCACAGTAAATTAGCTCTCCAAAGCCACAGAACTGCATCTTAGATCCCAGGTGGGGCGAGGCGGGAGGAGGGCACCTGGCTGAAGACATCTGCCCATTGCTGCTGCCCTGGGGTCTGCACTGCAGAGTGTCAGCACGATTCTGTTGCCCACAGGGTCTCTGACATAAGACCTACGACTGTGGTTACCTGCTAACCACAGGTTACCTGAGTGTGGTTGTGCACTCAGGAGTGACCCACAGTGTTGTACTTCAAATGCGATTTCAATTCAGTTCCATTTTGTCAAGAATTACATTCAGTGAAACCCAGAAAACACTCAGCTGGCTAGGCGGGCCTCGGAGACCCTGGATTTGTATAAATGAAGTAATCCGAAGTTATCTATACACTTTAAAATCTTATACCACATACGACTGATCTAGAGACATTGTGGACATGCACACATTTTATACAAAAGGGGAATGTCATCACAAAACATATAATTTGGTATCTGACTTTTTAAAAAGAGATGTCAAATTCTGAGCATCTTTGTACATTGGTAAGAATGTTGTTTAATATGCACCACAGATAATTGGGCAAATATTACTTTATGGCTGCACTGTGATTATTAGCCAGTCCATTGCTATTATAAACACCATTGATTTGATGTCCACATAATTAAATCAGGGACTGTATCTTTACCCTGTCCTGACAACAGGGGCAGCATCTTGGGGTTCCTGAGGCATTAGCCTCGTGCTACCCAGAGATATCAGGAAGTCTCCACCCTGGCACCAACCTGTCATAACGTCAGCCATATATATTTTATTCACTTCCAAGACCGCCTCTCAGAATCTTTTCATACGCTGCTGTTTGCCTCTCCACCCAACATATGATTTCAACAGAGAGGAGTGGATGTACATAAAGAATAAATCTGAGTGTGAATAATATTGCTGACCCAGAGGAAACTTCTGGAAGTATCTGGGTCCAATCATCTGCTTGATTTCTGCCTCGTGTCTTACTAAAGACCTTGTGAGGCCTCAGGACATTTTTCCTGGCTGAGCCTCCACCCCAGCAGAGGCCGGCCACACTGAAGCACGGTCACTGCCACCAGCGTCATGCTGGCACCTTCTTCTGACCTGTTTTGAAATTGCCACCTATGAAGAACAATCTCACACCCGAGCAGAGCGTCAGGAATTGCTAACTGTACATGACAGGCATGCATCCTAAGATAAGGGGCTTGAGAGATGCTTCAGTGATTAAGAGCACACACACACACACACACATGTACATACGTATGTACGTACGTAAAAATAATCTTTTTTTAAAACCCTACTTAAGCACCAGAGAGATGAAACCACAAGTTTGGGCACTTGCTGCCCCGGGCTAGAAGAAGAGAATCTATTTCTACAAGTTGTCTTCTCACCTCCACATATGTACTGTGACACAACCACTAAATAAATAATTAAAAGAAACACGTCATGGAATAAATCATACGTGCATCCTGGAGGTGAGCCTCCCGCGGCTGGGCCATGTGAGCCTCCCGCGGTTGGGCCGTGTGTGCTGGCTAAAGCCTGTTAAATGCTGGGATCTGGAGCCGTCACGCACCCACGGCTACTCTCAGCCTAGTCAAAACATGCATTCAGTGGTTCTGAGCAAATTTAGAATTTTTTTCCTGAATTTATTCAAGAAAATGGTGTGTGTGAGAGAGAAAGAGCATGTATGAGCATGAATGTGTCTGTGTGTGTGTGAGTGTGTATGGTGTGTATATGTCTACAAGTGTATGTGTGCATGTGTGTGTATGTGTCTGTGTGTGTGCACATGTCCATGTGTGTGGGTCTGTGTATGTATGTGTGCACATGTGCATGTGCCTGTGTGTGCCTGTGTGTGTATATGTGTGAGCATGAGTGTTATGAGCACAAGTATATATATATGTGTGTGTGTGTGTGGTATGTGTCTGTATGTGTCAGTGTGTGGCTTTTCCTTGATTCTGGGGTCCTGAGGGCCCTTGGGTCACAAAGCAGTGGCCTCCTGTTGTAGGGTCTGAAGGGACCAGGCTAATGTAGCCTCCACGCTGGGAGGAGGAGGGATGGGAGGAGAGGCTGTGTGGGAATGATGGGCAGCTTCCCCTGATAATGGGCGAGTCAGACCTTCCACAGTGCTTGGTCTGTGGGCGCAGCGCAGGGAGAAGCCACCAGCTCTCCTGTTCTGAATCACTGTTCCCATGAGAAAGGGCTCCGCCTCCTACTGACAGGAAATGTGAAAATGCTGTTGGCGCACAGGTCGTAGCACAGTGACCAACTCCACATCAGATCCCAAACGTGAGGCCACAGTGGGCTCATGCTCCCTGGTTCTTGTCACTCCTCCAAGCAGACCTTCTCCACAACCTCATTAGCACCTCAGCCAGCTCAGCCAGCCTGCTCAGGGGCATACAAGTCTCTCCGGTCCCAGCTCCTAAACCTCACCTCTGGACAGACACCCAGCATTGGTCTCAATGCTGTGCACTCAGAGAACACTGTGGGTGACAGAGTCTTCAGAGACAAAGCTTTGCTTCGTGTTTGTTCTGAGTTCTGTCTTCTGTCTTTTCACTACCACAGGGTCCCGGGGAACTCAGTAAATGGATTAAAATCATTAAAACCCATTTCAGTGTGCTCACTAAAGGAAGCATACGGGTGATCTTCCCCAGAGCTCAGAGCCACGGCTGTGCAGTGAACACCTGGGCTGCCACAGAGAGGCACAGGCATCTGCAGCCACAGACACACCGGGCCACCATAGTCTGAATGCAGAGAGCCCTAACGTTCACACCAATCGGACACACAGAGGAGACAAACAACCTTCACCAACATCCTTCCTGCCTGATGAGAGAGGAGAGGAAAGACACAGCGAGGGAGTGCTGACTGAGGAAAGGATCTACCCAAAGCCCTTGCCCAATGACTGCTAAGAAAATTCCAAATTAGGGAGCAGCAAACGCTGGCCTGAGATCAGGGCTTGCTTTGTGTGAGTTCCTAGGTGAGGCAGTGTTGTCAGAATCTATTTAGAAGGCTGAATTCCCATCGTGTACACATTAGAACATATACAGATGAAGCTGCGGAAAGCCAACAGGTGCTCAGAATGGGAGGGTGAGCACACAGGGGCAAAGGGCAAGCCAGGACCCTCCGTGCTGGGGCTAGCCTTAGAACCTGGCAATGGGAAGCAAAGGTGTGACTTATGAGGGGCAGATCTGGAGAGTGGGAGTTGGAATGATCATCATGGCAGCAGATTAAGTTGCATGGCAAGTGGTTCTTTTTATTATGTGTATGTATGTATGTATGTATGTATATATGTATGTGTATATATTTTTATATATATGTATGTATATATGTGTATATGTGTATATATTTTATATTAGTATACATATGTATACAAACACACACACACACACACATTACACAGTAATGGCAGCCAGGTAGTGGTGGCATATTCCTTTAATCCCAGCATTCAGGAAGCAGAGGCAGGTGGATTTCTGAGTTTGAGGCCTTCCTGGTCTACAGAGGGAGTTCCAAGACGGCCAGGGCTACATAGAGAAACTTATTTGGGGCTGGGGGGCAGGGCAGAAAAGGATTACACAGTAATGAACCTAGTTTGTATAACAAAGAAAATGCTGAATGGTTTTGTTTGTCCACCTCTGCACGTGCATGTGGGTATGTGTTTGTGAGTGAGGAGAACCTCAGGTGCTGGCGGCAGCTTCCACCCTACTTAAGACAGGGTCTTCCTAGTGGCTCCTACTGCTCATCGGGGGCTGAGCTAGCCCGTGAATTTCTAAAGAGAAGCCAGTCTCTCCCTTTCTTTTTATTTCAGGGGTTATGGGTACACACAACCTCCAGCTTTATGTGTGTTCTGGGGAGCTAAGCTCTGGTCCTCAAGCTGTGTCAGCTTTCAGAAAACCATCCTAGCTACAAAGTGATTCCCATGTGCCAGAACCCAGAGGGGACAGATTTGCTTAAATAGTTTGGGTAAAATCCTCTGGATTCCAAACAGTCCATAGTGAAAATCCCTCTGCACGCAGATTTGATCTTACAGGGAAAATGGGAAGGTCACCCTGAAGTCCACAGAGCTACGAACATAACCGAAGCCTAAAGTCCACGCACGTGGAAGAAAATGAAAGGTAGGCAAAGGCAAACAAGGCCTATATCATACATGGTCTCGCGTGTGGGGTGGGCAGCAGCCAAAGGCCTTCCTCTAAGAAAGAAAAAGAGGGAAGAGTCAAATAGGAAGGAAAGGGGGGAGCTGGGCTGGGAGAGAGAGAGAGAGAGAGAGAGAATGGGAAGGAGGGAGGGAGAGGGAGGAGGAAGGGAGGGAGGGAGAAGAGGAGGTAGAAAGGGTTGCGAAGGCCATCAATGCAGTTCTTGGCTGGTCCTGCAAACTTTGGGCCTCAAGGGCTCCATCTGTCCACCCATCCAGGGCCAAGCCCAGGACCACCCAGCCACACTGTCAAGAGTGCACATCTGGGCTGTGGCCCCCTGACCACAGGACTTTTGGCCCTGGAAAGCTTGCCTCACCCAAGAGGGGCTGGCCTTTGTAGTGGTCCAGCCAGTGCCTGGACAGAAGAGGGCTGGTAGCCACCTCAGCCAAGACAGCCAGACAGCCTAGGGGACGGCCTGATGGAAGCAGGGTGTGCAAGTTATTTTCCCTGCTCAGAACATGAGTGTCATCTCTGCACAGGATTCCTGGCTGGATTCCTGGCTGCCGAGCTCCTACCTTTCCCAAAGCACCCTGGGAGGACCGCAGGGAACAGGGGCGCCAATAAGCTGACCCTTAACCAAATGTTTCCTCTTCAGATGGAAAGGGTGGGGGCAGGAGCAGGCCTCAGCAACCAGGACGCCTTGGAATATTTTAAGGGCTCTGGCACACCACCATCCTGCCTGGAGACTGGTGACCAGCCATCCTTGTCTGTCACTTGGCATGTCATCTTGGGCATGTCACTGAAAGTGGCACCTTTCTATACCCAAGAGGGAGACAGGTGCTCAGCCTGGCCCCACCCACAGGCATAAACAGGAATCGTGAAGGAAAATGACCCAGTCCCCAACTTTCCTACCTAAAGCCAGGCTCAGGACAAAGGAGCTACCCTCTGCCTGCACCTTCCTTTCGTGGTCCAGCCTCTACCACAACAGCTGTGCAGTACAAGACTTTCCCTGCTATCTGGGACCTGACACAACCTAACAGCAACAATAAGTGGATTGAGTGTTCACTTATTCCGAGCTCTACCTACCCTAGTCCCTGTGCTGGTCCTGTGCTTGAGACACAGGGCACGGAATACTGGGGACTCTAGCCAGGGAGGAGGGCACAGACTCAACGGCAGGTAGTCCCTGTAACAGAAAGCAGAGTGCGCGCCTGGTTTGGGAGACCAAGTCAAAGTCACAGATCTGGAACTTGCAGGATACAGACATTAGGCACGTGAGTCTGTGCATGCAAATGTATGTGCGTGCAACATGTATGTGTTAAAACTGCAGATTCACAGACCTCATACATTGGCTGTTTTCCAAGATCTTACCAATGAGAGTGCAGAATATCTCTAAGGAAGTGCTTCTTCCAGGTTGTGGGACACTCTGCCCTTCACCCTGAGACCTCTCTGACCTGTGGCTATCCCATGAGCCTCCTGTGCATCTGCAGCCCCAGAACTGACCTCCAAGGCTTGGTATCACATACCACCTGGGTCCTGGATGGATGGGGGCAGAGGTCAGGAGCTAGGCTGAATCTCCAGGCTCTAGGAGACCAGTGCTCCTGTGTCTCTAGCCAGACTGTAGAAGGATTTCTGCCCTGTCTACCTGTTTCAGACTGGAAAACAGAGAACAAAGAAAGAAGGAAGGACAGATGGAGAATAATTTTCAGCAGGATCTTTGTGAGAAAGGAGCTGTCTAGCCCCTCCTGCTCCTTCTGCCCTGGGGCAGGCCTGACTTCTGCATACCCTGCATTTCTCCTCGGCACCCAGCTTCCTCTTGCACACAGTGCTTTTCTCTAGCCGCCCGCCTCCGAGCTACGCCCAGCAGCTGCAGCTGATCTGGACTCACGTCACTGATGTTTTAATAATGAAAGTGCTTCAGGCCACACCTGCCATGCGTTACTTATGAAAAATGAAAATCGAGACAAACTAACACAGTCACTCGAACCTCGCACAAGTGAATACAGGACAGAGCACACGCAAGTCACAGGATGCTCCGGCACGTCCTACAGCTTGGTGTCCAAGTGATGCAGAAATAGTTGCTGGTCAAGTTCTGAAAGTCAGTTCAGTCTGTTCAACATGGTGGCAACCTGCAGGGAAGCCACTGTCATTTATGGTTGTTTGAAGCAAGCTCCCTCCTGCCAGCCATGATTCCCTGAGCTGCCACAAGGCTGATATTCCTTGATGATCATGAGACACGGAATAGTCTGGACACCTTGGCCCAGGATTGGAGATCCCAGACACACAGCAGAGGTTCTGACTCCTGTAGAATTGACAAATGCAGTCTGTCACTTGCACAAGGTACCACAGTTCTGTCCCTAGCTTAGGGATTTCAGAACATCAGTGTCACTGACTGCCCAGGGTTTCTTGGGCCTAGAGTTCGGGTTCCAGCAAAAAATAAGGTCATCATAGAAAGCTGCTACCAGGAGATGGCGAGGGTCTTTGGACACACACAGCCACAGTCACCTGCATGGTTAAGCTAGGCATTTGCACAGATCTCAGGGTGCATCATGTTCATCTTGGTAACTTGAGTGCAACCTGTTCTGGAAGCAGCAGCTTATATAGCAGGGGCAGAGCTGGGTAGCCATTCTATGCAGGACTGCCATGGGCAGGGCCAGAGTGCATAGCCACTCCTATACCCAATCTCCTGGCAATGTTCTCTTCCGAAGAATATGTGTATATAATCACCATGTCCCAAAGGAAACCCTCCAATAGGCTGGAATACTGGCCAGGTGTGATAGGCAGTGACGCATGTCTTGACCAAGCTATCACAACAGACAAGTCCTCTCTGCCTTACAGGCAAAGGTCTAAAACAGTCCCTTGTACGTGGGACTTCAGGAGACGTGTGAGTGTTCTTACGACCCTACACCAGATGCAGCCTCCCGGGCTAGTCCTCCAAGCACAGCTATGCCTGCCTCTCAGACTCCTGTCACCAGAAGGGATTTCAGAGTAGACAACAAAAAGACAGACAGGGACCATGGAGGTGACACCATTAGCAAAGTGCTTTGCAGGTACAGGACCTGAGTTTAGTCCCCAGAACCCACATTCTAGAGGAAAAAAAAATAAAGACATACCCATGAAGGCAGAAAACAGGTGGATCCCTGGGGCTCCCTGGCAAGCAAGCTCCAGGCCAGTAAGAGTCTCTGTCTGATTGTCTGTCTGTCTGTCTGTCTGTCTCTCTCTCTCTCTCTCAAAACAAACAAACAAGAAAACCAAAGTGAACAGAGTCTGGGGAATGACAGTTGATGTCCTTTCGTGTGTACATCCATGTACACGCACATTCACGGACAGGCACATGTGCGAGTGAGTGCACACCTTCCCACACCACCAGCACCACCAGCATCACCAGCACCACCACACCACAGCATTGTCTCTCAGCTGGGTTTCATCCCTAGGCAGAGACATCGCTCCACCGGCAACCCCAACTGTAACTACCAACAACTCTCCACAACTTTCCTCAGACGAAAGCCTGTGAGCAGAAATGTGACCGCTGCATCTGTGGTCACTGAGACATGTGGCCTTGAGCACTTCCTCCCAGCCAGGGCTCTTAGCAAGATGGGAAGTCTTAAACTTCAGACTGGTGAAGGTTGTAGAGGCAGAACTTTCCCAGACCCGACTGAGACCAACCTAGAGCAGACACACCTACTTGCCCTCCTGGGAACACAAAGTTACATTTTGATTATTCTGAGACTGGCAACAATTAGGTCTAGAGATTACACTTTAAAAGCCTGAGCTCAAAGCCTCAAAGATTGATGTCGTCTTGCTCTCCCCAAGAAGGAGGAAGTGCACGAGTTCCGCTTTCTTTACAGAGTGCTCAAAGGAAATCCAAAGGCCAGCATCCCCCATACTGACAGAGCTTCGCTTTCACCGCCTCACCGCCTCCTTGAACGTCCTAACTGAAACACCAGGCTAAACTTCAGGCAGAAGTAAGTGAGGTGAGGCCCGTTCTCCAAGTATCAAACTGTGAACAGACCTGAGGAACCAGCGTCTCAGTCACCCTGTACCACTGCATAGGCATGAGGGAGTGAACAGAGAATTCCATACACAAACCTCCCAGGTCTTATATACAGCACCCATAATCCCAAAGGCCCTAGAAGACAGTCCTAGTCTTTAAGGCCAGTGAGTTCTCAGGCTCTGGCTCTGAAGCCCCCCACTGTGTCCTTCCAAGGAGAGTTGGCTTTAATCCTGCCCCGAAGCCCCTGCTGCTCCCATATAGCACAGAACACATTCAAGGGCTGATTCCACAGAACAACTAAGAGTGTGCTCTTGGGGTTCAGGCTTTAGAATCAGCTTATGATTATCTGTCCTGGCTTTAGCATCTGGGCATGTTCACAGGGGACCTCCTTGGTTTTTTTAGTGATGAGGTGGTTGTGAGGAGCCCTGACAAGGCCCAATGCTTCTTTATCTGCAAAGCCTCCCTAAGATGTAGTTGGGGCAACAGATCCTTCTTCCCAGTCCCAAACTAGCCCTCCCTCCTCCTCCTCCTCCTCCTCCTCCTCCTCCTCCTCCTCCTCCTCCTCTTTGTCCTCCTCCTCTTCCTCCTCCTCCTCTTCCTCCTCCTCCTCTTCCATCTCCTCTTTCTCCTCTTCCTCCCCCTTCTCCTTCTCCAAGTCTCAAGGGATACCTGGGGTCTATGGGAAGATGGGTGTGGTGCCCCACCTAGTGAGGCTGGTGGCTCCCCAAACTGGAGCAGGGGCATCAGAGGCCAATTACAAAACCAAGAAGAAACTGCAGACAGCTCTTGAGAACACAAAGCGCATGACCATGGATCCACTCGTGGCAGCCTCCCTCTTCCTCACCGGAGTCTCTGCCTGGACGCCTTGTCTGTGCACGTCACCTACTGGCTGGGCTGGCAGTCTATATGGGCTCTCCGCACCAGGCATTAACTTTTCCCAGTCAGTAAGCGTCCCTTAATACCTGTCTTTGAACACTACACACTGTGGTCACTGATTCACTTCTGTACTCTAGAGAAGGTCAGGGACTTCGTGAACTCTAGCTAGCAACCAATCTACAATCATCATGGACACGAGATGCCCAGAGCCCAGCGACATGGATGTTCTTGGCAAATGTCAAAGATATGGGCAGGCCAATTTGGCCACCAGAGCACTGAGGTGTGCCATCACCCCTGGGGACCTGAGGGCCATCTTCCACAGACACCCTGCCTTCCCCGGGTCTACAAGGACACTGGATTCACAGAACAGCTGTCCAACTCGAAAATCCTCTGACGAGAGTGGTAGGCAAGTGTGGAGAAGATGAGATCTGGATTCACGGTGGCCCACCCACTGCATATTATATCTTATTCCTGCTCAGGATAAACTCTGAGCTAGTCTGATAACCTCAAATGTAGGAGGACTTGATAGACCTTTTGAAGCTAACACTTGCGCATATCATCAAAGCCGCTGGTATCATCAAGGCATCCAACATCACAGCCAAAACCTGAAAGAAACAAGGTCTGACCTAAACTGATCTGAACGCAGTGCCCGCTTCTTATCATCTGAACCAAGCCTCTCTCTGAGCAAAAGCTGTTTGCCAAGTCTGCCCCACCCCTTGGGAATTCTATTCTTTAGAAAGCAATGGCCAGCACATCACATCCTAACTCAACAAATGTGTCTCAGTGTCACAGACGTACTTAGTTAAAACGCTTCTGCTAGCCCCAAACCAGTTCCTCTTTATCTGAATTCCTCATGCAACTTTGCTTTTCTATAGGCAAGTCCAGATATCATGCTGGCTGAGGACATTAGGACACTTCCCATGAGCCTGTCCTAGAAGGAAAGAAAATGCTACCGTGCAGAGCTGACCCAAGCTATGACACACAACACAGGTGCTCTGTGAAGTTTTGGCTTAGAGTGGAATGGATAGATGAACAGCCATTTAAACTTTAGTTCCTTTGGGTTAACACTAAAGTCCTCTAAAGAGGCTGTGGATGTAGCATGCTGGTGAAATGCCTGCTGTTTATGTTCCCATGAGGACCTGAGCACGGATCCCCAGTAGTCACATCAGGGCTGGGTGCTGCAGAACACATCTGTAACCCCAGCACTGTGGGAAGAAACGCAAGCGAATCCTTGAAGCTTACGAGCCCACAAGCCTAGCTGGGTTGATTTGCTTCATATTTAATAAGGGATGCTGTCTCAAAAGAAGAAGATGGAGAAGAATAGAGAAGACACCCAAAGTTGACCTAGGACCTCCACGTGTGCGTGTGTGCACTCACACACAGACATGCACATGCAAATACAACCACACACAATTCTACCATCTGAGAACATCCAGGAACAATCTACTGTAAACTGTCATCTCCAGACACATGTGCTGTGATGTACGCCCTTCCCACACATCAACAGGTGCCACACTGCCATTCCTGGCCCAGTCCTTACCTGTGCTCAGCAGGGACACATAAGGTGGCTCTACTTGCACAGAGGGTATCTGCCATTGTTATCACCATTGGTAATGCTTAAGCAAGTTCCCACAACTTCTGTGCCAATTTCCCCAAGCAACATGCACTTAAAGCCTGCTTCTAAACTAGTGCAAGCCCATCCATTGTTCTTAGTAGCTTCTCAAATACAATTTCTTTGGTTGTAGCAAGAGTTCGGCGCCGTTCTTTGACTGTCCCGTAGAGTTGACTGGAGTGTCTTGAACAGGAGAGGAAGTGGGTACCACAAAAGAGAACCAACAAGATCCCTAAAGTTAAATGGCTCCAGGGCAATAGGAGTCCCTAGGGAAGACACTACCATGTGTTCTTTCGAGCGGGGAAGGATCAGGAAGCTGTGAGGCGGCACAGTGCCCAGGCTGGCGGTGCAGACAGATCCATGCTGTGGGAATTCTCCAGGAACACAGCCTTTCAGTGACACCGCCAAGTCCCTGCTGCCTAACGCTTAAGAGCATCTGTGGGGAGGGAGTCTGGCTTCTTCACGGTAATGGTCAAAGCCATCCACATCACATCCCCACCAGAGCTCCCAGCTGCCTAGAGCAGCCATTAGTGAGTTTATGGAAACCCATTCAAAAGGACCAGGAAACATATTTCGAGGTGAACCAAAACAGTGGGAAAAGGTTAACTTCCACCCCCAGGGTGGGGTGGTGTTTGTGTGAGCTCATAGGAATGCCACAGCATCACACAAATCCCAGGGATCTGACACCATGAGATAAAGACCACGGGCTCACAGGCCACTGGGCCACGGTAGGCGCTCCTAAGTAGAGGAAAAAAACAGCACCTGCTTTCCAGGGCCTGTGCCACTGGCATGCTGGGCTGGGCAGATGGCCAGCTGTGGGCCTCCAGCAATGCGCAATGTAGTGAGGACACCTCTGACTCTGTGAAGATCATAAAATAAAAATAAAATAAACAAACGAACAAAACTAAGGCAGCAAAAAACAGCAGCAGCAACAACAACAACAACAACAAGAAGGAAGGAAAGAAAGAAAGAAAGAAAGAAAGAAAGAAAGAAAGAAAGAAAGAAAGAAAGAAAGAAAGAAAGAAAGAAAGAAAAAAAGAAAGAAAGAAAGAAAGAAAGAAAAGGAAAGAAGGTGGGGTAGGTTTTATGTTTGAAGACATTTTGTCATTGCCCTGGAAAAACAATATAGGCAGTCAGGTATTAATCTGTGTCCCCAAAGTTCTAATTTGGACTCAGCCCCAGAACCTAAGAGGGTGACTGATCTGGAGAAAGGACCTTGAAAGGTGACCAAGTTGGTGTCACTAGCACTAGCTCAGATCCAGGTCTGAGGTACTTGAAGGAAGGAATGGCTGCGGGCCATAGTGGGGTGATGGTTAGTGCAAGCCAGCGTGGCCTGGAGGGGGAACCAGTCACCACAACCTTCAGCTTGGGCTTCCAGGCCCTGAGCTGGTGGTGCCTGGTGTAAAAGCCACCAGTCTGCACTTCCGGCCCCACACACCACGCATGTGCGCATCTGCAGCACACCACGCATGTGCCCATCTACTCTTAACTTTTAAAAAGCTTCTGCTGCTATGGCTCCAGATATATTTTGTTACATTATGCTTCCCTAGATCTCAGGAGTCCCATTAAGTCTCTGTGAGCAGCGATGACCTTCACTGTCGATGCACTGTAAATTAAAAGTGTATTATTGATGACTGAGCTGAGCGGGCCTCTGTTGAAATAGTCTTGGTTTTAGTTAAATGAAAGTCTTACTGACAGTATGACAGGCACAATTTGGGGTCCCCATCTTTGAGATAAATTTTGTTCCTGACATGCTCTAATTATATGGCCAGCCCTTTGGGCCTCCTAGGACAGATGGAGGGACACAGGATAGAATGAGAGGCCTGTCAAGGCAGGAAACAGCTCTGTCCCATGCCCTGGCCCCAGTCTCTGCTCAAGACAGGCTCCTAGCGCTTAGCATCTCGCTTAGGCCTTCCCCTTGCTGCAACTCACAGAAAGGTTCAGCGGTGCCCTTCCCAGCTGGCCACCCCACCTCCAGAGTGGCCCCTCAAGACACGGCCCCAGGGCTGCACTGCGTGGAGCTAACGGCTTCATAGTCACCATCTACATCTAGAGGTCAGGGTGCCAAACGCCAGGTGACGATGCCCCAAGTGGGGGTGAGTCTGCCCCGTGGAGACAGAGATGGGAAAAAGGGAAAAGAGAAGCCACAGGCCTTAGACTTTCCGTACCAAATGACGGTCCCTGGGTGTCACAGGAGCCTCTGCTCCTGAAAGCATCCTTACTGATTTCACATGCACCGTCAACAGCCCGAGCGGATGTTGCAATGCCTCAACTGAAAACCCTGGAGCAGAAAGCAGCCTGCCAGGCATCACAAGTGGTCTGCCTGACAGAAAAGCTGTTTAGTTAAAAAAATAAAGGCACTGAGCTGGTTCAATGGATCCAGTGAATCGCAAGCAGCCCCTACATCCCATTACCAAGAAAAACCAGCAACCTAAGACCAGAGGTTTGTAATGCGCTCTCGCTCCATTAGCAGCCGGCCAGCCAGAGTGCACTGCTCTCCGGGTAGGCAGTGGCAGCGTGCTATGCTGGTAAGCTGGCTGCTCCGAGGGACTGTGGAGCTGAGGGGCCCATCTGCCCCAGCATGGTGATGGTGATTAAGGCATAGAAAGGAACCGGGCAAGCGACAGACAGAACACACACAGGAGGAGAGCCACCTCACTCAGCTTATTACCAACATAGCTGTGCACGTGTGAGGAGCCTCGCTGTAAGCAGAGCTACAGAGCAGCATGGAATTCACGCGCTGCGACCGTGACACCTATGAACAGGGCCTCCAAAAAGTTAGGGTCCCCTAATCTAGTTCAAGGCGTCCTTAGAAGAGGAACAGGCAGGCAGAGACAGCTCTTACCGGAAGAGGAGACAGAGACAGAGGGGACTGTCATAATGCTACGAGTCCCAGCAACACCATTATCTCCAGAGAGAAGCCAAGGCAGGTTCTTCTCTACCCCAGCCACACCCCTACTGTATGCCCAACTCCAGTTGGAGACTGCTTACCTCATGTATGACGTCGGGGAAAGAGACTTGGGCTTTGCCCACTGATACGAAGCCTGTGGCACCGACAGATACTGGTCGCAAAAGGTGCCCTTTCGAAGGTGCTGGAAGGTGAACTCCTCGGGCGGGAAGTCGGAAGTGGGTGGAGTGGTGCCCAGGTCTTCCCCAGCCGGTTCTACCTTGAGGGCCACAGAGGGCGCATGCTCCAGTGCTGTCTTTCGAGACTTGATAGGGACCCCATCACCTAGGTCCAGAGTGCTATCAGTGGTCAGGGCGTTGATGGCTGCAACAATGGCAGAGCTGGTGTACTGGGTGGTGTTACCCAGCCAGGTGTCTTCGGTCACGCTGACTCGGGGGGAGCCATGGGGGGACGGTGTGGGTGAGTGGTGGGGTGAGCAGGAGGGCTGCCGGCCATTGAGGCTGTACTTGCGCTTGTTGCAGGGGGATGTGGGCCGCGAGCCGCGGGCACCGAGCCAGCTCTCCTCGGTGACGCTGGCACGCGGAGAGGTGGATGGGGAGTGTCTCGGTGATCCCAGCAAGTGGCAGGCACCCAGGCTTCTGGGAAAGCCCTCCTCTGGGTCCGTGGTCTTGGGAGACACGCAGGGTGACTGCCATGGAGAGGTCTGAGGGGATGCGTAGGGGTAGGAGTAGTTGGACTCATAGGAGGAGGCCTCAGAGTTACAGCTCCTGGAGGACAGGCTGCTGGCTGGGCTCAGGCAGGAGGGGTCTCTGTAGGCTTCCAGACTGGGCAGGTGCAGGGTCGCCGTGGATGGTGACCGCTTGCAGCTGGGAAGCACATCTTCCACCTCGACATCGTGGAAAAACTGGCTGCCACCATGGTGAAGACCCAGGTAGGAGGTGATCTCGATTCTTGGACTCTCCAGAGTCGGGGCCCCATTGGGTCTCGTGTTGCCAGAGGACAGGAAGTATCCCGAAGGCCCGCTGTCCACAGCCCCTCCATAACTCGAGGGATGGTTTGCTGAAGGAACAGCTGAGATGCCCGGGGTGGACGTCTGGAGGTCGTGGCACGCTGCTGGCAAGGCAGCATGTGCTGTGGGAAGGGGCAGAGTTGAGGTGACGCTGGGGGACGCATAACTGTAGTGTTCTGCAAGAAAAAAAAAAAAAGAAGAGACAGACATGAGGCCAGTGGGCAGGAAGCACAGACTCCTCACAAAGGCAGTGCACCCTGGTGCCAGCCCTGAGGACTCCAGGCCCGAAGTGTAGCCTCTGGGGATGTCCTGAGGTCAGACTGCTGCAAGGCCTGCTAGACTGTAGACCTTACTCTCTATCAGCACCACAGTGTTCCTCAGGTGGATGTCCCTGCCTAACGTCACAGGTCTGACTGCTACTGTCCTCTCTCTATTCGAATGGCGCATTCCCTGACCAGTTGTGATTTCAAACCCTTACCCAATAGTTATCTCCTCTCTCTCCCTCTCCCTCCTCCTCCTCCCCCCTCCCTCTGGCATATATCACACGTTGACACGTTATCTATCCATCTCTCTGACCAACAGAAGCCAGCCTCCATAGTGGTGAGAACCATGCCTGCCCCGTGGTTCACGACTGTCCGCAGAGCCTCAGACGGCGCCAGACACAGCACGGCTCAGCGCTTCGGCAAGTCTAGCCTTTCAAAGGCTGAGCAGAGCAGAGCAGAGGTCTTTCAAATTCCACGTCACATGTTCATTTTGTTTCATGAGTAGACACACTAGTGACAAGCGATGGATGGACAGTGGCAGAAGGAACGATGGACAGCAGCTGGACAGACTGTGGAGGGAGGGAGGGAGAGAGGGAGGAAGGGAGGGAAGGAGGGAGAGTGGTAGTGTATCGGTGGAGGCGGGTACTTCAGACGTAGGGGCCTGGGAGTCTAAATAGGTGTTTAGAGGCAAATGACTATATCAAGCAGGCAAAATGTGTGGCTTCAAAGAACACACCCAAAGGAAGGATGACAATGTGGATTCTAGTGTCGCTCTTATGGCTACCTGAGGCTGGCTGGTGCCCGGAAATCTACCTTCTAGAACTTTTAAAACAACACACATGCTTCTAAGGCACACCTAGATCTCACAATCACTGTGTGCTGATCATACTTTGGTAAGCACTTTTTAAAAAATCATTGTTATAATTAGTACTCGGCAGGAAAGCCGTGCTTCTAAATCTCTTGTTAGAAAGGCTCTCCACATTGCACAGCCTATTTCCATGTGTCTGGAGACAAGAATTTCCAGGTCTCTGAAGAGTGGAAATACCCTGAGGAAGTCCTAGAGCCACACCAGGCTTCAAGCCTGGTGATATTATGGTCAAGGACAGCGCTGCTCTCTGCTGAGTCCTGGCTCAGAAACCAACAAGGGAAAACTCCAGAAATGTCAGTGTCTTGAAGCACCAGCCAAACCCTAAGATAGTTTGTAAAGGAGCAGGCCAGACCTCAGGTAGGTTAGGAAGTTTCCACTGTTGCTCACTCCTGTCTGCTACCATCAGTGGGCAGACAGCTCACGAACACTCTGGTACACATCAGCCTCCCTATGAGGCGGACAAGAGTCCCACTCCAGTGTCCAGTGAGAGGACATGCTATAGTTCTCCGTCTCTGGGTCACTGAGACCCTCTGGAAAGGCCAGAGCTGAGACAAAGAGGACACTGGGGATAGCTAGAGGACTCAGAAGCGACCCGTAGGAGGATCCCCTGCCAAGGGGATCCTCCAGCCAAGGCTGTGGTTGGGGGGCCCTTGTCATACGAAAGTACTACTCCCCAGTCCAAACTCTGAACTCAAGAGGCTGCAGCCTAACACTGACATGGCACTGCTCTAAATTACTCTAAAGCCACTTTCGAGAGAAAGTGATCCTTCTGAAGAGACAGGATTGGTGACTGGTGGCATCTGGGACTTACTAGCAGCTTTTGCCGAGTTCCTAAGCTCAGGTTGCTTGTTTCTATAAACACAGGATAAGTGACAGAGCTGTCCACTGCCAGTAACCCCATTTCAGGTCCACCCCTGGTACCCCAAAATGCAGCTCCAGGGAAGACTGATCGGAGGTACAGACTGTCTGTAGTACATAATGAGAAAGAACACTAGTCCCAAAGAACCTGCTTGGTAAAGGTATGAAGCAGCTTCAAGTGGAAAAGCCAGAAGACCAAAGGTTGGTTAGTAAGGCCAATAGATGGTCCAGCTCCTCTGTGAGGTCACCAACCAGAAAGTCTGGAACAGCTGAGCAGGGACCCTATTCAGGAGCGGCACTACCAGATGCCTGTGTCCAGGGCTGTCTGCTCTCACCAAAGGCTGTCTAAACATTCATTTTGGCAAAAGGAGGTGGGGCAAGAAGGAAGAAGGAAGAGGGGGAGAGAGGGAGGGGAAAGAGGGGGTAGAGGGAGAGGAAGAGAAGAAAGAGGAGGAGGAAGAGACAGAGGAGAAATGAGAGGGAGAGGAGAGGGTTCTCTATGCACTCTATGTTTTTCTGTCCCATATAGATGACAGACACAACGAAAGACGTTGCTGGAAAGATCTTCCTCAGCTGGCCCAGCACTTCCCAATCTAGAACTTTCTATGGAAAAGCACAGTCAATAGCTCAGAAGATGTGTCGGGGATCTGCCCATCTTTGGGCAAGAAGTCAGGAGGTCTTAACTAGTCCATCAAAGTCAGTAGTGTAAGATGAGGACCCCAAAAAGTCACTGCGTTAAATGATAAAAGGGAGGAAGAAATTACAGACTAATAGGGTAGGAGTTTTAGAAATGGGTTCCGACATTACTTTCGTTGGAGTCTAAGTCTTGGAAGAATGCCTGTGTCTTGACTCAGCCTCACTTCTGAACGTTGACTTCTGGCTTGGTGCTGTCTGAGGTACTACACCCTGTGAAGCATGCCTCTGTCAGGAAGTAGTTGTCACTGTGCTCCCATCCAAGCAGGCCCCTTCTGGGCATCTCCTAAGGTCTTCAGAAATTCACACACTCACTGCACTGCCACCCACAGATGGGCGTGTCCTTCATGACCTCCCGTGCTCATCACCTAAAGGGCCCCTTCAGGATTACATCATCTGTGCTGGCTCTCCCCTTCACAATCTCAGTACCACCATGGTTCAAAGGGGTTCGATACTAGAGCCCAGAGCACAGCCTCTAGCAGATATGGTACACAGCACAGCAATTCAAGCTTCTGCCAGAGGCACCACTGCTAAACAAAGGTGCTCCAGGAAGACATCCTGAGAATGGTGGTAACTACACCATGTGAGACAGCACGCACCCAGGGCAGGTAGCCTCAGAGGCTCCAGCCCTGAGCAGGTAGCTAATCTGCCCAGGAAGTCAAGTCTTGCCAAGGTTATATGCTGCCCTATGTTTCTAGAGCTCTGTGCACTGTATGAAGCCTGCCAATAACACAACACTGGAAAAAAAATGGCCTTTCAAGTTGGGAGAGATGGCTTAGTGGTTAGGAACACCCCACGCTCTTGCAGAAGACCTGGGCAGGATAGTTTACAACCATCTGTAACTCCAGTTTCAGGGGGATTGGATGTCCCTTTGTGACCTTTGCAGGCACCAAGCACACGTGTGGTATATATCTACACATGTGGGCAAAACACACATCAAATAAGTACATCTTTTTAAAAACAAATAAAATCTGTTTTCATCTTAAGGGAACCCAATTCCAGAAGAAAAGGAAGTTCGAGGCCAAGGCTGATAGGAAACATGGGTATCACAGCAGCTGTGCACACACTGGAAAAGCTGAGCCCGGCGACTGCTCAGGTCTTCAGATGCTGAAGACCCAAAGCAGTCCTACCTGGCCTTGAGCTGCCAGATCCCAAGAGAGGCAAACCTGCAGTTGGCCAGGGCCTGGCCTATGTTCTCTGCCTCCCAAGTGAAAGAATCCTATTTAATCCAGACCAGGGCTGGCCCCACAACTGACCACCTTCTTTTGGAAGGAAGGGGAAATTGGAAGAGTTCTCTAGAAACTTCTAGCAACAAGCCAAGCTAAGTCCTGCCTTGACAGCCCTGGAGTGTTTCGGCCAAGGCGTCAGCTGCCTGGGGTACTGGAAGATTCCAGAAAAAAAAATGGCTGAGTGGCAGGCAGTGAGCAGACAACATGGCAAATCTCTGCTTGTCCCCTTGGGGCTGTCTTAACAACAGGGTGTCTGAGGCCCAGAGAAAGAGGAAGAAGGAGGCTTCTCACTCTGGGTCCTCTCAGATGCAGAAGAAGAGGAAGTTGTGGAAAAGATACCATGTGGGCCCCAGGACATTACAAGAGTGGCCTTTATTTTAACCATAATGTTTGAGTAAAATATGATTCAACAGGGCAAAGAAAACTCCATAAACCATTTATTAAAAAAACAGAAATGGGGGTTGGGATAGAGCTCAGTTAGTAAGCACTTGGCTGGCCTTTAAGGATCCTTGGGTTCAATGCCTAGCACCAAATATGTGCACACATGCACACTGATAAGGAAGTGGAGGCAGGAGGATCATGAATTAGAAGCTATCCTGGTACACAGTGAGTTAGACTAGCCCGGGGCTACATGAGACCCTTTCTCGAAAATAACAGATTAAAAACAAAACCAATTAGTTCACACATGGATTTCGTTGGTTAAACTCCAAAACAAAATCTTAAATGCCTGAGAGCTGTCTGCGCTCTCGTCAGAGTCCTCCGGTGCCCACTGACTCCACGGCAGGCGGCTGAATGCAGATGAACGACCTCTTGCTACAAAGTCTGGACGTGTGGGGGCAGAACTAGTCCTCCACTTCCACCGATGTCCACTTCCTCAAAGGATCACTCTATGGGGTCTATCAGGAATGCCAGGCTTCCCAATAAATTCCTTACCAATCCTGAGACATTAGGCTGTTTATGCAACATCAGAAGCTGCCATCCTGGCAGCCTGGCTTTGGCTGAATGGCCCAGTAAACTGAGGAGACCACGGAAGAAAAGCACAACCGAAAGCAGAGGCCTCTCAAGCACACATTCTGTTATCTCATGTAATAGAAAAGCACGGCGCGGCCACCCTGTGCAGGTGCCACTGTCGGTCCATCCTCCTGGTCCTCTAAGCTCCTTTCTCTCAGCCCCCCTGTGGCATTCAGTATTCCACACAGATGAGAAGTCGTGCAAGGCAATGTTGGCTGAACAAATCCAGAACTCTGGCGCTGGCCAGCTCCCACCGGCCTCAGCAAACTCGACAAGCTGGTATTACTGCAACTGTACCAGGGCAGTGCCCACCATGGTCGGTGGGTGTTCTCTTAAGGCATGTGGAGAAAGCCTGCCGCCACCAGGTAATCTGTGGCACCTGCTGGGAAATCCCTCTGTAGGTGCTCCAGTTTGGGGCACTTGGTATTTTACCTGGAGTGAAGACAATGTCGTGTGTCTGCCACACCACGTGTATGTGACGCTTACATGTATGTGACCCTCTGCCATGAGCATGGCCTTTGGAGCCCCCACCCAAACTCACTGTTCAGAAGCACAAGGCATAACCCATCACAGCAAACTTTCACCTTTCATTTTAAGGAGCACCCCTATAGCTTTTCCTGGGACTGCACTGTGGGACTTGAAGCTAGAAATAGAACTAGGAAGATCCTGCCAGCCTGGCCCAGGCCTCCAAAGCCTCCTGCCCACCCCGATCTTTCTACATGTAATAGAACCTGCAGGGTGTGGGGGAGGCTGCAAGTCTCCACACTTTGGGATGAAACAAAAGAATACAAAACAGTTCCGGGGCAGCACAGTTCCTGTGCTGACTTAGGTACTGGATGGAGGGCCCTAGTGAGGACAGTTTGGAGCCGAGGTCAGTCCCGAGAAGTGACAGACAGCGACAGGTTCTCAATGCTGTCATGAAGGGAGATTTACAGGGTAGAGTGCTGGACTTGCTGAAGCAACAGCAAATGTCACCCAATGGTCCGCAGATAAGCTCACTACAGCATGCGTAAGGGTCCTGTGTCCAGCCTGGGTCCACGTCTTTCCTCGAAGACCTCCGACATTCCCCCTGGGTATATATTAAAGCATCATTTTCCCTTGTTGTGTTCCAAGGCGCTCCTACTTAGCTAAGGGCTTCTTTTGAGAACCTGATACAGAGCTAGTCTATCCTGCTCACACGGACAGGTTTGTCCTTGATTAAAACATCTATAGAACTTGAGCTCAGTGAGGCTGTTCCCAGCAAAGACTGAAGCCCTTTTCCAAAGACACCAAACCTTAGCATACTTGGTGGGGGCAGGGGAAGCTCCTGGGGCAAGACCCACTCCTCCCATGGATTCCTGTGGTGGGACTGAGCAACCAACACAGGCTCCTCTACATCCTGCTGTAAAGAGAGAAGTTACAGCCCTTGGCAGAAAACACTTGAGAATAAAACCTCTTTGGAATCCCATGCAGCAAAGCCCCCTTTCCGCTGGTCCACTGTTTAAGCCTGGAAGCTGGTGGGCAGAGCTGGCTGGGCCCAGGGCCTTGGCCAGTTTCCTCTTGGGTTACCACGGAGACAGAACTAAGTGGTCAGGCCAAAATAACTTACAAAACAGGAGCCCTGGGGCGGGAAGCGGCACACCCGCCTCCCAGCTGACGAGCAAAGCAGCTATTTCCTGAGCCCCAGAAGGGAGCCTATGGCCCTGCCTTCTCCCCAAAAGCCGACCCTGGCCCACTGGTTGGCAGGGTAGAGACAGAAGGATGCCCGACCCTGGCCGAGAGCATTATTCCAGTCTTGCTCTGCTCCAGACTGCGGACTTTAAAATAGTTTCTTTCTGCTCCCCTCACAAATGGAGATTGTATTTCCACCACTGGCACCTGCTGTGCACTTTGGAAATAAAGCAGAAGACACAATCCCTCTCTCCTAAGAGCCTGGTGGTTAGGAGCCATAAGATGGGTAGGTGATAGGAGCGAAAGGCCCTGCCTAGGCCCGCTGCAGCCCAGCCTGTCCTCTATGGGTGAATGGCGGCGGCGTGTGTGTGTGTGTGTGTGTGTGTGTGTGTGTGTGTGTGTGTGTGTGGCTGTGTCCGCTTCTTGGAGCTCTGGGGATGTAGGCTGTGCTCTGAAGTAGCCATGTCCTCTTTCATAACGTGGACTTGTGTGCTTAGCACAAGCTGCAAGAGTCAAATGTTACTTTACCATTGATCTCAGAATCGTCCAGTCCTTTACGAATGTATGTTTAGACCAGTTCCAGATAATGTGAAGCTCGTTCTGCTGTTTAGTGGGGAGCAGAGTTTAGTAAGTTCAGATGATTGTGTAATATAAATAATGTAATTGGACATTTAATACAATGTGATGATGTTGGTAATAAGAGAGAAAAAAGCCAGAGTCAGTATGTCGTCTGTCTTCTGTCTGTCTGTCTGTCTGTCTCTAAAAGATCAGAAGCGTTACGTGTTGTGCATGTCGAATGTTCTCTAGCACCTTCTTTCAATACTATAAAAGGGAGAAAAAGTTCTTCCCAAGGCTGGCCCCCTTATCCCAGGCTCTCTCCAGTGGCCGACAACTGTAAGCCAGAAGTGCTGGGCTTAGATGTAGCATCTTGGTTTCACTGAGGCAGTGGCCCACAGTTCACAGAGACAACCATCCACAGGCATGTCCCTGCAGCTCTGTGCAGTTCTAGGGAGCACTCACCTATGTGCTAGGGAGTTCCAGGGAGCACTCTGTGATGGCTACACCTGGCCTGGGCTGCAGAAGACACAAGGCTTGACCTTTCTACTCCATCTACTTCAGAGCAAAACCATCCCAAGCATATCTGCGGGGCATGGCTCCCCACATGTGAGGGAAGGAGGCCACCTGAACCCATTTGTCACCCAAAGTTCAAGAGCCACCTGCTTCCCAGGCCAAAAGACAGCCCGGGGCTTGCCAGAGCTCCTACCAGTGTCTTCTTCATGAATAAACTGACTTCCTGTGTGCTTTCCAGTGAGTGGGATCTCAACTGGAGCATTATGTGTCCCAAACAGTTCTGAAAGACCCTCTGTGAGCCGCTGTGTCCAGCCATGAGCTGAAGACTCCAGAGAGCCTGGCATTCTGAATCCCACTAGTGGTCTACCTGAGCGAGTGCAGCCTGCTTCCCTCAAAGGGTCTCAGTACTGAGTCTGTGGAGACTACCACCAAGTTCCTAGATCCTCTCTCCTCTCCCCCAAGCAGTCCACAAGCCACCCTGAGGTAACAAAGTACCCATTTTGGATCTCTATGTCTGTTGCTAGTACTGGACCTGTAGTCACTTGTCCATTCAGAGTAAACAAGGGGTACAGGAAGGCTGTGGGGCCCTACCCAAACAGCGGGCAGCCTGGAGAGCCCAGGAAGGCTCTGTAGCTGTATCTCTCCCTAGAGAGACAGGAGCTAAAGGCACCATAAGGGAACCAGAAGTACAGCGGTGCACACTCATCCAAATCCAACATGGACACCCTAAGGGGAAGTCAAGAGGAAGCCCTTCTGCCTGGAGTGGGAGAGTTCTGGAGAGAACTCTCCAGAAATGCCCCCAAGCCCTGACACAGCAGCTAATCCAAATCCCCCAACCAGCAGGGCCAAGAGCTGTGGAGGGAGGGTCCCCACCTTTAGCCCCAGAGCTCTTCCCTCTTCCAGCCTTTCTTGCCTTGCATGCCACTGACCCCAGAGCCCTGTGACCTGGGCCCTGAAGAGGGAAAACCTATCAGAAAGGAGTCTTATTGGAGGACATATGCAGTTGCTGAGTTGTGACAGCCAAGTTGGTGCACTCACCTTCAAAAGCGATCAAGATGTTTAACTTTTTAAAAAGGGTAGTGAGCGTCACGGACTACAAGGCACGCTCCTTTCCGAGATGCTCTACAAGTGTCTGTTCTGTCCCCACACGCCTGGGAAGCGGACCCCAAGGAAAGCACTGAACGCTGTCCATCGGGGGCTGTGTGTGCAACTTGGAACAGAAAGTCAGGTGGAGGAAAGAGCCAGACTGCCCAGGAGGGGGATTGGTGCAAGGAATGGGCTGTCACTGTTCAGGAGACTCAAGTTTGGGGAAACAGCACATTGATTGTTGACCTAGCTGGAAGCTTTACTTTTGACAGAGAGGAGAAAATGAAAGACAGCGAAAGCTCTCAAGTTCTGGTTGCTGAGGTGTGGACTGGAAACCCGAGTGGTGGAGCCTTCCTGCTGAGGGAGCTGCGGTGGCGGTCAGCACCGGGCCAGGCCTCCAGGCTCCAGGTCCCCGGGACCAGGCGGTAGCAGCCGGGCTCTCAGAAAGGGCGGCTTCCGACCGCCCTCTGGCAGCACCGCTGACCATCTGTCCCCGGACTACGAGGTCCAAGTCCTGCACCGGACACAGCCTCCCCTGGGGTAAGGGCCTCCTGGAAGGAGGGGGAGCCCTCTCCGCGACCCGGTGCTCCGATGCCAGGAAGTGCCCGGCGGGTGAGCGTGGCAGGCTCGCCCCACAGGTGGCCTCCCGCCTCCTTGCGGCCGGCGGCAATTTGGTCCGCGTCGCTCCTGGCCGCGCAGGGCGGCGGCCCGGGGTCCCGGCTGGTGCCAGGTTGGGGCGGGCACCGGCGACCTCAGCAAAGTCGGGCCCTCGGCGGGGCGCAGTCGCCCGCCGCCCCCTGCCGGACCCACCTGCGGCCGCGGCGCCCCCGCCGCTCTGATCGAACTCGAAGAGGAAATCGAAGTCGAACTCCGGGTCCTGCTCCAGCCCCGTCATGTCGGGGTCGCGCGGCACTGGTGCGCCCGGCGCTCGCGCGCGTCCCCGGCGTGACGCGGCCCCCGCCTCCTGTCCCCTCCCCTGTCCCCTCCCCGGCCTCCCGCCCCGGTCCCGCCCCTGTCCCCCCGGGTGTTTCCGGGTTTACATAAACAGGCGGCTCACGGCCGCCGGCTTCCTAGTTTTAAATAAACTCCGCGCGCGAGCCCGAGCGCAGCCTGGGCTCCACTCGCGCCCGCAGGACCGCGCGGTCCGGGGTCCACCCCCGGCCCTCGGCAGCATGCCGGTTCCCCCTCACGACCCCGCGCGGCTCCCCCGGGCCCCCGCCTCCCGTGGGACCTCGGTCTCCCTGAGGATGCCCCCGCCCCGCGGGAACCCAGCCCCCTGCCCGCAGCCCCAGCGTGGCGCCCCAACCTTGGCGCAGCCGGCCAAGCCCAACAGCCCAGACCCGGCTGCGCCGCCGTTGCTCCCGGACCGAGCGCAGGGCCGACGGGGGCTGGAGCTGCGTCCTGAACCGGCAGCCCGGCCTCGCAGCCGGTTCCCTGGTTCCTGTTCAGCGTGGTGTGCAGTCCACAGCCGAAGGAGGTGCCCTGGGTCTTGCTGTTTCCCTGCACCAGGAAAAAGACCAAAGCTACTGAATTAGTTCAAAAGTTCGAAAAGAAAGCTGCTGAATTAGTTCAAAAGTTCGAAAAGATAGGAACAGGGAATATATATATATTTCCCCCCAAACATGGCCTCTCTTAGGCTTCCTCCAGTTGCTGTCCAAGGAAACCCAACTTCAGGGACGCATCCCAGAGCGTTGCAACTTCAAGCAGTAAATGCTGGGGGTGTCATTTTCTAGCCCTGCTTTTGCTAAAGAAATTACCTGAAATGGACAGGAAAATGAGGGTGGGGTTTCCTGAGGGTTGCCTTCTCCTCTGTGCAGGTCAAACCCCAGGGTACAGTTGCTTATGAGCCAGCCATTCGAGTCTACCCACGGCGGCCACCTCGCTCTGTGGGCACCTAACTCAAAGCAAATCTTGTTTTCATGCACTAAGGACCTCATTACCCTTTCAACTCCTTAAACACCGCGCACTCCTGTTTTAGTAGGGGTGATTTCAAAGCTCCCAAAGGCTGAGTAGGTGCTGGGTGTTACCCATTCAAACAAGGTACCATGCACACAGCAATCAGAAGGAAAAGGCTGGGCCTGCAGAGCCCCGTCCATCTTTTCCTGTTTCTCCCAGCTTTTTGTTCTAACTTTCCTGGTGTCTTGGCACCGCATAAACCAACATCTGGAATATCAGGAAAAGAGTGGCCAGGGCAGGAGAGGCCAGTATCAGAACCCAACCCGGGAAGGAGGCAGGAAGGAAAGGAGGAGGGAGATTAGTGTCAGTATCTGCCACCAGACGCAAGTGTCCCCTGTGTCCTCCGGCCCTGCAGCTCTGGGCTTTGGGGGACGGCTTTTTCCGGAGGCTAACTTGAGCATCACGTGGGCTACCACTTCTCCCAGGACCCTGTTTCAATGGCTGCTTTTCTCCCGTGATAAACTATAGTTCAGTCTGGCCTGATTTAGTTTCTAATAATAGTTCTCACTTTGAGATGCAAGTTGAAGCATTGTTTTGTTTTACTTTTCTTTTTTGCTGACCTTCAGGGAAATGGAAGTTCTGTGTTCTGTGGCAAAACCTCACCTCTGTCTTTATCCACCTTTCCACAGTTACACCCACAACAGAGCTTCTTGTCTATGTTTTGAAGAAAGCTTTTTGCTAAAATTACAAAGCACCTGGCTTCCCCTGGCCATATGCCCCCAGATGTTGGGACGATAGGAGATAGGAAGTCACAAGGCCTTTCTCTCAGAGGCTGGCCTGCCTCCCTCCATGCCTGTTCCCTAACACAGGAGCCAATCAACACAACCACGTATGAAGTGCTACCCTGTGCCTCTACCACCCCTTGCCAGTCCTCTATAGAGTATGAGGCTTGACCCGCCAGTTCGGCAGACACTCCAGTTTTGATAGAAGTGTTTAGCTTGGACCACTTCTTCCCAACTGTGCAAGATGTTAAGGGGCCAGCCCCAGAGCTGGCTGGATGAAGCAGGCTGCATGGCGGGCTGCAGCATTTTCTAATCTGGATTAGGAAACAGCGCCATGAAGCTAAATAGCTGGAGAACAGGGCAAGCTTTGTTCCGCTCGGGAGAGCCTGTGGGGCATTGTGTGAGGCAACTCTGACGCTGTGGCTACCTACAGGCTTGTGTTTCTCGGAGTTCTTCAGAGCAGAGCAGCACAAGGCCTTCAAAAACGGCTGAATGAGTTTCCAACCAGATGCCCACCAAGCGGGCGGAAGACCTCAGAGAAGGCTGGTGTCCGATCAAGGCCTGCTCAAGGACAGGGTGTCTCCCTATGGCCAGCAGCAGCGGCAGATACTGACCTGCAGCATTCAGTTCCTTTCCCCTGCCTGGGTCTGGCTGTCTCGGGACTGGGCCACAGTTTCTACTTAGCTCAGTTATATCCACACACTCTCTGTAAAACATGATCAGTATCATTCGGTCACAGGGCATTATTGCCTCCAGCCCACGGCTTCATCGGGGACACTGTCAACCTTCCTTTTCTACGTAGGTTACACAAGAAATGATCACTGCCCTCTGCCCAATAGCTTTTCCCCTAAAAGAAAGAAAGAAAGAAAGAAAGAAAGAAAGAAAGAAAGAAAGAAAGAAAGAAAGAAAGAAAGAAAGAAAGACAAAAGTGTTTTGTGGACATGGGGTCTTACACTGAAGCCCAAGGCAGGCCTGGTTCTCACTTTGGGCCCAGGCTGGCGTCAGACTCACGGCAATCCTCCTGTCTTAGTTTCTCAGGTGCAGAGATTACACCTAGGATTACAAAGGTAAGCCCTCAAGCTCAGCTTAGAAGACTTCTTGAGTAATGGAACAGTAACTCTACAAGTAAAGAAGGTAAGCTTTAAGGCCTCGAAGAAGACGACGAATCAGAAGAAAAGTGACTGACTGATGTGTGTGGAAATAAATGTCAAGAAATTCACAACCCAGACCACAACAAAAACACTGTAGCTTTCCTTGCGGCAAGAGCTCATCCTGAGGACACTTAGCAACACTTAGACCTCTTTAAAATTGAGGTCAGTGGCATGAGACAAACAATATCTGCCCTCTTTGGTTCAAAGTTCACACAATACTTTCTATCCAGGACACCTGGGCTCTGAAAATCTGGATCCGTTTGTGCTGAGCTGATGGCTCAAGTCTAAAGGTAAGTAAGGTGTCCAGGGCTCCCTCTCTGGGAACTGATGCCTCTGCCTGACCCGCTCATCAGACCCTCACAGGAAGCTAAGGTTTCCTTCCAAGTGCTTGTCTACAGGATGGCCGCCCTTGTAAACAGGAGTGCCCCAGCCGAGCAGGGGTCCAGCTGGCCTTCAGCAATTTTAAGTTACGTCTTTGGTGCCAAAAAGGAATTAGGAGACATGGCTCCCAGGGTCCGTTCTACACCGGTCAAGTCATTCCCTGCTGAAAAGCTAGCCACTCTTCAAAGGGTGTCTCAAAGACACCTGCAGGAGCCTAAACGGTTTTAGAAGTTATTTTGCTAGCTCTTTTGAGGGGACCTGAAGGGCCCTCACAGAAGGTCTGGGCCATGTCATTCTTGTGGCCCTGCCAGGTAAGGGCAGATTGAAAGGCATGTTCCTTACTTGGAAGAAGCAACTTCAAACCTGGCAGTCCATCTTCGATCTTTCCCAAGGGATTTTCTAAGGCAGAATTCTTGTCTGAATACAACATTTGGCCACAAGCTTAAGAAGCATTTAGAAGCCTGGACCACTTGGGGCCACTTGGCCAAGCCCTCACTTTTAGTGAGAGGCATCTAAGGCTCTGCTCACTCGCAAGGATGCGGGACTCTTAGACTTCTGGTCATGGCTTCGCTTGCCTTCCTGAGGTAGAGGCAACTCTGCTCTCCAAAGATGGCTCACTTCATCCCAGGGTTGTTTTTGTTGTTTTTGGTTCTGACGCTCTCCTCTCTCGCCCCCACAGTGCCCCATCCTCAAATCTCACCCCTGCGAATCAAGTTTCCCCAGGTGGGATCTCCCGAGACCCCAGCCAAAGCCAAGTTTGAGTACTCCGCGCTAGAGAAGAGGAGACACCTATTGGCAAGAAAGCGCGCTAGAAATCTGGGCTGCGCCGGGGAAACACCAGGGGGACACCCTTCATAGTGTGTGCCACGCTGTCCGGCCGGACGCCCGCGCCCCTCCCTGGACGCGCAGACCGGCCCCGGCAGCCTGGCCGGGGAGGAGGACTCGAGATGGGTGCGGGGCGCGGGGAGCGGGCACGAAAAGCCAGGGCACACGAGCGCGAAGGGAGGGACGCGGGGCTTACCTTCCTCGGCCGCCTTCATGGTGCTGCCGGCGGGCGGCGCGGGCCGCAAAGTTTCTCCGCTCCCGCAGACTGCGGCCGGAGGGCCGAGTGGAAACTTGGAAGGGACTGGAAAGCTGGTACTTGGCATCCACGCGGCGGTGGCGGCGGCGGCAGCGGCGAGCAGCAGGAGGAGGAGCGGGAGCTGGCGCGGCGAGCAGCTCCGGGCCGGCTTCGGAGTCCGACCTCTCCTTCGCCAACACGCGCCGGGCCGGGCTCAGCGCCGCGCGCCGCGGGGAGGTGACATGCGGGGTGTGTACGCGCGTGGCTGGCCTGTCTGCGGCCAGGGACTCGCCGCAAGGGCGGAGGTGCGTGCGGCGCCGGGGAGCTCGTGCCCCGCCGCTGGGATCGGCGCGGCGACTCTGCCGCCCAGTTCGGAGCCTCTCGGTCTCACTCTGGGTCTCACTCTGACGCAGGGCCGGGCTCTGCCTTCTGCCTTTTTAAAGCTGGAAAACACCTCCCCCGGCTCCCGCCCGCCTGGCCGCTCCCGCGCCCCCTCCCTGCAGTGACATCACGCCCCTGCCCGCCCGAGCCGGCGCGGGGCCCGGGGCACAAGTCGCGGAGCGCCGCCCTCTGTGCGCAGCGGCTGCCGTTTGCTGGGCAAGCGGGGCACCCTGCTTTGGACAGGGGTACCCTGGGGTGGACCAGCCGGGCGCATTGAGAGGGAAGGGACGCAGCGGGGGAGGGGGGTAATGAGGACTCAAGGGACAGGAGGGAGCTCCCAGAGGTGCGCAGTGGCACCTGGAAGTGGGCAAAGGTGTACAAGAGGATAGATGGGGAGCAAAGGGAGACTAGGAGGAGAAGGGCTCACCGGGAAGAGTTGGGGGACTTAGAAACAGGCGGAGACGAATGGGAAGGAAAGGGCTTGCCAGGGGACGATGGGCGAACGCGCCAAGCCGGGATGGCGGCGGCTTCACGCGGGTGCCCCGAGAAAGCTACTCTCCCTTTTAATGAGGGGCTGGGGGTACGAGCGGCGGGGGAAGGGTGTCGAGACGCCTTGCATGCTGAAGTCATTATGTAAAATCGCAGGCTTCCCCCGCTGTGGAAATTTGGAAAAGCGCTTCCACTGGCAGGCGGGAGTAAGGAAATTCCCATCCCGCTAAATTACTAACAGATTGCATGGGCGTCCCGGGACAGCCAGATATTGTCATTTTTACTCTGTAAATATCTGAGCGAACTGGGTTGCTTGCTGTACGAGAAGGGGAGGGGCAGCGCGTCTAGGAGAGCGCGCCCACCTGCACAGCTCCTCCCCTGGGTCTCTGGCCGGGTGCGGGCCCGACTGGTGCAAGGACCACAGGGTGCTTTGGAGACGCATCCGTGAGTTTCTGGCAAAGGAAGAGGCTGGTGCTGGGGCCCTTCTGAGGATTCTGTCCCGCCTAGCTTCACACTTTTTCTCTTTCAGATCTCCCCTCAGCTCCTAGGGGCGTAACACTGCTGCCAAAACCCGACCATATTTTCTTGTTGGCTTTGGATGGAACGGATTGGTGGGCTGGGCAGTTAGAACGTCTGGTGTATAGAAATCATAAATCTATTGGCCTACACCTCATATGCTTTAAAATAAACCCAAAAGCAAAAAAAAAAAAAAAAAAAAAAAAAAGCCGGCGAGACTGTGGGGCGCGCGGGGCGTGTACTGAGCCAGTAGGTGCTCCAAAGTACTTCACACCCCAAGACTTAGGGAAATCTGATCCAACCAGCAAGTAGAGCTGGCCAACTGGGCTCGATGTTAATATGAAAACTTGGCTAAAACCCATCCACTCTACCAGCAGCATCTAGCGGCTCTTTCCAGCTGCCTCAGCGCCTCAGAACTAAAAGCCACACTTTTTTTCTACCACAGCAGAGAAGCTCAATGGTAGGTGCTGCATAGTCACAGGCAGTGCCCAACATGTCTCAGGTGCACTACCTGCTGGCCTGCTCCTCACGCAGAGAGCTGAGCATGGCACGCACCTCTCTACCTCTGGCGTTGAGAGGATGGAGCCAGTCTCAGAGGTGCTGTAGAGGAGAGCGAGGCTGGAGGCGCCTACACGGGGGCTTGGAAGATGATCTATTAAGTAGCTGAAGGCTCAGTAAAGATACTGAGATGTGGGCGAGGACGTCAAAGAGGAACCTTCAAAACCTGCAGAAAGGCGCGGACGCCTTCCTGCTCTCCTTGAAAGAGGTTGCCACTAGGGGGTGCCAAGACCCCATTGCCCAAGAACCCCACCCCACCCCCACCCCCAAATCCCGGTGTCGCTCGACCAGGATGCCAAGATTTGGCTTGAAGAGTTTCCGTCCCCGCCCTCCCCTGTCCAGGACCAGGCGGGGCGGGGCGGGGCGGGGCATCAGCGGCGAGGCGTGGCGCGAAGACTAAGGCCCACCCGAGACCTTGGGGACTCCGGAGGGCAGAGGAGTTCCCACACGTCGCGTCAGAGACGCTGACCTGTCCGCATTCTTGGACTTGCAGAGCTGTGCAAAGCTTGAAGGAAGCCAGGATTCTTCCAGGAGCTCCCTTCATCCCCTCTCCTTCCTTTTCCTTTATAGCCTCGGCCTTCCCCTGTTCCTCTTGGACTCTTTTCCTTTCTGCTCTGACCCTTCATCTCCTCTCCCTTCATTTCCTCTCCTCCCTCTTCTTCCTCCTGCTCCTCCTCTTCCTCCTGTCTGCTCCTCCCCCTCCCTCTCCAATAAATAACTTTTCACCCCATCCAGAAAAGCCCTTTCCTGTCTGTCTCAATGCCCTCCTTATCCCCCGCGGGTGACGGAATCCCGGGCCTGTTTCCCTCTGTTTAATGCCGTTGCCGGGACCACGGTGGCCGCACGCCAGGCGCAGGGAGTTCCGGAGGCAGCGGCGCAGGAGCTCGGCCAGCTCTGAGCTGTCCGCCAGGCCCTGCGGCCACCTCGGGCTCAAGCCTGGTCCCGCGGCCGGCCGCGCTCCGTGCGCGGCCCTACCGCCTCTTTCCTCTTCCTTCGGCCTCCTCTAGAGGAGGTTTGTTTATAGCTGCTACCAGGAGAGACGTTACACGGGTTTTATTTTAAGGGTTGGCGATGACTAACAAAGTTAAAAGGAGCTTAGGACAGAAAACAAGACTATTTTTAGATTACTGTTGCTTCTGTGGATTATTGGGGCAAATACACCCCAGAAGCTTAATCCAAAAGGTGTCTTTGGATGCTAAGTCCTTCCTTCTGGGGCACATTTGGGTATCCACTCAGCTCAGCGCTCAAAGTTTCCAAGAGCCAGGCAATTGATGTTTCTAACCTGGTATGAAAACACAAGAGCTCAGAAAACCCCAGCAAGATCAGGTGGGTTTCTAGTGCAAGAGCAGGGGCCTGTGCTGCTAGGGGGCACGACTCAGTCCTGCAACCAGGAGCCTCCTTTGGTCTCCCCAAGAACTGTACACTGCACTGTGGGCAGGTGCAGTGCCCCAGGCTAGGGAGGGCTTCCTTGTACAGTCAAGCCACATACCCATGTGCATCTTGCTTGCATAAACCATGTAAAACACCTGTAGTTAAATACACATCTTTTCACTGCATTTGCAATTTGAACCACAGTACTGGCTACTTTCAAACTCCCTCCCATTATTGCACCTGAAGCTTCTGACTGGTTCTACTTCACAGCACAGGGAGGAGCCCCAGGACTGTGAGGCATTGGGAAGGCTGGAGACCTGGGCCTTCCTCCAGAGCCTGTACAGGAGGGTGGAATTAAAAAGCCAGAATTCAGGGGCATTATTTTTTAAAAGATGGTCTCAGGTAGCCCAGGCTGGCCTTGAACTCCGGGTCCTCTTACATCCATCTCCCCAGTTCTAGGGTGACAGGTGTGCACCACCTGTTTTGAGTTGGTTGGTTAGCCATGGGTGCTAAAGACCTCCCTTGATGTGCTGCACCACACTGATTGGTGCCCAGTCAGGTTACTTTTAAAGTGCTTCAAAACCTCAAGTGAAGCCTCACAGTTGCTCTTGAGTTAGTTACAGCAACACTGGTCACTCCCTTACGGACCTTCGGGTATTTTGAAGGACCACAGATTTGGGGTTCAGAGAGCTTAACACTAGAGGCAGAACCTTGTGTGAGGAAGCACTGCTCGTAGAGTGCATACTGAGACCAGACAGTCCATTCTTTGTTACCTAAGGCCTCGCCCCAACCTGCCCTGTTGCCAGACCATTCTGCCTTGCCCTAGGCCCAAAGGCAGTGGAGTCAAGAGCCTGTGAAAACAACAATTTAACGTAAATGTTCATCCTTTAAGTTGACTTTCTCTAGTATTTTGTCTCATGATGAAAATTTAACACAGCCCTAAAACAACAAAATAAAACAAATACTACAATCAGTCAGTCAGTCATTAGCAACTTCCCTCCAGGGCATATGCCTGAGAAATCAGGATAAAGACCAAACTGCTGGTCCTTGATACCTAGTGTTCTTCACTTTCCTTATCTTTTGCCTAAAGTGGCCACAAGGGACTTCCACACTGAAGCCATTCTGAGTCATGCTCAGACTTAGAATGACACTAGAGTCAACCTGCCCCACCTCTGAAGGCTACCACCCAAGTACCTACTGGATTACTATGTCTACTTGGGAACTGTGTTGTTAGGCACGCCTATACTTATAACTGTTTCTCCTCTGAGATTGGTTCTTTTGTTACTTGGAAGCAGCCCTCTTAATCTGTATCAGTTAGCTTTCTGTTACTGTAACAAAACACAAAGATGATTAACATATGAAGAAATAAAATTTTTTACTTTACAGTTTTGGCCTGTTCAGGCTATTATTGAGTGGCCCTCATTACTTTAGGACCTATTGCAGTATAGCCTATCACAGTGGGATCATGGGATAGACCACAACAACCCCATCTCAGCAGAGAAGCAAAAGGAAGAGAACAGGGGTGGGGGGTGGGGGGTGGGGAGGAGGGCATCCACCTCATGAAGGGCCTGCCTCCAGAAATGTGGGGTTCCTACCAGGTGGTCTCACTGGCCAAAGGTTCCACTAATCATTCCATGGCTCCGATTCCTCTCTAGGAACCAAGTCTTCAATACATAAGACCTGGAGAGAATTGAGTCCAATTCAGCAATCATTGATTTTTTTTTTTTTTTTGGTCTCTTTTCTCCAAGAGTAGTATAGCCTTCACTCTAGCTTTTGTGAAGTTTCTTTTTTGCTTGATGTATGATTTCCATCATGGTAGTGAGTGTGTCCATTTCTACTTATAGCTTATCTCCAGAAGGCAGTATGAAATTGTACAGTGCTTTATTCCCCAGTTTGACTACTGCTGCCCCATGACTGGAATGTTAATCTGTTCACATTTCATGTTTCAGGTAATGAAGTTGAACTTTACGTTTTCTCTCTATATTCTCCATGTCCCTTTCGTTCAGTCTCTTTATTGCTTTGTTTGCATTACAGGATGTGTTTAGTGAGACTGTGTTTCCCTGGTTTGCAGTATCCGTTAGAGTCCTTCACTCCTGTGTTTGTCAGCTCTAGGTAACTTCAGATTTATCTGGAGTCCATTTCAACGACACACAGGAGCATTGTTTCTATGTGGTCCTCCCACTGCCCAGTGGTGTGATGTTCAACAGCATTGCAGAAAGCAATACGGACAAACCACAGGGTGCAGGGTAGGAATTGTTCCATTATCTTCTGCAGTCAGAAAATGACAAGGACGAACCTCATGGTGCTTTGTGGGAATTGTTCCTTTACCATCTGTAGTCTCTTAAGACACTATGTGTTATTATTGGCAAACATTACACCTGGGTTGCATTTCTGTAAGCTATCAGCAGAACACTACAGTATACACACATTGTTTTATATGATTGTTTGTTAAGTGAGTCGTGGGATGAGAAGAAAACATGCATATATATGCCTTGTAAAATCACGTGACTGTCTCCTGGGCTCTACTGCTTCCTGTCGGTGCAGGTTAATGTCACAGCGTTCCCACCTTTGCCTTGTATTTCTTGCAAGGAGGTTCTTTGTGTTAGCAGTGTATTCTTTGGCTTTTGTTTCTGTGGCAAAGCATTAATTCATCTAAGAGTTAAATGAAAGCAGTTTTGTTGAGCACAGGGGTCTCTTGCAAGTGTTTCTTAGTGCCCTTTGGACATACTGTCTTCAAGTCTCAGTTGCTTCTTCTAGAGTCAGATGTTAACCTTACTGGGGTTCTCTTGCAAGAGGTAATACCCCCATCTTCTGCTTTTGATATATCTCTTCGTGGGGTCAGTTTGTTGCTGGTCTCTTGAAGTTTACCTTCCTTGGAGTTTGCTGGGATTTTCCTGGTGGTGTAGATTGGTTTACACATTTGTAATAGTTTCAGCACTCCCTCTTCCTCTCTACCCCCCCCCCCCCCAGTGCATATGCTCTTGTTCTCTGACTCCCTTTCTTCCTCTCCCTGTCACTTCTTCTCATTCTTACAGTCCATGGCCTGCATAATCTCAGTTGGAATAGCACCACATTCCCAGTTGGTTCCCGTGCCAGCTCAGTGCTGTGGCTAAGCCCCCGCTGGGGCGCCATTTCCAGCACTTATTGGATCAGTGTGCCTTTCAGCTCTGGAAGTCCCACTTGGCTCTTCTTGGTGCTTTCTTCCCTCCATTGGCAGACTCTATTTAGATTTTATTTACCTTTCTTGGAGTTTGCTGGGATTTTTTTCATGTGAACTCTTCATCAACTAAACCTTACTTCATAGCTGTGAACACATCTACAGAGGAGAGCCTAATGTCCAAGTTATTACTGTTTTGGTTAGATATAACACCTGTTAATTCTTATAGGCAATTTCTATCATCTGTGTTTTGATAGGCATGGCTTGCGTTTCTTTATACATGTCAGGAGTTGGAGTTGGAAACGAGCCAGTTTAGACAATATATTACAGAATCTCTAGGTTCTGGTCTCCACGCATGTCTATAGCCTCATGTCCAGCTTGTTATTGTCACTATCTTATTGTCGGTGGCCTTGGGACCACCATATTAAGGTCTGTGCCCTCTACACGAAGCTTATGATATTGTTCCTTGGGAAGCAAAGGTGTCTCCCACAGTCACCTGCCTAACAGGTCTGAGTAGAGACCCTATCCTCCCCTTTTCAGTGAATTGGGCTATCATTTTGAGCAATGTGCTGGGGGCATAAATTGTCTCACAAATGAGCTATAAGGCTGTGCCCTCTTCCTGGGGGCCCTGCTTGCTGCTGCTCCTGCCCTCAGGGAGGCTCAGTCAGCTGTGGCTTTCTCTGCTCCTCTTTGTAAAACCAGGCATTCTGCATTGTAGGCTGTATATATATTTCTATTCCATGACTCCCTGGCCCTCTATAGAGCACACTTATGTGAGCTTCACCATGTCCTGCTGCCTGTAAAGCCAGATCCTCTGGGAGAAGGCAGCAGTGGTCTCCCCCAAGGCATAGAGGAGCCAGGGGACTAGAGTCAGGGATGGGGACAAGGACAAACTTGATCTAGATCACATCCCTCTCTCAGAGCTGGGCACTTGCAATGTGGTGACCTTTGTTCAATCCTCTCACCTCACTGCCTCTCTCCTTGGTCCACTGCATCATGGACTGAAATGACCAAGCCATCTTCCCAGAATTCCACACTGTGGTGCAGCCTGCTGTTGGCTTGGGAAGAAATGGTCCCCATTTTGGCAGATCAGAGCAAACATTCAAACACAATGCACCATTTTTCCAAACCAGAGCTAAGAGACAAGAGTCTTCCTCAGTTGCTGATAATGTGAGGGGGAGGGGATGTTGAGATGCCACAGATGCCCAGTCTCTCACTAAATCCCCAAAGGGTTTTCTCTGCAGATGCTTCTTCGTTTGTTGTTTGCCCCTGGGCCCGTTTTACAGACTTCTTGGGTGTCAGTTCCTTTCCAGAGACTTTAAATGGGGGTTTAAAAGTAATTTCACTAACCCTCCTGGGGATGGGTTAACACAACTCATCAGCCTTCCTGCTGGGAGCTAGTCTCCCACAGGCTGTGTCTGAGGTTCAGTTCCTCATCTACCTGGTCAGCCATGCTAACAGGCCTCACCCTCACAGGGCAGCTGTGAAGGATACATGGTATGGCACTCTTGAGGGCTCAGTCAGTTTTAGTTGTGGGTTGAACGTCGTCCCTTGAACATATCTTGAAGGGCTCACCCCTAGCTCCTATGTATGTGAGCTAGCTTGGATAGGGAGTCGGTCACACAGAGTTAGCTAAAATGAAACACGGGAGCTCTCAATCAAGCAAGACGTGCACAAGGTGGACCCCAAATGAGGACAGTGGCAGAACTGGGGAGATGCTCTGCCAGCCAAAGGGTGCAGGGGAAACTGACAGACTACTCTGGACTGGAAGAGGCAGGAATCCTCTGCCCTACCCCAGGTCTCAGGGAGCCTGGGCTTGCAGACCATGGATTTCGAACTTCTGGCTTATGCAAATTTACCTTTCTATCTTACCATTTAAGGCTGGTTAGTGGCCCCTAGTATTGTCCCTCTAGAATGTAATGTGCTGTGATTTGGCTGTGGTCTGAGTGCTTTCACGTGGTTCAGTGTTGAAACTTTGCCCCCGTGTGTGGCATTCCTAGGGTGGGGAAGTGCATCTGGCCCTGGTGTTCAGACCTCTGAGCGGTAACCAGCTAAGATCGTTGGGTTGAATGTACACCCAAATGTGAACTTTGGAGACTGTGTGAGACACCAGAACATCTTCTTTTATGTTTCTCATTGCCTTGAGCTGCCTTGGAATTGTGCTAGTAAGAAGGCATCCATCACACAGCACCACGGACTTCGAGAACTTTGAGCAGAAACAATCTTCCTCCCCCCTCTCTCTCCTCTCTTCTTCTTCCTAAAGTGGCCTGCCCCAGTATAATGTCTAGTCTTGGTTGTCAATGTGACTACATCTGGAATTAACTAAAACCCAAGTGGTTGGGCATACCTGTGAGGGATTTTTTTCTTAATTAAATCATCTGAAGGGGAAAGATGTGTGTGTGTGTGTGTGTGTGCTGTGTCACTCTGGATATCCTAGAACTCACCATGTAGAACAGCCTGGTCTCAGACTCGGTAGCCCTCCTGCCTTTGCCTTCTGAGTGCTGGGATTAAAGGTGTGAACTAACATGCCTGTTTGGGGAGACCTACTTTTAATGGAGATCTTCTGAAGTGGGAAGATCCACCTTTAATCTGGGTCACATCTTCCACTGGCAGCCCACATAAAGGACATGGAAGAAGAAAACTTGCTCTCTGCCTGCTTGCTTGTTCTCACTGGTGAATTCAACCCTTCACAGGCATTAGAACCTACTTCCTCAGGATTCTGTCATATACGAAAGAGCAGCCGAGACGGTCAGCCTCGTGGATTTAACAACCTGCTAGATTCTTGGGCTTCCCATCTGTTGAACTAGCTGGACTACAGCCTGTAAACCATTCTAATAAATTTCTCTCTCTCTCTCTCTCTCTCTCTCTCTCTCTCTCTCTCTCTCTCTCTCTCTCTCTCTCTCTCTCTCTCTGCAAGTTCTGCTCTAGAGAACCCATCAAAATTTATATTAGTCAGGGTTCCCACTTCAAATGACTTAATTAATTAAGAAAAAAAGTCACAGGTGTTCCCGACTACTTAGGTTGTAGTTAATTCCAGATGTAATCAAGTTAACAACTAAAAGTAGCCATCAAAGCCAAGCATTTGAACACAGGGTCTTATCACCTCACACTGTCACACCCGTGAATGCTGGTTTCCTTCTCCTGGGGGCTGAGGTACTATCCCTGTCAGGTCAGTCTCTTCCAAAGGACCTGCTATGGAAAGAAAGGGGTGGCATCCCCTCTGGGCCAGTGCCCCAACAGGTCTAACAGCCAGGTCACTCCTGCCCAGTGTAGCATGATCCATCCTATGGCATTTGCTGGAGGGAAGTCTCAGTTCTCTGTCGGCCATTGACTGCTCACTGCTCACTACCTGCCCCAGTCCAAGGTGGGCACCTGACAGAAGCAGGCCCTCAGTGCTCTTCCCTAACAGAGGCTGCAGAGACTCAAGCTCTGGGTTGTCTGCTCCATCCTGAGGAAGTCACTCTATATGGGACCCAGTCCAGGGTCAGAATCTGTGACTAGTCTAAGCCTGGTATCCATGGAAACCTGCCCCTAACTTCTCAGCTGTGTGGCAGAATCACTCCCCTTTTGGGCTGAAACCAGACTGCTTTGGGATCCTTCTTCTCACATCAATAGGAACCTAGAACCCCAGAGCCATTGTGTGGATAGCCACAGATGTGGCTGACTGGTCTCTTGTCTTCCTTCTCATTCACAAAAAGAGTGGCTTTGGAAGGCATGGAAAGCAAACACCCCTCCAACCGGGAAGAAGATGTCTGTCGGGGGAGCGAGACACCAGCTGTGTCACCGTGCCTTCAGTGACACACCATGCTGGGTAGGAGAACCTCTCAAGATAAAGTCTCTTGGAAAACTGATGTGCGGGACTGTGTTCGGTAGGGATCCTGGGTGCAGGTGCAGGTTTGTTCAATTCGGATGTGCTTCCGGGTTGAGCATGAGGCTGAGAATGGACTTGTGACTGCCCCTGGAATTCCTGCTTGCCAGGTTAGAAAGGGAGGCTGGGGATTGGAGGTGGCCCCACCTGCTGTGTTCATAAGCAGCTTTGTCAGTCCATTTTATAGAACAAGAAGTCACCAAGTTGTGACTGTGATGGGACGGCCTGCTTCTCTCTCCCTACAGGGCTCCCCACAGCAAAAGGGTCACCCTTTCTTTCAGGTCGGACCCTTTCAAACTTAGAGATCTTTATTTGTTTGTTTGTTTGATAGCAAAAAGCTTATAATGAGGAACAAAAGTTTTCTGATGGCAACATTGTAACCCTCTGCAAATGTTCACTTTCTTGGAATATTTTAATTAAGCCGTAGCCCACAGCGAGCCACTCTGCTCCCAGCCCTCGGTAATGAGGCGGCACGTTTTCTTTCCCTTCTCTGATATCAGATGACTGCTGTCATTTCTCACGGGTGGCAGTTTTCTCCACTGCAGAGCACGTGGCTCTGGCTGCCCCAGGAGCCCCTCAGCCCTGGCGAGACATAGCTCCAGCCACCCAGAGCAGGCCCAGCTTCCCAAACTATTTTTAAACTGTTTTGGTTCAATAAAGCTCTAAACAAGTTTTGCCAGGCACTTTTTCCATTAATTTTTAAACTGGAGTAAATCGCAAGGGGAATTTAATCCATGTGTCTCCGCTTCCTTTACCCTCAACCCATCAAGAGGTTGTGTGGGGCCGTTTGATGTCCAAGAAGATGTGGAGCTTTTTAAAGGTCTGCTCAGCCCTTTAATTCTTCTTAGAAACAGGAAGTGGCATCTTGCCAAAGTGTAAATGAACACAAGCCTCTCCACTGCAAGGCTTCAAGTTACCGACGCAGCATGCCCAGGCTGTCCCCACCGAGCCGGGGGCTTCCCCAGGGCTCGGGCTCCATCCAGACAGTCTATTTTACTATTTTAAAGGAGGTTTACTTTTCCAAAACTGTTAAAATAGGCATAACATGAAATTGACTATTTTGACCTATTTAAAAGATATTTTTGTGTGTGAATGCATGTAGGCATCCCCATGCCATGGCGTGTGTATGTGTGTGTGTGTATGTAGGTTACAGAACAACCTCAGGTGTTGGCCCACAAGCCTGTGGGGTTCTCCTGTCCACCACCCATCTGCTGTGTGAGTGCTGTGCTACAGAGGTACCACTGTGCTCAATGGTGGGTTCTGGGGATCTGAACTCGGGTCCTCAGGTTTGTATGGCAATAGCCTTCCCACTGGGTCATCTCCACTGCCCTGTGTAGTCCATTTCAAGTGTGTGCCTATTCTATGATGGGTGACAGTTCCGCTCGCATTTTTGGCACGTTTCTGTCTTCCCAAATGGAGCCTGTTCCCACTGTGTCCCTGCTGGGCTCCGAGCACTGTACTGCCTGTCCCAAGGATCTGACACTCCTAGACTCCATAGGAACCCAGGGGTCTGGACAGATGGCTCCACCCGGGGTGTGGGAGCTCAGTGCATCCACACTCTGCTCTCAGCATCGACACGGGGGCTAACATACATCCTTGACTGCTGTTTCAGGGGATCAGTGCCCTCTTCTGACCTCAATAGGCACCAGGCACCCACACAACACACAAATAAATACAGGCAAACATTCATATGTATAAAATAAAAGATTTTACAGGAAGCGAAGCCATGTTGCACCCATCCTTGCTGCCAGGCTTGCCCTTGAGTGTGCCCATACTGTGGCATGTGCCAGGGCAGCCCCTTTCCAAAGGCTAACTAGAATGTCCGCTTGCATGCTCCCATGTCCTCCCTCCCTCCCAGCCCTCCCTCCCTCCTTTTATCTTCTCCCTCCCTCTTTTCCCTGCCTCCCTCTTTCCCCTTCCCTTCTCCTTCCTTGTGCTCTTTCTCTCTACCTCATTTTTCTTTCATCTCCATTCTGAAACTATATCTAATTGCATTGTCCAGGCTATCCTTGAACTCTTGAGCACAAACGATCCTCCTGCCTCAGCCTCTTGAGCAGCAGTAACCATAGACATAGGCCACAGTGACCAGCCAGCCTTCTCGCTCCCGTGTCTCTGTCACACGCCTTGTCCTCTTCCTTCCCTCTCCCATGCAGGCTATCAGTGCCCTGTACCCCATCAATCAGTGCCCTGCACTTCATCAATCAGTGCTCCGTACCAGTCTTCATCTTCTTCAGCGTCCAGGGAGAGTTCTGGCCCTTAGGCATTGTGCTCTCACCCTGGCCTTCAGAGGAGGCCTGGGAACAGGCAGCGCATTCCCCTGTAGTTTCAGTACTAGTGTAGCTCAGCATCAAGGAGGACATGGGGTTGGGACCGCCTCTTTCTGGGGTTCCGGGGCATGAAGACAGGTACAAGCAGCAGGTCCCAGAGAGGGGTGGTTTGCCTGTTAACTGGTAGGGAGTGGAGGCCTGGGAGAGACCTTGGCTACTGGGTGGGCACGTGGCCCCGTAGGGCACACTGCCTCTGCCATGACTGTGATGCCCATCTTTCTTTACCACATTGTGTGTGGGTATTGGAGATGCAGGCTCAGGAAATGGGGTGTATGGGCGGCTCCTTTCCCAGAGCCAATGGCATTCCCTGGCTGGTACGCCTCAAGGGTGAGTGCCTGTGGGGGAGGGGGAGCAGGGAGAATGCTAAGGGGCAGCAGCAGTGCATCCTCCAGAGGGTGAGTTGATGGGGTGAGTTGGCCCAGAGTACAGCAGTTCCATGTATTAAGAGGTCAAGTGGTCCAAGGGACAGGATGTCTGTCAGCAGGCAGCCCTGAAAGGGGGTTCTTGACATGTCTTGCTGTATCAGGCATGCTCTTGGCATGTTCCTGACAGTTGAAGTACGCAGTTATCAGGAGACCTGTCATGCCCTCCAGGCCCCACGGCACCTCTCTCCCCATTTCTGAATCCTAGGCTTCTGCAGGCCCTGGCAACTTGGTTCATTGGGCCTGGGTATTTTACAATGTTGTAAGTTCACCCTCGGCACAGCCTTCGGATTCCTAGTTGGCGATCAGATCATAACCCATCTCTGTAATACCCCTCCCGCTCCCTCTCCCCCCCCCCCCCCCCCCGTCTCTAACATACCAATCCCCTCCATGCTGGTGTTTTGGCCCCTTGGCCCTAGCATCACCCAAAATCTGAGAGGTCTGGTAGGAGACATCCAGGCCTCTCACCCAGGCTGCTCTGCTGACTTGCTGTTCCCACGTTGCCCCTTTTTGTTTGTCACAAATTGAGGATGGGGATGACTCAGGTTGTCCCAAGAGAGATCACCACCTCAAATGGGTGGGGGGTGGAGGTGGAGTCCGGATACATGAGGCACCAGAAGATGGTGGCAACCAGGGGGGTCCCCAGAGCTACCAGCGCCCCAGTCCAGGCGCCCCAAGGCCTCTCCTTACTCCCCCTGGACTTCCAGTTTCTAGTCTAAGACATGCCCCACCCCTCCCGCCTGGAGGTCCCGGCCAGCTTGAGGCAGGAGGGTGTACTCCACAGCCAGGCACATTCTCCACATAGCATCAGCAGTCTGTGGAGCTGAGGTACCTTAGTGTCAAGGTCATTCATGGCAGAATGGCCACAGGATCCAAGTCCAGAAGCTCCCCAGCTATCCCTGGAAGCCACCCCATGTCCCCAGACTCCCCGCAGTGACAACAACCACTGCCTTCCTCAGTTCTCCCCTCTGTTTTGTCATCAAGGACCCTGGAACTGGCGGCATGTCAATGTCCTGCTGCTTGCTGCTGCTGCTGCACATTCCGCAGGGAAGGGCGTGTGCTGCGAGCAGCTCTGTGGGCGGGGTGATGTGATCGTCTGTGGAACCCTGGTATATATGTTATGGATATGAAGGGGCTTGCCCAGGAACCTCTGTACATGGTGTGGATGCGCAGGAGCTCATCCTGGGATCCTCTACATGTATGATATAAATATGAAGGTGTTCATCCTGGGAAACTGCATGTATCATATGACTATGAAGGGTTGGTCCTGGGAAGCTGTGAGTGACACGAACACATTATTAGTCACAGAAATTAAGAGAACCAGCAGCTCTTTCTTCCACAGACCCACAGCAGGTAATGTTAGCTTCATAACCCTGAGGAACCACACAAGGATTCTTTACAGAAAGAGAGAGAAATACCAACAATTAACAGTACCCCGAGGACGCGGGAGTCGGCTGCATAATTGAAATGAAATGGCCCACATCCTTCTCGAGACCCAGGTTAATCTCCTGTGCAGGACTTGACCTACATGTGGGGGCCTGAGCTGCTGGCGGGTACAGGGGTCAGGTCAGGTAGGGCAAGACGTACTGTTTCTGTCTTCTTTGTATTTTGCCTGCCCACTCCAGGTTTGGGGGGTGGGTCACAATCATCTCTGGGGCTTATGGAGAGAGGTGGAGAGTTCCTAGTGTTGTGAGCACCTTACTCAACAAATGGCCAAAAGGGAAAAAAAATGTTGGGGACAGCAGGTCCTGGCAGGGTAAATGGTGCAGATTCGTGGCAGCAGGTCCTGGCAGGGTAACTCCTGGCCTCCGGGTTACAGATAAAATAAGAAGAAGTATAGCCACTTTTCCAGGGGAGCCCAGAGTTGCTCTGACTTGCAGCCTTTCACATGTTCACAGAGCCCTGGTCATAACCCTTCTTCAAACACAGGCTGTTCTTCTCAGGGAGAAACTGAATCAGGGCTACTCAGTCTTTATGTGGAGGAGGGCGCTACTGGTTGGGCGCAGCTGGGTGCCTCTGTGGGTATGGCTGACATCCTGGCTGGGATACTGGCACTCTTGGGCCTCTCAATGTTTTCACTCTATTTCCACATAACACCCCAGATTTCTGACTTGCATGGTTTTAAGGCCTCACTCTTGCTCCTCCCGAGAGAAGTAGCACTTGACCCGTGCACGGCAGCTTTGGGAGTATCCCCGCACATTCCCTGTGGGAGTGGGCATTCAAAGGCCCCAGAACACTTGCTGCTGAACCCCATACTTGCAAAGCTGCCTACCTATACCTGTATGTACACCCGGTGGAAGAGGCATCTAGGCTGAGCCCACAGTTCACAGGTGGCTGTCCAGGGCCTGGAGGGAGCAGAGCAGCTCCCTCCGTGCCTAGTGAGCTGGGCACAGAGTTCGGGATCAGCAGAATGGATGGGAAGGTCTCAGCCCCCAGAGACCGCTGGCTCCTCAGGTATGCAGGATGTCTCTTATGAGTGGCAGCTTGTGGATGTTCCAGCCCTGGGTTGTAGCCTTGGGACCCTTCCCACAAGGAGTAGGCACTTGGAATTTGAACATTGGGGCTCTGCTGCAGAGGGAAGCGAGCTCCCCACTTAGGCAAAACCAGATACTACTGTCCACAAGCTCCTGTGAGCAGCAGCAGCAGTTCCTCTGCTAGAATAATGCCAAGATTTCGCGTTGACCACGTGGCATCGGGGATTGCTCATTCTGTCCAGTAGTTAACTAAACCCTAAGCCTGGGTTTCCAGAACACCTTGGAAGCACCGTTTCTTGGTTTCTATTGCCCCCTCCTGGGACGATCTGGAATTACACCTATACTCAGGTGCCAATGCAGACTGAGGAAGGCACAGTGGTGCAGTGCATTTCTTTTTAGAACTTTGCATTGAATCTTGGTGAAGTTCACACCATGTATCCTAATTCACTCACACATTTGTATTCACCTTCCAGCCTTGTAACCACCATACCAAAAAGTTGGGAAAAGGTCTTTTCATGGAAGCTGTAGCGTGTTAGTGTGTTACACAGTATGTATACCCTTTGTCCACACATCTTTACTTGGCAAATGTTCATTGCAGAGTCCTTGGTTTGTTTGGTGGCCTCTGGTTTTTGCTACACTATATTGGATCCTCAAGGAGGCTCATCTTGGGTATCCTGTTGTAGCCTGTGCCATGGAGATGGTACAGCTCTGGACCTGCACGGTCAACCTTTCATGCACGCCAGTGGATCACAGATGGGGTAGATTTTGTGGTGGATCCAGGACTGGGAGATAGCTGAGTTGCTCAGCCTGAGCCTACCAGCTCTCCTGCTCGCACACCACCAGGATGCCACAGCTAGCTCACCCAAGGCTGCAGGCAGCAAGGGGTCAGCTCTTTTGTTTTCATGTCCTTAGGGCTGGCTCACGCACACCTTTGCCACCAAGGCCAGCTCTACCCTGCTGCCCAGGTGAGGTGTCTGCTCTTCCGAGTGCTGCAGCCAGTGACAGGGGGGGCAAGCTGTCCCATTCTCGCAGCCTCGGGACTAGCTCACCCACCTGCCACAGGCAGTGAGGGGCAAGGGCATTGCTCCCAGTGGAGGGCATTTTTATAACTTGACACAGGTGGAAGGCAGAGCTGGACAACTTTCCCCTAGGGCCCTTTCCAGGCGGATACCCTGCCAAGTGTCTGACCAATGCCCAAAGGCAGGTCAGAGGGAAGTAGAGAGGTGAGCACATCACGTCTCATTGTGGCTCCTGCCAAATCCTGAGGACATGTGCAAGGAGCAGAAGCAGGGGCAGGGGCAGGGGCAGGGGCAGGGGCAGGGGCAGGGGCAGGGGCAGGGGCAGGGGCAGGGGCAGGGGCAGGAGGATGTGTGGCTTGGCTCGGTGCGGTTACGCTCCTAGCTGGGCAGCTTTTCTATAGGGTGTGGAGGTCAGCCAGTCTTGGATGAGAAGGGTGCGGAGGCTGAGACTGAGTCCCCGGCTGGGATACTTGGGGGGAAGGGGAAGGTACAGGTCCAGCTGGGAGAACAGAGGTGCTTGTCAAGTGTCCAGCTCCATGACCTCAGGCCATCCCACGCCCTGCAGGTCTTGTATGGTGGCCTGGAGGTACTAGCAAGGATGGTTTAGGGACCTGCATGAGTGTGGCCCTATAGTTTGAGAAGCCGCATGCGGGGCACAGCCAGGCCCACACATGTACAACTCTGCACGCAAGGCCAGCTCAGCTGTCTGCACTGAGAAGCCTGTAAACTTCTGTACCTCAGTCTTTCCAGCCCTTTATTGCTGCTGCACTCTCCAGGCACATCTGTGGTATCGTGCTGTTCTCATGAGGAATGGAGGCTAGGACAGTCAAGAATGCCAGTGGCAGGTGCTAGACTCCAAATGTGGTGGGGCAGGAGGATGTGTGAGGACAACGTGCTTATGGGTCCAAGAATCTCCTGCCACAGAGCTACAGGACTGACCAAAGCGACCACTGGGCATGAGAGTGACAGGCTGCAGCCTGCCCTCCTAGACCTACAGCATCCTCTGGGACCCCAGGGTGTCCTGCTCCTTGGCAACACAAGGCTCCAAGTTTGAAAGGGCCTGTGGCCTCTTGATCCCTGGTTCAGGCAGACCCTCCCATCTGGGCTGGTTCGTAAGTACTGGCCCACACAGGAGCTGTCTGCAGCCCATGAATTGTATTCATAGACAAAGATGCTCACAGTCAACTGGTGCACTGGCTGGTTTTGTGTGCCAACTTGACACAGGCTGGAGTTATCACAGAGAAATGAGCTTCAGTTGGGAAAATGACTCCATGAGATCCAACTAGTGATCAAGGGGGGAGGGCCCCTTGTGGGTGGTGCCATCCCTGGGCTGGTAGTCTTGGGTTCTATAAGAGAGCAAGCTGAGAAAGCCAGGGGAAGCAAGCCAGTAAGAAACATCCCTCCATGGCCTCTGCATCAGCTCCTGCTTCCTGACCTGCTTGAGTTCCTGTCCTGACTTCCTTTGGTGATCAACAGCAGTGTGGAAGTGTAAGCTGAATAAACCCTTTCCTCCCCAACTTGCTTCTTGGTCATGATGTTTGTGCAGGAATAGAAACCCTAAGATAACTGGGTTTACCAATTAGTGTCTAGAAAAATCAATAATCAGAAACACTGCTGTCCAGGCCTGAGCCCACTTCCCATTCAGGGTTCAGTGTCTGACATGTCTGACCTGACCACTCAGCAGGTGTTCACTCATCTGAGCTCAATTCTTAGTAGATATTCATTATCTTCACAACATATTTTAAATATTGGTTAAAAATATGAATTGTGGGTAAGACCCCTGCCCCCATCTACTATGTAAGCACCAGGAAGAGGCTGCAGCACCACTGTTGTCTGCTCGCCACAGAATACTCTGCTCCCCACTCTGCAAGCCCCAAAGAATGTTACTGTGGGGCATCTTAAATTTTTCCCCAAGGGTGGGGGGTTGGAAGGCCTGGTTTCCAGATGGAGCTCTAGACAAGTGTGGGCCCTAGTCAGATGGGGCCTAGTGGGAGTAGTTTAGGTCACTGGGGGTGTGCCTTGAAGGGGCTGTGGGAACCCTGATCCCTTCCTCTGCCTCTCTGCTTCCTGTCTACTCCAAGAGCACGGCTGTGATCCAGCACACACTCCCGGATGCCTCAGAAACCGAGCCAAATGAACCTTGTTGCTTTTCCAGTCTTCCCAGGTATGCTTCTGCACTAAGCCTGGCGGCCTCCGGCAGCTGTGTCCAGTCCATGGAACCACAGAGTGGGGATTTAGTCTCTTCTCGGCAGCTGAGCAGGAGGGCCAGCTGCTAGTCTGGCTTCTGGGACTATTGGCTGCATTGTGAACCTTTCTCTGCGATACATTATCATTCTTTGCGTCTAGTTTTAGCTTGCCTTGCTATTTCTCCCCCTAGCTTCATAAAAGTGAAGTCTATTGATTTTTACACTTCATCCCTCACATAAGCCTATAAGTCAGATCCCTCAGGCTTGGCTTTGTCAAATTTTGACATTTTCATTAAGTTGAAAATTGTACATACTTTAGAAGTAGACCATCTGACTCTTGTTTTGTGAAACAGGGCCTTGTTATGTAGGTCACACTGTCCTCAAATGTACAATTCTCCTGCCTCAGCCTCCTAAGTGTTGGAATTACAGGTGTGTCTCAACTACTTTGTGTGTCTACTTGATTCTGGCTATTTGTGCTTCTCTGGGGATCTTACTGACCCAGCATCTGGCCCACTGTATTTCCTGAAGTGGCTGGGTGCATACCCTCATAATGCCAACTCGGCTTGATGACCTGATAGTATCATTTTAATTTCTCCTTCCTTTCATATTTGCCACTACTGATGGTGGTAAAGATGCCAGTCACAGAGGTGTGGAGCTGCTGTAGTGGGTACGAGAACTTGCTTTGCAAGCATGAACTTAGCATAAAAATCTAGGTGTGGTTGTCTGCAACCCAGTGCTGGTCAGGCAGATGGGAAGGATCACTGGGGAATGCTGGCTACAAGATTGAGAGATTTGGTCTTAAAGGGTTAACTCAGGGAGTGACAGAGCAGGCCACCTAACAACCCCGTTTCCACATATGCATATGTGAGAACTACATATACATGTGTACACACCACATGCACTTTATGACTATACAGAGGGAAAATATTAAAAAACCTAAAATGCTTAGGAGGGCAACTGGTCTACCAAGCCCAGAGTATTCTGTTATTCATCTACTTAACACAATTTCCATCAAAGGTTCTCTTTGTCCTGAGTGACAGTTGGTATATGCAGTCTCCTAGGATGGCGGTGTCATGGACTGCTGGCTTTATGATACCTTCTGTTGGCACACTGTAGTTGCCCATCGGTTTGCTTCCAGTCCACTGTGTCTCTGTACAGAGTGTAGTTTGCTTTTTTGCCCAGCTGGGTCAACTGTCTTTTGACTAAGGACTGTAGTATAGGTATGGAAGTCACCTTCCCACGCAGCGCCCCATGCCCTCTTTGTAAGGATGGAAATAGAGACACGCTTGAATGCTGCACAGGATGACCCCTAGGCCTCCCACAGAGGTGGAGTAGCACCTGGCCTTTCTACTACGGTCTCTTTGCAGGGCTCTGAGCATAACAGAAAGGAAGCAATGGGATTTTAAACAACTTGTTAGGGTTCTGTGGGATCCACAGGCTTCACAAGTGTTAGAAGAAAAATCATGGTGGTTCCTAGGCTGAAATGTTAAGAAGTCATGAAAAGTTCATCCACTAATCTGTCCACCTACCCATCTATTTACCTATCTGCTTACTCATTTATTCAGCTACTGGACTGGCCATCCATCCATCCATCCATCCACCCACCCACCCCGATCCATCAATTCATTCATCCATCCACCCATCCACTGATCTGCCTACTTACCCACTAGTCCATCCATCTGTCCGTCCATCTGTCCAGCTGCCTACCTATGCATCTCGCCACCTGTCCACAGCTCCCTCATTCTTCCATGTTCGCCCACATGCCTGCCTCCCTGGGCTTCCTGTAGCACTCTCCCAAGGCTCTGCTCCACTACTCTGCACTCTGCTTCCACTCATCTGGTCCTCTGTCCTAAAGCTACCTTATCCTTGGCATGACTGGATCTTTTCTGGCCTTGGCTCCGCTCCACCTCTCCGGGGAGTTTCTCCACTTGCTATCCTGCCAGTTTCCCTGCATACACATTTTTATGGATATGAGCAAGGCCGTATCTACATCATCGTATGTGTACTGGAGGAATCTGGGAAGGTTTCCTGCTTGGAGTTTCCAATGGGATGAAGGTTGAGACCAAGACTAGGACCTTGAACAATCCAGAGGCCCTTTGTTTATGGCAGAGGAGGAGGCCTGCAGAAGACACAGAAGCCCTCTGTGGGGCTGGTCAGTGCTCACAGCAGGCAAGCCCGTCCACAAGAATCTCTGGAGCCAAGAAAGCTCCAGAATCTAAAAGTACATCCAACAAGGTTGTCTCAGAAGCCAGCAGGAGCGCAGGGCTGCTCCTCAAGGTGGCCCTTTTCCCCAATTCTTGACAAGCTACTTTGTAGGACTGAGCTAGATCAGGTAATGATCCTTTATTAAGCAGTTTTTTGTTTAGTCCTTCTGAGTCATTGTGTGCCAGGCGTCTGTCCAGGGCTTCCTCCCATGCTTGTCTCATCAGACCCACCAGTGGCATCCTGAGGGAGCTGATGCTCTTCAGAGATGAGAAACCTCACTGGCTTCCCACAGCTTCTAACTAGGATTTGGTGCATCTCGACTTCTGAAGTCTTAAAGCCTGTTCCATATCCACCACCATGGGAAGGCCTGTGCATCAAAGCATCTGAACTGCAAAGGTTCATGGTATTGTTTTCCGAGGCTTTCTGCAACTCTCGACACACATGCTGGTTAGTTTGCCATGTGTGTTCCGTTTCTAAGCAGCATACAGGTAGAGAGAGTGATCTGCACTCCGTCTACACCCAGCCCAAGCTTTGAGGTCTCAGCTCACAGCCTTCTGGCATTTTCTTAATTCACGCTGCATCAGTGCGGGGATGGGGGCATGAAGAGGTCAGGTCAGATACCTCCCGGTTCCCTCTTTCAGCAGGGAGAAAACCTGCCTGTGAACTGACAACCAACAGTGACACCTTGTGGAGAATATAAGAAACAGCTTTTCTGGTTGCAATTGTGTCTGGAAAGGGACTATGCGCAAGCACACAGAAGGTCCCCAACTAAGGACAAAGGTGTTCAGGTTAAAAGGCGCTGTAGGGACAATGAAGCTTTATTTGCAGCCAGTCTCTCCTCACAGGAGCCTGGTGGAGGGTCCCACACACACACATGGCCTGTTAAGGCGAGCTCTTCAGGGCTCCACTCACACAGCTTGTGCTTCCCCAAGGATTTCAGGGTCTTAGTGGCCCACATTTGAGGGGAAGTCAAGCTAAGAGCACAGGCATATACAAAAAAAAAAAAAAAAACTAGTGCAAAGGAGACTCCCACAGCCTGCTTTCGCATGTGAGGAGCTGAGCGCAAGAGGCCCACTGTGTGGTGGGCACGCTATACAGCACAGAGCTGCACTCACAATGCCTGGGGCTAACTCTAAGGCCAGAAGTCCTCTAAAGAGCTCCCATCAGCCCTCAGTGCAGCCTTTCACACAGGCGCTGCCGTCACAGGCGCAGAGGAGTGTGGGCTATGAGTATAACCACACGGACTAGGGGCTCCTACTCAGGAAGCGAAGCATTGTGGCTGGCGCTGTGGCAGCACAGGACAGTCAAGTTCTATGTAAACAGTTCTGAGTATGGTTTTACAGATATAAAAACGCATCAGCTAACAGAAGTGCCTTGAGGAATGGTTTACATTCATAGCTGTGAATTAGGATAGCAGAAGTGTCACCGCTTGGCCACCTGGGCTTGTGTGTGTGTGGTGTCCACTGAAAAGCAAAACTGCATCTGCAGAGGAGTGTGGCCATGGCAGAGGGTGGGTGAGTAGGCCCACTGTCTCCGGAGGTGCAGGGGCATGTGCAGGCATGGCTTTCTACAGTGTACCACTGCAGAAATTACACTCTGGCACTCAGGAGTGAAGCCTGCCCAGCTGTGCCGAGGCTGTTACTTCCTTTCAGTAGCTGTTCACGCTGCTTCAGTACAGACACGACCCAGCAGGGCTAGGTGAGCTCAGCCCTCAGCCTATCAGCAACACCAGTCCCTCATGCTGCCCACGCATGAGTCTCTAGCTGGCCTCATGCCATGCTCAGGACGACAGCTTGGAGTAGCTGGGAGGAGACAGCTTTCTCTTCAGGTACTTGAGCACGTAGAGAGGGAGGCAGCTGACCACAGTGATAGCTGACACTTTCCACACGAAGGTCACGGTTGTGATGAAGGCAACATCTGTCAGGAGGAGGCAGAGGAGAATGAGAGCCACTACAGGAGCTCCCAGCCCCTAAGGTTGTAGCCACAGCCCAGATTGAGCCCCCTCAGGATCCCCAGAGCCAATGGCTCCCTTGTGGCTGTGTGCCACAGGTCTGTCCTTGACCTCAGCTGTCCAATGTGTGCTTCTGCCAACAGTGAGCACAGCCTGGTACTGGGGAGGACTTGCAGGGGACCAGCAGGCAGACAGACCTGCAACAGACAGACCTACAGCATGGTTGACAGGACACTGCCTTGCTGCTCGGAGGACGCAGGCTCGCTTTCTGTTAACTAGGCCATGGACTCCCTCATGCACAAGCCTAACGCAAGCTGAAGAGCACAGAGTGCGGAGACCCAGACTGCCATGAGCAGCCGCGCTGAGAGCCCCAGCTTCCAGCCACTCTCATATCGGGTGCTGGAGTCCAGGCTGTGCTCACGCACCACTGGAGGAAGCCTCCAGCAAGTCTGTTTTAGGGAAGGACAGCAGGCTAGACCCCAGACTTCCCTCACCTAGCTGGATAGCACCTACAAGCACACTGTGTGGGGAGGTGGCTCAGGGCGGGCTCATGAAGCTTCACTGAGATGACAAGTGCCAAATTAGAGGAAGATCAGTTTGTATTTAAAAATTTAAAGAATTAGGTTAGCATGCTTATCATTGCTACTTTGCTAAATTTCTATACTCTGGAAGGGAATAATAACTTTACCTACCTAAGAAAGCGCCAAAAGATACTCTGCCTATACCTGTGCCAAGAGAAAACATGAACAAGGCAGATGAAGGAGAGATTAAAAGAGGCTCAGACATTTTAAGTGGTTAGTTAGCTACTGATTAGAGAAATGCATTAAAAAGCAGTAGAATGTTCTGTTAGTGTGGAATGCACTTGTAGTTGGGGGTTAACCCTTCCTTCCATTGCCTGCTGCCATATAATCTTTTAAACAGAACAACAATGTAGCAATGATGTCACCTTAACTTGGAAGCAAACAAGTAGACACATTCCCTGACTCTGCTTGTATCTCAGTGTCCACTTTAGAACTCTGCTTCACCTCAGGGCTTCTAATGCCTGCTTCCACGCACAAGACCTGTTCTGTGCAGTCTGGCCTGGCAGGAGGCAGACAGCATCAGCTGCAGTCTGCAGAGGAGAGCATGGGAACCGAGGCAACCGTCCTTCCTAGGGTCCTGTGACAGGCTATTTGGCGTCACTTGTATAACTCCCATGTACAGAATCCACTGTATGCCTGCCTGTGACAGCAATGAACTTTAGAATGATCATTTGCTTTCCAACCCGAGTGTTTTGACTCACCGTCTGTGCACAGTGATAGACACATGCTGAAGTGAATGCCATAAAAGCAAACCTTTCCCTAGAGGAGACTGGCTCACACCACGCTCCAAACAAGAGTACTAGTGATGTTCTCATTTGAAGCCCTTTCTTTCATGCCAGGTGTGTCATGCTTCCTTTGATGGGCAGCTAACTCTCCACCTCCCATCTGCATCACTCCCTGACTGGTCTACAGAGTGATGGCCCGCAGCAACTGAACTCACTGTGGCGTGGATCCAGGACCTGGAGTGGCTTTGTATTCACCAGTGTGCAAACTTCACACTCATCACCCAAAGTCACAGTGTCTCCACGTGACGTGCAAGGTCCAAAGGAATGTGACTAGCTTGTATGGACAACTGTTCAAGATGAAAACTGCCACTACCATCATGGGTGTGAAGAACACAAGAGGAACATATAAAGGTTTCCCCTTTTGGAAGCCTGGGGCCTTTCGTTTTAGATCAAGAAGTACACTGCCTGGCTTTCAGGCAGCTAGAAGAATGCACACCACGGGCGCACTGACCATGTCCACACTCTCTGCTTTGAAGTCTGGGAAATGGGGACTTTTCACACTCTAGGAGCCCAGTGAAGCCCACACTCATCATGACTCGTTAGCACATTATCCTCTCTTCAGTCATGCTTACCAGGTTGATAGGATATGGCTTCTTCCATTCTTAGCCTCTGGCTGGGGAAGAAGAGTGTGAAACAGTGTGGACCAGGAGAGGCCGGACCAGTGCTAGGGTGTGGCAGGACAGAGGAGTGTAGGTTCTCAGATGGGGAACTCCAGCACATTTTGCTTAGGATCTTTTTCTTAGGAAGCTGAGGTCTCCTGGCAAGTCACTGTGAGCTGGGCTGGGGAAGACACCCTCTTTACATGGTGAGAAACCTAAGGCTGCCATCAGGAGCCTTCAGACAGCAGAAGGGAGTGGGACAGTGTGGCTCAGAGCCTTGAAGCAGTCAACGACTCCCACCATGGACACACACAGAGTAGCTCTTGAGGGAACATGAGCGTGGCAAACATAAGCAAGGTGGAGAAGGTCTCCATTTTATAAATCACTACCACATTTTATCTTTCCAGAAAAACAATCTGTGTGGTAAGGCTTTCTTCTACAGCATTTGTCTATAAGAGAAGGTGTTGAGGAAATGACAACCAAGGGGTAAGGATCATTTGCAGATAATGAATCACTTCCAAGCACTTACCAAAATACTCATTCAGAAAAGCAAGTGAGGCAACATAGCAGCCCAGACTGAGGAACTCCGCCACAACCATCAGCCAGTGCCACGTCCTGATAGTCAGGGCCACCATGAGCAGCTCAGTCAGGATCAGCGCTGTGAAGGAGATGGCCACAACATGGACAAACTCGGCCTCGAAGAGCAGCAGGGCCCCATACATGAGGATGCCTCCTGGAGGAGAGAGAGGCCTTTCTCAGGGCAGCCTCCTTGCTGGCCTGGGAACTGCGTTATCATGTGACCTAGCTAGAAGAGGGAGAGCAGGAACAGCTGGCTCAAACACACACAACAGGGACCAGGGACACAGACAGATTTCACAGGGATGGACAGTCCAATCAAAAACTGAACTGTGGCATTTGCAGAGGCTCACAGACTTTAAAGATCTATAGGAAGCCAACTTCCCGGTTGGTTGAGCTCCCAGTCTCACGTGAGATCTCTGATCGGCTAGGCAGTTAGGTTAGGTTAGATAAGCTGTCCTCATTAGAACCCTAGCAGAGGGGCAGCAGCTTCCTACTACATAACAGATGTCTCCAGGCCTCACTATCACCATCCTGTGAGGAAACCATTGTAGAGCACTGTGAGAAGTGCTTATCAAAGTGTTCTGACGACACTGACAGTTATAAAGTACAGTCTGGGCTGGGGAATGTGGCTGAGTAGGCAGAGTATGGGCATCACACCAACTGGGCACAGCGGCACACACCTGCAACACAGCACTTGGAAGGGGGAAATAAAAGAATCAGGAGTTCAGGAACAGCTCAGTTACATGATGAGTTTGACCAAACCTACCTGGGGCTACACAAGACCCCATCTCTAAAATTTAACCCCTACAACCAACCCAAAAGCTCTTCCCAGAACATCAATCCATACATCCATATGCTGGAATACTAATCTACAAGATAGACAATACTTACTGTTAGAGACACTTTAAGCTGTTGATATTTAATTTGCAGGTAAAAACACAAAACAGTATTGCTAAGACAGCACAGATAGACAGCCAGACAATCCCTATGTTGTTGGGGGACTTTTAGTGATGAACATATATGAACGGGAAGATGTGTTACAGGGTCTGGTGAAATCAGGCCCAGCTTACCTTGGTAAATACTGATCAAAACCCAGATGAGGAAGGTCTTGAAGGAAAGGGATCTTCCCTAGGGAAACACAGAAGTCTGTTAGGAGAGCAGGGTAGCATGCCTGAATATGTTCCCAAGGAGCAGGGGTGGGCAGCTCCTCACGGGGCCTGAGCCCACCTACACACTGCCCTGACCCAACGCAGGGTACCATAGGTGATGCTGTCCCCTGAGTAGCTGCCTTGGTGGGCATCAGGGGTATGTACTGAATGCCAGTGGCTGGTTGGGGTCTCAGATGTCCTCTCATCTCATCTGTGGAAATTCCTACAGTCATGCCCTGGGATTCCTAGTACCCAAGAAGTTGGTGCCTACAGATAAACACTTAATGACTAGGAGATAAAGACTGTGATAAAATGGGTTTCCCTCTACTTTGTTACCATTTGGAAATGGTAACAAATATTTATTTCTCAGTTTCCTCTGGACCTCATTCCCCCAAATAAAAATGGTGATGGTATTTTAGTTATGAGTTATCCCAGCTGGAGTAAAATTTTTTTGATTTGTTAATCATTTCAGGAAAATCTGCCACATTAGTAAACCGAGCACAGACAGAGTGGCCTGTCATATACAGTGCTTCATCATCCGGCCTGAGCACAGGCTCCCAGGTGGGCAGACACAAGAGATACACTGCCTATGCACTCGTCCTTCTGGATTTCTCCGAAGATACTGCGATACAAGGGAGCACAAGCTCATGTTCAGTCCCCTTTCTCAGTGCTAGGGCTCTGTCAGGTGAGTTTGCCTCTCATGTATGGAGCGCCCTCAGCTTCTGTTCTTCCTTGCAGGCCTCCCTCCTGGCATACTGTGACGTTAGTGAATCAGAGTCCATAGTTCTACATTTAATGTATCCCCTTCCTCAGCCTCACTCCCCTGGAATACTTCGTGAAGCAAATGTGGGCATATGTACCCACAAGGAAAGGCTGACTGCTGTGGGGCTCAGAAGACACATCAGGTATGCCTGACAGCAGCAACACATCAAAGCCTAGATCCCACTGAGCTAGCTGTATGTTGAGGACTTTTAACAATGGACATACATGAATGGGAAGATGTTACAGGGCTGAAGAGGCAGCTCAGCAGTGGAGGGAACTTAGTACCCTTCCAACATAAGGTAGTACTTAGCCACCACAGTTCCAGTTCCTGGGGACGCAAACATGCTGTGGCTTCTATGGGTACCTGTACACATGTGGGACATGTATATGCATGCAGGTACATGTGCAAACTATAATCCAAGTTGTACTTTAACTGTAAAAAATAGTTACACCTTTATTTTCCTTAGTTAAAAGTGTCCATCATAGAAGATGCTGACTGAGCCCAAATTCTTCCTATATGAACATAAGGAGACTTTAACTATACTGAAATTTATTAAATACTGGTTTTAAAAAGCAAAGAACTTAAAACAACAACAAAAAATAAATCAAACAAAAAAAAGCTCTTTAAGCTGGGATGGGATGAGGGCAGAGGGTGGGAGGGGGAAGGGGGAAAACAGGAGGTTGGGGGTGGTATGGGGATGGTATCTACAGAGTGAGTTCCAGGACAGCTAGGGCTACAGAGAGACCCTTTCTCAAAAAACCAACCAACCAACCAACCACCAACCACCAACCAACCACCAACCGCCAACCAACCACCAACCAACCAGAGAACTGCAGCAGGTTTGGTACCTAGTTTTCAAGAGCATTTCTCTGTCAGACAGTAGCATGTTTGGTCTTTGGCCATGAAACTCATCTGTAATCAAGTATGTGACTAATTTTACTTCAGGATCTAAAGGAAATCTAACTTTAATGTTAGATTTTTCTAACTTGATTGCCAGCTTGTCTCAGGTGCACTGAGACAGACGCTGGAAGCGGACTGGGGCACTTGTGCCACTTGTCTTGTTACTGCTGCAAACACCAGGGCCTGTAAGGCAGTTTGTCCAGTCTGCACACACAACAACTTCCGACTCTGTATGGGCTACAGATTGATAAGTCCCTACATAACAGACTCGGTAAGAACCATCAATAAGTGATCTGAAGACATGTGCATATACCTCTGTTCCTTGTGTACATGCTTACAAATGGATCTGCCAAGATTGCTGTGGTAAGAATATATTAGCCACAGAAGCAATCCATTTACTGTGGACTTCAAGCTGATTATAGAACTGTTTTTCCTGATATAGAATGTCTGCTTCTCCTGATGACAGGCAGGCTGGCTGGCTCGCTCACTCACTATGTCTCTGTCCATGTCACATTATGAGCTCACTCACTCACTCACTCGCTCGCTCACTCACTTGCTCGCTCACTCACTCATTCACTCGCTCATGTCTCTGTCTGTCACATTATGAGCATTCAGCTCAGGAGAGACATCTGGAGTTATCGTTGCCCAGCACATACCTCCTGTTTTATCTGTGCCTGCCTCAGTTTTCTCTTCTACGAAATGCAGAGAATGGCATGTACCTCAATAAGCTATACAATGCAACACAGAGACTCAGAATAATAGCACATTTAATGGGTGTTACCACTGATGTATCTCCAATTAAATACTTGACTGTAGATGAATAAAAAACAAAATAAACAAGAATTTTGCAAAAGTATCTATGAACCTCAAATAAAAAATCAGCAATATGAAAGCACAAAATGTCACTGGGTGTAGAATGCATGTGTAGCTCACAGTGACATGTGTTTATGACATACAAGTGGACAGGAACCATGCTGTGGTTACATGCAAGGTATAGGTGTGCATACTGTTGTGCACACAAGAGCAGAACTGTCCTCTGGGTGCCAGCAAAGGCACATCCTTGGCTTCTCAGAAGTTCTAGGACTCCCTCTTTTATTATTCTTCCAGTCCACCTCAACTTACTTACTTTGTTTCCTGACAGAGGCACAACAAAAGATTGCTTTTCTCTCATATTCCCAAGGTTGAAATGAAAAGGCAGGGTACAGGGTGGGAGGGAGGATAACTGTAGTACAAATATATTGTAGAGTCAATTATAAAATGTCAGAGAATAGAATAGAAACTCACAAAGAGCAAATCATAATTTGTTTGATGCACAGTGATGTCACAGAAAGACCTGTGAAACTAGCCGGTCCCTTTGCCACTGTTCTAGACTGCAATCTGATAGGTGGCTTACTGCCCTCAGTCAATCTGCACCTGTGCCAGAGTTAGGGCTGACATACACAGTTCAGAAGATCCCTCGGTGCTCCCAGGGGCACTGTGATTGCAGAGCACAGTTGCCACACTTACCAGCCTGGCCAGGCATTTTCTATACCCAGACACTCAGCAACAATTGGTACTAAAAACTGAGCAGGGTGCCATCTTGGCTATCCTAGTTTGATGCCACTAGTTTTCCATTAATGCACCAGGGAGTAAGTAGGACCTCTTGCTATAAAGACATTCCGTAGACTGGTCCCAACTGCCATCTGGCCAGGATTCTAATATCTGTCTTCAAGAACCTCAATTCTCCCCAAAAGCACTAGCCAAGTGTGGAAGGAAGATTCTTTAAAAACAAAACAAAGCCACATCATAACCTTGTTTTCTTTGTCTTCTCTTTCCTTCGTTCGTTTGTTCTTTTTTTGTGAGAGTCTTGCTATGGAGCACTGGCTGGGCCAGTACTTACTGTATAGCACAGGCTGTCCTTAACTCATGGCAATCCTCCTATCCAAGCCTCCTGATTGTTGGGATCATACACATTGTCATCATGTCCTGCTAACAATGACTTGAAATGGTGAGGACATTACCAGGGGACATCTATCCCCGAGAGCTTATGATTAGGAGGCTGTGGCATCCAATACTGTCACTGGTCATATGGACTAGGATGGGCTTACTGAGGTTGTATCTACTGGGATTCTGCTGTTAAACAGCTTCTGTTTGTAACCAACAAAACATCTTGGGAATACACTTTCCACCAAAGAAATATCCCATGTAGTTGTCTTGATCTATTTTGTTAGGCACCCCAGGGCTACTCACAGAAGTTCCTGGTGTTCCTTCACATCAGGACTAGAAATAATTCCTTAATGAGAAGTCCCCCTTTTCATATTAGTGTGGATCCAGTAAGACTACTACACATTTGGTTTCTCCTGGAAGGGAGCTCCTTCTGCTTGAGTCACATGCTAGGTTAATGCCACCACCAATGACTTTGCAGCATTTATTTACTTTCTGGTATCACATGGTGCTTCAGGTTGGCCTCCATCTTCTGTGCCTGACCTGGACTTTCCTTCTTTATTGCTCAGCCCCACTGGTTGAAGAACACTGCAGAACACTGGCCACCGGCTCCAGGTCATTATCAGGAGCTGACCTGGGATGGGTATGTTTCTTTGTGAAGTCATGCTTGTGGCAATATGCACTTTGTGCCTGAACAAAACTAGGAGCCCAAACTGACACCTGATTACCAACTCAGTCCTTACCTCCTGTGTCTCATCAGTAAGAAGGCTGTTCTCACTAGCTACATGTTTGTACATGTTCATTGTACACTAAGGACACAAAATATTTCCCCATAGGAAATCCATTTGCAGTCTTGCCAGCCTTTCTGTAGACTAGAGGTGATTCAGAACATTGTCCATTTTCACACACCAGTGTGAGTTGATGATGATCTATTTGAGATTCTGTCATGCATAGTCAGGTACCTGAAACATAGTGGCAGATACAAACACAAACACCTTGCGATTCCCTTTCCCTGCAGTTTAAGTTTTGTCAACCACTGATCTGATCTTGCCCTCTGGTTCTGTACTTTCCAGATCATGGAGAAATAGAATCAAAGTAACTTTGCCATTAAGTTTTGCTTAACAAAACACAGTTCAGATTCATCTGTGATTCATATCATATGAATGATCTGTTTTTCCCTCTTGCTTCTACACAGCATCCCGCTGCACATCTGTATCATCACTACTGTTTGTGGTCCCCGGGATGCTTATCCTTTTTCTGGTCCAAGTATAGTTGGCTGCTTCTAGCTCTTGGCAACTATAACAGCTACCGCAAACTTCCTGTTGGTGCAGGTCCTCACCAGCTTGTGGGACTTAGGAGTACTAGAAACTCGCATTTCTTTTCATTCTTTTAAAAGTCTATTTCAGCCAGGCAGTAGTGGCTCACGCCTGTAATCCCAGCACTCTGGGAGGCAGAGGCAGGTGGGTTTCTGCAAAATTCATAAAGCAAAACTTTATAATGAAGTCCATTTTATTTTGTCCTTTATGGATCATGGTTTTGGTCTATGCGAAAAACTTTCTGTTGAGGTTATGAATTCTTTTGTCCTGTATTCCTTCCATTAGGTTCACAGTTTCTATGCACACCAATGGTCAGTTGAGTGCTTGTGCCCACGTGGGGTGAGGAGTGTCAGCTGCAGAACAAGTAGGCCAACTGTCTGACATCAGCCCTCTTCCATCTGAGCTCCATTGTTGTAGAATTCAGCAGCGGGTGTGGATTTCCTTCTGGATTCACTTCTATCCCCTCCTCTGTGTCTGTCCCGCCCACTGTCTTTTGTGTTATTACAGAGCAAGTCCTGAAACAGGAAACTAAGCCAATCAACTTTGCTCTTTCCCAAGCGGCTCTGACAAAGCTAGTTCCTTGATGTTCCATCAAAATCCTAGAGCCAGCTTGTCAATATTCAACAAAGTTCAGTCTCTAGATCAAAATTCTTCCAAAAATGTGTCACAATTCTTGTGCATGCATCTTGCAGTGTCTTATCAGAGTTACACTAGAGTGCTTTGCTTGTTTAATATTGCTAAAATTGGTATTATTATTGTATCTGTTACTAGAATGTGAGAATTAGAAATCATACAATATAGATTTTTCTTTTGAGACTTGAAAATAATTATGGAACCTCTAAAGAGAAATTAAAATTGTGTCTTTGCCAGGAGGTGGTACATACTCGGGAGGTAGATGCTTGAGTTTGAGGCCAGCCTGTTCTACAGAGTGAGTTCCAGGAGAACCAGGGATGTACAGAGAAACCCTGTCTCAAAAAGAAAGCATTATTTAAAAAAAATTACACATTTTAAAAGACAGTTATGTTGAGAATAGGCTACAGAAGAGAAGAAGTGATAGACAGCTGCAGGGTTCGTAAGAAGGGTGAGCTGCAATTCCTTTCTCGGTATCATTGCAACTGGTTAACAAACAAACCAACTCTCCCATTAGCCGGCAATGCAATTGTAACTGTGAGCCAAAGTCACAGCCAAGCGGACACCTCGGTCGCAGGCAGTCCCAGCTGACTCTGAGCTATGCCACTATCCCTGTTCTCGGACTCACTAGCTCCCTAAAAGTGTGTCCATCCATCCAGGACATGTCTTGAAACCTGAAGTGCTAGGAGAGGCATGGGCGTGTCAGTTTTCTGTCTGATGGTGGCATCCCAAGAGGGAGTGAACTCAGGATAAGCAAAGTTTACTACCTCAGAGCATAATTGGGCTTCAAAAACAGAACAAGAAATATTTTAGTTTAAAATACATTATTTCCTATAAGAAAATCCAGTTGGTATTTTCTTAATGAAGGAAATGTTGTCTTTTTATGTAGTTAACATATATTTATTCCCCCTTTCATTCATCAGCTATTTAGTGAGCAGACAGCAGGTACCTCAGTCCCCAAGGCCTAAAACATAGCTAGTGACACATAAGGAGGGGGGCAGGTATAGCTTAGGCTGAGGAAGCAGACCAACAAATGCTTATGTCCACAGTTAGCAAATCCTAGTAGAACAGTAAGTTGGAGCTGTAATGCTCATAGTGTTTATTCTCTTGACTAAATGACTACGTTACCAAGTACACATAGAAAAACAGAGCATGGGGGCTTGAAAGAGAATGTCCCAAAGTCTCAAATGTGAATGCTTAGTCCATAGTTTTGCTCTGTAAAGGATTAGAAAGTGTGGCTTGTTGGAGAACATGCGTGTGTCACCAGGCATGGGTTTCGAGGTTTGCAAAGCCCACACCAGGCCCAGCCATGTGCTCTGCCCAGCAAAGACTGAAGCTGCAGTCCCTGTGAGAGGCCACACTGACTTGGAACTGTGCTCTTAAGAATAAGCTATTCCTAAAGAGGTCAGAAGTTGGATGTGTGTGATGTCAAAGCATATTTTTAAAGCTAGAAATGATGAGACAAGAATTTGAAGTATATCAGATTTTAACATAATATATACTACAAAGATAAAAATGACAGATAGATCATAGAAAAAAGAGAATTTAGAGACAATGGAAGCTGAATTGCTAAAATAATGCAGAGATCACTCTAGGATGTTGAGACTTTCTACATTGTTGACCTTTACAAAAGTGGAAACTTGACTGGGATACAACCCCGTTCAGACTGCACCTAAAACTCCTTGTGTTTACATGGTGTGAGCTTACGATGACTATAGAGTCACCTAGTGACTGACTTAGACACCTGGGGCCCTATACAAAGTTCTGTTACTAGAGTAATTTAGATGCCTGTAATGATGCTGGTTGATCCTTACAAGGCCTAAATCTTCACAAGTGGTAAAGCCATGTTCCCTCTAACGCCTGGGGGAGACTGTGCCATTATTATACTGTTGTTGCTGTGAATCCCTCCCAGCCTGGGAGCCTGCACACCACTCTGAGCAACATGACTCAGTGTCCTAATTCTAATGGGATGGAGAGTGCCTGGATTTAAGAACGGGTATGGAAGAGGATTGGGGTGTTTAAACTTGTATCAAAAGCTGGTTTCTACCTTCCTTTTGTTAACCAAACATTTGCAGAATATCTGGAGATAAGGAAATGCATGAGCTACTAAAACTCTAATTATTTGCAATAACTTCCTATAGTTTTCATTTCTATGACCTTACTGTGATCCTATCACAATGATCTCATTTTAAGGATTTTAGACTCAAAGTGTCCCTTCTAGTTGTAATTTTTATGAGTTTTGAATAATCTTTCCTGGTAGTTACAACTACATTATCATCGTGATAATGATCACATTTATAACTTATTTTATATGATCACAACGAAAATTTATTTAATAAGAAAATAGAATTATTTAGATACTTTATAGGTCTTTTAAGAGGCTTTAAGTTTTATAAATTTTGTCTTTATACTAATATAAAACCCCCAAATACTGTGACTTACCCAACTCCTATGATGATGGTAAGCTGATGGTCAGATGAACGACAGTCTAGCCTGCTAGTTAGCAGTCAGCTGGATTAGTCTAGTCTATTAGCAGCCAGATGGATCACGGTCTGGTTTGTTAGCTAATGGTCAGCTTGGAAGCAACTAATTCTTTGAACACCCAATCTAATTCTTTCTTCGCTATACCATATTCCTACTGCTTTACAATTGGAGTTGGTAATTTCAGGTTATCAACTGAAAACCTAAATTAAATTGAAGGTTGGTGGGTTTTTCTCTTTCTGGCCATGTAGGAAATTCTGAGGTTACACATGATGTGTACGGGCAGGGCTCAGCTAGTCTCCCACCATGTCCTCATCATCTGTAGCTTTACAAATACGCTTTGACATCACACAACCCAAGTCCAACCGCCTTAGGAACAGCTTATTCTTAAGAGCACAGTTCCAAGTCAGCGTGACCTCCCGCAGGGGCGGCAGCTTCTGTCTTTGCTGGGCAGGCTATGCTTCGCATTCTGCCCACAGAGGAGCACAGCTCCAGGTTAGAGGACGGAGAAGCACTTTTTCAAGTGAAATTCTGAAGCCCACAACTAGAGAACCAGGGATGCCAGGTCACTCCAGCCAGGGACTCGGGCTCTGGAGAGTGCTGAACTCTGCTCTGAGTTAAAGGAGGCTAGTCTTCTCATGGTAAAGATACTAGGCTAGGCAGGCAGAGCTGCAGCTATAAGAATCCAAACATAGGTCTGGATGTCTTCGCCAAATTCCATAAAAGTTCCACAAGTGGTTCACAACACCTGTTCAGTTATTATGTATAACATCACATGAGTAGTACAAAGAGTATAGAGCTTAAAAAAAACACCTGATATTTCAAAATATGTTTCCTTATGTTTGCCAAATGTCAGGGTGTATGTTATCCCAGGGCAGAGGCTGTCTCTGCTTTGCTGGAACACAAAGAAGACCAGCTCTGGTGTGCTCTCATTAGACAACGCTAGCACTGGGGTCCTACCTTGGTGAGGTCCTTGTACAGCTCTGGGTAGAGAATCGCCATTTCTGGCTTTACATCTTGGTCCAACACTAAGGAGAATACTGGGAACATGGTGTAGATAGTTGCATACCTAGAAAACCAAGACCAAGTTCAGTTAGCCTGATAGATGCTTGTTTAACTCCATGTTTCTAGCGTCACAGGGAAGTCAAACTCTCAAAAAACAGAAAACAAAATCTTATAAAAACTACCCAGAACCTCCAAGGTTTAGATTACTCTGGTGCTTAGGTTTGAAACCCAGCACAGACTGTTGTATAAACCACAAATACACAGAAAAGCATCCATTTAAAATGAGGGTTTTCTTATGAACCTTTGTCTTTTGAAACATGGTCCTCACAGCCAAGGACAAAGAGAAACTTCCTAGGAAGCCCGGTAGGGCCTCAACCTTGTGATCCTCCTGCTTTGGCCTCCTTAGTGGTGGGACTGCATGGCCCAAGTTTTGGATGATCCCTGCAGACTCACATGCAACCATCTCATACAGAGAAATCTTAACTTCATACTAATACCCACATATGTCCTACACTCAGCCATCAAGCATGGTACCTAACTCATTAATATTCATTCATTCATTCATTCTCTCTCTTTCTCCCCCTCCTCCCTCCCTTCCTCTCCCCCTCTCATTGTAGGGCTACTGTAGAGACTTAGATAGAAAGCAATTTTTGTGGATGTCTTTCCAGATTCCATGTCATAGCCTGGAGATATGTGCTGTGAGCATGCACAGTGCCTTCCTTACAACTGAATGGTATCTCACGGTGGATAAGCCACACTTGCTGAACCACTTCTTCATTTGCGTAAATATATCTTGGTTATTCCCAACCTTGGGTTATTTAAATAAAATTGGTATAAATATCTACTACCCTCCCTTCCTTTTTGATATAGGGTCTTACTTTATAGCCACGATTAGGCTGACACTCACCACATAGCTCAAGCTGGCCCCAATCTGTCCTGATCCAACCTAGTAAGTGCTGGGATTTTAGTCATATACCACTCTGCTCAGTTTGTCTCCATTTTTTGGGCAGATAATCCATCACTTTTTTGGGAGGAAGTGTCACCATGATAGGTTCTGGTCATTCAGCAGAGGGATATTCACTTTAGCTTCTTTTGCATGCCTGTGACTTGCCGTACTCTGTGCCAAGCACTTACAAGCAGCCTCTCGGTACAATCCTACCTGAAGCTCCCTATTGTAATCCCCTATGGATCAAACAGGCTCAGGAGATCATGCACATTTTACAAAGCCGGAGCTACTAATGGTGGGAGTCAACAAACAAAAAAGTCTGGGCTTGAGATGGGAGGCCTCCATTTCTTAATTATATCACTTAATGTGGTCAGAAACACACTGGTTTCCCAGAAGCCCACACAGATCCTTCAAAGAGGGTGGCTGTGCTGTGGGATAGGACATGCTACTATGCAGGCCAAGTCCCAGAAGTAGTTTCTGCTTTGATGATGTGGTGAGATGGAAGGAGGTGGAAGCCCAGAGAGATTGACAAAGGACAGGTAACTCGCAGGTCCTTAACAAAGACCTATGTCCCCTGTTTTGGCTAAAGTTATTAAGAATTCTGGGAGGAGTCATATGCCCTTAGGATGTTCTCGGACCAGCTTGCCGGTGAAAGATCTTGCTTTGTCTTGCAACTGAATACTGGAGCAAAAGGTACTGGTGATACTGTAGCGGTAAAAGGACCCAAGCCAGTCCTTTTCAGACTGACCCAGCGTGATCCTAAATCTCCCAGATGCAGCTCACTGTTCTCACATGACACACAGGGACAGCAGGAGGATGGCCGCAAGCAGAGCAACACTAAAGTCAGGGATACTTTCCAGGTTCTTTCTGGTCATAAGATGATGCCCAGGTTTGAGGTGCATGATGGTCTCAATGGGCAGACAGTGGCAGGGGAGAGCTTTCATTCTGTGGTCACAGAGGAACACTAATACTTCCATGATTTCTAGGTATAACAACCAAGGATGGGGATGGGAGAAACTACCATTTATTTACTTAGATGAGTCTTCCTTTTCACACTTGGTTGACAATATCATCTTGGCACACATATCACTATGCTTTTGAAGAACTTGTCCAAGGTTTCTCAATGGCTGTCTTTGAATGCAAGGCTTTGTCATTGCTAGGGACAGAATAACCATGTCTCTCCCAGTGCTTTCTATCTCATTTCCTGGTTGGTGGCTGGTTCCATTCCCTCATGGTAAAGTCATATTCCCACTGGGACAGGGCGGCTCAGGAGGCCTGCAGCTGTGGCCTGTAGCTCCAACCCCGCTGACGGCAGTGTTGGCATGTACCCGCCCCTTGGTTCTGCCCCTCTCATTATGCTTCGGGCCCTTTGATACAACCTCAGATCTGTCATGCTTCCTGACACAAATTATGGCTTCCCCAAGAATACAAAGTCTAATGAGAAACTTAGCACAGTCTTCAAAGGCATACACGTACAGGTGTTTTTCAAGTTTCTTCAAACTTAACATGAGATGTCATAGCAGTTAAGTCATCTTAAAGGTTTATATGCAAAGAATTACCCAGAACATCTAAAGTACCACTCAATATGCTCCACATCTTGTTTAAATAAAAGTTCTCACATGCACGAGGCTAAGAAACACCGAGAACATCTGTTTCACTTACCCTACCATAAGGAATCCCTGGTACAGTGGTACAGATGCAAAGTAGAAGACTGAAGAAAACACAGCCTTGAAAGACAGAACATGGTAAGTTAAACACCAGTGCTACATTTGTACCATCTTTACAGAGGGATCTTACTACAGTACAGTGACACCCAGTAAGTCCAGTGGTCACCTCCTACAACAATGGCACAGCCCACAGGAAGCCATTGCCTGCTGTGGCATGGTGGGCACAGGCTTAATACCTGCATGGTGGAAATGATGAGGCCCCTGTGCATGACGAACTGTCCAAGTGCTGCAGACCGTTTGTAGCTGTTCCGCCCATGCACCATGAGCAGCCTGCCGATGTGTCTGAACTGTGTGATGGAGAAGTCCGCTGCTAGGGAAGCCTGTTTGCCCTCCTGAAGAAGCACAAAGAACCTCTGAGTAACATCACAGACTGAGAACTACACAACACTGAGTCTTAGAGCTTATATGAATTAAGACACGAGGGCAGTGCCTGCTTGACCCCAAAGCATCACCCAGTCAGTATGTCATCCATTTGTACCGGACAGTGTGGGTGAGGCAGAAGAGACTGTACTACAACCTGTGCACATACACAGACATCAGCTGCTCACAAGAAGAAAGGGGCTTTGATCTATCAGCAACACAGAAAATAAGAAGAGAAGGGTTATCACTGGCTATGGGGACACCTTGCCCTATCACATGGTCCCAGGCTACTTCAAAACAATTCTCTAAATCATAATTTGAAAAAACAACCTATCTCTGAATCTTTAAAACTATTAAGGAGAGTAGAACAGAGCAGACAAGGGACAAGCCAAAGTCAAGTTGAACACATTTTTATAGGCCTTGCTATGTGTATTTATGTTTAGTGACTATATAGGAACAATCAACGTTGACACAAACACAAACGTCAACCGTGGCTTAGTTGGCAGGAGAAAGAGACTCCTCCTTAGAGAAGAAGCACGTAAGAGGGCACAGGAATTGAGGCACTGGGGAAGGCAGACAGGGTAACTAGTGATGCAGGACCTGGGTCATAAGCACAGAGGACCTGGTAGAGCTCCTAAAGAGATGCACACACAGCCAGCAAGGCTGCTGAAGGCTGCTAGCTTCCTTCTGTTTCCCAGCATGCCATGGTGGGGCAGTGAGGATGGAACCGTGACTGTGAGACAAAGCACAGACCTACCTTCCCTTCAATCCCAATCCCACAGTCAGCTGCCTGGATCATGCTCACATCATTCCCTCCGTCACCTGAGAGGTACCAAGAGGTGGAGAGTAAATAAACATCTTTTGATTTGTGACTTATACTACTCTTAGTGACTATTAAGGATTTTCTATATCACAGATGAAATCAATTTTAGAGACATAACACAATTTGCCTTAAATGTTAAGAAGTTGGTTATTTTCATGTTTCACGCATCACCATCCCACCACCCACCCATGGCGTGGCTGAAGCTGGGTGGGCTCACCGATGGCACAGGTGCGCTTTCTGGTATGCTGGCGTAACAGGGTCACAATGTGGGCCTTCTGGGTGGGTGAACAGCGACAGCAGACCACAGCAGGGCACTGGCAGGCCAGTTCCACAAGTTCATGCTCGTAGTACCTCAGGCAGACCTGGGGGGACAGTGCTGTGACTCTATTGTCAACACACAACCCTGGGAAGTGAGCAGACTTGTAAGAAAGCCTCAGCTTTCCTTGAGAAAACAGACTTTCATTTTTTGGGTCTCATCCTGGACTATGCCCTCCAAACTTTACAGTATAACCTATCCTGGGGCAGATGGCTCAGTTGTATAGGAAGGCAAGAGGGGAAGAGGAGCAGGCATGGCCAGGCTTCTAGTAGGAGAGAGTACAAGGTCTCTGAAAAGTACTGCATTGCGGGTGGAAAAGAGCTCAAACAAAGGCCAGGGTCAGTGGCCACAGGACATTCTGCCAGGCTGATCTGACCACATGCTGTGTGTACTTCCCTGCAATCAGCAGACAACAAGTCTACCTACATTTGGATTCAGTGGTTCCCAGGCATGCGTGAGGCTGATGAAGACCTTGGTCTGACCTGTGATGTCAGATACTCAAGGCACTTCCAACGCGAGTTTCAGTTCTCAATTCTCTGTGTTGCTGGAGAAATCCAAAATCCAAAATCTCTGTTTAATGGGCACAGGTCTTATTCATTCTCTAGGAACTCTAGCATTTTCTTGAAATGAAGGAAAGGTACTGGAAGAGTGAGTTTTCAGGTCATGTGGCCCAGAAGGCTACCAACAGAAGAGAGACCTTAGACCTGGCTGCCAGATTCGTGGTGGGTAGAAGGTGTACCCTCTGCCAGGAGCTGTGGAAACTTCCTTCTCCAGTTGGAGACAGGATTCATGCAAGCTGTATCTTCCTGTGTGCCAGAGCAGAGCCCATGGCCACCCTGCTCTCCTGTTCCCTCTGCTAAGGGATGACGATGCCTACAGTAATGTTCCAGGAACCTTGGAGCCTCCCAGCACTCAGTTTTACACACTGCAACTGTCTTAATGTCTGTGTCTTACTTTTCTTTTGGTATGGATTTCTCATACAACTTTTAATCTCCTGTAAGAGGTGTACTTTTGTTAGCTACTTATTAGATGTTTTTGGAATACACTAGAATATAAGAAGACAAATTAAAGAAATTTATAAATAGAAAAGACTATTTGTAACATATTAAAAATATAACATACACATATATAAATATATATGTAAGTATATGTAATATGTAAATATATAAAAACATATATATTAAAATATGTTCCAAATATGAGTACAAAATGAATGGCATCTTCTGATACTGGGGTGCTAATCTACCAGAGCAAGGCTGGAATGAAGCTGTCAGCTGTCAGTCTCTTACCAACCCTTAAAATAACTTCAGGGTAGCTCTGAAGATACTGGTACAATATGCTACAGTATAAGGCCCAGGATCCCAAGTGTGCTAGGAGGACAGCAGTAGGGAGCACAGGAGAAGCTGGCACCTCAACCCTGTGCCCATGAAGCTGAAAACCATACATATAGTTAAGGACAAATAACAACTGGCCCACTGGCCTTTCCCACACAGGTTTTCCTGCAGTCTCCTCTAGGGCTCTACACTGAGAATCTGAACAATGCCACAGGTAACCTCTGTACCACAGGTGCAGGTAATAAGGAATGTATGTTTAAAAAGCAATACACATTTTTTATAAGTTGAGTAGAAAATTATGTAGCATGCCTACTTAACAATAGGGAATAACAACAACATGAAACTAACTGGAGGTCACTACCTCTTCTTAGGGACCATGTGTCCATGTGCACACACCTGAATCAATGGCTTAGACAGAGTACATATTGCATGCTGAAATGTCTTGCCTACTGGAGACTGATGCTATTAACAAATGAGCAGGGGACCCAGAATCAGGACAGGGCCTTGAACTGCTGAACTCAAGCAGCTTCTAAACAGGAAGGGACAAAGGTGAGTCCTTAGGACATGCCATGACAAGAGTGGCTGGCCAGGCTGCTGAGGAGTATGTTTCATCCAAGACCCCCCTGAATCACTGGGCTGCAAAGACAGGCAGACAGCAGACACATACTTAATCAGAGAACAGTCTTAAGAGACAGATGGACCAATAGAATATGGTACATTACTGACCAGTCCTATCTTAGAATTAAGATACACACTGTTATAGACTAGTCGGACCTCTGGAAACAGAGCTATACAGGCATGTACATGGCCAGCACATACATACACTCAGGCTTACCTCCAGAGAGTCCCCAGATATAACCAGTGCACAGTCATGCTTCCTTCTAAATGCATTCAGCTCCAAATGGGCCTCTCCCCGATTGGATACCTTCATTGGAGGAAAAAAAAATCATGAATTAAAAATGTAGTTAATATACAAGACATTTTCCAGGAATCACAGTAGAATTCTCTAGAAAATGTATTTAGAAACTAAAGGTGCTTATTAACCTATGACCAGAGGCACTGTAACAAGTCCTGGCAGATTCTGCAGCTGCACCTCACACAGGGACTGTTCTCTGGCTTCTGGTCATGAAAGCATGTGAAGACTACTGTTGTTATAAAACATTTTTATAACAATGTAATGACCATGGATTTTGTATCTCTATAAAAGGATTTATTAAAGTGGTGTTGGGTAGGTAGGTATTGGGAGCAGTGTTGAAAATCATTGTCTCATAACATCCCAAACATAGTTGCAGAGAATTATAAATTAGGATACCAGGGCCCAAGGAAGTTGAGTTTCCCTTTCTCACACACCAAGAAAGAGACAAAATTATATGGATTGGTGTTTCATTTAAACATGTTTCTTTATAATAAATGGAGTAATACAAAATAATTTCATGAAGTTGCTTCTGTGATCTCTGCCAGGAGTTTCAACTTATCCCATCCATTTTTGCTTAATGTCTAAAGAGGTAAGCAGTCTAAAAGGGTAAAAAAAATCAAGCTGCTATTCTGAAATACTAAATTTAAAGCAAAAATATGCCAGGAATCAATGCACTGTCTCTGCACATGCTTTCTGTGAAGATTTTATGGGGTATAAAAGAAATGATATAAGAGTGAAATAAATTAAAAGTTTCACATGATCCAAATTAATCTCCCACTCATCCTTAAGTAGGTAGGTTTTATTGTGAAAATTTTAATTTGTGGTGCCATAATTCTGAAAAGTCAACAAAAATTGATCGGAAGTTTTATCAGAAGCATTAATAATTTAATTGCAAATAGTAGTCTGCAGGGCATAATTTGAGATTCTGATGTTTCAAAATAAAATACATTTACATGTAAATGATACTGAAATAACCATTTCTGTAGGTGCAAGCATTTTATTCTGACAGTTACAGACACATGGTGTCTGCCTACTCACCATCAATCATGACCCAAGGAACTTCTACTTCTTATTTGAATTAAACTCATCATTACTAGTATATACAGTAAACACATGAGTTCAGGTCTCTTCTATTACTTCCTCTGTGCAGTCACAGAAGAGCTTTAATCTGAAATGGCAGTGGGCCAGAGGTGCTTCTGCTTTGTACTAGCCTTGTCTCATAGGAGCAACCTCTGTACCAGTGGTACAACTAACAAGGAATGTATGCTTAAAAAGCAACATATGGTCTTTATAAGTTGAGAAAAATATTTAGTATGACTACTTAAAATAGGGAGTAACAGAAAGTGAAAAGTATAGGAGAAAACACTTTTCAACTTGCAGCTTATCATCAAAATATATCTCATTCATTCAACATGTGTTTATAGAGTAAGAAAATATCTCCAACATTGATTTTTAAAAGATATCTAGCAGTTACTGTATATACATTTTAGTTGTAAGATAAAAGACTCAATGATTTAGGCGCATGTAGTGGTGTACACCATTATTTAATTTCAGTACTTGGAAGGCAGAGTAAGGTAAATCTCTGAGTTCAAGACAGCCTGAAACACAGAGGGAGTTCTAGGACAGCCAGAACTACACAGAGAAACCTTGTATGGGGTAGGGGAATCATAAAACAAAATAAACTTCAACCCTTCAAACAAACAAAAAAAATCACTTAATTCAAAATGATTTAGAAATCTACTTACTGGTCTGAAAACATGAATGTCTTGTGTTCTGGACACCAAATGTGAGCTTTTGGCAATGCAAGTAGCTGTTTCCAGTTTATCACCTGTTAGCATCCAGATCTATGAAACAATTGAAGCTTGTGAACTTTAACAATGCATCTCTATTTCTTTAAAGTATCCTTGTGCACAGATGTTTGCATATCACACTTACAGGATTTTCTCAACAGGGACAAGATGGAGCAAGACAACGGAGAAATGAAGTGAGATCACTTTACTGATCCTTAAAATGGAGACAAATTCTGACAGGGTCCTCAAGGACACAAAAGGACAAATACTTTGTAATTCCACATACATGAGGTGTCCAGAGAAACCATATACAAAGGGAGAAGGAGCAGGAGCTGAAGCAGGGAAGTTTCAGCAGATGGTGACAGCAATGGCTGCAGAGAATGTTCTCAACTGTGTACCTAAAGTGGCTAAAGGCCAGCTGTGGTTGGGTGTTTTGTACTGACTTGTTTAGCGAGAGTAAGTCGGAAAGGGAGGCTCAGACGTACAGCTGAGACTAACGCAGAAGCCTGAGGACGTGAGGAGGCCCTGCAGAGGCAAAAAAGTGCAGAGGCCTTTGTTCCAACCTAGCTCTTCAGCTGGGAAGAGAAGTGCATGGAGGCCAATGGACCATGGACAAACCAAAGTGGACTTTTATCAAATAAAGCATCCAATTGCTACTCAACACTTAAAAACTGCATACGTACACACACACTGTGAAGGTATACACTTGGACTCTGGCTGCTTAAACTGTGGGTCAGGATTTTGTATGTGGTCACATAACTACTTGTGAGGGTTGTTGTAAAAAAAAAAAAAAAGGTAACAAAGAGGTCTCTGAACGTGCAATAACCAAAAAGTAACTTGGACTCAAGTGTATGAGGGAGCTGCCTCTGACAGTGCTCGCTGGGACGCCCCGCAGCCTTGGCTCTCACCACACCCCACACCATGTGCACTGTGCATGCCCCGGGCTATGCAGCATCTATGAGCACTGTCTCAGACTCAGTGGTTTGGCTCCAGACTATTGAATGCAATGAAGTACAGCAGTTAACTGTACAGACTTTTAACTTAAAAAACATGATTAATTGTGAAAAATAAAGACTGCTAATGTTATATGACTGCTATTCCTCGGCATGTAAGTATTCAGTATGTTTGGATTGCACTGTGTTAGAATATTTTCAAAATTGTTTGAATTGCTGATGTGAGTTTCATAAAAAAATTGTTCAATTTTGGCTTGGATTTGGGTCAGAATTTCCAATTTCTGACATCGTCCTAAATAAACCTCTGCCCCTTTACAATGTATTTATTGTAAAGTGGCATTCACAACTAAAACAGAATAGTTGTGTTGATGATGCTCTATACATACTGCTGCATCAAACAGTCAGTCAACATTTAATTATATTAAAATAAGGATATTGATCTCATTAGTATGTAAGTTTACTTTTGTCTTTAATGAATGGTAAAATCAAATAACTAAAGAATAGTTTTAAATTAAATTTATCACTTATCAGTAAATATTTGGTTTTTAATTCTATTTAGGGTAGTGGTTCCCAAATACCTAATGCTGAGACCCCTTAATACAATTCTTCATGTTGTAGTGACCCTCCCAACATAAACTTATTTCATTGCTACTTTATAACTGTAATTTTGATACTGTTATGAATCATAATGTACATATCTGATATGTGATCCTCAAAGGGGTTACCACCCACAGGTTGTGAACCACTGACTTAGGGTCATGTAAAAACAGTCTCTCAGGTAAAAAGGGAGCATGAGTGGAAAAAGTTTTAAAAGCCTAGGACTATAAAGCAGTAAAATACTCAGGGTATTTATACAGAGGAGCAAAACAGCCCTGCATTACTAATTTCATCATCATCATCAGTCTCTCAGATTCTTTATCATGTAGAAAGATAAATTTGTGGAAACAGGAAATAGAGACACCTGTGTGGCATACTGATTACTCTAGTGGTATAGTCACTGTGCTGTTTTGTTTAATTAGCATACTTTCATTAGCTTCACTGCTCCTCCAATGATAAAATATTACTATGATAAACCGAGTAAGCACAGTCTGCACTGCCATTGCTGAGCAACTCTCACTCAAGAAACAGGGAGATGCAGCTGATAATCACTATACTCGTGCTTCAGAGTGGGATCTAGTCAGGTGGTGCCTGGGAAGAGTTAAGAGGGCAAGGTTATAGAGAGAGGTCATAAGCCTAGAATTACTACAAATACCTTAAGTTCTATACCAAGGAGCTTTACTACTTTAAAACTGATTATCTAGCATGTACAGTCATAAAACAGATTGTAAGTCATTTTAAACAGTCAGGTCATCTGCTCCCGACTAACCATTTCTCCCCTGGCGTTTGGCTGCAGGCATAACTGAGTGTGAATGCCCGAGAGGCTGAGTGTGGACTGCTTTCAACTGTGAACTCTGGCTTGCTGATGTCTGTCCTGAGTGCGGCAGCCTGTGTGCCATCTGCTGCCACTAAATCTGGCAACACCTCTTGCTAGGCCTCTTCTCACAATGCTCAGAACCAGGTGGACAATCAAGGTAGAGCCAGGTACCACTGTGCTTCTGACCTTCCTTTACATTCTCTCCTTCATCTAGCTGGAGTGTTTTTCTTTCAAAGTCAAGTGGTACGTTTCCCATACCATCTTCAAAATTAGTTTCAAATCCTTGAGGTAGAACCAAAATACATTTTCTGTAAGCTGCTAAGAAAGCAGCTAATAAAACCTAAGCCCTAACTCACCCCGGCCCTAACCCTAAAACCAAGAAGATCATTTCCACAAACTAAAAGTCATCCTCTCCGTGCTTAGCCATAGAGAGCTGGCTGAGGAAGAGGACGGCAGTGCACAGGGAGGGAGAATGTTTCCAGGGAAAGAGCTCCCCTGGAAACCAGCCCCACTGGGAAAGGGACTGACTCTCACAGTCACAGGAATGCCAGTCATCTGGACTCCTGCAGACACTGTGTTCTAACTGCCAGTTTGCACAAGGGAGCAGTGGGGGAGCTGGGCACTGGGTGGGAAAGAGGAGGACCTGAGAGCTATGTAGTGACCACATGCTCATGTGTGGTGACAAGGAGTGCAGGGACAAAAGCCCTTCTGCACCTGAATCGGCATTCTCAGGCATCCCTGCAGCAAAGACAGTGCTTTGCTTGTGGCTGGGCAGAGCACAGCGTGGCTTCTCACTGTAGGCCCTTCCTTCTAACTCTGGGAATGGACACACACTGCTTTAGAAGCATAGCAGAGCTGAGCAGACAGCAGCTTCTTCTGAATGACCCTGCCTAACAACTGTCTACCCCAGCTCTAGAGCAGATGGAGACTCAAGTGTGTGAGGAGCCAGCAGCAGGTGAAGCTCAAAGCCGGCCCGGCCGCCACTGGGCGCTCCTTCACCACTTGCTCTTGCACAGAACTCCTCCCTAACTAGTACAATGCAACCACTTACAATGCATACCCACACTTGAATGTATTCAAGGCCCACAGAGGCTTCCTGGGTGATTTCTCATGGGGAGTATGCGAGATACTTCAGGAAGGTTTGTGATAGGTTCTGACTGTGCAGGACTTGGACAGTGAACAGAGGGGAGGATACAATCACCAAGGCTGTGCATATCTGCCAGAAAAAACTGACAGGCCCTAGACTACTCTCAGAAAGTACACCTGTCCTGGGGAAGGACAGATTAGAGCCCGGCTTCAGAAAGGCCATGCTGCCTTGAACATGGAGAGAGCCAGACAGAAGGGGCAGTGTGTCAGTCTGACTCAGCAGGAGTCTGCAGTGCTAGGCTGCGTGCTCTACCTTGATCCCTGCATTGCGCAGCATCTCTAGTGTGGGCCTCACGTCAGCTTGTAGCTGGTCCTCCACCCCAGTGAGGCACAGCAGCTCCATCTCTCGCTCCAGGCTTTCTACAACCGCAGCTACTTTCAGAGTCCGGTCATGGATGCTCAGTTTGGCTTGACTGTATCGGCTCTGAGGACAGAGGGAACAGGTAGACAAGTATGTACATCTCTCATGGTTTGACTTACACAGTTGCACTATATCAGCTCTGAGGGTACAATGAGACAGGTGAACATGTGTGTATATAGTCTGTGTGGCATGCATCAGATCTTGGGGGTCAGGTTGATCTTTTGTGTCCATATGTGCTCTGAGTAATAATTATTTCTACATGAACTCTAGGTAAATTTTCCCTGATATGGAAATCTGAAGTACTCACAAGTCAGACACATCCTGAGCAATGACATCATGTTAGAAGAGCTTCAAATTCTGGGGCATTTTGGATTTAGGGAGCTTGGGTAGCTAAACCTGTTGTTTGTGCAAATATTCCATAATGCATAGAGCTACAAGGTCTACAGCACCTCTCCAAGAACTGCAGTGAGGAAGAGGCACACTCAGCTTCTGCTGAGGAAATGTAACCACTGGCCTTTGTGGACACTGATTTCCCCCAGATTAAGAGGAGAGAGTAGTCCATGTTCTCAAACTTCAGAAATACAGGAAGATTGGCCTTCATCAAGAAAAAGTTTTCATAAGGAGGAAGAGCCTTGAGTGGCAAGGACTGACGCAGCTCACCTCAAAATCCTGGTACTGCTCTTCTGTTAGAGTCCTCTTGGCCACCACAAGGGTCCGCAGGCCCTCTCGTGCCATGTTTCCACACTGTAAGGAAAAGGCTCTTATTTGTGACTCCCTAAGGATTTGAACTGATGCACTGAGGCCTGGGGACCCTCAGCACACTCACAGGCCATGCCTGACACTGGTCCTCACTTCCCTGTAGGTCGCTACAAGGAAGCAGGGCAACTTCAAGGGCCATGGACTACAGCAAAGCCCAGGGAAGCTAGAGGAAATGTGTGGAGTGTGTCTTCAAGTCATCCCTATCACAGGTAGTCTGTGTTACCCCAGCCCACAGGTGGTCTCAGCTGTAACTGCACCACTGAGGGGTGAGGAAGAGATGAGACGGAGATTTAAGATGGGTGGGCTTGACAACCACAGCAGTTTCTGGTCCTGGGCAAAGCATCTGACCACTTGCTTCAGTTTCATCATAGAAATTGCTTCCACAGGACTACTCTGTAACATTAGTCCACTGCTATAAAGTCACATGCCAGTGTCTGGCAGAAATACAGAACCACGAATATGTGCAGGGTTGATCACAGAGTAATCCACGCTACACACCAGGGTTGGGGCTCAGGTCTTAACTGAACAAGGAAGGAGGAGAACTTAGATGAGTCATTATCCTATTTACATAGTAAATGGGAAATGGAAATACATTCAATAGGTATATGAAAATATGCTAACCCATTTACTGTGCCATAATATCATTACAATAAGATACTGTTTTCCCCTGCTAAAAGTGGAAAAGTTTTAGCTGGGGCTAAGGTAAAGGAGGATGATTTGGGGTACAATGCTGGTTGTGTTCTAGGTACACTTGTCTGAAGATAGCTGGTGACTCATTTCAGAATCTAAACTGCTCCAGTGACATCAATCCCACAGCTAAACATTTCACCTATACTTGTAAAAACACACTGTGACTTCCAAACAAAGAGGTCACTGCCAGGCTGTAGGTAGGGGTCAGGCTGTAGGTAGGGGTCAGGCTGTAGGTAGGGGTCAGGCTGTAGGTAGGGGTCAGGCTGTAGGTAGGTAGGAGTCAGGTTGTAGGTAGGTAGGGGTCAGGCTGTAGGGAGGGAGGGATCAGGCTGTAGGGAGGGAGGGGCCAAGCTGTAGGTAGGGATCAGACTGTAGGTAGGGGTCAGGCTGTAGGTAGGGATCAGGCTGTAGGTAGGGGTCAGACTGTAGGGAGGGAAGGATCAGGCTGTAGGGAGGGAAGGATCAGGCTGTAGGGAGGGAAGGATCAGGCTGTAGGTAGGGATCAGGCTGTAGGGAGGGAAGGATCAGGCTGTAGGTAGGGGTCAGGCTTTAAGGAACCGGAACAGATATGCATATTGGTAAACACCCCCAGGAGTTTTGCTAAAATACTGTTTTGCTCTTGATAAAGTAAAAGGCTTTGAGGCTACAACAAGATTACAACAAACATTCCGGTGGCAAAGAGGCAAAAGATTTATCTATGGAAAGAAAATACAATGTTGAGCGCATAAATGTGCATAGGGTTTTAATGAAGTTATTTTTCTGAACAGCAATCTGACATTGTCTGTCTGTGGCAAGACATTTATTGATTTGACCTCATAAAGCTAAATAAATTAAACAAGTATTTTACAATTAATTGCATGTCATTATGACCAAAAGTAATTTTTATGGCATTTTACTAGGTCTTCAGGGAGTTTAATTTATTCATGTCTCTGATTAAATCAAAGTGGCCTGAAGGAGATATTGATTCATATTGCCAAGACCATCCTGAATATCGGGTGTGGCTGCTGTGCTGACAGACCGTCTCTGGTCTGCGTGGAATAAGAACAAGAATGAGGACAAGGCACCTGCAGCAGTGCAGAGGCTGTTCACAGTCCTAGCCACCTTAGTGTCTTCTGGAACCCAGTTACTAATCAATACACAACCTTAACAGTGACTATTAAACCTCACGAGGCTAACTACAAATATATTTGTTTAGGAATAATTATATAGGACTGCTTAAGTATCTTTTTTTCTTTTTTCAAGAGAACAAATTAGCAATATTAAGCCTAATTTATTATATATCCAATACTATTTTAGACCTATTTTCATGTATCTGCACATTTCATACATTAAATAAAAATAGCAATTATTTCTATAGGAAGCAAAATTTTTATAACTAACCAGGGTTCTTAGCCTTTACTTATATGTACCTGGAAGAAACTGTAAGTATTTAGAGTAATTTAGTGAGAAAGAAATATCATCCTTAATTACAAATTCTTTCTTGAAATGGTGACAACACAGCGTTACAAGTGTGGGAAAGGGACTACTTTTCTGTCGTTGTTTTACTAAACCTCATGAAGACATTTGTACAATGCTGAGGATAACTTGCTTACCTCCTCTTCTAGCCAATCATTGTACTGGACAATGGTGGACATTGCGACATCAGCACCTTTCATATAGAATGTAATTTCTGCTGTGGATTCATCCTGTAGTAGGGTAAAAATAAACAGAGACAGCTGGGCTGAACTGCTTCTTGTAAAGAGCCACTGGACTAAGGAAGATGCTCTAGAGGAAGCATGGCCTAGAGAATGTACTGTGGGCTTTCTCTGTGGAACTGCTCTAAGATGGCAGTGCAGTGAGAGCCAAAGGCAGCGAACACTTGAGATGCAGCACTGTAATTCTTCAGTCTGGTCAAGCATAAGTAGTAACTCTTCAGTTTCTCAAGTGTGACAGAATGCTCACTGCTTAACAAATGGAATTCCAAAATACAATTTTGGTGCTGAGTAAGATAACTTTAATAAAGGTTATGTATTAGTAACTTTGTGGACATAAATTATGCTATGCAATTTCTGTTGAGGACAAAACAATTTTAATTAAAACGTTGCTACTGTCCTTTACTTGTTCTTCCTCAGTGTTCCCAGGAGAGTGACTTTATCAACTGGAGTCACACCAGCTTCTCAGCTCATACATTAGTAGCTGTGGTTTTTGTTTCTAAGAAAATAATAAAGCACAAAGTATTTGAGTAAATAGTTGACTTTGAATTTTTCTGGGGGTAGTTTCTGTATTTACGTAGAAAGCCTGGAACCTGACTGACCACTGGAGTGTGGGTGTAGCCGTAGCCATGACATACTCTGACTATGATGCCCATCCGCTTGCTCTCGGAGGTGAAGGGGAACATCTGTAGGATGCAGTAGGTCAACACCTGGCCACTGGGGGTCTTCAGCTGCATGGAAGCAAGGTCTCTGCTGACCAGAGTGAGCCCGACACTCTCTGTCCATCGTACTAGTGCCACCTGAAGAGATCAGAATGTGTGAGGAGCAGCCACCTAGGGACCATTACATGAAGAAACACACAGCACACTAGTGTGCAAAAAGCCCACTGAGGCACAACTGATGAGGAGAAACTGATAACTTTTCCTTTATCTCCCACATACGTCAAGTAAATGATATATTTACTGCAGACCATTCTGCACCATAAAGACTATTTTGCAATGTGTACTGACTGAGTCCCAAACCCAGAGGGCATCAGATCCAATGAAAAAAAAAATCCCTATCTACCCTGGAGCTGAACTTTCATGGTTTGCCCCAATTCATTGCCTGTAGTTCTACTGGCTTTGAAGGAGACAGTAGTTCTGTATACTCTTTAACCTCCTTTTCCTAGTAGAAAAGATAAGCTGATACCCATAATAAGCCCATGCTAATAAACATCAGGATGCCCACATTATAGCTACAAATGCCAAGACTGCCCTAGGTCATCCAGTTGCAGTGATACAACACTTTGGCTTAAAGTAATCTGAGAATGAGCTGACTTGACTTAGACTCCAAGACACAAACTATCATTGAGGGAAGTCAGGGCAGGAATGCAAGGCAGGGGCCATGGAGGACTCTGCTTGTTGGTTGGCTCACTCTGTGGCTTGTTCATGTGTGACAGCTTTGTAATACTGCCCAGCACCACCTATGTGTGGATGGTCCCACTCATAGTGGTCTGGGCCTTGCAGCATCAGTTAATAATCAAGACAATCCCTTAAAGATATGTCTGCAGACCAATATTATAAAAAAAAAATTACTCACTTGAGACTTTATTTCAGGTGATTTTAGTCTGTGCCAAGTTGACAGGTAATGATAGCTAGGACAGAGACAATAGCAAAGAAGAACAGCCTGGGCTCTGAGTCGCAAGTAAAACTGAGACACCCAGCAGCTGTGTCCAATTCTTTATCACGGTTTGCTTTCCACTATAACGTGAAAAAGATACTTGCAAAGTGTCCTAAGGCGGAAATGGCATAAGCAAATTCCTGGCATATGCAGGTGCTCAAATTTAGGAGCTATTCTTGTTTATAGTCATTTACTATAAAATTAAAAAAATATTAGTGGCAAAATTAATTTTAAGTTAATACATGCAGTCTTCTATGGCTGTTTTTCAAGAAAAGGAGTTATCTTTAAAAGCAATCTCGTCATAAGACAGTTAAAGCAGTACATAACCTTATCAGCAACCAAAGACACCGAAGTACAGCCCAGGAAGGCTGCAGCTTTCTTCAGCGCCCTTAGGGGTGGGGTGGGGTAGAGTGGGGTGGGGAAGGGTATCCCCCTTACTTTTGTCTTGAAGGTTGACAGCATAGCCAGCTGTCAGGAACACACAGCTCTTGCAGAGCATGGGTTTCTCCCTGTTTTCAGTTTTACAACCACTGTACAACCAGTATTTTATCTTAGGCTTAGGGAACTCAAGAAATCTCAAGAAAACTTAAATTTTATGCCAGATATCATTAATTCAATCTTAGTGTCTTGTGAAAGTCCCAGGACACTATGCCCACCCCTAAGAAACAATGTAGTAAATGTAGTTCCAGTAAGGGATCAAGTTTATGTAAATGGTGGCCTTGTGAAAAACTGGTGAGGATGAAACCTTCACAGGAAAGAGGGTCCCTGAGCAGGAGGCATGAGTGGTTATAAGACAAGGGTTGACCCTCAATCCTTTGGTACAGAAGCTATTTTCATTTTGTGGGAAGATCAGAAATCATGTTAAAATCAGGATTTCTAGGTAATTTCCAGAAACCCAATTGTAAAAACTTTCAAAAAAGTCCCCCCCCCCCAACTCTGAGATGGAAAGCTGTTACATACCCTTAATGCTGAGAGCTCTCAGGGCACACAGCAGGCAAAGCTTTAAGAGAAGATCCTGCACAAGAGAGACTGTGGGAGGAGCAGAGGGAAGCAACGCAGTGCCCAGCGCCCCCCACTGGAGGCAGATGGGATGTTTTCTCCCCTGTGGGCTGTTGGGATATGGCCGCCATGAACAACAGGCCTCTAGTCACACTAGTCTTCATGCAATCTCTCCTGGGGTCTGCATGCTCTTCTATAACACTTCCTAACAGGGATCTGCACAAGTATGTGGGTTGCTTTAGATGATAAACACAGATATTTAAGTAGTTTTAAGTTACCAGTCACAAATTATATGCAGTTAATGCACCAGGGAAAATGCCTTCTTTACAATGTTTTGATACTATTAAAATGTTTACATAGTGGACTTAGCCTATGATACCATGATCAAATTGTAAAATACACTGAACAGGTTAGACTAGAAGAGAAGATATGACAGATCGTCAAGCTAGAGTAAACTCGGGCCCTGATCTACTGGTCTGACCTGGCCAGCCCTCATCTGAGGTATTGTGCTCCATCCTTCTGGATTTTAAGAATATATTGTTTGGGATGCACACAGAAATTTGCCTCATTAATTTGAGTCCACATTTTCTCTCTCTACATGCAATTGATATTTTTTCCTTTGTAAATAAGCATAGAATCAGTAAATCATGATTTCTGTAAGTTTTGCTAGTCTTGGTAAGATTTCTGTGCCCTTGTCCCAGAAGATAAACCATACAAACAGTAACAGACTGCGGAGTGCTAGTCAAGTACTATGAGAAACTGCCATCTAGAAATTATTTGCTTTGAGATTTCCTGTTTGAGAGGAATCAACTGAAGATTTACCTTCTAAGGATGCATCTCACAGTGTTGCCAGTCTTTGCACCTTTGTGGCCTGTCGCCTTTATCGAGGGCAGGGGTGTAAGCACCAAAAGACAGCATGTGGACTTGCATGACTGCAAAGAGGATGTGTCTGTGAAAGTGAAATGGCTTTCTAGGCCCAGGTCTTGGGGTATTTTACAGCATAGCATAGCAACAGCAACATGTACCTCCCTTCTCAGTATTGGTGGCATTTGCTGGTTAAGATGGCACACACCAGGCTCAGTGGTGTGCTACAGTAAAGTTGGAATCCTAACTCTTGCTCCAAGCCCCTAGATTTGAGAACAGAATGAAGAACACCTGCCAGTAATCTGGCACTGTAACCAAGAGAATCAGCAACCTGCTCCAAACTACAGCATCAAAGAAGGCATGTAGATGTTAACAATCCCATCTAGAGGAGAGCTCCGGACCACACTGTCTCTTCCTATCCAAGACAATGACTCCTTAAGTTGCAAATGATCTAATATGCCAAGGTTAATTTTCAATTTACAGTGAAAGGTTACTATTACACTGTGACCCGTAAATTGCATCTTTCCGTGAATACCCTATCATCTCACAGTGCCCCGCTGCAGTCAGGACCAGGCTTTCTATATTTGGTGACTCACATCTGTTTATTATTTAGTTTATGCCTGGTTTCACAGTTCCTTTGAGTTAGGAGCTTATAACAAAAGTTTAGCTCCTTACACCTAGCCCAGCACTCCACTGAAAGGTTTACTCGATCCGAGGATGACTTGCCCATATCCAGCCAAGCAAACAAAGGGGTTACGTTTTCCGCAACACAGACACCTTAGCTACTGTCCAGTATAACCCCCTCGGTATGGGGCAAGTTCTTTTGATAATATAAACAAGTGACTGCAGATGGAACAGCCTTGCAGCTCACCTCAGCACTCACCGTCATCTAGGCTCATCTTTTCCCTAACAGATAAACCCAGCGGCCAACTCCTGGGGCAGCTAGCCGTCCTTCATAGTTCTCCAGCTCCAGGAGGAACTGGGAACCCTGGTGTGTTACTGGAGAACTGTGTAGCAAGGAGAGCTCCAGTGAACTCTCTCTCTATGTGGAATAGTTCTTTTTAGGACTAGTATCTGATGACATTAAATACGACATTAAAACAAAAGCAAAGAAGCCTTCGGTAGCACTGGCAGCTAGATTCTCTCTTCCTCCTACAGATTTAAACAACTGAAAATATATACTTTGGGGACTGGGGATGAACCTCAGTTATAGAACATTTGCCCCACACCAATAATACAAAATATCCTTTAGAAAAGCATGCTTAAAGCAGTCTAGCATGCACCTAAGAAATAGGCAGCACTATCAGATGTGTGGTCCTCTTCAGGTTTTAACTTGGGTCCTTAGATTATTTATTCAAAGAATAGAACAAAAATATACATAAGATATATCATCTCTATATGTACAGAAAACAAGGCAGTGCTTAGATATGGAAAGCAGCACAGGAGAGGGGATTAAACAGGTATAAAACAAGTATCCAGAAATCCATTGTGAGAAGTAAATAGTTGATTAAATAAATCAGAGAGAGTGTGGAGAACTCCCTCATGCAAAAGAATAATTTATACAGGCACTTCACCCACAGGGAGGGTGTATAACTCCCCTTTTGATACAGGGTGTGTGCATGGGAACTTCCAGACCAAGATTACAGGTTTGTTTTGTTATTTTAGGCAGGGTCTTTCTCTATAACCCCAACTGTCCTGGAAGTCACTATGTAGACCAAGCTGGTTTCAAACTCACAGAGATCCTTCTGCCTCTGCTTCTCAGATGCTGGGATTAAAGGTGTGCACCATCACAGCCAGCTGTGATGAATATCATGAATACAATGAAAATATAAGGGAAACCTTCAATGGAGACACCTGGCATGGGCTGTGTGACCAAGAGCAGCATCCTGAGATTCCAAACAAAAAAGAAGATACGCACAGAGGACTCCCGTCAAAGCATGGGTGTGGTGTGCTGTTTGCCCATTTCCCAAGGAATCCAAAGTCACACTGTGTTTGCCCTGATGCAGACCCCGCTCAGAGTGTTTACAAAGGACCTTGTCCTTTTCCATAGTCACTTTACAGTCATGGTTTAGGGGCTTCTCTAATGGAGTGCTTGACCCCTGGTATTTGATTCTGAGTTCTATGTAAAAGGCACCAGGGTCACTGTACATCACCAACATTTAGAGCTCAAATTGTGGGTTTTCTATAATACTTTCTAGAAGAACTAGGTGAAAGTATTGGGATCATGGGCAATGCTTTATATTGTGCCATCTGCAGTCTCTTTCCCTGTTTCCGTTAGATGCTGTCATGAATGTAGAGGCAAAAGAATGCATTTCTCAACCAGCACTTTCTGGTTCTGTGTTTCCAAGGCTATCAGTTGAGTCTATTTTATAAGGCAATTTTGTAAGTAATGAAATAACTTACGAGTAGGGTATCAAATACTCCTTGTACATATCTATATTAAATGGAATTAACTGCTGCCTGGCATTATAACAAGAAATAACCTCTGGGATATTTTGCTCTGAGATGGAAAATGATAATCTAGAAGTAAAAGGCTTCATATATTTCAAATGACTATTTTTATGACTACTGAGCTTTCTGAAATTTCTAATACATAATGTGACTACTGATAATAATTCACAGGCAAGAATAATTAAAATGAGAATGTACAAAAAAATATATCAGTGAGAGCCCGTGTGATCCTCTATAGGCCACTTAGCAGTCACTAAACAGCTGTCACAGACACCTCATCTGCACGCTCACATCTCCCCAAGCTAAGTAACCAGTATAGGCAAAGGTGTCCCAGAGCTACACCATAGTGAGGAAATAAAACACAGGGCAAGATTTTATCAATCCCTTTTTCTATAATTCCATTATCTAGAAATTTCTAGGCCACTATTCTTGAAACGCTTGGCAGAAATTTCCTTTATTCTATTAGCAATTATGCACACAGCTGCCAGCTGTAACCCTCAGAGAACATATTTTACCATGTACTTTATAAATCATAATTTAATCATTGACATCTCATCATTTTTGATTGTGGTTATTACAATCATTGTTATAATTTAATAGAATTATTAACTTAAGATGCAATTTGATCTGGAAAAAGTGCTAATCAATATTCACAGACAAGCTATGCAGTATTTATTCTCTATTGGTCTTGAAGGTCACAGAGTGAAGGCTTTGTGTCACTGACAATGATTTGCTCCTCACAAATATATTGACAAAACACCACAATTAGTCTTGCTTCAATAGGCACACACAATAAAATGAATTAAAAAATACAACACTCCACATACATTAATTCTTTGGTAAATCCAAATGCAATGCTATTAAGGATATATTGTTCCTTTATTTAGAATAATAAAATATTACTTGTGATTTGTCATTCTAGATGATTCTAGATGATTCTTGCATATAAGAATCTTGGCTGAGCAAGGCAAAGACAGCTGCACCTTGAAATAATATTTAAACATAGAACTTACTAATGTGAATAAATGCAGCCATACAGGGGAAAGAATGCTACTACTAAATAGGTAGTTTACAGGAATAAGCACTCATTCCTAAGCACAGCCAATCAATCCTTCGGTCTATAGCCAGCAGAGGTCATGCTATGCCTTCATCACTGTGTTGATGACCTCTGCACGGAGCCTGAGCTTATGTTCTCTTGTGATTCCTACGACCTTAGCTCAGTGCTGGCTTCCTGCAACTACACTGGATTTTCATTCTGTGAAGGAATTTCTATGGAGCACTTAACATTTGTTCAGCTTGAGTTTGCTATGCTAAGCCTGTAGACACAAATGACAGGCAAGCAGAATTTCCTTCTGTCTTACAGAAAATGAAATATTGATCACTTATCATAAGGACCAATGACCAGGGCATAAATAGGTTCTCCCTCACACATACAAAGTCCGTTGTTTGCTCTCTGACATCGCTATCACTGTTAGACCTCCAAGTAGACAGAAGCATGTGGCAGATGACATACCACTGCAAGTCCTTACTATCTGTGCCTAAGAGGACCTTTATGAATTACACATTAATCCTCCAAGACTGCTACTATTTATAGATTAAAAGTTCAACTACATTCAAAGTGCTGGTATAGAAAAGATCCTCCTTTTATTCAGTAAAATAAATATCAAGGTGGCTTATACTACAAAGAATAGCAACTAGCTTAAAAACTCAAAACTGGGGGCATCTCAGCAACTCACATTCATCCTAAGAATAAGATGAAACAGTGCTGTGAGCTGATGGGGCTGATGATAGGGCAGTGTGATGCACAAAATGTGGGAACCTCTGATTCGTAAGTTCTCTGTAGAAACAACTGTTAGAGCCATGAATAAATAGGATTATAAGAATGTAGTTCTGATACGACTGTATAAAACTAGTTAAGTCTCTTAAATGATAACACTGCTTATTAACCATGGGTATTGTGATAGGTCAACACTGAGGTTAAACAGAAAACATCAATTGAACCATTTCCCTAAATAAAGCTCCAGGGTGCAATATTCTGAGCACTTTATTCAATAAAAAATGCTTTTACAATGGTACTTTGGTGATTGGGAAACATTGCTATCATCTGTCAAGCTAACGGCAGCGAAGTTCAATATGCCAAACAACAGGCTATTTGGAGGCCTTTCCTGAGGCTCTGGGATCTGCACACACCACATCAATACTGCACTTTAAAAAATCATGATGAAGCTCATTGTTTTCATTTTTAGATTTAAAATATGAGGTACAGATCTTTTTACATATTACTCTGTCTTTAATCTCTGTAAAATTTCCATACAAGTCAAAAAACTTGTAAGTTTAAGGTTAACAGTTTTTTTTTTGTTATAATTTCTTTAACCTCTTAAGTCTTCAAATCAATGAAATGTCTTTATATGGTAAATTTCTAATATTTAAGCATTAAGATGTAACAATTTATGACTTTGTATGTACTTCAAAAAATTTACATTTCTTTTGGTAATGAATAATGTGAATATGTAAGATAGTATATATTTAAACTTCAAATAAAAATTTCTTTGGAAAACCTCTGGTCTAGGCTTCAAAAAAAAAAAAAGAAAGAAAGAAAAAAGATAAAGAAATTCCTTTTCAATATGTAATTATACAGAATTGCCGAAGAGTTCTGGAATGCTACAGTAGCAAAAACCAGTGTTTAGGCCCTGCTGAGACAAGGAACAACAGTCCTTTTCTCCTTTCATAAAGCAGTATGTCTGTCCTACATCTGTCTCAAAACCTTCTTGGAGAGCTAAGAAGACAGTAATTTATACATCTTACAGATAGGACCTACCTACAAATCTGAAATTTCTAAATGGTTTAGGGCTGTTAACTGTGCATCTAGGTTCCCTATCAGTGTACACACACACACACACACACACACACACACACACACACACACACCCCCTATTGTAATGCTTTCAAAAGATGTAGTTAAGAGCTGATCAACCTAGTTTATGAGCCACAGTGGGGCAATAGCATAGGGACACTAATTGAAGGAGTGTATACTACAGGACCAGGTAGGCAAAGGATGGGGCTCATTTCCCTAGCTTGCCCCCTTTTACCAAAATGAATTTTATTCCAATGCTTCTTACATATCATCAATAGTTCAGCTAATCCTGATTTTCCCATTATGTTAATATTTTTTATTCCCTTTCTTTTGGGGGGAGGGGAGACAGGATTTATCACTCTGTAGCTCTGGTTGGTCTTGAACTCACTATGTATACCAGGCTATTCTCAAAACTCAGAGATCTCCCTGGCAATACCTCTTGAGAGTGGGATTCAGAATGTGTACCACCAACCCAGATACTCAGTGTTTCTAAAACATCTACAATTTACCTGGGGTTTCTATTGCATCTTTAACTCATCCCTGAATACCGTGCCTTCCTTCTTCTGTGGCCATCTGCAGGGATCCTAACTTTGTCATGTCTCACCTAGCCTGACAGATTTTCTATTGAGTCTCAGAGGAAATCTCCATTACTCTGTAACTGTCACATTCTACATGAAGACTAAACCAGTACCATGCAGACAATACCAAGGCTTACTTGCCAACTCAAACAGAACCTCAGACCGTGGCTCCTGAACCTTCCGAATTGCTATAGTTACGCCCAGGAGACAGTGCTTTAGAGAGCCTGTAAGAACAAGTCAGCATGGTGGTTCTCGTTCTCAAGGGAAACTCTCAAATGAGCTTACAGCATGAAGCTCTAAATCCTGTGTGGGTGGGCTCTGATTCCTGAGATGCCCTTACTGCATCTTTCTAACTGTCCAGTGCATAGTTTTTAACAACACTAATCTCTTAAACAACCATACCATCTTTGTCTAAAGGTTGTAAGGAGCTCTAACGGCCAACTTGCATATATTTCAAGCTCTTCATTACTCTGCTTTATGTTTCTAATCCTTTCTACAAACCTTCATAAGATAGCCATCAATAGCCAAGCCAAATGTCTTGAAACTCTATACTACTTTTAAATTTAAATTTATCAATTGGTCTACTACTTTTAAATTTAAATTTATCCTTATTCAAAGTCTCAGAACAAAGGCAAAACCACAGTTTTTTGTTTGTTGTTTTCCAGAATGTGCCATGAATATCTCTAGTTTCTATCAGGGCCTCACTCTTACATGAGTCCTCAGAGTCTTTGGTATTTTCTACTTCTGATCTCACACCAGAACTCACAGCTAGTAGGTCTGTCCATTGCTCATCAACAACACTGGGGTTCTCTGCATACTTTTTTACTACTTTCAGAATTTAACAGCCTCCTTACCCATGATGATTATGTACTTATATGATCTAATTTTGTAGGGTATTTGAAAGATCTAACTGTTCACACAGTCTCTAAAGCTGGTTTGATTATATTACATAACTATCTACAACACTCTGAGGGGGCAGATTAGATAAAGCTGTATAAACACACTCAGAATGACTGCATAAGAAGTAGAAATTTTAATAATGAATCTTATTAAATCCCAATAGAGCTAAGCTGGAAATGACTAAGTTAAGACATTTAATTTTTTTTATCATTTCTGTAGGTTTCTCAATTATTTATACTCCAAATCTTTTAAAAGTACATATACATATATAAGTACGTATATGTACTTTATATATTTATTAATGTAGTATTTTTTTCTACAGAACTAGAAATTTAATATATAAGCACAGTGACTCACTGCAACATAAGAAAATACTAGACAATGAAGTACAACAACAGTAATAAATTTACTTGGGGATCCAAGTTTTGATAAAGTCAGCTGATGTTTCTTATGTTATTTCCATTAAAAACTGTTGAATGTAATGGTATAAAACTTTAAGGCCAAAATCCTTAAGAATCTTGCCTTAACATCATAAGTAAATTTAGCCTGTAACAGTCTGAATTTCAGAGGCCTAGTCTGTGGCTAGCAAGGATCATGCAGACTAACCATAGGCATTAACATAAAAGGGTCAAAAGTGAGCCCTGAAAGGCTTGGACTATGCCCAAGAGGGTCACACATACTAAGGCTAATGTCAGAATCCAGGACATGGTTCAGTGTTCTTGCCTTAGAGAAGCAAACTTCAAGCTTGTAGCCTCCAGGTGGAAACCAATCACACAGGCTTGCACTGTGCAGCCATGCAGCCTTGCCCTCACCAAACAAGATGCTTGAAAGAAGCAACTGACCTCATCGGGGCTGGAGGCCTGGTAGGTGCGGTTCTCATCACTAAAGTCTTGGTCTGCTTCAGCAAACTCAGTTTCTCCAGTGATACCAGCCCGAGCCTCATACACAGGAGTGACATTATGACAAAGGGCGATAGCTTTCACTGCTTCATGGATTCTACTGCTGACACTCTTCTTGACTTTAGGCGTTGAGGACTGGCTTCTTCTCAGTGGAGCAGAACTTGGGTTGTGCCCACTTGGTTGTGAGTGTACCTTTAAAACAGGATGCTATGTAATAAGGGCAGACAGAAAAAAATGATCCATACAGAAATTACTTGCATGTTTTAGGAACTAAAATAAGCTGTTTGAGACTAGGACAGTGATTTGATTCTTTCTTTCACACTGTACACAGGAATATAAATTATTATTTTTGTCTCAGCAGTGCAAAATGCTTGGCTCTTTTGAAATTGTCAAATACCATATATGTATTTGCTGTGATATTTAAAGCCTGACACGTTCCCTTTTCCTAAGTTCAATTAACTATTACTTTAATCCTTAAGACAGCACGATGAAGAACAACACAGAATGGTGTATGCACACACTACACATAAAACAATACCAAACAAAGCAGCCAGAACTCTTGAGACCTTTCCCTGAATATCGTAAATGAACCCATTGTGATTATCTGGTTTGTAGGTAACAATGATTAGAGTAATGGTGTCAGGGAAAGCAAGCTTTTCAGAGCTGAGTCCTGTCCATGGGAAGCAACTGCCCACTGAGCACTGTGTCTGTATAATTCCCCTTCAGGACTATTATGAATGAGTGAGCTGTCACCATCCATTGATGGGTTTCTGTTATTCACCTCCTTACCATGGTGGGTGACAGAGGATACTTCCCAAACCCACAGGACAGACACACATTTTCCTGTTAACCTACCTCAGAGACTCAGGACAGTAGTCAGAAGAGACTGGGGTCAGAGTGACTGAGAGTCACTAACAGGGCTGAATGCAGAGGTATCTGCTCAGTGCTCAACGCGCTACCGCAGCTGCACGGCAGCCCCATCTGTACCAGCTTACAACAAGTTGCTTCAGCCATGGAGGGGCTTAGCCCTTCCCCTTCTGAATTATGTAATACTCACTGATGCTTGTACAATTTAATTTCACACAAATTACATTAAAGAGTAAGCTCTCACCCAGCAAGTGCTTCCAGTGGGCAAAGATAATCAGATTAAGAAAGATCTGTGCTACATTAAAGGGGGCTACAGACAACCACCATTACAATAACAACACAAATAGGGACTAAGACAAGTTTCTACATAGTCATACCAGAAAAGCCCACAGATATCCTTTAGTGAAAAAAAATCTCCAAATGCTCTTAAATATAAGTAAACATTAAATATCCATTATATTTATATAATGATTCTTCAACTCTTCTGCTTTTAATATGATCCTGATAAAATAGTTATAATAATAATCACATCCTGGATATAGGGTAAGTATACAGGCTATTGTTATGGCCCTTGGATGCCTCTTGAAGGCTGTAGGTATTACTGAAGACACCACATACTTAGGACACAAGACTCCAAAGTTTTGAGTTGGATAGTGTCCTTCCTGCAGTGTAGCTTCCATAGTGAGTTCAGAAAGTACTTTGTGAGCTGCCAAGGGAGCACAGTGCTGAGGTACCTACCTTAGTCACTGAAAAGATGAAAAACAGAACGAATTTGTTTTTTAATGTGAGAAAGGTTTATTTAAGTATACAGAAAAACAAAGGGATTACTAGGAAATAGCAAAGCCAGTATTCTATTAATTACCCTTTAAAATACTGTTTACTAAACAATTTATTTTTAGAAATAATTCTCTAAAAAAATGATTTGAGCTAATTATATTTGCATGAATCTGCTGATATACATATACCAGTCATAGTTTCTTGACTGAAATACTAGAGTTGATAGGATAATGATAAAAAGTAAAATAATCAAATTAACATATTTAGCTCGCCACTGTGGGTGCACTTGAGAGAAGATGGCATTCAGAAATACACTCACATACCTGCAAGTAGGAGTTCAGGACATGACTTTGGATTTCATCCATAGTGTCTGTTCCATAGGAGACAGTACCCAGATGGAGCCGCTTAAATACCATTTCATTTTGAGTGAGCGTTCCTGTGATAGGGAGATTAGCAGTGAGCTCAGGCAGGGTGAGGAAGCTCTGCAGTTCCATAAGGAGGGCCGGTCATCTGTTAGGAGACGCAGAGGGCCTGCAGAATGATCCCTCTGACAGGGAGGCTTAGAGGTGTCTCTCAAAGCATGTCGTGTTAACAGTCTTTACCAATGGAAAGTGCTCTAGAAAAAAGAAACTCTGAGACTCTGTGCCTGGTTCACAGCTATGAATTGGTATAAGGCATAAACTAGGAAGCTAAGTCATTATTGACTTGGTCACAGTATTGGGCTGGAGAACAACACTACCTAGCCCCACATTAGCATGGTTTAGTAGCCTTAAGACCTACTTCCGAAAAGTAATCATTATTGGCAAAAAGAAAATACTCCAAATGTTTAACCTTTCCTGTACTGCTAGGAGCCAGCCTGGCCCGGAATGGTTGAAGTGGGACACAGCACTGGACGTAGAGTAGCTTTAAAGACTGATGGCCTCTTGTCTTCTAGCACTCTATACTGAAGGTTGGCTGATAACTTTTTAAAAAATCTTAAAAACTTTCTTGCTTATTCTGTTGTTCAAAACTGCTGGCTTGGTTAAAACCTGGTGCCTAGTAGTGGGGAAGTAAGTAAAAAAAATTGTTATAGCTCCCTTCTTTGTCCAGGTAGCCAGAAGCCTCTCTTTGTTAACCAGAGAGGAAGGAAAGAAAAAGAATTAAAATGAATTATATACACAAATGTGCAGAGGCACATATACATTCATACACCCACACTCTGGTTGGGCCCAACTGCCTGCAGGTCTCAATCAACTCCACAAGTATTCGAATATTCATGCTTATATACATACACATTTACCTACATAGGTACGTACAGACAAAATATACATTTGGATGGATAGATGGATGGCATAGACCCCCCTCCCCCAAGCCAAACCATTCTACCAACAATTATGTTTCTTTTCTCTGGCCTTTTTATACCTTCTTAGATAAAAAGTTCGTTTTAGACAATTACCTCAGAGATAAGATGGTAGTTCAGAAAGACGTTGATATTAAGTTCAAAGCAGTGTTCCATTCTTGATGCTCATTATCAACTCAATGCAATGGCTTTTACATAGCCTTGCCATAGTGCATACCTGTGTCTTCATCCTTGGATTTAAATGTTTTCCTTGAATGCAAATCTGTCCTAAGTCTGTATCTCTCTTAATATAAGTATGAAAGCTCATTGTATTTCTTATTATGCAGCATTTATTTGCTATTAAAAGGTGTGGGCACATTCTATTCTTGATTCTAACTTTATTACATCTTTCTAGAAAAGCAACTAAGGCCATCTCTTAAAACTTTCTTCCTAAAATTATTTAAGTCAAATCAGAATTCTATAGATTTATTAATTCATTTAAACAGCATTAATTCATGAAAGTTTATCTTTATGTTGATCTGCAGGAAATTGGATCCATAGGGTGGGCTAATGCCCAGGGGTTATAATATCAATTTAGTGTCAGGAAAAGCATATCAGCTACAAATCCAATCCTGAGATGAAGTCTCTTTGGATTTTGTCATCAAGCTCACCCATTGCAGACCATGCAAAAAACAACAAAACAAACAAACAAACAAAAAAAAAACCCACACAAAACAAAAACCAGGAAGGCCACCTGCGAGCCTTAGCCTATCCTAGATGGTTCCTGATACATTTATGTCACCTGAAATGACAAGATTTGTGAAACGGGAGACAATTTTCATACGTGAGTTTCTGAGAGAGCCATGGGGATGCTATTTAACACTGGCTTATCAAACCAGAGCAGAAGCTTTACAATGACTGCCCAGGACTACGGACTGGATATGTAAACAGGATCCTACATTTTGCTGCATACAGGAAACACACCTCAGTGTCAAAGACAAACACTACCTTAGAGTAAAAAGCTAGAAGACAATTTTACAAGCAAATGGTCTCAGGAAACAAGCCGGAGTAGCCATTCTAATATCAGATAAAATTGACTTTCAACCTAAAGTCATCAAAAGAGACATTGAGGGACACTTCTTGCTGGTCAAAGGAAAAACACACCAAGAAGAACTCTCAATCCTGAACATCTATGCTCCAAATGCAAAGGCACCCTCATTCATAACAGAAACTTTACTAAAGCTCAAAGCACACATTGCACCTAACACAATAATTGTGGGGGACTTCAACACTGCACTTTCCTCAATGGACCGATCAGGAAAACAGAAACTAAACAGGGACACAGTGAAACTAATTGAAGCTTTGGACCAATTAGATTTAACAGATATATATAGAACATTTCACCCTAAAGCAAAAGAATATACCTTTTTCTCAGCACCTCATAGTACTTTCTCCAAAATCGACCATATAATTGGTCACAAGACAGACCTCAACAAATATAAGAAGATTGAAATAATCCCATGCCTCCTATCAGATCACTATGGAGTAAAAGCGGTCTTCAATAGCAACAAAAACAACAGAAAGCCCACATACACATGGAAACTGAACAATACTCTACTCAATGATACCTTGGTCAAGGAAGAAATAAGGAAAGAAATCGAAGACTTTTTAGAATTTAATAACAATGAAGACACAACATACCCAAATCTATGGGACACAATGAAAGCAGTGCTAAGAGGAAAACTCATAGGCCTGAATGCCTCTAAAAAGAAAATGGAGAGAGCATACACTAGCAGCTTAACGACACACCTGAAAGCCCTGGAACAAAAAGAAGCGAATTCACCCAGGAGGAGTAGAAGGCAGGAAATCATCAAACTCAGGGCTGAAATCAACCAAGTAGAAACAAAGAGAACCATACAAAGAATCAACAAAACCAGGAGCTGGTTCTTTGAGAAAATCAACAAGATACATAAACCCTTAGCCAGACTAACCAGAGGGCACAGAGACAGTATCCAAATTAACAAACTTAGAAATGAAAAGGGGGATATAACAACAGAAACTGAGGAAATTCAAAAAATCATCATATCCTACTACAAAAGCCTATATTCAACACAACTGGAGAATCTGGAGGAAATGGTCAATTTCCTAGACAGATACCAAATACCCAAATTAAATCAGGATCAAAAAGATCATCATCTAAACAGTCCCATAACCCCTAATGAAATAGAAGTGGTCATTGAAAGACTTCCGACCAAAAAAAAAAGCACGGGACCAGATGGCTTCAGTGCAAAATTCTATCAGACCTTCAAAGAAGACCTAACACCAATACTCTTCAAACTGTTCCACAAAATAGAAACAGAAGGAACAGTACCCAACTCGTTCTACGAAGCCAGGACTGCCAATAAAGCTGAGCCACACAAATCTTGCTTGATGCAAATGCTCAATGCAGTGCCAGCATATGATTAATTAATCTGGTTTCACAGAAGTAAAAGAACAAAGGACTGTTTCCTTTTAGGAGGAAAGGTGCTGCCATCCAAGGCGCTTGCCTCTAGTCTCCACTGGGGCTTCGGCAGTAAGGTTCCCAACTAACAGACGCAAGAAGTGAGAGGCAACACAAGCAATGGCATAGCCATTTCCAATCAAAGTTGGGCTTTCCCCATATCTGTCTGCCTTTAATTTTCTTTTGCATACATGACACTGGCAGTACCTATCAGTGACCAGTTGGGACTTACATTCAGGGTTGAATACGATATTGACTTGGAGCTTCCCAGAAGAACACAGGATTTGCTTTACAAAAGACTGGCTGTTATTTTATTTTAATTTTTTTAGATGCTATTTTGATAAATACTCTTTAATGAACACACTATTATGAGCTTTACAAATCCCTCCAGAGCAACATTGGTAGTTGCCCTTTGGACTGACCATGTGCACCATACATCTTAAGTACAAGCTCCAACTTCAAAGAAGGGGAAATGAAGCCAGTTATATGAGACGTAATCTATGTCAGTCTCAAAGTGGAATTAACTTAAAATACAGTTACATTAAATATCAAAGTCAGCAGCAACCCAGCTTCAAATAAAAACAGGAGCTCTGTAGGTGGCATTTAAAAGATGGATAATCAGAATTCTAGTACTATGTGGTTAAAGGTAATGAAATAATATACTAATTGGTAAATACAAAGATCACAAAGTATGTGTTCCCAAAATTTGTAATATTATAAATGTATTATATATGAATGCTTTCTGTTTCAGATTACTTGATATAAATGATAAATTTTCTATAGACTTTCTCCTTGATAACTTACAGCAGGCCAAGGAGATCAAATTTTTATTATGAACAATTTTATATGTAAAGTTAAAAGAATACAACAAACTCTGATTGATATACATTAGACAAATAAGTTCTTTGTTTAAAAATATTTAAAATAATTTTATTAAGAAATTTATATATTTTGATTATATCCTTCTTTCCTCCCCAACTCTTTCCAGTACAACCCCCACATCCCTGCTTACCCAAATTTCCGTCCCTTTTCCTGCCCTTCCTATGCCATATCCCTTTACTCCATGCCAGGCAGCATGAAGACCAATTTGGAGTAGCCAACTATTTTTAGATGTGTGGCCTTCCACTGGAATGTGGTTGATTTATCATAGAAAAAGCTTCCTATCCCAGAAGCCAACAACTTCCAATAACTCCTTATAGTGAAATGCACTGAAGGTGGCAGATGGATGTAGAAAGTCCCAAGGTAGAGGAGATGCCAACTCGACCTTTATGCAGTGCCACCAGAACCATGGCACTGACAACCCCGGTGGTCACCCTGGTCTTCTTTGCTCTCTGTGATGAATAATCCTGAAGGCTCTCAGGTCTACTCATGACCACACAGCACAGCTCGTCCTTCCCCAGACTCTTTAGGAAACCCCTGCCACAGCCCTCTTCATCTCTTACCCAACATTGAGAACCTCTTGCGGGTATTTTTAAACTCAAGGTCTAATATTTTCTAACACATTTCCCACCTGTGCTATATTTCCAATACAAAAAAATCTCTTCATATCACTCTCATGATTAAAAGTAACCAGTAACTTGGTATGGTTTACCCTTCTGAATATAAACTGCTCAGAATAGAAAACAGAATTTTCATGATACAGTCAGGATTGCTTTCTTCACACTGTTTGACAGTCCTAATTGTTGCCTTCCTCAGCAAGGGGCCAAAGCCCCTCACCTCCCTCATTCCCACAAACAAAGGAACTAGGAACTGCTTCTCTGGCATACATTCATTACCAGGGGTTAAGGTTGCAGACAGTGTGGGTCCGAAGGCCTGTAACATGCTGCCAGCCCCAAATGCCCAGAAGGCAAGTCAAGGCAGAAAATGCTTTGAGAGGGTGTGCACTCCAGAAAGATCACCAGTGTGACGTGAAGAGGAACTCCTCCAAGGGTGCCCATGAGGCATATCTAGAACTGTGGGCACACTGATGCTCCTTGAAGGCAGAGCAAAGGGACACAGCCCATGCGAGGCCAAGGGGGAGGCCGGGAGGGTGTGTCATGTCAAGGGACACTAAAGAGGGGGACGCAGCGAGGAGGAAAGTCTGTGTTCTGTCACGAGGACACTATAAAGAGGAGAGCCTGTGTCATGTTAGGGTTTTTAGGTCAGGTGTGAAGGACATTGTAAAGAGCAAAACCTTTCTCCATCAGGGTGACACAGATGAGCCAGATTCACCTAACAAGGCTCTCCTCCTCCTCCTTACAGTACCCTCTTGTGACACAGCGTCTCCTCTCATGCCTCCACATTAAGAAGGTGACTTCTCATGTATCAAACCAGGGACCAGATGCTGGCATGCAGCTGGTGCATGAGGAGTGGGGTGTGCTGCACTAAGGGTTCAGAAATGCCAGACTATGTATGTAACTCCACCTGGTGGAGCCTCTGACTGGTGTTTCCCTTGCTGCTTTTCATCTCAGTGTCCATACTGTCCAGGTCAATGACCATTCCTTCCTCGTCACAAAATCCACGAGTCAGGATTCATTTAATTATTGTATGATAGCATGTGCTATTAAATAAATGTAAAAAACCAAAAAAATCCTCAAGTGAAAATTCTAAAATTACACTTACTAATCACACACACACACACACACACACACCTGTCTGCATCAGCCTTTGGAATGCTGGAATTACAAGTATGTGCCACTGTCCCCAGGTCAGTACTGCCCACAAGTGCTGGGTATCCACCCTTGGGCCTTGAGCATGTGAGGAAGCACAGTATCACTCCATTACATTCCCAGCATGGAGTCTCAGTATTATTATCTCAATATGAACCCCATAGCTCAGTTCTTTTTTGCTTTTTTTTAATACATATTTTTATTTTCTATATTCTTTGTTTACAATCCAAAAGCTTTCCCCTTTCCCAGTTTCCCCCTCCCCATATGTCCCATTAGTCTTCTTCTCTCCATCCATTCTCCTCCTATCTTTCCCCCTCCCTTTTCTCTGTCCTGGTATTCCTCTACAATACTGAATCAAGCCTTTCCAGGATTAGGGCCCTCTTCTTCCTTCTTCATGGGAATCATTTGATATGCTAATTGCATCTTCAGTATTCAGAGCTTCAGGGCTAATTAATATTCACTTATCAATGATTGCATTCCATGTATATTCTTTTGTGATTGCGTTACCTCACTTAGGATGATACTTTCCAGTTCCATCCATTTGCCTAAAAAATTCATGAATTTCACCTCACTTCCAGAAGATCCTGCTATACCACTCCTGGGCATATATCCAGAGGATTCCCCACCATGTAATAAGGATACATGCTCTACTATGTTCATAGCAGCCCTATTTATAATTGCCAGATGCTGGAAAGAACCCAGGTATCCCTCAACAGAAGAGTGGATGCAAAAAATGTGGTATATCTACACAATGGAGTACTATTCAGCCATTAGAAACAATGAATTCATGAAATTCTTAGGCAAATGGATGGAGCTAGAGAACATCATACTAAGTGAGGTAACCCAGACTCAAAAGGTGAATCATGGTATGCACTCATTAATAAGTGGTTATTAACCTAGAAAACTGGAATACCCAAAACATAATCCACACATCAAATGAGATACAAGAAGAAAGGAGGAGTGGCCCCTGGTTCTGGAAAGACTCAGTGAAACAGTATTCGGCAAAACCAGAACGGGGAAGTGGGAAGGGGTGGGAGGGAGGACAGGGGAAGAGAAGGGGGCCTACGGGACTATTGGGGAGTGGGGGGGCTAGAAAAGGGGAAATCATTTGAAATGTAAATAAATTATATCGAATAAAAAAAATAAAATTAAATTAAAAAAAATTCATGAATTCATTGTTTTTAATTGCTGAATAGTACTCCATTGTGTATATATACCACATTTTCTGTATCTATTCCTCCACTGAGGGATATCTGTGTTCTTTCCAGCTTCTGGCTATTATAAATAAGGCTGCTAAACATAGTGGAGCATGTGTCCTTATTGTATGCTGGGGAATCCTCTGGATAAATGGCCAGGAGAGGTATAGCAGGGTCCTCCGGAAGTATCATGTCCAGTTTTCTTAGGAACCGCCAGACTGATTTCCATAGTGGTTGTACCATCTTACAGCCCCACCAGCAGTGAAGGAGTGTTCCTCTTTCTCCACATCCTCGCCAATACCTGCTGTCTCCTGAGTTTCTAACCTTAGCCATTCTGACTGGTGTGAGGTACATTTCCCTAATGGCTAATGATGTTGAGCATTTCTTAAGGTGCTTCTCGGCCATCCGAATTTCTTCAGGTGAAAATTCTTTAACTCTGTACCCCATTTTTTAATAGGGTTATTTGGTTCCCTGGGGTCTAACTTCTTGAGTTCTTTGTATATACTGGATATTAGCCCTCTATTGGATGTAGGGTTGGTGAAGATCTTTTCCCAATTTGTTGGTTGCTGTTTTGTCCTTTTGACGGTGTCCTTTGCCTTACAGAAACTTTGTAATTTTATGAGATCCCATTTGTCAATTCTTGATCTTAGAGCATACGCTATTGGTGTTCTGTTCAGGAACTTTTCCCCTGTGCCTATGTCCTCAAGGGTCTTCCCCAGGTTCTTTTCTATATAGCTCAGTTCTTAACCTGGAGTGAAATAGCTGATAATGAAGATAAGAGTTTCAATTAAAACTGAAAACTGACAAGTATGCTGTGGTCCACATTTGAGCTGCAGAGCCAGGTAGATCTCTTTCAGTTCCAGGTTAGCCTAGTCTACAGAGTTCTAAGCCAGCTGAGGATATGTTGTAAGATCCTGTCTCAAAAAACAAATCTAAACACCCAACAAAACTGAAAACAATTCGAACAAACAAAAGTCTAAGGACTAACAACGCATGGAAGAAGGCATAGACGACACTATATTTGAACCATCTATCATTCACTTTTTTTTCTCCCAGAGATTTCTAGCAAACAAAAACCTAGCATTTCAAATGCAACAGGTGCATAATACCAGGTGCTTTTCAAAGCACAGACACGCCACCGTCATTTCATCTAGACTACTACTGGATAGTAAGCCCAGGGTTTGAATGTGGCTCCTATTTTAATACATCACTTTAGTCATCCATTCAGCCTATGATACAGCATTTTCAATCTAAATTTCCTAAGTTCTACAGTGTTATCTACTGTATATTGCTTCTGAGCACCTTTAGAGAAATCTCAAGAGTAATTCTAGACATGCACAAAGCCTGAGAAACAAGAGAACCTAGAAGACAATAAAATATTAAACACACTGTTGCACAGTATGTTCAGTTGAAATGATGTAAGCGATAACTGAAGCCCAGGTTACAGCTCTCATCCCCTCCTCCTAGACACAAAGCTCTGTGTTTAGATTTCTTTTCCTGTCATTAGCAAAGCTTTGCTCACTTGTAAGCTTCCTGCCTGTGCCTCCTGAGTGTAGGTGTGTCACTACACCTATCTCAATGTTCAAATTAGTAAAAGACTTTCACTAGGTTGTTTATTTGGAGCCAGGGGGTATGAAGAAGTCAGAGCAAGTTCGTAAGACAGGACTATTATAAAATTACATTATATTTAGGAACACCATCCCTTCTGAGTATACTTCATACACAACAAGGCAGGGTTTACCACCTTCATTTGTGCATATAGATATCCACATTTTGGGGCAGTCTTCTCTTTTTCTAGAGCACCATCTAGATACCCTTGTTGACAGGAACTGGCACACAGTGTGTCAGTTCTTTGCTCTGCCACTGGGCCCTACTGAGGGCAGTTCTATATGTCCCCTACTGAGGGCAGTCTCAGTTATGAACTGAGAATGTTCTAGTCTTTCTAGCTTCCTTCTTTAAGACTACTTTAGTTTACTGGTCCCTCCCAATCTATCCACGCAGATTTTCAGATGAACTGCCAAGTACTGAAAAAGGTCAGTAGCTGGGATTTAAATAGGTAGTTAGAATTTGTAAATTAAGGAATTTGGGTGGCATATTTACAATAAGTATATTAAATTTTGATACTATTCTAAATAAAATTGCTTTCAAATTCAACTTTGGGATAGTTTGTTGCTAGTATATAAAGGTACAATCTGTTTTTATAACTTTGATTTACATACGTTGGCTACTAGGTTTCTCAGGGATCCATGAGGATTTCCTCTATGTATGACTGAATTATATAAAGCAGACACTTACTTGTCTCTACAGTATGGATGGATGCCATTTCCTTTTCATGTCTATTTTGCCTTGGCTAAATAGCAGAATTATCTATAATAAGCAAAAAGGGAGATGAAACCCCATTTATACATAGGTGGGTAAATAAAACGAAGAATTTACATACAACGGAATAGTATTTATCAGAAAAAAAAGAATGAACCACTCCCTATATAATGTAGATTAACCTTGAAAATATTCTACTAAATGAATCCCAACACATAGATATGTGTTCTATATCACCCATATGACGCCCACAGGCAAACCCACAGGGTCAGCGTACCACGGGAGGAGGAGTATCAGTACTTGTAAGCACTTGCCTGGGGTGGAGGCAATGAAACATTTCTATGAAGAACTGATTTGGAATTTAATCCCCATCAAAATTCCAAATCAATTCTTCATAGATCTAGAAAGAGCAATTCTCAAATTCATTTGGAATAGCAAAAAACCCAGGATAGCAAAAACTATTCTCAACAAAAGATCTTCTGGGAGAATCACCATCCCTGACCTCAAGCTCTGCTACAGAGCGATAGTGCTAAAAACTGTTTGGTATTGGTATGCAGACAGGCAGGAAGATCAATGGAATAGAATTGAAGACCCAGAAAAGAACCCACACATGTACGGTCACTTGATATTTGACAAAGGAGCTAAAAACATCCTTTTAGTTCTTTAGTGGAAAAAAGACAGCATTTTTAACAAATGGTGCTGGATCAACTGGAGGTCTGCACGCAGAAAAATGCAAATCGAGCCATTCTTATCTCCTTGTACAAAGCTCAAGACCAAGTGGATCAAGGATCTACACATAAAATCAGACATACTGAAGCTTATAGAGGAGAAAGTGGGGACAAACCTTGAACACATGGGCACAGGGGAAAGTTTCTGAACAGAACACCAATGGCTTATGCTCTAAGAACAAGAATCGACAAATGGGACCTCATAAAACTGCAAAGCTTCTATAAGGCAAAAGACAAAACAGTAACCAACAAATTGGGAAAAGAACTTTACCAACCCTACATCCAATAGAAGGCTAATATCAAACGTATACAAAGAAGTCAAGAAGTTAGTCTCCAGAGAATCAAACAACCCTATTAAAAATGGGGTACAGAGCTAAACAGGGAATTCTCAACTGAGGAAACTCAAATGGCTCTAAAGTACCTAAAGAAATGTTCAGCATCCTTAGTTATCAGGGAAATGAAAATAAAAACACTGAGATTCCACCTTACACCAGTCAGAATGGCTAAGATGAAAAACTCGGGGGACAGCAGATGCTGGAGAGGATGTAGGAAAAGAGAAACACTTCTCCATTGTTGGGATTGCAAGCTGGTAAAATCACTCTGGAAATCAGTTTGGAAATCAGTCCTCAGAAAATTAGACATAGTACTACCTGTGGACCCAGCTATACCACTCCTGGGCATATACCCAGAAGGTGCTCTTATATGTAATAAGGACACATGCTCCACTATGTTTATAGCTGCCTTATTTATAATAGCCAGAAGCTGGAAAGAACCCAGATGTCCCTCAACAGAGGAATGGATACAGAAACTGTGGTATATATACACAATGGAGTACTATTCAGCTATTAAAAACAATGAATTCATGAAATTCTTAGGCAAATGGATGGAACTAGAAAGTGTCATCCTGAGTGAGGTAACCCAGCCACAAAAGACTCACTAATAAGTGGATGCTAGTCCAAAAGCTCAAAATAAACAAGTTATAATTCACCCAGCACAGGAAGCTCAAGAAGGAGGACTTAAGTGAGGATGCTATTGTTCCTCTGAGAAAGGGAACATAATACTCACAGGAGCAATAAGGGAGGCAATGTGTGGAGCAGAGGCTGAAGTAAAGGCCACCCAGCGAGTGCCCTACCTGGGGATTCATCCTATAAATAGTCACCAAACCCCAACACTACAACAAGAAGCATGTACCAAAAGGAACATGCCATGGCTGTCTCCAGAGGGGCCCTACCAGAGCCTTACAAATTCAGAGGCAGAAACCAGCAACGAACTATTGGACAGGGCTTGGGGTCCCCAATGGAGGATCTGGAGGGTGGTCTGGAGGAGCTGAAGGGGTTTACAGCCCCATGGGAAGAACAATGACTTTGGGCACCCACACAACCCAAGACTCCCAGGGACTGAACCATCAACCAAGGGGTACACATGGTTCCAGCCAAAAATGTGGCAGAGGAATGCCTTGTTGGGCATCAGTGGGAGGAGTAGTCTTTGGTCAGGTAAAGGCTCAATAGAGGCCCCAACAAAGGGAAACGGACGGGGATGGGGTGGGGGGAGTTGGGAGTGTGTTGGGTAGAGGGGCATATACATGGAGGCAGGGAGTAGAAGGAGGGGTTGGGAATCTTTGGGGAGGGGGGCTTTTGGGAGGGGGAAAATTGGGAAAGGTTTTACCATTGGCAATGTAAATGAAAAAGATACTCAATAAAAAATGAAAAAAAAATAGAAAAAAAGAGAAAAATTTCTAAATTGAAACTGTGGTAAGCACCATATAACAAAATGATGTGCAAGAGAGATAAAGCCTGAGTTTTTCATTTAACTCAAGCTACAATGTAATAACTGTATATCTAAAGTTTCTAGCTTGTAACCAACAATGTTTGAATCAGTTCAAAACTGATATATCCAAACCACTGACTAGAATTGCCCACCAGATCAAAATCTAAAGTGTCCCTGCTATTCCAGCATTCTAGATAAGTACATCATACCTGGATGGGCCCTAGGATCTGGGATGTGCGTGTAGACAGGTGAGTGCAGTCTTCGCACGGTAAGTGGGATCCTGAGAATGTTTGTTAACGGTGTCAGGGTTGCAGTTGGTCTCCTGCTCATCCAGAGTCTCTCGACATTGTCAGTCCCAGGCGGAGGACAGCAATGCTCCTTGCTGCCTCACCTCTACAATCGTCATAACTCAGTCACTGATGATTTCTAAGCACGCTGTCATCTTAATAACAGAAACCAATGGGCTCCAAACTGGAAACTGTTAACAAGATGGAGCTGGCCTGAAACCAGATGGTAAGGGAGCCACCACATCAAAGAGAGTAACACTAAGTTATTTATGATACTCAGGTTCTGGAACAACAGGTTTTCTTGTGATTTCTAAGAAAAAATGTAATAGTCTTTTGTAAAGCAGAGGCTTTCTGGACTGCAGTGAGCAAGACAGGGGAGGAGGAAGTTCATTTTTAGGAGAAATGTCCTGTGGGCATCATTTTCTCGGTGGCGGCAGATGCAGTCCATGCTGGGAAGCAGCTGTGAGGCCCCTGCTCAGAGTCGCTGGGCTGCAGGTTGTCCAGACATAAGACTGTGCTGAGCCACAATACACGGACAGACAGGTGGTTTTAACAGACAAACAGAAGAAGCCACCTGCAGTGCACAGAGGTAAGCTCATCTTAGGACTACAGGATTTCTTGTGAAAATTGGGGCAAGGCAAATGAGTGATCACTGGTTGTAGCAGAATAAATGAGCAAATGAAAACAAAGCTCTCAAATAATAAATGACTCACTAAACTTTAATATCAGCACTGGTCATTAAAACATACTGTTGGGTTGAGTGTAATGGTATACATATAATACCAACACTTAGTAGGTTGAGGCAGGGCTATGAGTTCAAGGCCAGCCTAAGCTAAATAGTGAGTTGTTTCAAAAACTAACAGGACTTGAGAAATAGCCCAGTTGGTAAAGTACATTACTCACAAGCATGAAGTCTAATCTCTAAAGCCTGCCTTTTTTTTTTCTTAAATAATTGGCTAGGCATGGTAGTATATGCCTTTAATCCCAACACTCAGTAGCAGAGGCAGGCAGGTGTCTGCGAGTTTGAAGGCAGCTAGGTCTTCATAGAGAGTTTCAAGCTAGCCAGGGTAACATAGTGAGACACTATCTCAAAAGCCAAACCAAAACAAATCGAGCATGGTGGTACACTTGTACCTGTAATCCCAGTGATGAAGAGCTGGAGACATGCAGATCCCTGGAGTTCAAAGGTCAACCAGGCTAGCTTATCTGGAAGTTCTAGGTAAGTGAGACCTTGTCTCAAAAAACAAAGTGGGAAGCACCTGAAGAACAATACACCACCTAAGCTTATCTCTGGTTACCACACATACAAGTATGAACATTCATGGGCATCTATGCGTACACATATACAAATCAATCAGTCACACACACTACTCAATGTAGAATCAGTGTATTTTGCCTGTAAATCAGGCCCTTTCCAAAGATTCTGATTCCTAGCACTTGTGTTAAGTGTCTCAATCAATCCAAACACCCTAAATGTTAATTATACCACTCATATCCATGTACTTACCTTAGTGAATGACTGTCCTAGTGAGACAGCAAATGTTTGCTGGAAAGGAATACTGTAGCTACTATCACCATGATGGAAAGACCTTACGACCTTCTGGTTTATAGGACATTAAAAATTTACACTAAATCTTACTTCCAAGATCTGCCTACCCTGTAACACTAACTAGGACACACACCATTGTTTTTCTGGTATTAAAAATTATGAAAATAGCATTTCCTTCCTGATGATACTGTCCTATGAAATGCACAACATTCAAATCTGAACAACATGACATGTTGGGTAATGGATACTATAATTAAATATAGGTACAAAAAAAAATCCTGCTGTTTTACTGGGTATTTCTCGTAATGGTTTTGTTCTACATGAAGACAAAAACTGCCTACCAAAGGAATTAATGTATTGCTTTAATAGGCTGCACCGTGAGTTAAGTTTTAAAATTTATGAGTTCACTGCAGCATTGTTCTTTAAACAATGGCATTGTCAGATGCAACCAGTGAGAAGATTAAAGTTCTCCCGGCAGATTAAGTACAAATTATCCGTCCTCCTGTTTCAGCATCATTTGTTCATTTATCACATAGTGTCTAGTATTCCTGGTCAGTGTCAATATGCTCTGCATCCTTGCAGCTAACAGATGTCGACTCTTGTCGAATGAATTACTTTATGTTTCACGCGCTGCTGGCCGCAGATGTGTCACTATAGCAACATCATTAATTTCAGATCTTACCGGAAACGTGCACTCCAATCAAACCTAATTATACCACATTGCTTTCTTGTCCACGAGAAGGAAACTATAATGCAATTATTGGGACACTTCATTTTCTGTTCTGCTGTGGCAAATGAGAGAGCCACTGTGATGGACGCTTCTTGTCAAAAAGCTTATTGATGAAGCACAAACCCAATTTACAATCATAGGAAGGACCACCTTACAATTATGTTAGTAATGTAAGGCTCCTCAAATGCCAGCTCACACTGGCGCATCTCAGCAGGAATTAGCCCCTATGAGATGTCTATAAAGTGCCTGGTCCCAGTGCTGTGCCTCTGATCTCCAGAGCCAGAGCTGTTCAAGCCAACAATCCTCCACTGCTGAGCACAGGCGGTAGCAGCAGCTCACACCTGACCAGCTTCCGTCAAATAGGCTCCAGGGAACACATACACTTGCAGAGGAGTGCAGAGCCATTGCTTTTGTGAATAAAATAGAGAAGACGAGACAGAAGTAACAATTTACATCCTGGAACATAATGCTAGTCAATGCCAAGTGTGCACTGTCTCAGCAGGACACAAAATGGGGAAGAGAGCAAGGTGAGCCCCGCTAGACTTACCCAGATTTCTAGTTGTGCCCTCCTACTGCCTTTGCCCCGAGAGCTGTCCAACAAGCCACCTCTGAGATGGTGAGGCTGACAACTCTCACTCAGCAGAGAGAATGTGTCTGAGATCACAATTAGAGGGGTGGCCACCACTCAGTCTCCACTCTCTTCACATGACTGTGTGAAACATGTATACTTTTGTAAGACTAAGGAGGGGAGTGTTGAAATGCCACGTAGCTTCTGAAAAGAATAGTGGTTCTCCGTTATCCATCAGCCTATGGTTTAGTCAGTGTGGCCTTCATGAGAGCCCATGGCATATCTACCATCTCTAAGAACCCCCGGAATACTCAAGAATGAGTGATGCCCACCACCACCACCTCAGCTCCCAGCAAGACAGGTCAAAATTCTGTGAATGGGTAATGAGCCAGAGTTCCTGGGAGATAGCATCAGGGAGAGACTGTAGGTAAAGATGCAGCTGGAATATGACATTTCTAAACAAATGGCCAAACAATTGAAAAACTCAGCCATTTTCTTTGGAAGCTCTTACACAGAGAAGCAGTGGTAAGCAGGCATGGTGGCTCATCTGTAGTCGCTGTACCTGAGAGGATGAGGATGAGGATGAGGATGAGGAGGAGGAGGAGGAAGAGGAATAGAAGTCACCCTACAATACAGAGTTTCAGGTCAGCCTAGAGAGCAGAGGAAGAACCTTTCTCAACAAATAAATAAGCAAACAAGTGAGAAGCCATGATAAGCTCCTCAGTACATTCTATACAGTTCTATACAATGTAAAAAATAGCTGGCCATGAACCATTTTCAATGTGATGTCAGTTTGTAGGCATTAATCCCCTCGCTCCTTTGCTGGAACCTGCTTGTCTCAGGGCTCTGGAAGCTGCACTTGGCTGAGCCTAGGATGGAAAAAGGGGGGTAGTAGGAGTCTTGGGCCCCAAACTGCTCACTTTGTGAGGAAGCTTTGTGCCCTCAGCCTGTGTGAGCCAGGAGCCGAGGGGTGGGTGGTGCACTTGAAGCCACTGTCTGTCGTCAGGTCAAGGCTTCAGACACTTTTTGCTTTTCCTTTATGTGGCTCCCATTTTGCAGAATTATATATTTAAAAGTGCTTCGATTCCTCTAGTCTTTTGGATTTGTTATTATTGTATGCCCAGCACTAAGACTGCTTGTGTCTGAGATGCCCTGTTTAGCTTTAAAAAGAGCACCAAGAAGAGGGAGCTTTGGGTTTCAGGATCCTTCCTTCCCTGCCATCTTACCCTGAGGACTTAAAATTTCATGATAGAAAATGAGGAGCTGTAACTAAGAATCTCATGTTTATTTTTTTTTAAAGGAAATCAGCATTTTAAGGAGGACTGATGTCACCAAACATTTACACATTATCAACAGCAAGTGGCCAAAGACAGACACTGGAAGAACTTGTTTGGGAAGGTAGGTGGTTGGTTGGCATGGGCTTCTGGACCCAAACAGCACAGAGCCTCCCAGTGCCTACCCTGTGGAGCATCTGAGACCTGGCCTCCTGAATTGTAGCCAGTCTCTAACCTTCTCTATGACTTCCACAGAGAATCTGGCACTACTGGTGGGAGTCAAATGAATTTTGCAAAGCAATCAGGAAGAAAAAAACCTTGAGGCAAGTAGATGCATTCCCGTACCCATGAAGGGAGATGCTTCCCATCGACCCATGAGGTCAGAGGAAAGACTGGCAGGAAAGAGCAGTCAGGGCCAAGCAGGCAGAACACTGCGGAATAGAGTGCTGTCTGTCTTGTACTAAGCTTTGGCATATTTTTTTCAAGGATACGCCTCTGGAAGTTAGAAAGGTCAAATGCTATATAAAACATACTCTCCTACCACAAGGAATACAATTACATTACTTTATGCCAGTGAACATTACTCTGTAAAATTTTCTGGTTTTGTTATTTGTAAGCACAATAGATTTTTCTATATTGGCTTTGCTAAAATAGTCTACAATTCTAATATTAATCTATAAACTTATTAAGTGTATGCTACTTGCTTCCCCAAACCCTACTCCTTGGTAGTACCAGGGATTAAACCTAGGTTTAGATATGCCCTCTACCACTGAACTGTGGCTCCAGCTATGTTTGAATTTTTATTTTAAGGCAGAGTATTACTAAGATGCTCAGGCTGGCTTTGTATCTACTCTGTAGTCCAGAAAGGCCTTGAATTTGCAGTCAATCCTCCTGCCTCAACACCCACCCTTCCACTAAGCATCTAGGGTTACATTCTTCTTTTCTTAACCTTTGACCCTTTCCTTGATTTCTGACAGGAGCTGGTAACTCAAACACAATATTGACTATGCTATCTTTTTGCTGCTCTTAGTCTTGGGGAAAAGCTTTAAATATCTTACTGCTTATATGTTGGGAATATCCTTTTCTAGAATGAAAACAATTCATTTATCTTCCCCTCCAGTTTGCTAATGAACTTCATATTGATAAGGCACTAAACTGAAACTCACCAAATGCTTTACTGGACTGGAAGGGGTCCCTGTGTGTGCTTTTTCCTTATGGCAATGCTGTAATTTTTAGCAATAGGTTTCTGAATTTAAACAAGCTTTGAGGTCCTGAAGCACATCTATCTAGAGCTTTACACTATATTTTCATTGCTGGGCCTGGTGGTGCACACCTTTAATCCCAGCGATTGGGAGGCAGAGGCAGGCAGATTTCTGAGTTCGAGGCCATCCTGGTCTATAGAGTGAGTTCTAGGACAGCCAGGGCTACACAGAGAAAAAACAAAAAACAAACAAATAAAAAACCATTATATTTTCACTGATTACAGGGCTCCAAATAGCACAGTTCATAGCATCTCAATGTATGCAGATTTTATAATGAGCTCATAGCTAGGCAATGACGTCTAACAAATGCCTTCCACCTGTTGACTCATCTATTATTGTACACTTCATTGTGGTGGATGCCAATACTTTTGCTTTCTGGGTTTTGCTTCTTCCTTACTTTGTTGTAGCTTCAATTTTCTATCAATAAAATCCTATCTTTTCTCTTCTCCAAATAAGTGAGTTTATACTATAAAACAGTATGCCTTGAAAGGGTGATAAAAATCCCTTTAAAATTATTTGGGGCTGGTGTTAGGGGACCTTTTGGAAATGAGTTTTAATAGTTTTAGAATGGGGTACGTGATGGCTCAGCAGGTCATGGCACTTGCTGCCAACCCAGTGCCCGTGAGTTCCATCCCCAGAACCCATAGAACGGAAGGAAGAAAATGATGCCTTCAAGTTGTCCTCTGATGGCCTCCATCGGTGGAAGGTGGTATGTACAGGTACCACCAGCCACACAGAATAAATAAATGTGAAAACTAAACAAGTTTTCAGGTGCTAAAACTATTTTTATGGTCTAATTTAATGGTTTATATTTCACTGAGAATTTTTCTACTGGTTGCATTTTAAGCTGCTGACAATAATTGCTTATGATTTATTTTAAATATCATGATTGTAGTTTTGTTCTATATACTTTTCTCTATTTTATTTTCCAGTTTTACTTTCAAGTCACATTTATTTCATAAAGCCTTTGCAAAAGCCTGCCAAGCTGCACTGTGCCCCCTTTCTTATCTTTACAACTGAAGTTATTTTTTTAAGGAGGGGGTCTTGCCATGTTGTCCAGGCTGACTTTGAACTCAGACTCAAGAGACCCTCCTTAGCTGTTTAAGCAGCTGAGCTACAGATGGTGCAGTACCACACTCTGGCTTTTGGATACTACGCCTCTGATTTCTGTTCTTTTTTTTAAAAGTTATTTTGTTTATTTATATTTAAATGTTATCCCTTCTCCTGTTTTTCCCCTGAAAACTCCCCACTCTACCCGCTCTCCCCCTGCCTCCACAAGGGTGCTCCCCCCTCCTACCCACTGCCACCCTCCTGCCTTATCTATCATTCCCCTATACTGGAGCATCGAGCCTTCACAGGACCCAGGGCTTCCCTTTCCATTGATGCCAGACAAGGCCATCCTCTGTCACACATGTAGCCGGAGTCATGGGTCCCTCCATGTGTACTCTTTGGTTGGTGGTTTAGTCCCCAGGGACTCCGGGGAGGGGGGGGTCTGGTTGACTGATACGGTTGTTCCTCCCATGGGGTTGCAAACCCCTTCAGCTCCTTCAGTCCTTCCCCCAACTCCTCCATTGGAGTTTCCGTGTTTAGTCCGATATTGGGCTGCAAGCATCCACATCTATATCCAGAGCCTCTCAGGAGACATCTACATCAGGTTCCAGTCAGCAAGCACTTCCCAGCATCAGCAAGTATCTGGGTTTGGTGGCTGCACATGGGATGGATCCCTAGGTGGGGCAGTCCCTGGATGGCCCCTCCCTCAGCCCCTGCTCCACTCCTTGTCCCTGCACTTCCCCTAGACAGGAGCAACTCTGGAGTGGATCTCCGTCTATGTCTTTGATTTTCATTGCTCTTAAGATTAATCTTTATTCTCTCTTCTTTTTGAATCAGGGTTTTCCTATGTAGTCCTAGATGTCTGGAACTCACTGTGTAGATCAACATGGCCCCAAACTTAGAGACCCATCTGTCTCTGCCTCAGAGTGCTACAACTAAAGGCATACATCACAATGCCCAGTCTCCTCTTATACTGAAAAACACAAGTTTCCTGAACATCCTGCAGGCAAAGACAGCAAGTCATTCTATTTGCATTTTCTATTGTACTCCTAACTCTTTACTATTTCCGATGTTAAGCAAAGATACAATGATTCTATTTGCTACCTCCACTGTGTTCCTAACTACCGCCATTTCTGCTGTTTTACCGTGAGTAGGTACAGCCACTGCCTTGAGTTCACTGAGATTGCCTAAATCCCCCGCCCTTCACCCCCCACATACACACATATTACATGAAAAGATGTATTGTCTGGAAGGCAGACACAGAAGCCAGTCTATCCCATGAGATCAGGGCTATTTGGACTTCCTTTTGGCTGACCACTTGGATATCTGCTTGGAGGATCAACTATTTAAAGTGGTGCTAAAATTTCCTTCTGTGACAGCTGATACTGTAATTTTCTCCTGCATCCATCACTTTGTGTTTGCAAACTGAGGCCTTTAAAGTGTATATGTATTTAAAATTCAACCTTCTATTAGGAACCTGTCCTGCTTTCTGAAATAGTGCTTCTAAGAGTCTATCTTGTTTGATATTCAGGTAGAAGTCAGTTTTCTTTCAATTCCTAGTTACTTCCATGATTATTTTTCATTTCATGTTTTGTCTTTTTGCTTAAAGCATGATTGGTTATTTTTCTGTGTTAAGTGGTTTAATTGTTTGCTTTAACACTCTCAGAACCAACAAACATTATGGGATTCTTTTTTCCTTTTGCATCTCTCAGTCCTCATCACTGTAATTTAAAATCTTTCCATGCATACACATCTATCCTTTGTCGTCACTGCTGGTTGGGGCTCTGGACAGTACAACACCCCACTTATCTATTTATCGTTAAAATTAATTTTTGAGACAGTGTTTCACTTTGTAGCCCAGGCTAGCCTTCAACTTACATCTCTTTTGGTTGCCTCTTGGTTAAAGGAGTGCAGCATCAGGCCCTAGATTCTACTTTAATGAAGTTTAGTTTCTGTGTATTCTAACAAGACAGCTTTGCTTTTGTTAACTGAAGCAACATTATCAGCATTCTCTTGTACTCCTTATAGATGTGCAGGCATTTCTTTTGGGAGGGAAAAAAGTAGGAGAATAACTACAGAGAAGCACAACACATTATCTTGATGATACAGCCAAAATCCATTCATAATATGGTATATACCATCCCAGCCCAAGGCAAGTAGGAACTTTTACTTTATCTTGTGCTTATTAAACTGAGAAACTCTGGTTACAGGCATCATATCCTTTAATTGAATTAGGTCTTCTTTAAGGGTTTCAGGTTTTAAAAATTATATACATTTGGATCTTGCAAGCTTTGTTTGAACTTATTCCAGACTACTGTATGCTATCTGTGGCATTCTGGTTGTCTTTTCACTAAATGCCCTGACTGTTGTTGGGACACAGGATACTAGGCTTACACATTAAACTAAACTCTCTTAAGGACTAAAAATACTCCAGAAGATTCTCCCCATCTCTGTGTTCCTTTGCTCATATTGTTATTCTGATTTGACTCTGGCGAGTGTGGTTTTAGTAACCTTCTCAGCAGGAGAAAGCATCTCACAGCGATGGGCTCTTTTACTGGGGACAGCAGTGCACACATGCTCAGCTGATTCTGATGGCCGCCTGCCTGCACAGGCACACTGGCTATAGAGTCGCGTCTCCCCAGCTCTCTGGTCTGGAGAACTCCTCCCTCTGTGACTCATCCTAGCAGCCATCTTGAGCTTCAGGATGCTCTGTACTGACATCCTCCTCCCTCCAGCTCTTTTCAGTTTTGGAATGGCGTACACTTTTGCTAGCATTGCACTGTCTTTGGCAAACTTCCTGTCAGCTCACTGAACTGGGAGAGGAAACGCCAGTGTGTCCCCTCAGTCTGCTCTTGAAGCAGAGACTACTTACTTCTGAATGAAGCACTTGCACTTGTGAGCATCCCATGTCTGATGTTCTTCACCTGGTGCTGTACTGAAATTGAAATAAAAATCCCCAAACTGGACCTTCAGTTACACTAAACTTCCAAATTCCCCAGGGGAGCTGACACTAGGAGAATATTGAATTCACACTTATCAAAGTCTTCAGTTACATTTATCAGCAATGTTCAGTTGGTTTTTTCCACACACAGCCATCCGGGTCCTCAAGTTCATGACTACATGTTTGCGAAGTGCATGTTATGGGAGCTTTAGTTTCCAGCATATTTTCACTTACACCTTTGTAAGTGGAATGTTTATAAGTAGAATATTTGAACCTGTAACTGGCCATTTTGCCGGTTTCTTATATTGTAAAGTCATCAGCTGACTGCCTTGGTACCTATGAACATGTATTCTTTCCCGGCTATATACCTACTTCTATCTCTTACCTTTTTGCAAATCAAAAGAGTTTTATAACAATGTTCAGTCATGTTGTAAGCACATATGTATTCTTTGTAGTTTAACAACTAACATTAATTAAATGTGATATTATAGTTAACTATTAATATTGATTAAAGGTGATGCTGAATTGTGTTTGGAACATGCTTTATTTATGCGATGTATGTAATTATGCTATGTATATAAGTTTTTACTTCTAGTTCATTAACAATTCCTAGAATTTAAATCATGTTTTATTATTACATTAGAGATTGATTAAGAACTAATAAATAAAAACACAAAATAAGGACAAACTAAAAATGGAACTGCAGAGTGGGATAGACAGGTGTGGTGATCTATGTAGGAGGGGTGCTATTGTTAAAGCACTGAATTTCCAACACTTCCACCAACTCAAGGATCACCCTACAATAAAGAAATACATGTTTTCCTCTTAAGCCATTAGAGAAATATGCAGTATCAGCAAGAAAAAAAATACATGAGATTCTAGAAGATTCAAAATATAAAAATAAGTGATTTAAAGCTGCAGCAAAGTTACATTTTGCTGATTGAGAAGATACTGAACATATGAAAGGATGGAGGTTCAACCATATAAACAGTTCTCGAAAGCTGAGTCTAAAAACCTATAAATCCAGCAGTCTGTATGACATATGTACATATGCTCATGTGCAAACAAAATATCTGTGATGCTATCTGGTCCACTGAAAGACAAACATGTAAATAGTACCTGTTTTGTCTGTCAGTAAGTATACCAGGCGCCCAAGTTCTTCTGGTATTGTGCTGGTCCGAACAACTGTACCAGGAATATTCTCGTCTTTCATAATCATCCATCCATATGCTGCTTTGCCCATGTCCAAGTTTACTCGCAGGCTGCCAAGAAAAACCATCATGATGGTCAGTGCTTCCAGACCGGTATAACATGTCCACACCTGTGGTCTCATCTAAATGTACTTATATAAAACTTTAATTTTTATAGGAATAAATAATATTAGATTTTATACTTTAACAGATATATGTATATTTAACTCAACAAATGCTTTTATACTCTAGATAATGTTTTCAGGTGATAGGTGGGTGGATAATTCCTTTTGCATGAGTTACAGTATGAGCTGGTTCTCAGCATCCAATTAACACCCAGAGAACTGTGGGCTTAAAGAGGAAAATGCATATGCTTAGGGAATCAAGGAAGGAATACTGTGTGAAAATATGTGAAATGGAGCTTGAGGCCTCTGGAGTAGGCACATTGTTTCTTAGTGAGTTTTTAGTATTACATATTCTAATCTGTAAGGATAAAACATGCAAGGGGTCATTCTATCCAGGACAATTTTTCTTCGACTGCATCTTAAAGTATAGGACTACAATAGATGGACTCTGGAGGGTCTTCCAGGCTTTAATTGGAGGGTGGCTACATAAGAAAGCATTGTAAAACTGTCCACTGGAGGAAATAGTCACAGCACACCTATTTGGGTCAACTCATCTAATTATCCTATGGAAGCTCAGTGGGCAACATTGGGGAACCAATAGTTCCCTAATTGCAGGCTGAGACCCCTTTGGGGGGGGGTTGAACAACTCTTTCAAATGGGTCACTTATCAGATATTCTGCATATCAGATATTTACATTATGTTTTATAACAGTAGCAAAATTACAGTTATGAAATAGCAACAAAAATAATGTTAAGGTGATTCACCACACATGAGGAACTGTATTAAAGAGCTGTAGCACTGGGAAGGTTGAGATCTGCCTGTGAAAACCATGGAGATAAAACTTCTATTTACCAACCATTCATGATCTATCAACAAGGTAGTTCACAAGGTTCAACCTTTTTAATAAAATTATTTTATTTATTTACATTCCAAATGGTGCCCCCTTCCTGGCCTCCCACCCCTTTGTTTCTGAGAGGGTGCTCCCCTCACCCACCCACCCCCACCTCACCCCTTCCCTCGGGCATCAAGTTTCTACAGGATTAAATACATCCTCTCCCACTGAGGCCAGACAAGGCAGTCCTCTGCTACGTAACCTTTTAATAAATATAATTTTGAATGAGCAATCTTGAGTAATCAGTCAGTGGCAAGTGTCTAAGTTAGGAAGCATCAAATAAGCATAATTCCATTAATCTATGCATAAAGTTCACACCTTAACAATCATAGGAATTACAATAACTGGGAGGAAAACTTAACTGCAGTCACCTGTCACACCTCTCCAGCCTGTACCTCCACATCTTTTGTTAAAAGAGAGAAACAAACTAATAAATGGCAACCGTCCTTACGCTGGAGGGACAGAGAGCTGCACTCTAAGAAGGACCAGTGGCCACTGTGCAGGCCTCCGAGTCACAACCACCACACACAGTTCCCCAAGCCTCTGTGCCACAGTGGCCCTATCTATGCTAGAATCTGAGAAGCTGGTAAATCTGTATGTGTTAAGTGTGAGGGATATCTTTGTCAACAGATGTGACATCACAGTACCTTCTAGGAGGATTTAGGATGAAGGGGGGATTAAAAGAAGAAAAGCAAAATCTTTCCTTTGGATTCTGATTTGATTTGGCTGAAGAACAGATTCCTTATGAGCACAGCCCTGTTGAAACACACAGAGGCTGGGAGGGTTGAGCAGGTGAGGTGAGCCCGCAGGGGAGGACACACATGCACCGAGCACCCAGAGTGAGACCTGCTTTTTGTCCAGTTTCTCCATACTTTAGATCACGAGGCTCATGACAGGCCGGTGTATTGGGTTCTTTTGGATTTTGGTTAAGTTGTTTTGGAAAATGTTACCCTGCACATCCAGCTTCCAGCCCTCACCAGGGTCAGGGAAGAAGAACCAAAGAAACATCACCACCCTTGTTTAGCACAGTTCTTTTCAAACCATGAGCAATTAATGTTGTTAAAGAATTACAAGAATGTATTAGTTCACAGAATATTACATTATAAACTAAGTACTCTGGGACTATTTTAGGTTGAATACTAACAGCCTGCAAAGAACATACATAACAATTGTTGTAGTGGCAAAGAGGAGAACAGAAAGGTGTAAGGAACAGAGAACAGAAACTCATCACTGAAAACAAGTCAACTCAGAAGACACCCCTATACAAGGAATTACAGCTCCACATGTACCATGACTCATGTTGTGAATTTGGTCAAATGCTAAAGGCTAATTTGCTTTAAATGTTAAATCTCTGAGGCATCTAAACTCTATGGCAGCAGAGTAACAACTGTACTGAATTTATGAGTTTACTTCTTAGTAATGCCCTGCTACATAGTTTCTAAACACAGGTCCTTATCCAAGAGCATGCCAACTCTGATCCATGAATCACATGATTACAGAACCATGTTAGACAGTAGCAGATAGCAGATGCATGGCAAGTCCACTCTCTGTTGACTAAGCACCTGTGACACTCTTACCCATAGACCTGTTCTAGGTAGAAAGCGGTTGTTTTCGGATAGTTCACTGAGCCAGGACATGGTTATGACATTTACTCTCATTCACTATGAAAAACTGACTGCCTGAGTAAGTAGTCTTCCACGGATTTTACAATAGGAATAAATATAAAAATGCTTACATTTTTTGTAATACTGACAAACCTGAGGTAGATTTCAAGACGGAAGGCTGCCTTCAAGATAGTTTATTTTTGTACACCCTAATCTCACAGCTACAAATACTTGAGGAAGCAACTCAGAGTGTGAATAAATTTCAAATGCATTTCCCCCGAAATACACAATACAATCCATTCAGGCCCCAGGATGCTTGCTATATTTAAGCTCTAATTTGTTACAATTAAACCTTAGCACTTAGTACTGCCAGGTGAGCCGAGTCCCTAGCTCGCCTGAGAAATATGCACAATTCTCATTGAGGAACGAATCTACCTGAAATAATTCACATGCCAATTCTAATCTGAGCAAACAAACAAACAAACAAAAACCCTCCAAAAACCAAAAACCAAAACCCAAAAACCCCAAAAAAATAAAACAGAAGCCACTTTCATCAGAACTTCTACCAGATGTAATTAAAACTCCTTTCTATAAAGACCCTTAGATGGGTGAAGGACCTAGGTATGTTATCTGAAATCTTCCTGCATCTCTTATTCTGATGTTATACTATAGGCAGCAGCAGACAGCATCAACAGCTTTTCCCTGTTGTATTGTCTGTGCACCATATTGTAGCTAAGGCTGTCATCTCCAGGACCAGTTGAACCCTCCCGAACTTTGGATCAGCACTGCTGCCTGAGTGACTTCTAACCTTAGATGAATCAAAATGCCTGTGAGTGAACAGGAGAACAACAGATCAACATGCCAACCTCACTTCCTACTCAAAGTGCTACACTACTTTACAGCATGTTAACCTGACTGTTACACTCACAGTCCCTGACGATCTCTCTAGTTTTAGTCAAGGTCTGTAAATGACCTGGAGAGCTTTTATTTTACTTTATAGCTTAGGGAGGCCTCCTTGAACTCCTGTAGCTAAAATGTTAGAAGTCAAGTCCTGTGCTACCAAGTCCAGGTACGTGCATAGTCCAGGTACGTGCGTAGTCCAGGTTTAGAATTCCAAAGCCAGTTTCATCTTTTCCAGCAATCTGTGTACTACCAAATGCCAACACAGCAACCTTTCTGCTTACATATGTATAATCTAGTTAGCATAAACTCCTGACAACTCATCTTTTTACATTCTCTGGTGAAGGAAGTCAGGTTAACATGCTTAATTTTAGGTATAACTTGTATCTGTTCCTAATTTCAGCACAAGGTAGTTCTGTAATCTATTATTAAAGGCTCACTTGATCTTCCCTCCAGCGGTCAACCAATGTTTCAACAGAAAGCAGACCTTAGGCCAAGCAAGATGCATCAGATAAAGTGCATGTACTGCAAGCTTGAAAACTGAGATAGATCCCCATGACATGGTAGAAGGAGGGAACCAATCCCCACAAGCTGTTCTATGACTCCCATACTCCGATCACAGAATGCATAACCTGAACAAATAAATGAATTTTTAAAACACTTTAGAAGTACCACAATCAACTCAAAATCCAATAAGGTACTAAATGCATTTGCAAACATAAGATACCAATTAATCAAATATTAAATTCAACAGAAAATGAAAATACCAAGAGTTCAATGCATAGGGTGCAAAGGAGCAAAGGCATGTGCTTTATGTGCTACCTTATATCTAGTCATCCTTCTAGTTCACCAGGAATGGATTTCAACATCCCCAGTGGATCCCTGAAACCAAAGACTGGACCCAGTTGTAGGTAAGTTATGCTTCTTCTGATCTGTAATAGTTAATGGAATTAACTTATAAACTATAAGTATGAATAATTTATAAATTATTTAGCAATAATGACATGTAATTTTTATAATATAAAATAGTATATTTTATAGTATATATAAGAATATTATGTAGTACATATTATATAATTACATGATATATTATAAAATACATAACAATTATATAATAATATGAAAGTAACAGATGTGCTCTTTTTCTTTTTTTTCTCTTTTTTCAAACATTAGAAAATACAGTTTACCTGTGTCCTTTCCAGTTTCTGGCTATTATAAATAGGGCTGCTATGAACATAGTGGAACATGTATCCTTATTACATGCTGGGGAATCCTCTGGGTATATGCCCAGGAGTGGTAACGCAGGTATCCCTCAACAGAAGAATGGATGCAAAAAATGTGGTATATCTACACAATGGAGTACTATTCAGCCATTAGAAACAATGAATTCATGAAATTCTTAGGCAAATGGATGGAGCTGGAGAACATCATACTAAGTGAGGTAACCCAGTCTCAAAAGATCAATCATGGTATGCACTCACTAATAAGTGGATATTAGCTTGGAAAACTGGAATACCCAAAACATAATCCACACATCAAATGAGGTACAAGAAGAACGGAGGAGTGGCCCCTAGTTCTGGAAAGACCCAGTGTAGCAGTATAAGACAAAACCAGAACAGGGAAGTGGGAAGGGATGGGTGGGAGAACAGAGGGAGGGAAGGGGGCTTATGTGACTTTCAGGGAGTGGGGAACCAGAAAAGGGGAAATCATTTGAAATGTAAATAAAAAAATATATCGAATAAAATTTAAAAAAAAAAGAAAAAAGAAAAAAAGAAAAAAAAAGAAAATACAGTTTAATGGAAATAGGTTTTAATGTTTGCACTGATTAATTATTAAACACTGTTTAATTGAAGTCACACATTTTCAGTCCTTCAAATTATGTGAAAATATCCTGACTGAATTGCTGATATTGTGTTCTTCTACTATTCAGTACAACAGAGAAACTGCATAGAAAATACTGAAACTAAATTATAACTAATACAATGCAACACAATACCATACTATACCATACAAAACAATACAATGCAAGACAATATGATACAATATACTTAGAATATCTTTATGCTTACATTTGTCATGTTTTATTCCCAAAGAAATATTAAACATATGAAAATGTTTTCTTCTTTCAGAACTTAAGTGATATAAATCTTGCACCCTTAGGCAACTAGTCTATTACTCCTTTTAAAATGTCCAATGACCATCTAGGTTGTTCCCAGTTTCTGGATATCATTTGAGCATGTGTCCTGTGGTAGAATGGAACATCCTTTGGGTAAATGCCTAAGAATGAATGATGCAGCTGGGTCTTGAGGTAGATTGATTTCCAATTTTATGAGAAACCAAATAAAATCTATTTAAGTTTACACTCCCACCAAGGAGTGTCCATTTTTCTTCACATATCACTAGCATGAACCATGACTTGTGTTGTTGATTTTAATCATTGTGGCAGGAGTAAAATGGAATCTTAAAGTAGTTTTGATTTGCATTTTGTAACAGATATGGATATTGAAGTGTTTCTCAATCACTGAAAAAACTCTGTGGAGAACTGTCTGCCTAGCTCAGTGGTCCATTTTTTTTTTAATTGGACTATTTGGTTTGTCAATGTCTATTTTCTTGACATTGAGTTCTTTATATATTTTGGATATTAGTCATCTGTTGGATGCAAAGTTGTTGAAAGTCTTTTCCTATTTTGTGAGGTGCCCCTTTGTCCAACTGACATTATTAATCCCTCCCCCAAATGAAATGTTATAAACAATTGTTAGCTGCTGGAGAGGTGAAAGACTGAAAGACAATTTTCTTTCTTCCTTCCTTTCCTTTCCTTTTTCCTTTCCTTTTTCCTTTCCTTTTTCCTTTCCTTTTTCCTTTCCTTTCCTTTTTCCTTTCCTTTCCTTTTTCCTTTCCTTTCCTTTTTCCTTTCCTTTCCTTTTTCCTTTCCTTTCCTTTTTCCTTTTCCTTTTTCCTTTCCTTTCCTTTTTCCTTTCCTTTTTCCTTTTCCTTTCCTTTTTCCTTTCCTTTCCTTTTTCCTTTCCTTTCCTTTTTCCTTTCCTTTCCTTTTTCCTTTCCTTTTTCCTTTTCCTTTCCTTTTTCCTTTCCTTTCCTTTTTCCTTTCCTTTCCTTTTTCCTTTCCTTTCCTTTTTCCTTTCCTTTTTCCTTTCCTTTTTCCTTTCCTTTTTCCTTCCTTTTTCCTTTCCTTTCCTTTCCTTCCTTTTCCTTCTTTCCTTTCTTTCCTTTCTTTCTTTTTCTTTCTTTCTTTCTTTTTTTCTTTCTTTCTTTCTTTCTTTCTCTCTCTCTCTCTCTCTCTCTCTCTCTCTCTCTCTCTCTCTCTCTCTCTCTCCTTTCCTCTCTCTTTCTCCTTTCTTCTTTCTTTCTCTCTCTTCCCCCCCCCCCTTTCTTCTTTCTTTTTCAGTCTACTTATTTAACATTGTACTTTGGAACATACTTATTGATTGGTACAGTTCTGATTATCACCTTTTTTTCAGGGTTGACAGAAGGTACTCATGAGAACCCAATGTTGCCTTCTGCAAATTCCTTGATCTCAACTACAAAGCTTTAGGGAGTTGTTTTGATAATGTCTACCTAGGATTTTTTTTATTATTTCATTTATTTTCATTCCAAATGTTGTACCCCTTCCTGAGTTGTTCTCCTCCTCCTCCTCCTCACTCCTCTTTGCTTTTGAGAGGGTGCTCTCTCACACACCCCTGTACCTCCACCTTACCCACCAAGCCCCCACTAGCATCTCTCTTCCCTGAGGGATCAAGTTTCTACAGAATTAAGTACATCCTCTCCTACTGAGGCCAGACAAGGCAGTCTTCTGCTACGTATGTACCAGGGGACAAGGACTACCCCATGTATACTCTTTGGTTAGTGGCTTAGTCTCTGGGAGCTCTGAGGGGTCCTGGTTAGTTGATACTATTGTTTTTGCTATGCAGTTGCAATACTCTTCAAATCCTTCAGTCATTCCCTTCCACTAACTCTTCCAAAGGGTTCCCCAACCTCAGTCCAATGGTTGGCTGTATGCATCTGCATCTGTCTCAGTGTCATCCTCAGTGGATCCCTGAAACCAAAGACTGGACCCAGTTCTAGGTAAGTTATGTTTCTTCTGATCTGTAATAGTTAGTGGAATTAACTTATAAACTATAAGTATGAGTAATTTATAAATTATTTAGCAATAATGACATGTAATTTTTATAATATAAACTAGTATATTATATAGTATATGTAAGAATATTATATAGTACATATTATATAATTACATGATATATAATATAAAATATATAACAATTACATAATAATATGAAAGTAACAGATGTGCTCTTTTCCAAAGTATTGTATTGAGTATTTAATAGTTTTAGACCACAGTTGATCATAGTATGTAGATCTGTAGAGAGTGAAGCTATGTGCAAGTGGGGTTGACAACCAACTTCACTGAAGGAAGAAAGAAAACAAAAGGTAGGTACGTTGAGTTCTGCTCTGCATATGACAGTAGGTGTGCACCCAACAGTACAAACTCTTAGCTCCCTGACTATAGCACCTGACACTTTCGCCTCCGATGGTTGGAGCTGTTTTGTTTCTTCTCTTTGTAACCTCTTCAAAAGCAGAGGACTGACTGGCAAATGAGCTACACAGACTTGAGAGGAGTTTTGCTAGTTTTTATAAACCACTACATTTTGTATATCATAATCCCATGGATGTGTAAGGTCAAGATATCCACCAGCCCTAGGAAGCATCTACTGGTGACCCTCAATAGTCACACCCTTCCTATACTACCTTCCCTAAACTCACAAACTCATTACATCATTTGTAATTATATGAACTAATCATATATTGTATATATAGCTTTTGGTTTTATATAGTATGAGCTTTTAAACTCAGCATGATAGCTGCTTTGGCCTGAATAGTTTTTGTCTTTGTCTTTTTCTGTAATCTAATGCTTGGGAGGAAGGGGGCAATAATAGGAGGTGGGGAGGGGTGGGTTGGGGTGAGGTGGGAGAACTAGTAGTTTGAGACCATTCTTGGCTACATAAGTTCATGGCAAGCTTGGGCTACTGAAATCATGAGATCCTGTCTAAAAAGAGCATCAAATAACTCCCAACCCTGTGTTTGATAATAATAAAACCACTATGCATAAAAATTTTAGAGACACAACCAAAATAATATTTACAGAGAAATTAATTACTTAAATACATGTATTCAAAAGGAGAGGACAGGCTCCAAATTAACCAGTAAGACGTCTATATCATGAAGGAAAGTCAAAGTAGAAATAAAGTAACATTATGAAATAGAAAATAAAATGCAGTAGGAAAACTCACAAGGCTAATAGTATCATTTATATAACCCACCAGTTTTAAGTCAGTTGCTGGGAAATGACTTAATAAACAACAAGCAGGAGGAGCAGACGAGTACAGAGTGGAGATGAGGAGGGGAGGGTGACAGCATGGCCTGTCCCTGGCACACTGCATGTACGTGAGCAATGGCAGGAGGATGAGGAATCTACAGTCACCTCAACTACAGAGAAAATCCAAAGGCAGCAGGTTATAAGAACCCTCTGTCAACAATAATAAATAAATAACAACCAATGAAGAAAGAAATTTAAAGACCAATATGATAGACTTTATACATATATGAGATAATAGGAAAATATAAACAAACCTGTGAATAAATTTGAAATTTTAGATAGTTGACATATCTCTTGCAAACTTTTAGCTCCGACAAAGTGACTACTAAGGAAAACAAATTTAACTAGTTTTTCCACAGACAAAGTACAGGCTTACAATTAACTGTCTACTTGCCATGTGTTTAAAGAATTGACAACTCTGATGTAATTTTTAGATAGAAAATGGGAGATTCATCATTGTTTTCTGAACCTGTATCATCTAGATACTAACCTAGAAAAATGGTATGAAAAGGCAAAATTACAAGTATTATCATGTGTATAAACGGATAGAAGAATGCATGAACAGAATCTAATGGATCCAAGAGGATAAACCATGCCCATGCTAGGTCTCCCTAGAGATGAAGCTGGTAGGACACTAGAAGGCAGGTACTGTAACTCAGTATGGCAATCTATTTAACAAACATCTTAACAAAGAAAAATCACCTAGAGAGTTAGCAACTATTTTTAAAAATGTTTTGTGACTGGGCTGGAGAGATGGCTCAGTGGTTAAGAGCACTGACTGCTCTTCTAAAAGTCCTGAGTTCAAATCCCAGCAACCACATGGTGGCTCACAACCATCCATAATGAGATCTGATGGCCTCTTCTGGGGCATCTGAAGACAGCTATAGTGTACTTACATATAATAAATAAATAAATCTTTAAAAATTGCTTTAAAATGTTTTATGACATGAAGATAGGTTTTAGCAGATGGGATTAAATAACAATGAGTATCTTGAAGAGTTTTTATGAAGAAGAACATGTTTTTATGCTGAATGCTCTAACTTTGATAACAGGAACAAAGGAAGAGTGCACATCATTTTTGCTCGCTAGTGAAGAACACACACGATGCTTGCTTATTAGGTAGAATATAAATGAATGGTGCTAAGGGTTAAAACAAGGAAAACATCTTCCTTTTGTAATGGTTATATAAAAGTTTGAAACAATGTCTTACCAAAGTCAGATTCAATAATTTAGTAGAAATAACCACTTTGTCATCATACCAGATGCAAAGAGATATGAAATGGAACTTAAAAAAAACTTTTAATAGGATTTAAAAATATAAAGTTTTATAATTGCTCTAACAAAAGTTGTATACTCTCTCTATGGAGAAAGTCTAGAAGACATCTAAAGTTAAGAGCAAATTCATGACCAAGAAAAGCAAAATGTCAAGACTAGAAGGAAAGGCCTGTGTTAAAGACTGCTAAGCTCTGAGGGCATATTCATTAGTCTGCTATTGGGTCAGAGGAAGACAGGCCCGCGGTGTCCACAATAGGCAATAAATGTGTGACATGACACAGATGATACCAAGCCTCTGGGGAAGAGGGCTATTTTCTTATTTTTACAAAGGGTGCTCAGACAATTCAAACTCTGGATCTGAAAACTCTACCATATCTTAAAAAATTCAGTTGTCTAGCATAGGCAAGGTCTTGGGTTCAAACCTTGGTCTTTTTGCCAGAATCTCCACACCCTGCCACCTCCTTGAGCTTGAGTCTGTCTGTGGTAGAGTGTATGCCTGCTTGAAAGCCTGAGTTCAGGTCCCATCATCACAAGAGAGTTACATCACTTTCAGTGGTTACTTGAAAGAATGCTCATATTGAATAGACAGTGAGAAGAGAGCAGGGCCTCAGAACAAAGGAAGATTTCTAGAGGCACAGTTTGACAATATTCTACAAGGATTCATGTATATTTAACAAGGTAAAATTAGGAACTATTTTCCTGGGTAAAAATTAAGTCAAGCTATAAAGAAAGCTCTAAAAAGGAAAGCAGTAAAAAGGAATGAAAAATGTAACATGAACTGTCCAGAAAATCACAACAAAGGACTCTGAAAGTTCACAAAAGAGAAATTCTAAATCACTGGTTCTCAACTTGTGGGTCATGACCCACTGTGGGAGGAAAGGTCGAATAACTCTTTCCAAGGGATAGCCTAAGACCATAGGAGATTACAATTCATTACCATAGAAAATTATAGTTATGAAGCAGCCACACAATTTTATGGTTGGAAGTCACCACAACTTGAGGAACTGTATTAAAGTTTGACAACATTAGGAAGGCTGAGGACTGCAGGTCTATATTGATAATGGCATGCTAACTAGGTACCACCACTCAGACAAATACAATATCAGCAAACACAGCAAAGACACAGACAAGTACAGAGCCAAACAATTCTGTTCCTGGACTTCGATCCTAGCTGCTTACATGCTTATTGATCAATGTGCAGAGTAACACCGGAAAACCCCAGTGTTTGTCAATGGAATACTGGACACATGTTCAGTGGTGCAGTCATAAATAAGGATGGCAAGGTATAAGGGATGGGCGACTCAACAAAGCCATGTTAAACGTAAGTCGCAACGTTGAAAAGGGGTAATCTCCAATATGATTTCAACTGTATAAAGCAACAAAACAAGAAAACATTCACACTATGTTTTCTTAAGCAAATATTCATGCAACGTTCTTGAGAAAAACAAGTTAACTATGTGAAACATTCACCCATGTAGTGTATGTATGTAGCATTCTACTGTATCCTATAAACATACAAAATTACTATAAATTAAAAAGAAAACTGAAATACTCCATTCACAGTAAAAACAAGTTCAAAAGGTTGCTGGAACATAAATACTGATGGCATATAATAATGATGGTACTAGTCAGAATGGCTAAAATCAGGAACCTTTCTTTTTTTTTTTTTTTTTTTTTTTTTTTGGTTTTTCAAGACAGGGTCTCTCTGTGTAGCCCTGGATAACCTGGAACTCACTCTGTAGACCAGGCTGGCCTCGAACTCAGAAATCCACCTGCCTCTGCCTCCCAAGTGCTGGGATTACAGGCATGCACAACCACTGCCTGGCTAGAATGGCTAAAATCAAGAACTCAGGTGAGAGCAGATGCTGGAGAGGATGTGGGGAAAGAGGAACACTCTTCTGTTGCTGGTGGGACTGCAAGCTGGTACAACTACTCTGGAAATCAGTGTGGTGGCTCCTCAGAATATTGGACATAGTACTACCTGAGGACCCAGCTATACCACTCCTGAGCATATACCCAGAAGATGCTCCAACATGTAACAAGGACACATGCTCTACTATGTTCATAGCAGCCTTATTTATAATAGCCAGAAGCTAGAAAAAACCCAGATGTGCCTCAACAGAGGAATGGATATAGAAAATGTGGTACATTTACACAATGGAGTACTACTCAGCTATTAAAAAAAAACAATGAATTCATGAAATTCTTAGGCAAATGGATGGAGCTAGAAACTATCATCCTGAGTGAGGTAACCCAATCACAAAAGAACACACATGGTATGCACTCACTGATAAGTGGATATTAGTCCAGAAGCTCGGAATAGGCAAGATACAATTCACAGACCACATGAAGCTCAAGAAGAAGTCCAAACTGGGTGCTTCGGTTCTTCTGAGAAAGGGAACAAAATACTCACAGGAGTAAATATGGAGATAAAGTATAGAGCAAAGACTGAAGGAAAGGTCATCCAGAGTCTGTCCCATCTGGGGATTCATCCCATATAGTTCCCAAACCCCGACACTATTGTAGATGCCAAGAAATGCTTGTTGCTGTCTCCTGAGAGACCCTGCCAGAGCCTTGCAAATACAGAGGGGGATTCTCGCAGCCAATCATTGGACTGAGCGTGGGGTCCCCAATGAAGGAGTTAGAGAAAGGACTGAAGGAGCTGAAGGGGTTTGCAACCCCATAGGAAGAACAACAATATCAACCAACCAGACCCCTCCCCCTCAAGAGCTCTCAGGGACTAAGCCACCAACCAAGGAGTACACATGGCTCCACCTGCATATGTAGTGGAGGATTGCCTTGTTAGGCATCAATAGGAGGAGAGGTCCTTGGTCCTTTGAAGGCTTATTGCCCCAGTATACAGAAATGCCAGAGGGGGGAGATGGGAGTGGGGTGGGTTGGTGAGCAGGAGGAGGGGGACTTGATAGGGGATTTCAGAGGGGAAATGAGGAAATGGGTTAACATCTGAAATGTAAATAAAAAGTATCTAATTAAAAAAATAATGGTGGTATTACCATCATTTTACAAGAAAGTATTTTAAACGACCACAAAAACTAAAATAGTGTATGCTGATACATACATACATGAGATCAACTTCTTTGTGGATGTGTATGCATGTACAAGTCACAGAGAGGAGAAGAGCTAACACCTACCTGTTGAAACACGTCTAAGGACACGTCAAGCCCAGACAGGAGTGGATATATCAGAATATACTACTGTATCAGAGCTACTCAGTGTCTAAGGGTTAGCTACCCACTCTAAAGTGAGTATTCACTTCTTAAGTAGAGAAGTTGTTGGATAAGAAGATAAATCAAACAACTGTAAAACCATTCAGAACTGACAATGACTTGCAGAAATTACTAAGAACTTTCCTTTGGGAAAAGTTTATTGCTAACTCTAGCACAATTTAGCACCAATACAACCTGGCACCTTTGATGGTAGCATTCAGGGTGAAGATGTTGCCATCTATTCTTCAGTTCACATGTTCTAGGAATTTCTCTGATGAGCCTCCCACACGTTCTGATGGTGACACAGGGAAAATGAAAGAGAAACTATGTCTCCACAACCCACAGACAGCCCTTGCAGTTCAGTGCTCTAGGAAAGACATAGCCTGAAAAAGAGACTCTTAAGTGTACCTCAGAAGGGATGTAATTATCTCTTTGTCTAACAGCATTTTTGCCTCTCTTGCTCATGTATGCCTTATAGAAACAAAAGTCTCTCAGACCCAGCACTGCGAACTTGTTTTTTGGGTTATCAATTAAAACATGGGCACTCTAAAGCATCTCAAGAAAACAGACAAGGTCCCATTTGTCAATTCTTGATCTTAAAGCATAAGCTATTAGTGTTTGTTCAGGAACTTTTCCCCTGTACTGATGTCCTCAAGGCTCTTCCCCAGTTTCTTTTCCATTAGTTTCAGTGTGTCTGGTTTTATGTGGAGGTCCTTGATCCATGTGGGAGTTGAGCTTAGTACAAAGAGATAAGAATGGATCAATTTGCATTCTTCTGCATGTTGACCTCCAGTTGAACCAGCACCATTTGTTGAAAAGTCTATCTTTTTTCCACTGGATGGTTGTAGCTCCTTTGTCAAAGATCAAGTGACCATAGAGAATTGACAAATGGTACCTCATAAAATTACAAAGTTTCTGTAAGGCCAAGGACACTGTCAAAAGGACAAAATGACAACCAACAAATTGGGAAAAGATCATTACAAACCCTACATCCGACAGAGGGCTAATATCCAAGATATATACAGAACTCAAGAAGGTAGACTCCTGAGAGCCAAATAACCCTATTAAAAAAATGGGGTACAGAGCTATACAAAGAATTTTCACCTGAGGAATATCGAATGGTTAAGAAATACCTAAAGAAATATTCAACATCCTTAGTCATCAGGGAAATAGAAATCAAAACAACCCTGAGATTTCACCTCACACCAGTCAGAATGGCTAAGATAAAAACCTCAGGAGACAGCAGGTGCTGGCGAGGATGTGGAGAAAGAAGAACACTCTTCCACTGCTGGTGGGGTTGCAAGTTGGTACAACCACTCTGGAAATCAGTCTGGCAGTTCCTCAGAAAACTGGGCATACTAATACCAGAGGATTCAGATATACCACTCCTGGGCATATACCCAGAGGATTCCCCAGCATGTAATGAGGACACATGCTCCACTATGTTCACAGCAGCCCTATTTATAACAGCCAAAAGCTGGAAAAGAACCCAGATGTCCCTCAACGGAGGAATGGATTCAGAAAATGTGGTATATTTACACCATGGAATACTATTCAGCTATTAAAAACAGTGAATTCATAAAATTCTTAGGCAAGTAGGTGGAACTGGAGAATGTCATCCTGAGTGAGGTGATCCAATCACAAAAGAATACACATGGTATGCACTCACTGATAAGCGATTATTATCCCAGAAGCTCTGAATACCCAGGAAACAATTCATATATCAAATGATGCCCAAGAAGAAGGAAGGAGAGGCCCCTGGTCCTGGAAAGGCTCAGTGCAGCAGTGTAGGAGAATACCAGGACAGGGAAGCGGGAAGGGGTGGACTGGGGAACAGGGGGACAGAAGAGGGCTTATGGGACTTTCAGGGAGGGGGGAATCTTGGAAAGGGGAAATAATTTGAAATGTAAATAAAGAATATATTGAATAAAAAATAATGTAAAAAGTAAACAATACATTTATTCTTGTACAATAAAAACAAAAAAGGAAGAAAGAAAGAAAACAGACAAGGATCAGCAAACACATAGCCCTGGATATGCTGATGTGCTAACAATTCTACTGGTATCTATCTTCCTGTTAGGAGACATGTACAGGGACATATGTTCATTTTAGAATTACAATAAAAGCTACATCATGTAATATTTCTCTTTGGATGACAAAAATGTTATAATTAGATTATCATCTCAAAAAACCCCACAAAACAAACAAAAAAGACAATGTAAATTTTATCAAGTAGCTTAAAAATTATTCCATTGTACTGAGTAATTTTAATAAAATACTTAACTTTTGTAAACTTGAAAAGAATTCTGAGGAAAATTGAGGAAAAATTTACTTCCTAGATTTTCATATTTTGCAAAATAACATATTTTAAAGTCCAAAAAGCACATTTAAACACTAAAATGAATTATTATCCTTATTTTATGGAAACTTGTCAACAGGAAAACAAATTTGTTTTCATTAAAGATAATCTACAATTCTCTAAGCCTCCTGTGCTTCCAAGGCTCTCATTCCTTCTACTAAGTTGGTACAACTCAGGTCCAGGAGTGCAAAAATTGGTAGTGTCGTTGTGTTAAAGTGAGCATGCTTGTGGGAAGCTAAAGTGCAATGAGGCTGTAAAATTGTCTAGTCAGGCTCAGCACACCTAGATGAACATGCTAAGCACTCTCAGTGAAAAACTAGAGCATAAGAGATTGTATGCAGTCAGGTATTACCATCATTTTATTAGCAAGTATTTTAAATGACCATAGACACTAAAATAGGAGTGTATGCTAATACATGTATGTGCAAAGATATATGCACAAAGATAAGCATAAGTGCATATTCATATTTATATATTTATCTAAACATATAAAAAGGTAAGAGTGTGAGTGTGTGTGTGTATGTGTGCATGTGCTTGTAGGGGGAAAGGGACAACACTGACTGTCTTCCTGTATTACTTTCCATTGTATTTTCTGAGACTACATTTCTCATCGAACTTGGAGCTTGTGAGTTTGGAAAGACAACTGACCAACAAGCCTGAGGAGTCTTCCTTTCTCTATCATGCATCACTGAGGCTATAGGTGTGTAGTACCATGCCTAACTCACTTCCTTAATCCACTAGGCCATTTCCCCAGTTCTAAACACATGAAAGGTTTTATATAGTTATATATAGACATTGTACTTATTTTCTTATTAGGTATTTTCCATTTTCACTATAAATCCAAGTAACTATGCAAATATAAAAACAACAGAAATAACTTTTAGTTCCAACACTGCTCCTAAGGAATAATTTTGTTAAGATAACTTTATGAAATGTATAAAAGAAGAGTGGGGCAAGTACATTTATGTTGTTATTTTCCTAAAGATAGAGACATGAGAGATTGTGTATAAATTCCAGTCCAGGTCTGCCTGCACTCAGGAACTGAGCACCTAGGCGGCTTTTGTCTGCCAGCCCGCCGGGCTCGGGAAGCTGTGGAAGGAGAGAAGCCCCGCAGCCATATTTGCTGTCTGTAGAGACACAAAAGGATCACTAGGTACTGTAACACCCTGAGTCTTAGATTTCTGGTGGTGCAAACCGCCAGGGGTCTGCCTGCACTCAGGAACTGAGCACATAGGCGGTTCATCTGCAAGCCAGTCCATCGTAGGACCTGCGTCCTATGTGAGAATCAACAGAGGGAGTGACTCCCACCACAACTTCTTCCCTCCATAATAGAGCAGACAGAGAACACCTGGTTGACCTTGACAAGCTAAGTATAGCATTGCTTGAGGCAAGATTGAGAAGGGCTCCAAAGGCACAAAAGAGGAAGCCAGAATATCAATAATCTGTGCCAGAAGAAACCCAGTCATCCAGTATTGCAGAAATAACCTTAAAGATCCACAGTAGGTTGAAGCTCCAGCCAGTGACAATAAGACCATCTAACTCCTGGGAGAACCAGATGGCTAAAGGAAAACGTAGGAACGTTACTAACAGAAACCAAGGCATTATGGCAGCATCTGAACCCAATTCTCCAACATTAGCAAGTCCTGGACACCCCAACACACCAGAAAAACAAGATTTGGATTTAAAATCACTGGTCATGATGCTAGTACAGGAACACATGAAGGACATACTTAAAGAAATTCAGGAGAAAATGGATCAAAAATTAGAAGCCCTTACAAGGGAAACACAAAAATCATTAAAAGAAATTCAGGAGAATACAAAAGCCAATAAGGAGGAAACGCAAAAATCACTTAAAGAAATACAGGAGAACCTTGATCAACAGGCAGAAGTCATGAAAGAGGAAACACAAAAATCGCTTAAAGAATTAGAGGAAAACACAAACAAGCAAATGACAGAACTGAGCAAAAATTTTCAGGATCTAAAAACAGAAGTAGAAACAACTAAGAAAGCACAAAGGGAGACAATTTTGGAGATAGAAAACCTTGGGAAGAAATCAGGGACCATAGATGCAAATATCAACAACAGAATACAAGAGATAGAAGAAAGAATCTCAGATGCAGAAGATACCATAGAAACCATGGACTCAACAGTTAAAGAAAATGCGAAATGCAAAAAGCTTGTAACCCAAAATATCCAGGAAATTCAGGACACAATGAGAAAGCCAAATCTAAGGATCATAGGTATTGATGAGAGTGAAGATTTACAACTTAAAGGGCCAGCAAATATCTTCAACAAAATTATGGAAGAAAACTTCCCTAACCTAAAGAGAGAGATGCCCATGAATATACAAGAAGCCTACAGAACTCCAAACAGACTGGACCAGAACAGAAATACCTCCCGTCACATAATAATCAAAACCCCAAATGTACTAAACAAAGAAAGAATACTTAGGGCAGTAAGAGAAAAAGGGCAAGTAACATATAAAGGAAGACCTATCAGAATTACACCAGATTTCTCACCAGAGACCATGAACGCTAGAAGATCCTGGGTGGAGCTCATGCAGACTCTAAGAGAACACAAATGCCAGCCGAGACTACTATACCCAGCGAAACTCTCAATTACTATAGATGGAGAAACCAAGATATTCCACGACAAAACCAAATTTACACAATATCTTTCTACAAACCTAGCCCTACAAAGGTTAATAGGGGGAAAGCACCAGTACAATGAGGGAAACTATACCCTGGCAAGAGCAGGATATTAAGCTTCTTTCATCAAACCCAAAGAGAATAACCACACACATATAAAATTAAAATCAAAAATGTTAGGAAGCAATAACCACTACTCATTGATATCTCTTAACATCAATGGACTCAATTCCCCAATAAAAAGACATAGACTAACAGACTGGTTACGTAAACAGGACCCTACATTTTGCTGCTTACAGGAAACATACCTCAATGTCAAAGACAAAAACTACCTTAGAGTAAAAGGCTGGAAAACAATTCTACAAGCAAATGGTCCCAGGAAACAAGCCGGAGTTGCCATTCTAATTTCAGATAAAATTGACTTTCAACCTAAAGTCATCAAAAGAGACATGGAAGGTCACTACTTGCTGGTCAAAGGAAAAATCCAACAAGAAGAACTCTCAATCCTGAACATCTATGCCCCAAATACAAGGGCGCCCTCATTCATAAAAGAAACTTTACTAAAGCTCAAAGTACACATTGCACCTAACACAATAATTGTCGGTGACTTCAACACTCCACTTTCACCAATGGACCTATCAGAATTACACCAGATTTCTCACCAGAGACCATGAACGCTAGAAGATCCTGGGTGGAGCTCATGCAGACTCTAAGAGAACACAAATGCCAGCCGAGACTACTATACCCAGCGAAACTCTCAATCAGGAAAACAGAAACTAAACAGGGAGACAATGAAACTAATTGAAGCTTTGAACCAATTGGAGTTAACAGATATATATATAGAACTTTTTATCCCAAAGCAAAAGAATATACCTTTTTCTCAGCACCTCATGGTACCTTCTCCAAAATAGATCATATAGTTGGTCACAAGACAGACCTCAACAAATATAAGAAGATTGAAATAATCCCATGCCTCCTATCAGATCACTATGGAGTAAAAGTGGTCTTTAGTAACAGTATAAACAACAGAAAGCCCACATACACATGGAAACTGAATAATACACTACTCAATGATACCTTGGTCAAGGAAGAAATAAAGAAAGAAATCAAAGATTTCTTAGAATTTAATGAAAATGAAGGCACAACATACACAAATCTATGGGACACATTGAAAGCAGTGCTAAGAGGAAAACTCATAGCTTTGAGTGCCTTCAAAAAGAAATTCGAGAGAGCTTACACTAGAAGATTAAAGGAACAACTGAAAACCCTGGAACAAGAAGAAGCTAATTCACCCAGGAGGAGGAGAAGACAGGAAATCATCAAACTCAGGGTTGAAATCAATCAAGTAAAAACCAAGAGAACCATACAAAGAATCAACAAGACCAAAAGCTGGTTCTTTGAAAAAATCAACAAGATAGATAAACCCTTAGCCAGACTAACCAAAGGGCACAGAGAAAGTATCCAAATTAACAAAATTAGGAATGGAAACGGAGATATCACAACAGAAACTGAGGAAATTCAAAAAATCATCAGATCCTACTACAAAAACCTGTACTCAACACAACTGGAGAATCTGGAGGAAATGGACATTTTCTTAGACAGATACCAATTACCAAAATTAAACCAGGATCAAATAAACCATCTAAACAGACCCATAACCCCTAAAGAAATAGAAGGGGTCATAGATAGGCTTCCAACCAAAAAAAGCACAGGACCAGATGGTTTCAGTGCAGAATTCTATCAGACCTTCAAAGAAGACTTAACACCAATACTCTTCAAACTCTTCCACCAAATAGTAACAGAAGGAACACTACCCAACTCCTTCTTCGAAGCCACTATTACGCTGATACCAAAACCACACAAAGACCCAACTAAGAAAGATAATTTTAGGCCAATTTCCCTTATGAATATCGATGCAAAAATACTAAATAAAATTCTTGCCCACCGAATCCAAGAACACATCAAAACGATCATCCACCATGATCAAGTAGGCTTCATTCCAGGGATGCAGGGATGGTTCAATATACGGAAATCCATAAATGCTATCCACTACATAAACAAACTCAAAGAAAAAAACCACATGATCATTTCATTAGATGCTGAAAAAGCATTTGACAAAATTCAGCATCCTTTCATGCTAAAAGTCTTGGAAAGGATAGGAATTCAAGGCCCATATCTAAACATAGTAAAAGCAATATACAGCAAACCGGTAGCCAACATCAAACTAAATGGAGAGAAACTTGAAGCAATCCCACTAAAATCAGGGACTAGACAAGGCTGCCCCCTCTCTCCATATCTTTTCAATATAGTTCTTGAAGTTCTAGCTAGAGCATTAGACAACAGAAGGAAGTCAAAGGGATACAAATTGGAAAGGAAGAAGTCAAATTATCACTATTTGCAGATGATATGATCGTATACTTAAGTGACCCTAAAAACTCTACTAGAGAACTCCTACAGCTGATAAACAACTTCAGCAAAGTGGCTGGCTACAAAATTAACGCAAGCAAATCAGTAGCCTTTATATATTCAAAAGATAAGCAGACTGAGAAAGAAATTAGGGAAATGACACCCTTCACAATAGCTACAAACAACATAAAGTATCTTGGGGTGTCTCTAACCAAACAAGTGAAAGACCTATATGACAAGAACTTCAGATCTCTGAAGAATGAAATCGAAGATCATCTCAGGAAATGGAAAAACCTCCCATGCTCGTGGATTGGCAGGATTAATATAGTTAAAATGGCCATCCTGCCAAAGGCAATCTACAGATTCAATGCTATTCCCATAAAAATCCCAACCCAGTTCTTCATAGAGCTAGAAAGAGCAATTCTCAAATTCATCTGGAATAACAAAAAACCCAGGATAGCTAAAACTATTCTCAACAGTAAAAGAACTTCAGGGGGATTCAATATCCCAGACTTTAAACTCTACTACAGAGCAATAGTGATAAAAACTGTATGGTATTGGTACAATATCAGGCAAGCGGATCAATGGAATAGGATTGAAGACCCAGAAATGAACCAACACACCTATGGTCACTTGGTCTTCGACAAAGGGGCTGAAAGCATCCAGTGGAAAAAAGATAGTCTTTTCAACAAATGGTGCTGGTTCAATTGGAGGTCAGCATGCAGAAGAAGAATGCACATCGATCCATTCTTATCTCCTTGTACCAAGCTTAACTCCAAATGGATCAAGGACTTCCATATAAAACCTGACACACTGAAACTAATTGAAAAAAAAAATGGGGAAGACCCTAGAGGACATGGGTACAGGGGAAAAGTTCCTGAATAGAACACCAATAGCTTATGCTCTAAGATCAAGAATTGATAAATGGGACCTCATAAAACTACAAAGTTTCTGTAAGGCAAAGGACACCGTCAAAAGGACAAAACATCAACCAACAGACTGGGAAAGAATCTTCTCCAACCCTAAATCTGACAGAGGGCTAATATCTAATATATACAAAGAATTCAAGAAAGTAGAACCCAGAGATCCAAATAACCCCATTAAAAAGTGGAGTACGGAGCTAAACAAAGAATTTTCACATGAACAACTTCGGAGAGCTGAGAAACACCTTAAGAAATGTTCAACATCATTAATTATTAGGGAAATGCAAATCAAAACAACCCTGAGATTTCACCTCACACCAGTCAGAATGGCTAAGGTCAAAAATTCAGGAGACAGCAGGTGTTGGCAAGGATGTGGAGAAAGAGGAACACTCCTCCACTGCTGGTGGGATTGCAAGATGGTGCAACCACTTTGGAAATCAGTCTGGCGGTTCCTCAGAAAACTGGGCATGTCACTTCCTGAGGACCCTGCTATACCACTACTGGGCATATATCCAGAGGATTCTTCAGCATGCAATAAGGACACATGCTCCATTATGTTCATAGCAGCCCTATTTGTAATAGCCAGAAGCTGGAAAGAACCTAGATGTCCTTCAGCGGAGGAATGGATACAAAAAATGTGGTATATTTATACAATGGAGTACTATTCAGCCATTAGAAACAATGAATTCATGAAATTCTTAGACAAATGGATGGAGCTGGAGAACATCATACTAAGTGAGGTAACCCAGTCTCAAAAGATCAATCATGGTATGCAATCACTGATAAGTGAATATTAGCCTAGAAACTTTGAATACCCAGGACATAATCCACAAATTAAACGATGTCCAAAAAGAATGGAGGAATGGGCCCTGGTTCTGGAAAGACTTAGTGCAAGAGTATAGGGAAATTCCAGAACAGGGAAGTGGGAAGGGGTAGATGGAAGAATAGGGGGACGGAAGAGGGTTTATGGGACTTGCGGGGAGTGGGGACCCAGAAAAGGGGAAATTATTTGCAATGTAAAAATAAATAAATAAATAAATAAATAAATAAATAAATAAATTCCAGTCCAGACTTCACACAAGTGCCCCAGATCTAAGAAGCCAGGCTCCTTCAGCCTCTCTCCCACTATCAAACAGAAGCAGTCTTCAATGTAACATCACAGAACATTCCATCCAGACAGGCTTAAAAAAATCAACTCAAAGGAAGAACACAAGAAAGAAAATCTTTATAATCCCTTCAAGACGATGGGAAAATGCCATTCATTCCTTCAGCAGGCAAAAGCAGGTTCCGTGCATAAGCAAGGATGGAGAAGACAGGCCGTGGGTAGTGCAGAGCAGGCAGGCAGACTCCTCCTAGACTCCTGGTTCCTCTGCCACAACACTTATCTTCCTCTTTGTCTGCTTGGGTGTCCATCATCACCTGGCCACAGCTGGGTAGTCAACAAGTGTCCTAGTATGCTTTCTGATAAACACCATGGCCAAACACAACTTGACTTCTGTTTATCTGACTTACATGTCCACATAACAATTCACCAAGGAGAGAAGTCAGAGCAGGAACTCAAGTAGGAGCCTGGAGGTAGATATTGTAGCCCCGTCCATGGAGAAACACTGCTAACTGGCTCACTTAGCTTGTTTAATCATTCAGTCTAGGGTCACCTGCTCAGGGTGGCACCACCCACAACTGTTTGAGCCCTCTCACGTTAATTAATCATTAATCAAGAAAATGCCCAACAGACCTGCCTATAGACCAATCTGATGAGGACGTTTTCTCAATTGTAGTCCTCCTTTCCCAGGTGATCCTAGTCTTGGGTCAGGTGACATCAAACTTACCAGCAATCGGCTAAAATAAATGGGAAAAGGACATGAAGGTGGCAGGATACTGATTCATTTGTGCATTTCTCTCATCATCAAATGAGCCTGATGCATTGATTGTGGCCTACATTATCACCTATAGTTGTTTCTCAATTGCTTCAATTATAAACAAAACAAAAAAGGAAGGACATAAGTAATAAAAAAAATCCCAAGTCTTATTTCAAACATAATCCTTAAGGGTATCTGTAAATGACATTGGCATTGTTCAGAGCCCATCCCTGTCTGTCTGTCCTGGATAGGAGGGAGACAGCTTAAAGGCTAAGTGGGAGAAGCTTATAAGGTCTTGACTATACAGCTGTAGCCAGGGTGTTGTGGCAGAGGAAGGGGAGCCTAGGAGAGGACTGCTAGCCTGCTCTGCACTGCCCACTCACTATTAGAACCTTGCACTACCAGAAGGGCGTGGAGAAGGTCAAGCCATAGAGGCTACAAGCAAGTCTCAAGTATGAGTGAGGATGACAAGATAGATGTGTAGAACAGAAGCCCTAAGCACAAGTCAATATCACTGTGTGTGTGTTGGAGGAGGCATATAATCATGAGACAGGGGGTGTTAGAGTCCAAATATTTTAAGGTTCTTGAATCATTTTAAAGAAAAGCAAAGAAATAGTTTTTTTTTTAAATTACATGCAGGGTAACCCTTCCATGGAAATAATAGGACAGAATACAAAGAAATACAAGGATAGAAAGGACTTTAAAACATTCAAAGGGCACAAAACATATTAGTACAACAACGTAAGTAAAAATAAATGCAAACAAGTTATTTAATTGTAATAAAGGTAAAGATCACAAAGGACTGAAAAACAAAACTCCCCAGCCACACACTATTTCTAAAACCTTCTCATTCACACAAGACAGCAATTCTAAGCTGGTAAATATTTAATAACACAGCTTTAAAACACAAATGCACCATGGGAAATGAATAAAACCATAATGACGATGAGAGATAGTTTGGTTATAAAGTTAGGGAGAGTTCCTTTAAAAGGAAGCACAGAGATGATTTTAAAAACCCGCAAGATTCATCTAGTGATATTTGTACCAAAAATTCACTCCATAAATATAAAACTTTCTAAGCACACATGGAACATTCATGACTGACTACATCATGCAAAGATAGAGTGCAATGAGAATCTGGAGGTAAGTTCCAGAAGAAGCCCTAAAATATTTTGTCATTAAATTCAGATAAAAACAAACATATAGCCTACTATCACTTGAGAGGTGACATTTCACAGTGTCTCTCAACAACTGTGGCCTACATTACCACCTATAGTTGGTGGTAGCTAACTGGAAGCTGGTATCATTCCCATAGGAAAGAGCCTGCAATTCTATTCCTAGGCATCAGGACGTCCTAGCCTCTGCCTGGGACCTGTGGGCCCAGTTCAGGAGTAGCTAAGCGGGCAGTGACGTGAGACTGACCTAAACTGGTGCTCCTAAGCAGGGGACACATTCTTCTTTTTACACTAATAAGCGAGCTTCTCCTTGGCTGAGGTCCATTGAGAGTGGGTATTGCAAGGATGATCAGTGTATTCATAAGAACAGCAGGGGAACAGCGGGAAGAAGGGCACTAGGCGGAAGGCAGTGGATGGGGATAAGACACAGAGGCTGGGATCACTGCAAGCCGTGCATCCACAGGCTCAAAGTCTATCAACAAACAGCTCCCTGAAGAATCTGCATATCTGAGTAAACTCTGTCATAACTGTTGAATAAAACAGACATGTGACTTCTCAGTTACATTATCTGTTCTTGAGCTCACATATGGTATTCAATACCATACATGCTATCTAGGGTGGTTTGTATATATGAACTTTGCAAAGCAGTATGTGCAGGAGCTCTTCCTGCTCACTGTGTTACCTGGCTCCAGCATGGGATACAAAGCTGGTTATTTAAACAGTTGGCATCCCTTACAGAGTTAGGTGGTGAACAGTGACCAGGAAAGAAGACAGGCCTCAGCACAGAGCCAAACAGAATGGCAGCTAATGACACGCAGTAAGTGCCTTGGGATGGCTTGGTTGGATCTTCCACAGGCCTGAGAGGTATTCATGGGTGATGTTTGAATGACAAAGAACTAACTGTAGGCACCAGTAGACAGAACAGCTAGGTCTGAGGACAGTCTTGAGTCATTCCTGGAGAGGGGAGAGAAGACAAGCCCAGCTTCTGTATGAGGCAATGCTTCCCAAAGACAAAGCTGTGGAGCTGGCTGGCTTTAAGGCTGTGTCGAAGCTGAGGACTATCCACATGAGAAGTGTGGTGGTAACAGCAATGGCAGCTGAATACAGGAGCCTTGTTGCCTGGATCCTGTCACCTTAACTCACATTACAAATGACAGTCTAGATCCAGGCTTCATTCATGAGTCACAAGGTTTACTCAGGAAGAATCTCAGTCTTTTATATATGTAAGCATAATACACACAAACACACTAAGGATATCATCTTTCTAAAGATATCATTTTTGAGGCTGTTTGAGTCTTTAGATACTGAATATTAACTGCCTATACACCTATCTCTAGTTACACTGCTTATCATTTTGAAAAATAGTTCCTTTTGAAGACTGCCTTGGTTAGCATTTCTTCTAATTTAAATTATCTATCAGATCCTCCTTAAACAGTGGGGACCTTCCTTTTTATTTGTTTCCTGAGGCAGGGTCTTGCTATGTAGCCAGGCCTTAGGGTCCTGGCTGTGGCTAAGGATTACAGGTGAACATTACTACGCCTCACTTTTAAAAATAGATCATTTCAACTGTCAACAATGCACACAGGCCCTAGAGCACTGGAAGTCAGCAATCTCCAATTTGCTAACTTTTCTTCTGAATTCATATTTATGTTTGAACACGAGGCATTTACAGCCTTTGAGACAACACTATTAAAAGCACAAAAACTGGTACTTTAAGTTACTCTAGAAAAACTCATCATGTTCTAATTGCACTTACAGACTGATAACTTGCTCTATTCATCTGGGCTCCCAACCTCTTCTGCTACAGTTCTGACTGGGTAACCTCTTTCACACTATAAAACAATTTCAGCAACATTATACATTAGGAAATGAGACATCTTTGTTCTTCTAATTTTAAACATACCTTATGGGAATGATGTAGGAAAAGAGAAGGAGGAACCGAAAAAGATTACGGTACCATGGGCCTGCAAATCCCTGTAAGGTTACCATAACAACAGAAAGAACAACTAAAGCCAAAAACAGCGCCTTTGTCAGCTGATTGAGTTCGAGGTCCAATAAACCAACCTAAAAAAAAAAAAAGTGTAACATTAATACATGCTCAAGCTGGTGCCTATCCCTAGTGTCCTGTCAGAAGACATGGAAACGACGACTTGAGGAGACATAAGATTTTAATAGTCTTTATAATAATTCAACACAAAACTATTGATTTTCTCTTCCCACACCACTCCTAGATTCCGGTAGGATTTCTAAAACTGTGCTGTAAGCTGTACAGTTCTCAGGGAGAAGTGATGGCAGAATGGTAGACCAGGGTGAGCAACCAACCCCACAGCTTCATCTGCTGTGTGCTGACAGGAAGATGCCGACAGGACAAGACCAAGAATCACAAAAGCAGGACTGCATCACAACAGTTCTGTGAACAACGAGTTCATCCTCTGTTGCATGCAGGTAAGATCATCCCTGTTGTCGCCCTCCACTCAGATCCAGAGTCCCCCACTTGCAGGACAGTGTGTGCTAGCCATTCTGTAAATTTCCAAAAAAAAAAAAAAAAACTTACAAAGAGATCAAGCATCGAGGCCAGTTGAATTGGAACTTGCTTAATTTATGTAAGTCCCACACTTCTGACTCCTCCAGTGTAACATACTACACTGAAATTCATCCTGTGGATTGATACTAGATTAAGGAAGATTACACCAAAGCAAGCAATCATTTCTCCGTGGTCTTGGAAACAGGGAGCACTGATACCCAAATAGCCCTTGCTCTAAAAAGTAAAGACAACCTAACCTGGCTCTTCTGAAATGTGCAACTCCAATTTTGAGCTCTGGCAATTTCTGTGGATGGCTTTTTCTACTTCACCCATAAAGAGCAATATGCCGTCCCATGTGTGGGCAAGGGAGGGCGCTATTTGAGGTTAAAACAGAGAAGCAGCAACAGGAGAGAGAGAAGAGAAGGCACACAGCAGCGGAGGCTACTGAGCTGAAGCTTGCTCACTTGGATTTGGACTCTACCCCCAAGGGTGTAACCCAGGGCTGGCCCTCAGTTTCTTACTGTACAATAAGGGCCCATCAGGGCTCTAGGAAGGAAGCAACACTGTTTGTAAACAGTGTCATATGGCACAACTCTCTAAGTCTAGCAGGGAAGGAGGCAACGCTGTATACAGTGTCACACGACTGTAAGTCTAGCAGGCTTACTATTTTCGCTGTTATACTTTGGACCCAGTTACTCTTCAGCTAAACCATGTGACTTTGGGGACTAGCCTCAAAATTTTTTTTAAAATTTATTGTTATTATTAGTAATAGAATTATTTTAAAATCAGGATTTTGCTATGTAGTCTTGCTTGACCTAGGACTCCCTACATAGACAGGCTGGCCCCCAACTTACATTGATTCTCCTGCTTCTATCTCTAAAATATTAAAAGCTAGGAATAAGCCATTACTTTTGGCCCAGCACCAAACTCAATCCATTGAGTAATCGTGGTTGGAGGAGGGAGCTAGGTTATTATTGGGCACATAGACAATACTGAATGAGGTCATGGCCACTGGCCACTGGCCACTGGGGTACCTGACTCAGGTGGTGTGAACAGCAGACCCAATTCTATCAGGCTAAGCATCTTCTTGCCACCCTGAATATGGCACCGTTTTTTAAAAGGAAAGCAGGGTAAAGAGGTTGTGTCAGAGAGAGAAGAAAGGAATGGAAGAGAAGGAGAGAGAAAGAAAGGAGAGAGAGAGAATATAAGAATATAAGAGAGAATATAACCAACAAAATCTTAATTTAAAAAAATAAAACAAAACACTAGCTCTTAAATGTAAATAATTGAAGATTAGTTGAACTACTCTGGTTTGTTTCATAGTGCCTCAGAAAATTAGCTTTTCCCATACTCATAATTTAGTTTAAATCTAGTTTTGATTAATATTTGCCACAAACCCTTATGAGACCATGAGAAGCCATTGCTAGAAAGAAAGAAAAACAAGTTTCTCAGAAAGTTCATTAAATTCATTGTAAAGAAAACTAATTAAGCAAGTAATTACATGCCTCCACACCTTGTATGCTAGACTCTAAGGTTATGAAAATGAGTTAATTATGAGAATTCCTTTTTACCTGCAAGAAAGAGTCTACTAAGAAAAAAAATGAACACTAGTACTCTATGTGTTCTTCTCTGTCCAGGTTTATGTGTGAACCATGTTGGTAAATACATCATGGTCTTTGAAAGCACTACAGAAACCAGAAGCGCTGACCAGACCCCAGGAGAACTGGAGTCTTCACCCATCCCAGTGTCCCAGGCTGCAGAGGACAGTGAGCTGAGGCCCTCCCAGAGCCTAGCACAAGTGGAACACGCTCTCACTCAGGGGCTCCCAATGCTGCCACGACTGTGCAAAAGTCCTAAACAGGAAACCTCAAACACTAACTACACGTCTCATTCACACAGAGCATTGCCTCACTTTGATGGTGACAAATGGGACATGGCATTCTGCACAGCACACAGCAGCTCATATCAACAGTCTTCTGTGGAGACTGGAGACTCTCAGGTTTAAGTTCCCCCGAACCACATGTACTCTAGTTCTCAGCAGCAGATGGACTGCCTCAAAGCCCACTAAATCCTGGGAGGCTACCCAAGCCGGCTTAGCCCTTCCCACCTTCAGGTCTAGCACCAGCACAGTGAAGTACTACTTCCCTGGATGGTGAGTGCTGTGAAAGGGCCAGTATTCAAGAGTTCTGACAATGCCCCAGCCGTGCTTTCCTCCTGAGAACAGGCAGCTCAGACCGCAGTGGCTGATTTATCTGCTCCATTTAAAAGCAGCACAAGGAGGACAAATACCATGCGATTTCCGCTACTTCACTACTACATAGTTTATGCTTGAATTATTGAGAAAAATAGGGTTTTGGATTAAAATGAAGAAAAATTAAGCCAGGGAAGTAGAGCATGTTTCAAAGCCCAGATCTTTCTACTGTGACAAAGGCGGTCTAAGTTTCAGGCCTCACTGAGGATCAGATGAAGTCATTATTCATTCAGTCAGGGAAAAAAGACTCAATTACCTCAACCTAAAGATGCTATCAATGAATGCAAAGTGCATATTTTACTCTATTCATCCAAATCCCATTAAAAAGTGAAAGGAATGATTTAATCTGGCCTTCCAGAGTTGGCCTTTTTTATAATAAAATAAAGAATTACTGTCTTGCAAAATGCATAACCACTGTCTCACACTTCCCCCTGCATAAGAGCAGTGAAAGACCAAAAGGTTGCACAAAACTTCTGAGAAGCAAATGCCACATAGCTATTGGAAACACTGAAAGTTGCCCATGCACAGGCTACGCAGCTAATTCCAGACAGTAATACCTTTCCAACTGACCAAGACAGATGTAGCTGACCACTGAGCAGTGGGCATCAAGTTTGAAGCCAAGAGAAGGCTCCCTTCTCCCTCTCCCTTCCATGGAGAGGAGGGTTCTGATGACAGGCTCAGCAGGTCAGATCTACTCTCCTCCAGTGGGCAGGCAGTTCCCTCACATTCTTGCAGGCACATTTTCTGCCCTTCCTTGACTAGAATGCCAAGCCTAACTTTGGTTAATTCCAAGAAAGGGCAGCAGTAAGAAAAGAAGTTTTTAATACTAGTTTGTTTGTTTAAAAAAAAATGAAACATTTCAACCAATCTTTTATATTCAAATTTTCTGCAAAACTTTTAAAAGTATTTCATCTAAAAGCTAAGATTAAGATTTAAAAAGTACTGAAAAAAAAAAAAAGAAAAACAAAGTCATAGATTCTATAAAGTGTCCCCTTCAGCTTTGATGTGTCTCTCAGTATTACTAAAGAATTTCTTAAACACTTGATCAATCCAGAACTTTCTACTATGATTGTAAAATCTTTTTAATCTTAAGATACATTATTAATCACTTGAAATAACTATGACTGTTTGAGAAAAGGTAAATTAAACACTCTAGGAAGTAATCTCCAACATTTACTACTAAGTTCTTATATTAGTAAAGCAAATTTTCTTCTACTTGTCATAATATTTGTTTTATTTCAAACAACTGTGATAACAAAATTAAATACGCTACTGGAAATTTTAATCTCCACGGGAAAATTTGTGCATAATGCCTAAGACAACCACAATGGCTCTGCAAAGGGGCTGTTCTAGGATAATGAACACAATAATTGCCTGTATAATCTAAAATGCTACTAATGGCAACGATCACAAATCCATTTAGCTCCTCTTTAATTTATGTACCAAGTTTTAAATAGCTAATGGTTCTCAGTAAAATAATGGTTTATACCAACAATAAAGGGTAAATACGGTGTTCTCCTGCTTAATCAAGAAAGGATCAGTCAGTTGGTTTTTTTTTTTTTTTTAATGAACACATGGATGAATGAGAATTGGACCTTATCTCTACAGAACAGCACCACTCCCATCCATCTCAAAGTTAAAGTGCCTGCATAGACTAAGTTCCTAAGAAATCAATGTGCACACCAAAGTATAGGAACAACAGTATGTTACAAAACCCTACGTTCTGTGAACGTTTTAAATGTACAGGAAACACAGCTCTGAAGTACAAGCAACTGCTGCTAACATCACCCGTGGATTCAAAGATGGAACTGTCACAGCACTTTCACCACTCCTCTAAGATTTACATGTACTCATTCCTTACATGGAAATATTTCAGAATCACAAAATTTCAGAGATACTGCACAGCTCTGAAGAAAAACTATATTTTAAATTGCCCTATGCTTTCCTTGTGAATACTGTATTACTTGAAAGAGAGAAAAGCCCCTGATAAAATGTCTAATTCATCTGAGATTCCATGAACATGAGTGTATCTTTAGATGAGATGCATAAGAAGGAAACAGTGACTGTTAGCTGTCTGTGAACTGACTACTGTCTCTTCATTGGATGCAGCACAACACTGATGTAGAGCTGCTATGAACCTAACTGGATTCTTATAAAAGGATTATTTCAATTCAACATCTTTAAAATAAATCAGTCTGTACTATACCATTTAATCCAATATTTTTTAAAAAGTAATTTTAAGATCTGTATTTGTATTTAAATAAATTAAAGTTGTACATTATATCTAATCCCTAAATCTTATACCAATTACTTCCCATCACAGAGTTTAAATTATTAGCAGGATTTTTTTTGAAGTTATCACTTCAAAGAATGATAAAATGAGGTAGCTTTTTGCCACTTCAAATTTGTTTACTTATTCATTTTGGGATATGAACTACTAAGTCTTAACTGTTTACAGCCATGCAGCTGGCCACACGACGACGCTGTGCCGCCCCAGGGATCTGCGAAATAAGAAGGGCTTCTTTGGAACATTATTGTCTATTGGCTCAATAAGCTGTGCTTTAAAAGCTCTCTAAGTATATATAAGTGTGACAATGCCTAATATAGTATATTCACCTTAAAATATAAACTCTGTATTTATGTAAGACATTCAGGTCTACAGTGAAACAATAATTCATAATTTTCACTACTTTTCACTTAGAATTTAGGGTTCTCACTTGGCTATTGTGTAAATTTATTACACAATATGTTTTTTCCTTGATTATTTACATTTTAAAAAGAAAATGGTGAAAGCCTTGAGGAGACTGTAAGGTGCCTTACAGTATACCCATGAGTACCTGAATTTAATCTCTGGCATGCATGTAAAAGCTGGGTGTGCCAGCACACTTCTGTAATTTCCCTGCTGAGAAGGGAGAGGCAGGAGAAACTTTGGGACTTATTAGCCAGAAGACAAGTAGAATCACGGTGTTCCAGGTTGAAGAGAACTTGCTTCAAAATACAAAGGCAGAGAAGTGATTGAGAAACAATTTTCAACATCAACTTTGGCCTCAGCATGTATACTCAGTGCATAAATGCATGGTGCGCGCACGCGCACACGCACACACAGGGTTATCACATTTATGTGTTTCTATATGTAAACAAAAGTGTACCAGTACAATTATCATGTACCAAACAAAAGACAGAAGTTCCTTTCAACACTCAAGGAGCTAATCAGGAGACAAAGGCTTTCAAGTGGGTCTTACACATTTCTTTCTTAATGTAGAACCATGCACGCTGTGACATGGTTCGCCATAGAGAATAGGTAAAAGATACCTGCTGGTATCTGCAGGTGCAGGCACTACTGCCTTGAAGAACACTGTGATACTTGACTTTTCAAAACGCTGCTGTTCACACAGAGGCTCTGGCCTTTACTATGACCTACTCCACTCACCAAGACATTCTTCATAATTTGCAGTAATACCTGAAACAGCCCAGCAGCCAAGAGCATGTGTCCATGCATGCATCAAATCTCAGGTGTGCTTTTGAAAAGCTTGTGCTGCTTCTATATGTTCGAGAGGGGGCACCTTGTCCTGCTGAATGCTGGCTAGCAGCCATTATTGACATTAAAACCTTTATTGAAATATAATCAAAATGTTAAAAGCCAGCAAATATAATGTAATGGTTTTTAACATGCTGATGTGCTAACACTTTTATTTTAAAATTATAAATTATTTCAAAAAATTTCAGCTGTGAAACATCAAAATTGTGTTTAAAACAAAAATAAATGAGGGGAATAGGTAAAAGATCTGGAATTTTCATTTTTATTTCATGTATACACAGGACCTTAGAGAAGTCCATCACTTCCTAACATACCTTACTTAAGATCATATGATACCACAGTGAAGTTCTTTCCAAGTTGGTGATAAGGGGAGACTAAATCCTATGGTTAGTTCTCACTATCATCCAAGGTCTACATTTGTATATACTCAGCCCTGACCCTGCTGCTATTTCACTCATTACCTCTTCACACCCATGTTTTAAGACTAGGGAGACACAAGAAGGAGTGTGCGGCATGGCAAGGATTTGCCAGCAGAGGGCGCTCCAGGTTGGCACAGAGTCTTCCTGGAGTCTGTTCTCAGTAAAGTATGGCTTCATCTCCACATCAATAGCTCAGTTCATTAACCACATAGATTACTTATTTTTGACAACAGAGTTGACCTAAATATCTTCTTATCATGCAGAATTCAGGGAATAACTGGTAGGCTTTGACACTTCGGAGTATAGGACTGGGAGGTTCATGGATGAAAATCTACCTGTATAAGGAAGAAATCCTATTAAAGATCCATCCAAAGCCTCTGCCCTGGCACACACTCAAAATGCTAGCAACACAGGAGTGAGCCAAGTATATGGAATGGCAACTAGCTTGCAGAGTGCTCTTAAATCACTGAATGGATTTGTCTGATTTGTGTGGTAACAATACAAAAACCTGTCTGTTTTAAAAGGCTTGACCAAATTATCCACCAATTTACAACAATTGCTTCAACAGCTTACGCTACCCACTAAAGTCAGGTCTCAGAACCATTCACATTACTGGTATCTGTGGTCAAGTATTTGGTTAGCAATTTAGTTTAACTAAATAAAACTTGCAAAATATACCTAGAGTCTTTTTGAATCATTCAAAGATTTTGTAGTTACGAATTCACCTACGTGATAAAAATTACTATTTACTCTGAAGTCAATGCTTTGGCAGTCCGTTAAGGATATGTGCACAGTGGCAAAACAGAAACAAAATACAAACCCTAAAGCCACCTCCCGACGCTGGTATCTCAGTGACCAAGTCAGTGAGGTAGAGCTATATATTCCCTTCACAGATTCCAGGAGTCAAAGGACAGAATGTAGCCCTCTTTATAGACTGGCTGGGGTAAAAAACTATGATGAACTGCATCATGCATTTTTATTACTACTTTTTGACTTTAAATGTCATATATAACATACAGATGAGTGTCTGCATGTCCTTGAGAAGGAAAAGCATGTTCAGTTTTGACCTGACTGAGATGGCTGTCCTGGGACACTATAGGTGCCCAGCTCACTGGGCGGGGTCCATGGGCGCAGGAGGCCATCCCTGGGAAGCAGGGCCTTGATGTGCTTGCCTCATGCATTATCCTCCTCCTCCTCCTCCTCCTTGTGTGTGTGTGTAAGAGAGAGAGAGAGAGAGAGAGAGAGAGAGAGAGAGAGAGAGAGAGAGAGAGAGAGAGAATATGGTAGGGTTTTTTCCATCTTAAGTTTATTTTTCCTTTCAAGAAATAAACTGCTAAGTCTTAACTGTCTGCATCCATGCAGCAGGAAAATTCAATTTATTTTGGCAATTTTGTATGTGCTTTAAGATATTATTCATCTTTTGAATTTACTTAAGTAGAACACTAGCCTGATCTTTCCCATGTGAAGACGGTGAGCTGAGCTTGGTCAGCAATGCTCTCTCTCACTGGGGTGAGACTACACCTGGCCCCGGCAAGTCCTATACTCATTAGGCAAACCACTGCCTGCTGCCTGCCGCCTGCCTGTTTTCCTTTCACTATTTAACAGTTCAAGCTGAAAAGAAGATATTATTTGACACATTTTTATTCTGGAAGGTGTATGTGCAAGTGTTGTCTATTCCTTATGTAACAAGTACCTTATTTTAAATACCCATGGAGGGAGAGTCTATTAGCATTCATTGGAAGATGATAGCTTATAAAATATATTGCCCAATAAAAAATTCTTGTATTTTTAAACACTTTTGACAATAATAATAAAATTCTGAACTCAATTCAAGCCTTGTTCTGGAAATCACTAAGTATCTAGTCCAGGGAACGGTTGCACACTGAGCTTCCGTCTACAGAATGTTCTCTCTGGTGAACTTTACTGGGTCATGTGAGGTTGCTAATTCTGAGTCCCAGCATCTTAGGAAGAACAAGAGGAAGACAGAAGACTCCCGAGTGTTTAACCTCTACCAGCAGGGTGAGAGAGTTTAACTATGCAAGCTTCACAGCTTAAGAACCTTCTTCACACAGCTCTGTTGGAGCCGTTCTGTGGCACGAAGCTCAGAAAGGAATGGCTTGGGGTGCAAAGGAAAGGACAGGCTCTACTGTTGTTACTGTGCCAAAGCTCGGCTCTGAATCTCCTGATGCTTCTTGGATGACTGAATATATTTAATATATGGACCAACGGAGAAGGAACCCTCCCATTCTGAAGTTTCCTCCCCATTCTCCGGGACATATATCACTACAAACAAAACAAAACAAAACAAAACAAAATAAAACAAAACAAAATAAAACAAAAAGCCAGAGTGCTTTGAACTGGAGAGACATTCGTTGATTCAAAGTGTCTAGTGCTGAAATATTACTGGAACCAAACCTAAAGCACACTTTTAGTCTATTCACTAAGTTTACTGAAAATTAGATACATATCACCTATTTACAATAACACTAAAAACACATGTGAAGACATACCATTCAGGCCAGTGTTTGAAGCACCTCAGAATTACTATCATCTTGAACAACTAGGTTCTGCCGTTGTTGGCCCACCCACACATCAGCTTAAGTAGCTATTAACTAGAAGTTAATAAGAGGTAAACATTTTAATTTTTAGGACAGCACAGCAGAATGGCAGTCACAGAAAAGCAAAAAAAAAAAAAAAACAAAAAAAAAAAACAAAAAAAACCAACAAACAAATATAAAACAAAAAACAAAACAAAAAACCACCAGAGAGAGAAAGAAAGAAAGAATATGAAGAGAAGTTATCATATCTAACACTCAACTCTAAATCAAAATCAGTTCTTTAGCTCCCCCAAATCTATAGACCTTATGTTTTGCATTTTTCCGTTTTGAATGGAAAATATAATTCAGAAGATTTGCTGAAACATTTAAATGATAATGGTAATATGGTTAAATAAACTTTTCATCTTCCTTAATCACCCTTTTATTATTAAAACTGTAGAAAGCTTTATTGCTGGTATCTTGGCAAATTTAACACTATTTTAAACCATCTAAAATTTTTGTTACTTTCTGTCTTTGCAGATACTTTATGAACCATTTCATACTCAATGGCTTGTAAGCAATCTCACGAGTTGGGAATGTGTGAAAAGTTGCTCAGATTGACAGATAAAGTGAAAAGGTCTGTATTAATTTCCAAATAAAGAAATGCATGGCGTGGTATCTCACGATGATTATACTCTAAAGTACCAATTAGAACGCATCAGAAACTAGAGCAAGTTGACACTCTACAATAAAGCAAATAATTTCCAGTTGGAGGGGCAGAAAATGTTAATATGCAATGTTCAAGACTACAAGAATCTTTGTAAAAGGAAGTAGCTAATAAGGTTTAATGATGCATGTCAGGAAGCCACAGTATGTAGGGAAACACAGCTGGCTTCATTTTGTAAACTATTTGATATACACATCTTTCTCGTTCACGATTATCAGCTGTGCCAGTGCCACAGGGGACAGTTTAGACTTCAAATCAGGATATTCTTCTTCTTCTCTAAATTACACGTAAAATACATTAATATAATATGGTGCTACAGGCTAGTGCACGGACGCAAGCTTATTAGCTCTGCAAAGAGGGTTAAAGAAGTCTTTTGAAAAATGTGCAGAAACAATCTCACAGCCTAAATAGGCTACTAAGCACCAAAACCATTTAAAACAAATCATAAAGCAGACAATCCACTTGGACGTAGTGAATTAATCACTTTCATAAAATTGTCACCATTTCTCACACCTTAGGTATTAAAATATAAATTGTCCTAACATGCTTCTGCTGGACCGAGTTCCTCTTCCCTTTCACGAATGCATCTGCAAATGCACAAGGAACCGCCCTCCAAAAAGCAGTGTGTCTTGTTTCTAGAGTCTCAGTTATGAGGGACTGCAATGTGCAGGTGACAGCAATTAGCAGCAGATGACAGAAGCACTCTGAATGTGTACCAGATGGCAGCAAAGGGTCACTGGAAGCCAGCAAAGCGTCCACAAGGAAACCCTTGTGTTAGGCAACCAGCAGACTCAAAAGCTCTTAGGAACAAATTAATTATTCAACTACCAGAAGACACACTGCTAGGTCACAGCACCAATATCAAAATGCTGCTAAAGCACTTGGAGCGCACTTATTTTAAATGTAATTACACATATTAGCTGTTAAAAACAAGCATGCCACATAATGACGAAAAGGTTGCCCTAAACTAAAAGAGCTAAAATTCTAGTAATTAGTGAATTGTCTTATGGCAAAATAGAGTCAACAGGTTCTAATTCTGGATGAATGCTGTTCATGGCTGAATCCGAAACAGTCCGGTTCTATGTAGTATCTCCTGAGCCCTCAGCATTTTTGCTGAGAGCAAAGGTCAGAATAGCAACAAACACTACTGCTGGCCAGGATAAAGGACATACCAGACCAGACACAGCTCTTCAAGGTTTGGAAGACTTGGGGAAGACCTTTAAACCCAAAAGACAGGTGGCAAAGGCTCCCTGCTCAGAAGAAAAGTGTATTGCTACAACAAGTAGCTGGGAAGACAAGGGAGGAGAATCAATAAGCAGGAAGCCCAAGACTTTCTTTCCTACAGGGAGTGGGGGGTAGGCTAAGTCACTATTGGGGTTCATTTGCTAATGGAGAAAAATAAAGATGAAATTGCTTAAGTCAAACAAAAATCAAATGGATAATTTTCTCTGACAAGATTAACTACATATAGATAACTAATAACTAACACATAAGCTTAATTTTTGGTTTACAGTACTTGAAAAATAAAACTAATAATTTCTTTATCCTCTATGATCTCAAGCAATTTATAAGCTAGCAGCCATTTCCAGTTTAGAATACTCCTTTGTACAGTCTGTTATTTAGCCTTCCTGGTTTCAACCCATTTTATCATTCCTGCCTGACTCCTAAATGGGGCATGTGTCAAACAAAGAGCCTGATGCCTGATAACTCTTTCTTTTTCTCTTTCAGTTTCTTCTTCCTTGGCACCTACTTGCTGAAGCTGACCAGTTAGGGCCCATGTCCCAAAATGTTTACAGTATCCCCAACAGTGCCACCAACTGGGTACCAAGTGTTCATACACATTCTAATTACAATAGCTGGAAAATCCACCTCTCCACATTGGAGACACTGGGCATTCTAAGAGCATGTATGAGATAGATACCTTCTTTCTTGTTTAAAAAGTAAACAGCTACTGTGGGTGTTCAATATCTGAACACTGTCAAGTCTGTAACTATAACATCTTACTGGAAAAGCAATTTGGAAATAAAATGTATATATGTATGTGCGCGCGCGCACACACACACACACACACACACACACAACTCAGGTTAGTCTCAAACTCCATATGTAACCGAGGTTCAGGTGTGCACTACTCTGTTTGGTTGTGTGGTGCTGCATATCCAACCCTGGGCATCGTGCTGGGAAAGCCCTCTACTGACTGAACTCCACCCTTGGCCTAGAGTGTTATTTTTATATAATAGCAAATATCACAAACAATTTAAAGATAATGGCTAAAGCAGCATAAAAAGTTCAAGTAAAAATAAATCAAAAATTACAAAAATATTTAAAGGGTTACACAATTAAGACTAAATTATCAAATCAATTGTCTTGAAAAGCTCTGCAGTGATGAAATACATTTATAACTGACCTGCTTACAGTCTCAAAATGTTTTAGAGTACATAAACAGCTTAATATATGAGGAGCCCCTGAGTAACATGTATAGTTATGTTATGGAGATGACAGGATAAAGACAAACCAGACCAAGCACAGCTCTTCAAGGTTTGGAAGATCTAGTAAATGCACTGGTGCAGAGGCGGCAGTCACTGCACAGTAGGAATATGGATCCCTACTGTGTCAAGATGTTGAAAAGCAGAAGCCTGGTCCTTGCTCATATCATACACAAAACAATACCAGGTAGTCAGAGGCCTTACTGAGCATGCCATTTAAGTAAGGGAGTGTCTTCAGGACCTTCAGACGGCTTTATTGTGAAGTCACTGAACTAATGGTTATTTTAAGTGCATTTAAGTGGTATTTCTGTGTTGTCAATAAAAAAATTAAGCCAAGATATTTTGATCTTTCTTGCTAGCAAAATTCAAATGTCAGTCAGAAGTTTCCTAGTGTACTGGCTGGTTTTGTGTGTCAAACTGTATTATCAGAGAGGAAGGAGCCTTAGCTGAGGAAATGCCTCCATGAGATACAGCTGTATGGTGTTTTCTCAATTAGTGATAAATAGGGAAAGGCCCAGTCTATTGTGGGTGGTGCCAACCCTGGGCTGATCATCCTGGTTTCTTTAAGAAGGTAGACCTGGCAAGCCATGAGGACAAGCCAGTAAGCAGCACCCCTCCATGGCCTCTGCATCAACTCCTGCCTCCAGGTTCCTGCCCTGTTTGAGTTCCTGTCCAGACTTCCTTCAGTGATGAAGATTAGTGTGGAAGTGTAAGCTGAATAAACCCTTTCCTCCCCAACTTGCTTTCTGGTTATGGCATTTTGCTACAGCAATAAGAACCTTAACTAAGACTCCTAGAATAGCTTATATACATTATAACGGTATAGAATGTCAGTCATGTGATGTGTGGTGGCAACTGAGAGGATACTAAATAAGGGCAAGGCTAAATGTAATGGCCTAACAGCTGCAAAGTAAAGATTAGTTCTGAAACTTTACAAAGTGTAAAGCTGACAAAATAATTTATGAAATATAAGGTTATATCAGATCCTTCTATAGAATATGAATGAACACTTTAATACACATAGCTCTACATGGTCACCAATGACAACAAACTGCACAGTTTATCACCCTGCTCAAGCTACAGAACCTCAGAAAGCAACTCACTATGTAATGGTGAAGATGACAGTAAAATTTAAATGACTAAAAATAGGAAGCTTAGGAACAAGTGCAGTTATGCCAGAAGCTTCAATACAACTGGGAAATCCTAAGAGCACTTGGAGAGAACATAACTTCTGTTAATGAGATGGTAGTATATTCACAATTATGAATAGTTTTGCTTTTTCACCCTGAAAAAAATGTAGATCCTGGGGGACAGAGAGATGGCTCTGTGGTCAAAAGTACTGGCTGCTCTTATAAAGGACCTGGGTTTATTTCTCAGCAATCAGCTCACAAACATCTGTAATTCCACTTCTAGGAATTCTGACCATCCTTCTGGCCTCTGTGGACACCAGGCACAAGGTAGAGCACACAAACATACAGGGTAAGCAGATTTAAAAATATTTTGGTGTTTTATATACCTGTACCTTCGGAGGTCAGAGGTCAATCTCAGGCATTCTTTCTTAAGAGATGTATTTGCTTTCCCTGGGATATTCCTGGGGCTCACTGATTAGGCAGACTGGTTAGCCTGAGAACCCCTGGGGATCCTGCCTTTCTCTACCACCCTAGTGCTGGGACTGTAGGACATGCCAACACGAGTTCTGCAGATAGAACTCAGGTCCTCAGGTTTGTGAGATAAGTACTATACCAACTGAGCTGTCTCCCTAGTGCCCTACCATCTCCACGCACATATGCTTAACTTTTGGGGTCTAGATTGTGGGTTTAGCTCAGTGGTTAAACACACTCCTAGCACACACAAAGGCCTACTAACCTAAGAAGCCTGCCAACAGCATGCTTAGCACCCCTGGCCTTTCTGACTTTCTACCTCTTAGACTAATCATCAACCAGAGAGTGCTGGTGGCTTTTCTACAGAACCATGGCTTACTAGCCAAAGGAATTTTTAACCCCTCCTCTGCTCACAATACAAACTCTGCCATACCCCCATTGTGTCTCTGATGCTTGTCTTGATTTTCAGCCTATTTTCTCTTATCTTTCTCAAAAGCCCGTTACCTCAGTACAAAGCAGTCCCAGGCTCCAGAGGAAGCATGCTGTAGAGCAGTCCATCTAGTCAGGACCACTAAAGGGCCACTTTTTTTAGAAGAGATCTACAGGTGCTATGCAGGACCCCGGATGCCAGGATCTGCTTCTGGACTTCAGCTTATTCTAATGTGCTTCCCAGGCACCCATTAAAGCAAACTCAACTCCTTTGCACTGTTTTCTACATGTGAACAAGGTGTGGCTGACAAAAGTCTCACTGCAATATAAGACAAGCCTTCACATTCACTTAGCACTTGTGGTCAGTCTTCTCAGATGCCCTGTCAGCCTTTTCTCCCAGTGTTCTCCAAATTCCTGAGTTTTCCCTTAGGCCCCAGGAGGTCTCACCTACTTCCCTGAGGCCAAAGTCCCACCTCAGGGCCATGCAAATGTACTCACTTGCACCCTGCCTGCAGTCAGCTATCAGCTGCTCTCAAGACTACAAAGTTGCATACTTTGGGTCTAGTTAATCAGCCATCTTCTTTTTCTTTATGGATTCATCTAGATCCTCCATGATACTACTATTCCCCATCAACATGGACACCTTTATCTCTGGGGTAAGTCTAAACAGTTCTCTCTTGGCCCCAGACCTCAGAACCTTCATCTTTTCATCTCCCAATATGTAACTTCTGGCTTTGTAGTCCTACTGCTGCTCTAAGGTCACAGGAGCCCTCCAACATCCTTTTAGCCCATGAAAGTCAAGCTCCAACTAGACTGTAAGATGTGACACTTGGGGGAATGTATGCTCCATAAATGCACCTGTGTTCAACACATCAGTCTAGGCGGATGTGATACAATGTGATGCTTCCTGACATGCTCGTCCTTGGTGCAGCATAACCTTCACAAAATGTACCCATCCCAAGACTTCAACATCATTAGCCCCACCTCAGTGAGGAGATCCAGGATCATCTCTAATGGCATCTGGAATTCTCAAGTTTTAGGGCAGTGGACACTATCTTATAGGATGGGTTTATAGTCTAAGCAATCACATTAAAATTAGCAATTTATATTAACTCACATTCAGGTCTTTGTGACTGCTTCTTTACTCTATATCTAAGCTCCAGGAGATGGTGTGGGGACTCCTGTGGCATCTAAGGAGAAGGGCATCTTTGATGCATATGACACCACTGTCAGTGCTACAGTCCTGCCACAGGCCTTATTAATTCCTCAAAGACACAGTACCATAAATGCTGCTAGCTTTCCTCTACAGTCAGCTCCCTCTCAGGGCACAGAAGCTTGGCACTCTTGCTTGCATGATTCTTAGAGCCTGTGGGGTTTTTCCATGGGCTTAGGCAGCCAATTGAAGTTGGCTTGCAAGGACTGTGACTCTTCCTCAGGGATGCCCATCATGCAGAGACACAGGCGAACATTGCTACTATATAGTTTCCACAAATCAGCCCCAGGAGTCCTTTGAGAGGAAAGGAGCCTACACCCCCCAGGACCTGTCTCTCTACTAGCTCCCCAAGCTATGGCAGGCCACATGAGGACATCTGAGGGCCTTGCTTCTACATCCTGTCACTCAGTCCCTAAACTCCACAGTAATTCCCCTTAAGAACTGTCTCTTGGATCTCAATAGTATCCAGTCCTTCAAAATCAAAATTCTCTGTGCTTGTGATACCAACAACTGGGGAGGTGACTGCATAAAGATCTAGAGTTCATGGTCAGCTTGAGCTAAGAAAGCAAGTTGGAAGTCAGTGTGGGTCATACAAGACCCTGTCTCAAAATACATGTGAGTGCACACATATACAGATACATACATGTTAGTAGCCCTGACTGGTCTAAAACCCATAGAGATGTACCTTCCTTAGCCTCCAGAAATCTGGAATTAAAGGTGTACACCACCATGCCTGGCCTCATATAACTATATATATAACTATATATATAACTATATATATATATATATATATATATATATATATATATATATATATACACATTATATATATACATTATATTTAGATATATAAACCACCACTAGAATTGTTATGATTTGCTATCTAAGATCACCATTCAGGAATTCACATCAGAAGAGGTTTGACTACTGATCCAAGACTGCAAAGAGACTTGAGTCTAGCCTTCTTCTGTTCAGCATCATTCCCTGATGGTGATTTCCCGCTGATGATATTGTGTGTTCAGTCTGTTGAGAAGAGGCAGAGCACCTCATGATCTGCCTTCACCCACACAAGAGACAAATGCATCATCTGAGACCAAGATTAAACTCAGAGTAGTCATTTTTCTTTATATTGTTTGGAATTAAAAACGTATTAAATTGATCCATTATGAAAATTCTATTCTCTACATTGTGTGATTCAGACCATGTCTATATCTTAAGGCTATGAAACAATTTTTGTAATTGTAATAACAAAACAAATTATTGACTTTAAGTTAAGAAAATTGTTGCTTGAATGACTAAATATTCAACCAAAACAAAACAAATGTGTCCCTAAATTGTGTCATACACAACTTGTTCATTTCCACAGGTTAATGAACTCTCTGTAGCTATGCCATGTTTGTCTCTCATTTCTATTTTCAAGTCTTTATTTGGGAGTTAAGGAAAAGTGCCTACAATGCAGTCTAGCAACGCCATGGCTGTTCAGCACAGTTAATATTATCATCAACATTACTGTGATGCAAATATATATATATATATATATATATTATATATATATTTATATATATATATATATATATATATATATATATATTTCAGATCACTACCAATGGCAAAGGGAATAGAAATATAGTTATGTATATGTGATGCTATCATAGTAAGTCACACGTCAAACAGATTAGTGTAGTCTATTTACTAAGTGCAAAGTATAGGAGAAGAGGCCAAAAACAAGCCACTCTTTGGATTAACCTCTCACTAAGGCAGTACTGTTTTCAGTCCTTATAAGAAATACAACAGGCAGTGCCCTGCTTAGAGGTAAAGTGACACAACTCTTATAAACCATGTTCACATGAATCATTTTTATTTCTTATTTAACTCTTTGTTTGGTTTTCCTGCCTGGCACTGTGCAGCACAAGGAAATGAGGGATGGATGAAGGAGGCAGCGGAAGGAAGGGAGAGAGTCAAACGTGCTCCACAGAGCCAGACTCTACCCTGGCAGTGGACTTTGGCAGGGAAGCATGACAGCCCAAGGGCTCTCTCCTTTTTAGCTGACTGCTGGCTCAAAACTGTCTCCAGTGCAAGTCTGCTTCCAGTTCTAAAACACCTGTGTGACCCACAGATAACAGAGGATGGCCACAGAGGACTTCTATTTGCATAAGAATGGACAGAATGGAACAGGTAGGGGTGAGCTGCTAGAAATCCTCTGGCCTGAGAAATGTGGCATCATACAGCTGCTCTCTGAGAACCTGAGTGACAGGAAAGTGTCATCCCTCCACTCTCCTCTAACACATTATCTCTGCCCACTGTAGTACACTCTACAAACAAATCAGAGAAATTGTCCTACCTTACACAACATGGCATCAGAATTGGGTCAAATGATGGAGAAGAAGATTTTACTTATGCCAGAAATATGAAAAATAAGTATTATCACAAGTTTCTAACAGTTTTCAAGGCCTCAAGATAAGGAATCAAGGAGTTCAATAAATGAATATAATAATGAAATTGCCTACTCACTTAAAATCTCTGCTATGAATTACTGCACTAACTCATAAGGAAACACTACCAAATATATTCTTACTTAATATAGACAAATATACAAGCATTTCTTATTCAGAACATAATGCAGAACTAAGCATTTAAATAGAGCACTTCCTATGCAGGGCATTTGATTAAAAGTCAATTTTAAAGGAATTTAAAGTTGACATTTGTACTTTAGATGTTTCTGTGTTTGTGGAGCAGGTCTCTGTTATCAGCACAGCTTTGTTCCTGTTTTGCTAACGTCCTAAGCCCACTGTATTCACACTGCAGATGCAGCTGTGTGTGGCTGTGACACAAGGGTGCTGGACACAGTGACGGCAGTCTGAGTGCTAGTACAGCCCGAGCAGGCACGCTCCATCTTATCACTGTGCTAGGAAAGCTTCACAGCTAGCTTGACAGTGGCTAATATTTTCCTGATAAAGCCTGGACACACTATGATTTGTTAATATTAATAACACTTGTAAAAAAGGCATCCAAGTCTCTATCCAGGAGGCTGACCACAACACTATGCTCTCCCTATGCAGCTCTTGAAGTACAGCAGCATATGTTAAATTGGAAAATATATTAATCAAGAAGGCAGCTATTAGAAAAACAAAAGGGTCCTATGATGGTATGTAACCACACACACACACACACACACACACACACACACAAAGAAAGACAAAAGCCAGCTATTCTATCGTGATATTTTACTATAGATCAAGAGGACTCTTAAAATATTAATAAATGTCCTTTTTAAAATAAAAAAGCCATTTTCCAAAACTGCCTTGATTTCAACTGGGAATGTACACCACAGTTGACTCTATTTTGTTCTATTGTCTGAAAATGCCTTGCAACAATCCAGATAACGAGAGGCAGCTCTAATTCCCATAATGGCACATGTCACCTGTCTCTGTGTCAATGAGACATCTGAAAGCATCTTTTTATTAGAAACACAAATCAATATGCCCGAGGGATTACAATAACTGCTTGAAGCAATTTGTATTATCATTTCATCCTTGATGTTCCTGCTCTGAGCAACTTATTATTATGAGCGGCATGAAAATGGCAACCTGTCACGATTGATTTTCCTTAACCTTCTCTAAGAATTTTTCCCTCTTAAATGTAATCAAGTATCATCTGATTAAATACATCTAAGGCTAGGTTTTATAAAGCAGTCCATTACTGAAGTAGTAGTCCTTGTAATTTAAACTTTCACCAAATTTCATTGTAAAGTTGCTTAGTAATAAAAACTTTATTTGTTCAAAGTTTTAAAACTTTCAAATATGAGTAGAGTCCATCTCCCAAGTCATATGATAAGGAACAATTTTCTCACATCTAGAAAAGTTAGAGAATTGTCCTTCCATCTGGATAATAATGGTGTACTTTTTAGCTCCCCTAACATAAGCATAAAGCTGTTTCATTGTCATTAAAGTGCAAGAACAAATTTAATAAGAAATCTAAAACAATAAACAGAGTGCTGCATTAGTCAGTTGCTCTATTTACAGACACTGTAACTGACCCAGGAATCTTTCTAAGGCAGACATCAGGCCAAAGATTATTTGTAGAGTGCACTACAAACCCACAGGGAGCTGAAGTCCTGTTTCTGACTCTGGAAGCGCAAGAGTTTGCATTTCCATTCTCTATAAGGGAGACAGGATTGGTGCAGGCAGTATTGTTGCTAGCACAAAGAAGCAGTACAGCCCATGCCACAGAAGGTGGAAGCAAGGCTGGCAGCTAGACATGGTTTATTTACAGTTTAACATGTTTTATTTACAGTTTAACAACAACAAAATATCTATCTCGGGCCTAAATGCATGAGAGCCATAACCACAGAGAAGAGAAGGGAGCTGGGAAGTGTCTGGCTCAAGACTGGGTGACAGAGAGGCCAGATTGCTCTCCCTAGCTCCCACAGGTCACAGCAGGATGGAGGATTAACAATCAAAACAACCAAGGTAACAAAATAATGAGAAAAGGGAAATGTGCCAAAGACAAGATATTAGTTAAGGCAACAGCAAGATTAAAAGTAGATTTATGAAGCTACCAGTTAAAATTGGGTGAATATTCAATGTTCATTTGTCCATCTGCTTAGCTCTGGAGATGTTTTCAAAGGCACAAATAGTTGCCTGCTTGTGGTGGCACACACCTTTAATCCAAGTACTCAGGAAGCAGAGGCAGGTAGACCTCTAAGTTTGAGGCTAGCCTGGTTTATAGATTTAATTCCAGGACAGCCAGGGCTACAAAGAGAAGCACTGTCTTGAAAAAAGCCAGTAAATAAAATAGGCACAATCAGGTCTGTATGGATGCTCCAGCCTCTGTCTGGAATCCAGAAAGGAAGGGGGCTGGTGGGAGTTGGTGCCTTTCCAGGTGTGGAAGAGAGATCTACTGGAAGCCCTCACCAAGACCAGAGCCTGGCAGATTGATATGCCTTTGGAACTGATGGTGGGCCAGGGAGGGCTGAATAGAGAAAGCTCCAGGGAAGGTCAGCAGGGATGACCTTTGCTGGGTCCTGGTGGGTGTGTCCTGCTGGAAGTCCATTATGTCTCTGCTACAAACCATTTTTTGTGATAATGATTTTGAGTTGTAAGTTTCACAGAATCTAGAGCCTCATGAGAGATGGGCCTTTGAGCATGCTTGTGGGGGATTATCTTGACTGATTTAAGTGACATGGGAGAGCAGAGCACTATGGGTATAAGTAAAGAATGAGTGTTGCCTTTCAACTGTAGATATTACATAATCATCAGCCTCAAGCTGTCTACACTAGACTTTTCTGCCATAATGACCTGGGAGGCAACACTCACCTACCTTAGGTTACCTTTGTTAGGGTATTTATCACAGCAACTGAAACTTAACTAGGATGGATTCTAGTTTACTCACAATAATGACAGACAGAAAGCTGATGGAGAGCTACACCCACAGCAGAAGATAAAGTGAAATGAAGTTTGCAGGCCAAAAGCAGGAGCAGAGGTGGAAGCACAGAGATAGCAGATGTGGAGATGGGGTACTGAATGGTTTTATGGAAGGGAACCTCATCTCTCTGTTAGTCAGCATGTCCCATGTGCTGTGGCAGTCTCTAAGCCAGCGAGGAGGGCGGGACTTAAAGGCCGCTTTGAGTAACAAGACTGGACTATCACAAACACATGCAACGGTAGTCCTATGCCTGAGTTTGTCATACGTGTGGCTGGAAAACACATTTATCTTGAGATGAAAAGGCAAGATGGCTCCTGAAAACACCTATGTGTTTGGAGCCTGGCACCGGCATACCTCCACTCCACAGTTCCTTCTCCTGGCTGAACTCCACCTTGCCACCAACAACAGCCTTACTTCCTTAGGCAGACATGCCTCTGGATGACCATTTTCAGTCTTCCCTCTTTTTTAGAATTTGTTGACTTTCCAGCACAGGAGGCCTCTGGGCCACTATCTTCACAGTTCCCTGGCCCCAGCTCTGGCTGGTCATCCTCAAGGTTGTAGTTCTCTCTGACACCTGCTCACAGCTCTGGATAAACCCAGTGAACATCTGTTGGTATGAGTTGATACTCTTGCACATGGATGAGAAAAGTCCTTACATCCTCACTAACTACATCACTGCCATACAATTAATTCCAAGAAAAGTTGTATCTTTGGAGCTGTTCAACAGTGTTAAAGCTGAGTGGCTAGGCTTTCATCCCTGGCCCTTTTGGGAATTGTGTTAGTCTCTGACCAAATTCCCTGTCAACTCTGCTACTGGACCAGCTGTTAAAGGATACATTATTTATCATTAAATCAAGATTGGTTTTCTTGAACCAATTTTTAATCTTAGGAGCCTAAAAGAGTCCCGCAAGCTTGCACAATTCTCATATGTGCACATCAAAGTAAAGGCAGGATGTACCCCACCCAGAAGAGCGGTCAGCTAGCACCATGAGACTTTTATTCTAAGTACTCCACAATATATTTCAGGGACCCTTGGATGCCTACACTAAGCTTGCTCTTGTGGAAAATAAATAGATGTCTTGTAGAAGATGATCAATGTCCTTTATTTTTTCCTGGAACCATTACTGTGATACTGAATTTTCTTAACAGGAAAAAAACACAATCAAGCCAGAACATCCTCTGTCCTATACTACAAACTTTAGTTTCTTCTCTCCTGCTTCCTCCCTCTACACCTTCCTCTCTCCCTGTTCTTCCTTTCCCTTCAGCTCCTTGCTCCTTTAATTAACATTACTTCTTCCTGGTCTGGGATCCTGGTAATAAAATATGTTAGTCTTCCCTTCCCTTAACCCTGAGCTCGGTCCCCTCAGCCTGACCCCCATGCCTATCCTGCAGTGCCCTTTAAGCTTCTCTGACACTAAGAACACTAACGTGAATTTGTCTTGAAAACCTATGGTAACTACTGAATTATACTAGTATTTTTCAGACTTCTAAATCTAGTGACTCCTTTCCCCAGTAACCACTGCAATCTGAACTCATCGCTATTACTCCCTCCTGCAGATTCAACACCCTCTTCACTCAGCTTTTTTCTTAATAATCTTCCTGTTTCCTCTGTTTAACATTTGAAACAAACGTTCTTTAGAGTTCTACTTTTTTTCCTTACCAGCCAGAAGACTCCAGGAGAATATCATCCATAAGCACTCTGTAAGTGTACTAACACTGCTTAATAGATATCTCCAACTCTCCCACTGGAGCACAGGGCAGGATTGTACTTTCCTGATACCCTGAACTTAGATGAGGCCACTTAACTGCTTTGGCCAATGACACGAACCATATGTGGTTCATTGGTAAAAAGCCATTAAAAGTCAGTATGTGAGATACTGGTTCTTATCCTAGTGGTCATGGGACTGGGCTACCAAATCGCCTCATGATGAGCAAGCCAAATGGAGTCTGGCACAAAATTTGTGTGAGACTGCTGCAGAGCCCATCATGGTCTGTGTTGTATATCTGGCCTGGATTAGCTCATCCTGACTGCTAACCACGACTCACTCATTCAGAATTATAGATATTTCAAGCAATACTTATTCTGCCAGCAGTGAGCTCCATAGTTAAATCTCAATTAACCACCCTGTCAATCAAGGCCCCCTGCTTAGGATCACTGTCAGAATAAAGAGGTCAAGATATATCTGCTAGTTGAGACTCCAGTAGAGCTGTGGAGAATAATCTGATTCCCCTATGAAATGCTTGGTTTTATTTGCACTAGTTTTCTCTGAAGTCTAAAATCTATAGAACCCTGGGATATAGCTTTCAGAAAAATGTCATACAAACAGCAAACATCCGTTTCTATCTTCTCTTCTGTAGTGACAGTCAACATCACATTCTTTTTCATTTAACATATATCAAAACCGATAATTCCCGTGTGAAATCCTAGCTGGCTGGTCCACTGCAGCCTGGCTGAACTCCTTTCCTGAACTTTACTAATATAAAACCAGCATTGAACACTTGGAAAGATTTCATTGCTTACACATGTAAACATATATAATTTATTTTTCTTTTGGGCTAAGCCTCAAGTTACAAAAAAGTGACTATCATGCATGGGGAAATATATCCTAAGGAGCCTCACTGTCAGCAGGCTCATCTGCAGACACAATGTCCCCTGAACATCAGTGTCATGAGGAGTCAGTAAAAGGGAAATGGGTCAATGAAGGACCAGAGGAACTTGGGGGACAGACAGAATGTAAAAATTATTTTAAGATTAGATTTGAGATAGTTATAAAATTTTAAGATTAATGATTTTTAGAAAAGATTCTAAGAACCACCCACAGGATAGTACTCTGCAGACCTCAACTGTCACTTCTGAGTGTAGCTAAAAAGGGAAAAGACTAAGCACCAATTAAGGCCCAGGGTGGGGCCAACTAAAGTGACTTTTATATATCAATCTGTGACGTCTATTAATGGTAGAGCCAAGCTTCTAACATAAGCCTGTAAAAACTCCAACAATATCCTATCCTCAACAATACCAATGAAACACGCATATTTCAAATAGCACAAGAGAAGGGGTGCTGGAGAGAAGGCTCCCTCCCTGACTAAAACCACCTGATGCCTTTGGAGAGGAATAGGGCTTGCTGGCCAGCACCCACATGGCAGCTTATAGCCCTCTGTCACTAGGGGAACCACTGTGCTCTCAGAGGCCTGAAGATGCTGTCAGATCCCCTGGAAGTAGAGTTACAGATGATTGTGGGTGCTGGGAATTAAACTGGGGACCTCCAGAAGAGCACTCCTTTAGTACTCCTCCCAGCCCCAGCTGCTCAGGATTTCTACATACCAATCAGCAGGTATTTTTAAATTGGAAATATGAACTGAGACTGACAATAAACATTTCATGTCACAAAACATCATGAGGAAATAAGAACTGAGACTGACAATAAACATTTCATGTCACAAAACAGCATGAGAACTGTGATGCAGCTGCGTGTGGTGCTGCACATCCCATTTCTGCAGAGGCAGGAAGACACCTGTGAGTTCCAGGCCAATCAAAGTCACACAACAACAATAATAAAATGATAAGTATGATAATAATTACAATACAGAATCTACTGAGTGTTTGTTAGGTAGCAAGTTCTTTTTTAAAATTAACATGTACCAGCTGATTTTCAACCACATATTGGTATCATCTCTATTTTACAGAAGTGAAAATGGAGATGCAGAATTAAACCATTTGTTCAACGTCTAGAACCTGGTTAACAGCAAAACCTAGATTGTTCCCCAGTGACAAAGTAAATGTGAGAATCCTTAACTATGACGATTAAAGTGTCTGAAGCACAATGAGCCAGCATGAAATATGAGCAGAGTCTAAAGCTGCTAAGTTAGAGACTATGAAAAACAACTGAATGTAAGTGCATCTGAAGAATATGGAGGGGGGTTAAAAAGTCTGATTAAAAGGTAGCTTTTAAAATGTTAAACTTACTGCTTAAAATTAAAGATATTCACAATATCGCCATAAACACAAAAGTGAAAACATTAAGAAAAAGTCTTGACTTTGCATGTGCATTAGAATATTCTACCTATTCACTTGAGGAAACAATCATCACACTTTTTTGAAAATATGTGTAAATATGAGCATCATTCTATAATTAGCTACTGAATTGTTTTAACATTAACTTTAGTTCTATTGTTGAAGTAGTGACTAAGGTATATTTGATACCCAGAATAGTTTGCTAAATAAATCTAAAAGGACATTTTTCATCATCATAGTTAAATTTCATATTGAAATTACAATAGGATATATACATACAAACTTGATCTCACTGTCTAAATTTTAATCTGGTGAAACAAACACTGAATATTTGATGCAATTTCATCACATATACAAACCTTTGCCATTCATTTCTCTGTTGGATACTGTCTACTGTCTGTCTTCCTCCCTCTTTTCCATCCATTTATCCATCTACTCATAATCCATCTATCTACCCATTCTATCTATCTATCTATCTATCTATCTATCTATCTATCTATCCATCCATCCATCCATCCATCCATCCATCCATCCATCCATCCATCCATCCATAACTAATCAGCTGTGTTGGGGGAGACTCTCTAGCAGGCCCCACTCACATCAGCAAGCATGAGGGAATCCACTGTAGTGGAGTTGGGCCATATATGGGGGCTGATATTTTCCTGTTTAGTTTGTTGTTTGTTTTGTATTGAAAACAGACTCTTCAGTATGAAGCCCAGAATGGCCTTGAACTTATGACATAAGTTACTACATTTGGCAAACTTTTTGAAAGGTTATTTTAAAAATAGATCTTAGCTGAAGAAATGGATTAAATCATACCAGACATACAAATGTATTTTTAAGGGCATATTTAATTTCTACTGCTTGGTAGAAAGCTTTCCAGCAAAGACCAACCTTTACTATTAGTAAGCTGCAGAGGAAGGCGTGGGTCTGTTCTATTTACATATATAGGTAATATTTCAAATAAGCATAAGCTGCACAGTAAGAAGGCCTCTCATGTAACTGTCTTTCAAACACTGACACACCGAGTTCATCATGAGCAACAAATCAGCCACACAGCAAACACTGAGAGTTCACACTAGCTTTTCATTCGGATTTAACTTATAAACATATTTTGACTGCATAAATGATATTTCAGGAGTGTTACCAGGAGTCTTTATGCTTTTTCACTATGTTTCTGAAGTGAAATAATTTGTATATAACAATATTATCAAGATAAATAATACAAAGCACTGATAGATTGTTTTAAAAATAAACCATCAACATAAAGAACACAAACTACAAAATAAACTTAAGATGAGAAACCCAGCACTATCTGTCAAAAATAAGGATATAGGAAACAGAGATGAGGCAAAGGGTTCTTGACTGTGAGAATGGGAACAAACACAAGGACTCATTATGATTTCCCAGCAACCGAATCTGTTTTTCATGTTATATATTATGATATATAAATGGGCTGTTCAGCTCTACATATACTTTCCTACTGAAAGGAAAAAGCAAGTTCATTAAAGCAGTTGCTCCTTAATCTAGCCTACCTTATTTTTTGGATTGGATGTGTTCATTACACTTCGTGTCTCTTTTCCAGTATAAATGACAACACCTATTACAGTACCTGCAAAAACATGAAAGTGGTCCTTATAGCAATACTTGAAAGCATAGATAACACTTTCTAATTGTCTTGATGGAAAATATATTATACTGTTTGAGCTCATACACATTTATCCAACAGTCTATTTGATTTGGTTAGTTCAATAAAATTTAACCTTAACTTTTAAAAAGGGGTTAGAAGTGACATAATTTGTTTAAACAATACAAATTTGCCTATAGATAATAGCAAAATATGTATTAATATACTTTTTCCTGACAATGAGAGTGACATGGGTTTTTCCTTACAGTCTACTAAAACAGTAAGAAGTTCACTGTTATAATGGCATCAAAAGGCTGTATTCCCAACTGAAAACTGTACTGCTGGACCTGCAAATCAGGGCAGGGATAGGAGAGTCAGTTCTTCTGCTTGATTGTGCTGCTGTGCACGAGTGACCATGAGAGCCTTTGTGGCCATTTCACATGCTCGTCAGGGTCTCACATGCTCATCAGGAAACAGCATCAAAGGACAGGACATTATTCAGTGGAGCACTTGGCCAGCATGCGCCGGGCCCTGGGTCCCATCCTTAGCACCACAAAAATCATGTAGCCAAACAATCAAAAACCCACCTGACACATAATTTTAAAATACTTGATTTTACATTTAGATGCTACTCATTTCCTCAATGGATATCTCTAAAAGTTTAGTTTTCTAAGTTGATAGGTGAGGAACATGCAATACTTTTTAAACTTAAGGAAATGATAACTAACCTGTATATTATAAAGGCTCAAGCATTTATCTATAGAATATAAAACTAAAAACCATGGAGCCTATACATATCACCTGCATCATTTATAGACCTATTTTTATCCTTAAAATGAAAAACTCTGATATTAAAATTACAAACTAGAAAGACATTATGTATGTATGCATATAAAGTACTGAAATTAATAGTCCTAATAAATTTAACTATAAAAATTATATAAAAACTATTCTGTTAAAGTTCAAGGTCACCCTGGGATATACAGTAAGAACTTCAACAAAATAAAAGCCCCCAAACACTCATAAGCCTAGATGTGGCATTAACACATGAGGTTTAGCGGCCTGTAGCTTAGGACCATGAGAGAAGTAAGAACTGCTCTTTGCTCCATCTGAGCAGAGAGCAGCGTGCTGCACACCCTGTAGCCCACGGTTCTGCTGCAGCGGCTACAAGGGGCAGACCCACTGTGGTCCTCAGCAGCGGCATGCAGCTCCCGGAGGCTGCAGCTCTTGTAATTCATTCTGAGAACCACTATCTCGAACTGAACCAAGCACAAGGAAGGTGTGACTGGCCAACCAGGGACTGAAGCTCGCCCTGCTACCCAAGTGTTGTCTCTCTGTGCCATGATCCATCTAAACTTCTTACACAAGATGACTGCACTCAGTGTACAGAAGTTTAATACTTGATGAGATAATACCATCAGAAACTTTCTCACACAGAAGCTCACACCACAGAGCTGTTTCACTATTAAAAGAACAAGGTTAAATGTTAAATATAACCTCATCAACATTTTCTTCCTATTTCGCCAATTTAATTTATTCAAAATATAAAATTGCCATTAATGTTGAAATAACCATATTCTCACAACAAATGCAACTTACAACTGGATTTATTATTATTTTTTTAAGATTAGCCGAACAAACAAGTGTCAGGGAAGCCTTCAAAACGATTCATCAAACTTAAAAGCTCTATCCTAAAACCAGGGCAGATTCTGAAAAATATGGATTCTAGGCTGATATAATTTACAGTACTCAACAAGAGAAATGCAAGACTAACAAGAAACACAACATACTGACACAATTCCTGATGTTACAGTTGTGTAATGTATTAATGTTTGCTAAAGGCTCTCATTGTATTCTCTCATTTGATGGTTGCTAAAAATGACTACTCAGTGTAATTAGCTTAAATGCACTGTTGTTCTGAGTCTCATGCTTTTTAATTACTTTACATTGTTTGAATTAGCTGAGTACTATGCAGGACTCTTGACTCTCTTGGACAATGGATTTGTATTTATAGACAGACACAGAGCCAAGGGAAAGGACGAGTCTTTACAATGAGCCTCTAGGACAAGGCATGACACTCTTGGGCACTGCAGCAGAGAAACAGGACAGATGCAGTGTATACTCAGGTTTCCCAGGGGTGAGGGCATTTACATGCAAGATTTCAAATCTTTTAATCAATATTTTTAGTTTAAAATTAAGCTTTCATTCTGGCTCCAAACTGAGAAACTTCCACAAATTCTTAAATATATTTGCATGTTAAACCCAGAACCACCAAGTGTAGTGTATAACCAGATCCCTAAGATCAATGAGACAAAATATCCAGATGTAAAACCAAATTTTAGTTCAGTTTGCAACAAGAAAATATTTTATCTCATGAGCACTTAATCCTGAAAGCCAACGTTATACTCATCTGGTTGAAATCTACACTTTTGATTGACTAAACTCATTAAAAACATTATAAAAAGATTCAGATGCTAACTTTGCCAAGCAGTACTAGCAGAAGACTGATACCATGATGCTACTCAGTAGACCCAGGCCTCCTGTGGCGAGTCTAAAGATCACTGTGTAGCCCATGTATCAAATTTCAAATTTCAGATCTATTACACCTGCATTTGAGGTGATCAGTAATTAATACTCTGGCTATACTGTAGCGTCCCTGTTATCCACATATCTAAATTTCATAAAATACCCTACCAATTCAAATTAATAGTTGAGTTATATTTTAAAGTAAACATTTCTATAAAATCTAAAAATGCTAACAGCATCAACCTTAGGGGAAAAGGTATTCTTCATGTAAATATTTAAGATGTATAACCACAAAATGTAATCCAGCAAATCGAACTGACTACTCTCTTTATTTTAAATAATCAGACTCAGAAATTTTTAGTTGCCACCTTTTAACCAGAGGTGACAGCATGTGGAATTTACTAACAACCAATACTTATAAATTGATAATCGTTTTAGATGATCCAGAGAAAATTACGTATAGATACAAAATAATAACCTAGATCCTTAATACTGGCTTTAAACTAACAGACTGTGGGATGCTTATTCAAATAAAACAAAACAAAAACTCAGAAAGATAGTAAAAGACATAATGTGTATTCTGCGTATGTATAAAAGATCTGTCAAGCAAAGTATATATCAAATATTGATTATGCTTCCAGAACTTGGGAAACAGTATAAAGACAAGTCATTAGAAGGAGCCAGAACCCAACTACAGTTGACAGAGGTTCTCTAGTACTAATCTTTACAGATGTTCCCTGATATAAGGAGCTTTGCAGTAAGGCCGAACAGGAAAGTACCAGGTGCACACTGACTGGAGCAGACAACAGGCTTAGCCTGAAGAAGTCAACACTAGAGCTCAGGACTCAAAGAATACATAAGAAAAGATCCCATCTATGTGTAGGCTCCAAGTGGCCAGAGACAAAGGGAGAGAGAGACACAAGAGATCTGTACCATGCAGGAACAGAGTCCATGTGGCTAAAGCTGTAGGGAGAGATACAGGAGACCCACACCTACTAGGTCTGAGGCATGCAAATTGCTGCCTTTAGCAATCACTAGCCTTACAGCAAGCTCTGGACAAGATTCTGATGTTTACCTCTGCTGCTTATGTAAACCACTGCAGGAGGCAGGCATTTTGCAGGAGTGTACATCAATGCACTGGATCTTGCGCTGCAGCCTCTTCCTGGCTACTTCTCATACCTGTAAACATTATTAAGCAGCTAACACCTTCAACCATAGCCTTCTCTGGTTGGTACTGGATTGATTTCCCACTGGACTGTGGTCTCTTTCCACACAAATACTAATTCTTAATGACCTATGCATGGCTAGAGTAGGAATATATCAAACCATACATAGAAAATAGCCAGACTTTATTTTGAAAACTTTTTCATGTAACTGCTTCTACACAATAAAAATGTGGTACTAGAAAAACAAACTAAAGGATGAGCAAAAGAAAATATGCCCTCATTAAAAAGAAAAAAAAGTCTTAGTAAATTGTACCAAATGCCTAAATGTTTCCAAATATTTGTTGTCCGTTTATGCATCTTCCATAATGCTTCAACCACTCCTGAAAGCCCCTATCTGCATACAGGCTACTCCATGCTCTAGAGGACAGAGATCATGGACAATCTAATCTGTGCACATATACATTCTCACACACTGCTTCAGAAGGTTTGGTATCAATGGTCTAGTACATATTTAAAACAGAAACAAGGGACAAAACATTAAGTTAAAAAAATGACAATCTTTTAATCCCTTAATAATTCTTAATTTAACACTAAATGTAAAGAAAATGTTCAATGACAGAAACTGATGGTGACCTCAGAGACCACACCCATTGCAAACCCTGGTGTGGATGCTACACATCTCCATGTCTGGGTACACAGGGCATTCAGGTGTACCCTTCCTTTGAAGAGCACAAGTAAGAACAGCATCCCCTTGCTGAACAGGGACATGGCTGATGGGTCGGGCTGTAGGGATCAGGAAAGTTTAAGGGCAGGTGAGGTCTTCCAAGGACGCTTCACCCTTCCTAAGCTGAATTTAACGTCCCTGAGCCTCTGGTTCCCAGAGCAGAGGACCCAGTATTCCCAGCTCTGAAATATATTCATGGACAAATCTTTGCTTCTCTACCTAAAACTTTATAAATATATGTGCATATCAAACCATGAAATACCTCACAGAAGTGAACACTTCAAGATTCTCACAATCTGCCTCTATGCTTGCTTTTAAATTGTGAAACGTAATTAAATTTTCATATCTTATCCCTAAAGGATAAATGAATATCTGTAGTTTTCTAGGACTGTGATGTAAACAAAATCCATTTAAATAAAGGCTAGCAGAACCACTTTCTTGCCTAATATCCCCCTCCACCAACACACACACACACACACACACACACACACACACACACACACGGTCAGGCACACTGGTACCTAAACCTTCTTTAGGGCACCATGTCCTCTCAGTACTAGGCCTGCTCCTAGCTATGTTTTGGTGAGAATATTCCCACAACTGTCCTGTCAGCCATCACACCTGGAATCAATCTCTCTCAATCTCTCTCAATCTTTCCCCCCTCTCTCCTTCTCTCCCTCCCTCTCCCCCTCTCTCTCCCTCTCCCTCCCTCCCTTCCATTTTTGAGTTTTCAGGATAGCATTTTCCTGTGTTCCAGAGCCCCAGCTGTTCTGGAGCTTGCTCTGTAGATGAGGCTGGCCTCAAACTCAGAGATATACCTTCCAGGTGCTGGGATCAAAGGTGTGCGCCACAACCGCCCTGCTGCATATATATTTCTTTAATACATTTTAAACATCTCTTCTACACAGAAGCCTCTCCTACACCATGTCTGTAAGGCTCATATACCTTCATAGGATATGGAACATTTTGTGGTACTTAGTATAGCTAACATTATCTGGACCATTTTCTTAATGTCTTTTCTACCCACCTTAGCCACCAATTGACAGGTTCAATTACGGCCTCATTCCAGACTGTCTCGGCAGTATGGAGAAACTGACACCCTATTCAAAATTGCTGAGTGAATAAGCAGTTTCTAGAAAGGAAGGGATAGCACCACCGTGCCAGAACCAGGAGACAGACCATCTGAACACTGAATTTCACATCTGCTAACTTCCTTTAGATCAACTAGCTTCTTCTGAGATTCCCTCCTAATGTTATCATCGATGTCAACCTGCTTCTGACCTGGTAGTGAATTCTGCACTTCAAATAGAAATTGAAATTTCTATTTTCAATTTTCATAGAAATTGATTTGCAGAACTGTGAACTTAAGGAACTTCCTCTTTAATCACAAGGAATATTCTACCTTCTTCCAATTTCCCTCAAAAAACAATAAGAATCTTCTGGGCGTCTGAAGTCTTAGCCAGTTCTCTCTCTCCTGGCTTGTACTCTCTCTCTCCATTTAACCCTTTCCTATCTTATAGCTACCCCAGCCAGTCTCTTCTAGGTCTTGTCAGCTGGACAAAAAGTAGGTAAGAACCATCAAAAATCATTAGTAGCCTCCCCAGCCCTCCTGTGACACCTCTCAGCAAAGCACTCTATTGTGTATCAAGCAAGAAATGTCAAACACAGAAAAATGGCCCTTGCTCCACCACAGTGTCTACTACACCATCATGCTTCTGGTCTTGCTTTGCCATGGGTGAATAGTAGCCCAGGCCTCTTCACAAACTCTCAAAGATTATGTTCTGGCTTCTCAATCAGCTGTTGCTAAATAGCTCAGGGAAGTTTAGGAAAGCTGTTTTAGAGTACATAAACAACACTAACATCCTTTTATGTGAGATTTGTTCTTGAAGGGAACTTCTTTCTCCTTACCTGATGCAACAACGGTGCTTGCCCACAGTGTGTTTTCTATGCTGAGACTCTCATGAATGGGAGGATCACTGTCTTCCTGTTCAGAGAAAAAAAAAACTGGAAAATTAGTCATATTTTATTTGTATTCCAGGTATCTACAGCATTAGAAAAGAAACAGGTCTTTCTTTACGTACCCAACTGACAATAAATACAAATTTCAAGGGTGAATATAAAAACTTAAAATTATAATTTCATTTCTTTGTTCATATGCAGTACAGTTGTTACTGTTCATAATAACTGTTGGGTATTGTTTCTTTAAACCAGATACATAGAGAAGATTCCATTCTCATGATGGGAACTGGAATCTATTCTCAGTTCACAAGACACCCTCTAAACACTCTATGAACTAGAGTCACTCTGTTGGGGGCTGTCATGGGGCTGACTCTCCAGAGTGCTACATTATTGCTTCAGAACTGTCAATTTCCCTTCTTCACCATGCTTCCTAGAGTCACCATGCCTTTAAGGAGGAAACTTTTACCTCACTATTTCCCAAAGAGCCATCCCTGATCATTTTTAAAAATCCCTTGATGATTAAAGAGCTACACTCACCAAATCCAACCAGAGGACATGTGATCCTACCTGGAAAAGGGCCCTCTTCAGGGAGCAAAGCCTCTCTAACATCAGTGTCTCAAGATGACACGCCCCCACACCCCATATCCTGGCACTGACTCTGCTACTTTGAATTTTACCTCACTTCAAGGGACAGAAACCTGAGGAATTATCAAATCAAGTTTACTCATGGGATGAAAGACTAGCCTCTAACCACTTCTCATTGACAGGAAACCTAAAGTAACTGCTTAAACTCAACACCACCACTCTTCTAAGCTGAAGGGTCTCACACAGCTTCCTCCACTGGGACTGACTACATTACTACTCTATCACATTTACCCACAACTGCACTCCCACCCCCCAGGCTCTCAACAGCCCATTCTTACTCTCTGACCTTGAGGTCTAGCAATATTCCCAACATTTAGGAAGCCATAAGCAATGCAGCCGAGGGAAGACAGAGAGAGAGATAGAAAAAAAACAAAGAAGAATGCAAATAGTCTCTAAGATCTGTAATGAAGGTTTGATTAATTTTTTTATATGAAGTGACATCTAAAATGAAAAGTTTTCTTACACGCTAAAATGTTTTTTACAAGAATGTGAATTTTTGATAATAATTTTGAAAAAGCACAGAAAGATCATAAAGCATCATGAGTACACGCTTCTTCCCATGTTTCCATGTGCTCCTTGGCATGTAGCTCTGCAGCACAGATGTAGATACACACAGCTGCAACATGATATCCATCTCCCGTGGGTCTGAATGCCTCCCAGGTGTTCTCATCTTGCACTTGCACACTTGTATAAACTGTCAAATAATTCAGTTTCTGCAGATGGTTTGATAAGTGATAATGATCACTAGCTCATCTTGTATATGACAAAGAGTATCAAACATGTCCAACCATGCTCCAGTATAAACTATATTCATAAAACCTTTTATTAAGAAGCAAAACAGTTATAAGCTGTTAAAGTAAGTATTCAGTCCTGTTGCCAATAGTCATGAGCAAACGGGAGAGTGGGGGGAGCTTCAAGGTTTACTTTACCAAGTTTTTGTAATAACAAATACATGAATCAAAATGCATACATAGTAGTAAAGAAATTTGTAAATGTATATATATGCATATAAATATGCATTTATCCTTCCAGGTAGTAAGAGCTTGAAATGCTGGGCCCACCACAGTTATCAACAATTATCTGAAGCCAAGACTGAATTAGCTACATTGTACTACTTCCCTGGCTCCTATCCTATGGGAGCAGGATCCTATCAACAGGACTTCTGCTCCAAGCAAGAGAACCAGCACTGACGGTGACCCACCACTCTGATGCTGCATGAGGAGGACTGAGAACCTGGCACATTCTACAGCTTTTGCCTCAGCGTTAGAGTCTCTGCTTGAATGTACTCTAGACTGAACTGTTGTCTCTAAACAAAGATCCTTTACCTTCTACAAATAATGAAAATCTTTATATTAACCAATTATGCACCTTACCCTGGTAAATGTTCCTTCAAAACTATGAATATCCAGTTGTGGCTTCTGAGCATAAACATAGGCACTGATAGAAAAAAGGTCCTGGAACACAGGAAATAAAAACGAACATCAATCTGATAACTGAACAAACATGGTCAAATAACTGTCAACACTTGATGCTTCCATACCACACCACCTTCTGATCCAGGGAAATAAAGAGCAAGCCAACAACAATCCTCATTTCCACATGCACAAGAACATTTGCAAGAGTGTGTTTCATTTACTATATAAGACATCAAATGACTGAATAATGACACAATAATGAGAGTGTCATTCGAAGCGTTTCGTGATAATTTAAAAATCATTCTCAAGTTTTCAATAATGTAGGAAAGCCTCTGCTATTAGGTCAAGGGCAACATTTGTTCGCATTACTTAAAGGTCATTAAAATACATCCTTAATCATAACATGTGTTTCATTACAAATAAAATTGCCTCTTGTTCAATAAAACTAATTAAATGTAAATGGTATTGTTTACTGCTATATAGATCTTTTGAAATAAATCAGCAAGTCATGATTTATTGAAAATTGCTGGGGCCTCATGGTTGTTAATAAATTTGTTTGATCACAAAAGCCAGAAGCATATTTCCCAAATGTCTACAGTGTCTAAAAACTGTTCTGCAGAAACCACATCTGGGATTGCAGTACAGCAGAGCAACCTCAGTCACAGGACTCCCAAGGCCCATGCTCTGACTATATTAACAAAAAAAAAAAAAAAAAAAAAAAAAAACACAAGCAGGTTCACCGACTCTGCACCACACTGCCAGGAGCTGGGAGGCACATTACTAGTGATGTGACACAAAGTATCTCCAAATCCATTACTCACAGACACAGGAATTAAAACAAGTGACACCTATGTCATTGTAAGCTATGAAATGATGACAGATTAAACTGCCTGTCCACAGTAAGATCAGAACTTTCTTTTCTATGGAACAGAAAACTGTGTTTTAGCTTTATCGTTGTCCATGCATAGGAAGGTCAGTTCTTTTGTAAGAAATATTCTTGTTAGTACCAAATAAAAAATTAAAGTGATTTCATGAATTCACAATTGTTTCACTCAAATAATTATTCATACTTCCTATCAAACCATATTAAGCATAAAATTTGAAAGTAGCATTATATGAAAAGTATACCTCTTTAAATACTTCATTATATGAAATATATACTTTTAAAGACTTTTGACTATAGATTATCATATTTTCCATTAATAAAAATGAAGAGAACATCCTCTTAATACTGAATATATAATAAAATATATAATCTTAATAGTACATAATTCACATGTATATATTACATGTAATTAACATATAAAAAAGCTACATGTTTTGATTTACATATTCACCTCTGCTTCCCCCATATCACATCAAGATATACGGCACCCACACCCGTCACTCCAAGTGTCTGCTGCACTCCTACCCCCCCAGCTCCATTTTCTCTACCCAACCTTCCTGCACCTCACCTCCATCTTCCAACTCAACCTTCCTTCAGCTCTGCTCCCCCTCACCTGTACGCTCCTCCACCTCCACAGTTCTCTAGCTCCATTCTACCTTTATCCACCTCCACCTCATAGGGCCTGGCAGCAATGAAGCCCGTGCTAAAGAGACACCTGTGTCTCTAGACCAAGACAATCAACATATTAAAACAATAAACACCAAAACAAATGGGAACTTCCCTAGGAATCTCATGCTGGGAGAAGCAAAGAGTGTAGGTCAGAGTTCCACAGTTTTAGCACCCTGTTAGTCTGAGGGCTGACTACCTAACAGTGCTCGGTGGCCCATGCCTTCACAGGGTCTGCTTCAACATGTTGGCCCTTAGCCCTCTACTTAAACATTTATCTCACTTCAGAATCCACAAGAAGGACTTGAGGGGTTCCTGGATAACCCTGTCCCTCTCCCCAATGTGTCCCTTTTCTGCTTTCCACTTTAATCTGGCTCTTTGAATTGGTTCATTATAAAGGACAAGTGGCAGGAGCTGCCTTGGGGCCCAAACTGTGAGCCCTCAGTTTGGTACTCCACCCTGATCCTCCCCTACTGCTAATGCACTCTTCCAGAGTGCTTGAGTTGAATCACCAGCAGCATATTTTTGTTTAAGTTTCGAATTTCTTTCAAATTATGTATTTTCTGTTACTCTTAGCAAAAATATCAAGAAATTAACAATAGATAGGATTCTCTGTTATTTTTTCCTGTTAATTTTTTTCATTTTTACATTTCTTTATTGTGTGCATGCCAGGATACACATGCCATAGCACAAGTGTGTGTGTGTGTGGGGGGGGTCAAAAAACTCTGGGAGGGACTCAGTTCTCTCTTCACTTTGAGGACCACAGGGGATTGACCCTAGGCCAAAAGATTTGGCAGCAAGCACTCTTGCTAGCCTTCTCACTTGTCCAGATGTATTCACTTTAACAAACTATGAAAGTGAGTAAGAACATAGCTGTACTGCATTTAAGACGACAGCACAACCTCATTTTCCACCATAAAACAAAGTAAAAACAGAAACCACAGGAGTGGAGGGCAAGCACAGAAAAGGCCTGAGAAGAAGGAGTGAAAGGATTGTCCAGTCAGAGTGGGAGGTGGGAAAGGAGCTGATTGGCTGAGCTCACTCCGAAGCACACAGGTGGCTGAAGACTTAACTTGATGATGGCTTCATCATCTGTGGGGCCCTGCACATTAAGGACCAGACTGGAATACTTCAGTAACTGCAGCATTATAATTGCTAGTGACCCTTCAGACTTCACCTACTGACATACACTTGAAGCGATTAAAATGACAAATAAGAGTTGTCAGGAAAGTAGCATTAGGGCACACCAGGAAACCAAACGACACCCAGGAGAACATGCTAGTGTTGATCTGACACAATCCAACACATTTATATACAGCAATGGATACCATGAAGCTAGCGGTCAAAGGACAGACTGAAGTCTGTTTTGCAGCTTGTACTGGGTAAAGGTCTGCCTGTGAATAAGACTGGAAACCATATAACCAACTGAGAACAATTTTAAGTTTGTAGAAAAAAATTAGTTTGTTCAGGAAACAATACTGGTGCAGGTGGGTGACACGGTTTGGTTGTTTGATTTTTATCTCTCAGAAATTCATCTGAAATTAAAGCTTACTAATTAGAACATCTATGATTATGGACTTTCCCAACTAATGTTGCCGGTCCAATGCCAAATTATCTTGTGTTACCTTTAACCGCCCCACCTTAGTAGTCATTCACTGTCCACCTAACACTGGCCTGTGAACATCTGTAACCTATCTGATATTTCCACCAATGTATTAAATGTGCCTTGATTTCTCTCTCTCCTCTCTCTCCCTCTCTCTCTCTCTCTCTCTCTCTCTCTCTCTCTCTCACATGCACACACACACACACACACATACACACACACAGTTAGAGAGAAGAGAAAGAAAGAAAAAGAAAAACATTTTCCTGAGGGTTAGTTAGTAAGAAGGCTAGGTGGGAAAGGCACTTTGCTAATTATCCCTGGAGCTCCACAGCAGAGAGAGAAGAACCAGTACCATGAAGTGTCCTCAGACCTTCCACATGTGCACTGTGGCACACACCTTCCCACACAAACGCAGACACACATGAAATAAATGTAAGAGGTTTTTTAAATTCATGAATCTCTTACCACAGTAGAGCATAGAATTTACATAGTCTGTGTTTGCATTTCTTCTAGGCTCCGCCCAACAGTTACCTAGCAACAGCTAGGAAAGAGCCTGGTTTGCTATGAAAAAGACTGGCCTCTAGCTAGCTCTCTCTGACCCTCCCCACCTCACTCTCTTCTCTGTCTCAGCATATGCTCCCTGCACCTCCTCTCTCTCTCTCCTCTCCACACCTCTCTCCTTCTATGTCCTGTCTCTGCCTGGACTCCCTTCTCAATCCCTCTTCTCATGCCCCAAAATAAACGGCCTTTTATAACCGTTGTATGTACCGAGGGGCGGGGAGATGCCTCAGCACGAGCCTGCTAAGGCACTCCCACCGGCCATAAAATGTATTAGTCTGGATCTTTGCTCCTAGGCCATGGTCACTCAGTTTCAGCTCCAGAAAATACCCTATCTCTTATTACCACTGATGTGAGAGCTGTGTTTTGTTCAGACACTAGACAGAGTAGAGGTTTAGTATGGAAGATAGAAATTACTTCAAAATAATGTATACTATAGAAGTAGGAATAGTCTATGCATGAAACAAAGAACAGTATCCACTTTAAAAAAAACTTTAAGATACTAGTAGGCCATACAACAAACTACCAATACAAATACTACATATACAAACATAAATATGCATATAAAAGTCAAAGCCACATGCATACCCTCATGGATGATGTGAGTACTGGGGATCATCTGAGAGGAAGGTACCCAAGGTGTGAGGGGAGCACTTTCAGCTCTCAACACTGGCCTGGCCGCTTTTCACTTTTTATTTTTAGAGAGAACTCATATTGCCTAGCATAGCTGGTCTTGAGTTTACTCTGTAGCTGGGGTGGGACACAGAATTTGCAATTCTATTGCCTCAGTCTCCAAGTGGCTGAGATTACAGACATGGCTATACCTTTTACTATTATTTATATAAAGCCTAACATATACCAGACATGATAGTGTATGTCTGTAGTCCTAGCCCTTGGAGGCCTAGGGTGAGAGTATTTCAAATTTAAGGCTAGCCTCGGCCATACAGTGAAACTCTATCTCAAAAGCAGACAATAAAAATTAGGAAACAAAAAATTCAGATGAAAAAAAATTCAGTAAAATCTTTCATTAAAAAATGACCCCAAACACACTGTTACTTAAATGTCCTTCTGGGAAAACAGCATACTCTCCTAATTGTGAGGGGCCAAGGATAACCCACGAGGGAGATTCTTCTATTTTATTACTCACAGCATGCCTAATGAATATATTGCTATTAAAGTCAGGGAAAAATTACCATGATCTATTTTCTGAAAGAATGGCCCCTGAGAAAGAAGGTAGAGGAGAGAATAGAGAGGAAGCCTCTGACACAGAGAGGCTACCTGGCCTGGGCAAGTACAATCTTCTTGCAGGAACCCCTTCCAACAAGCCAAGCCTCAAGAAACAAAGGCCTGTTTTCAACCTAGATGTAAATAGGAGAAGTATGTATCTTATTTAGTCTACTTCGCGTTAAAAATTAATGAACTTCTCTAAGCTGTGTTGAATTGACTAAGGCCTGCTTTCTCAGTGAAAAACAACTGTAAAAGTGGACTGAATACAGGAGGCAGCCATATTCAGACAGGGACACAGTGACCCGAGGGAGGACAGACATGCAGCTGGGCACCCACCCCTTTGTCATGAAGCAGTGATTCACTGGACAGAAGATGCCAAGCAGGAGAGGCGGGGCTGGGATAGAGACGGAGCTGAGGAAAACTGTGACAAGGGACCCTGCAGTTGCTGGGGAGGAGAGGGAAAGAGAGAGAACTGTGCAAGCCTGCGGAGGACTCACTGGAGGCTGCTGCCCACCGTGACACTAAGCACACAAGGTGGAAACCAGCTGGCCAGGCACCTGTTAACCCCCAAACGCCCCCTCTTTAGAAGCTACAGAGTTGAGAAGTGGTCAAGTTTTGAGAGAGGTACCTTCAAGCAAAGAAGGAGTTTAGTAGATACCAGAAGGAGCTTGTCTTAGCTTGGGATTAAACCATCATGACAGCACAATGGACCTTATCCTAAAACATTCAAGAATAAGCCTTAAAGAGTCTATGTTAATCTATAAATTTTTGAACTAAGAATATAGAGAAGTGGTACTGAAGGAAGGAAAAAAATTGCTCAACATTAACTATAACTTTTATAATATCCAGCATTACAAATAAATAAATTCCACTAGACATGTGAAGCAGTAAAGCCTGACCTGTGACAAGAACTAAATTTTTCAAATAGAGACAAAGATAATGAAATTACTAGCTTCAGAATTATCATGCACTAATGAAAGATCCAATCAGCTCTATATCTAGCAAAGAAATTCAATTCCTAATTAAATACATTGCAGAAAGCTAAACTCTAGGACAAGAGCACTTCAAAGGTGATCTGTTCAAACATATAAAAAGCAGTAGTGTTTATCTGATGACAACTATTTTATAAATACAAGAGGGAAAAAGACTCCATAAACTATTTTATGGGCAGCATACCCCTTATTATCAAATAAAAGACATTAAATAAAACCAATACAAATCAATATCCTTTGATATATGTGTGCATACACATATAGTCTCCCCCCATTCCCAGATAAATAAACAGAATTTAACTGTTATATAATATATGAAAACGATATCCAACAGGAGAAAATGGGATTTATCCCATTTTATGGGTGGCATGAGAACAAAGCCAGTATAAAGGCAGGCAACATTATGTATTAATATGTTAATAAAAGAAAAAATACAGGATCATATAAAGATACGGAAAAACCTCAAAAAAATTGAATAACCATTTGTTACTATTAGGCCTCAGGCTGTCCAACCAATTAGAAAGGAGCTAAAACTGAACTATAGGAGGATTTATGGACTGAAGATAAAAGCAGCATTCCTCAGGAACTTGTGAAACAAGTTCCCAGCTGCAAAAAGAAGTCATTTCCCTTACCTCTGGCAGAAGGGACACAGGACTACCTGTTGTTACACATCAAAGCTCATCCTGGCCTCCAGACTCCCTCAGTATCACGAGTAACTGTTATATATTTCAGAGTCCTTCTCCCTGTCTCCCTCACCTTAAATTCATTCCAGTTCCTGGGCTTCTCTTCTCACAGCTACTTGTCCTTCTAGAATCTGGCTGTTATAACTAGTCTCTCTTTTCTCTCATGCTATGCTCTAGTCTATCTCTTGCTATCTTGCCATCCCCACTGTTCTCCCCCCTCTCTCCTGCTTCCCTGACCCTGCCCATATCCAGTCTGTTACTTTTTCTCTCTGCTCCTGACTCTGCTAGATGCTTCTGGTTTTATCCATATATAGAATGGTCTTGTCAGCAGTTTCTCAAGTCTCTGAGTAAAATAGACTAGGAAAAACTTTCTCACCCTGATCAACAACATTCATGAATAACCAGATTACTCGATACTACAGCAGACTGTTGCAGGATATTTGGTCATACTATGAATCCTGAGATTGAGTTATTTACTGAAAAGTTAGTTTCTAGATGTGGTGTGACCCAGCTTTAACTTTGGTTAAAAGATAAAAGTTTTAGCGTCTTTGGTTCTCTTGGCAGGGATAAAAACATACCCTTAGTACATACCTTTAATTCCAAACAAAGAAGGTAAAGTTAGTTTAGAGAAGAAAGCCCCCATGTCTAAAATGACATCCAACTGAGTGGCAGATAAGGTGATGTATCAGAGAAAGATTTGACAGAACAGGATATGCCCAACTCTCAGAGAACACAGAGGAAAGGGAAGCTACTTGAGGGAGCAATGCAGAAAGACAGAGGAGGCTGTTTTACCAAGAGTTTTACAGAGATAGGGTGAAAACAGAACAAGCCAGAGAATAAGAAGGAGCCAGAAAATTAGAACACAATGCCAAAGTTAGTATGAGGCCAAGCAGACCAATTCAGGAGAGCCTGAGAGAGAAAAGCCAGATTGAATCAGTCATCTTAGAGAGGAGTTTGAACCAGAACAGCTGTTGTTAAGCCAGCCAGTCAGAGTTCAGACAGAACTAGGAAGGGGTGAGTTTACTAAGCAGTAAATCTCAGAGGCTGAACACATTCTAGGCCTAGACAGGATTGTATGGAGCCTAGAAGCTTCCAGAACTAGGCCTAGATTAGCAGACAGAAGCAATGAGCCTGGAAGAGGACAATTAAACCAGGAGAATAAAAGATACATTTACACCAGGCAGAAAGTAAAATGCATTTCAGGTCCTCAACTGCAGGTGAGAGGAAGTGTCACACTACATGTCTGGTTCTGAATAGGTGGGGAGAGGACACACATTTTGGAGGTTAGAGGTCAAGATTTAATGTTGTTCCTTAGTAGCTGTCTCCTGTTTTTGAAAAGAGTGTCTCTAAGGTGAGTCCAAAGGCTCTGACTGCCTCTTGTTTTCCTGGCACACAGACTATAAGTGCAGGTCTGGCTTTTTACATGAGTGCCAAGGATCAAAAACAGGTTTAAACACCTCTGGCTATTGGTTACTCTCTACATCCTGATAGTAAGGCCCACCTACTGAACACACCACTTATTTATGTCATCAAACACGGAGGAATTGAGCTAATGTCCAACTAGAAACTTCACTCCTACTGACATTCATGAGGCTGCAAGGTACTCTGCATAGTACTGCAGATGAGAATTAATAACAAGTGTCACCCATCTACAAAATCTGTGACCTAAAACTGAGAGGACTGAGTTTGCCAGGGCCAGGCTGACTCCATTGCAAAGGGCAGTTTGGAAGACTAGTCCTGTTTCTGTTTCCCAGAAATGAGAACCCAGATCCAGGAACCTGTGGTCAACCAACTATATGACAATACCTTGTCATCTGACCTAAAATAAGAATAGGTAGCTAGAATGAACAGGTGACCCCCAGGGAGGTCCCCAGAGCCTAACCAATTGTAGAATCCATCAGAATCCTAGAGATAGAGCTAACCAATCAAGGTAAAAGGGCACATACCCCTCCCTGGAATTCCCATAACAATAAAAGCTGGGCCTGAGAGCTACTAGGGTCTCCATTCCCAAATGGGGAAGCCCCTGCATACAGGAAATTCAGCTGAATCAATAATGCTCTTTGCTTTCCCATACTACTTGAGTCTGGGATATCATTCTTTGGTGATTCTAAAACCCTAACAAAACAGCAACCTGACAGCAAGATGCACTGGTACACGAGTGGCCTAAGTGTTATGGGATTAACCAGTCACATTTTCTACTGGATTTAGGGCCTACTCCATAAGATAACTTATACCTGACACAATGAAAGTGGTCAAAAGCTGAGACTAAACAGGCCGTGGGGAAAGACTGGTATTGTTTACTATGCTGAAGCAACATAGCAACGAAGACTCCTTTTGTTTTTTTTGTTTTTTCTTTTTGGTTGTGATACTATTTATAGTCATATGTTTATGGACAAACTATCATGTCTACAGCTAGTAAAATACAGTAAATAATGTTAAGTATTTAGACGAAATTAAAGGTACAGACAAATATTTTTAGATACTGATACATAGGATAATAAGTGAGATTACTAAATAAATAAATATTTGAGAACTATTTAAAATACATTTTCTTTGCATTTCCAACAAATTGAATTTTACCTCATACCATTTCTCCTTTATTAAAAAAAATAGAGCAAAATAAGTAATTGTTTCTTTACTTCTTGGAGATTTGGCATTCCCTTAAATAATCAGACTAAATAATGTCATTTAGAACCATGTATAGTCTATGCAAGCAACATAAAATAATCATAATTTCTAAAATGCTTTTGAAAAGAAATGATCTCACCAAAAGTAAGCAAATCTATCAGGAGTTAGTGGGTACCTGCCACTGTTGAGAACTGGTTTTACACACGTAAGATGGACTTTGGTCTTTCTCATTGATGATAGTGAGTAAAACTCATAAACTTCATCCTTTTTCATTTGCCAGCTGCTGCTGCCATCTGTAATCCCAGGTACACTGGGAATGTGGGTCAAAAAAGTACACAAACTATAAAAATTGATTCAAGAAAAGCACCCTTAGGAGTATGCACTCACTGATAAGCAGATATTAACCCAGAAGCTCGAAATACCCAAGAAACAATTCACATATCAAATGATGCTCAAGAAGAAGGAAGGAGAGGGCCCTGGTTCTGGGAAGGCTCAGTGCAACAGTGTAGGGGAATTGGGACAGGGAAGTGGGAAGGGGTTGATAGGGAAACATTGGGAGAGGAGGGATCCAGGAAAAAGGAAATCGTTTGAAATGTAAATAAAGAATATATTGAATAAAAAAATGGACTACAGAGCTAAACAAAGAATTTTCACCTGAGGAATATCGAATAAAAAAATGTAAACTTGAAAAAAAAATGAAAAAAATGGAAACAATAGGAAGAACCTTGATTTTATGTAAGCACATAGATTTCCCATTCCCCTGGCAGGGTAAGAAAAAGAAATTGAAGTGGGGATGTGGGACAGTGGGGGAGAGCATACAAGGGGTATCAGAACCCACAGGTCCAGAGACAGAAGAGGGAAATATACAAGGGGCATCAGCACCCCTAGGTACACAAAACAGGTGTCCCAAAGGCTCTGAGGTGCCTAGGCTACAGGGTGGAAGAGACCAAGCAAATGTGGCCCCAGTTTCTGTAGCAGATGGCCAAACAGGTAGACAGGTTTCTGCAAGGGTGTGCCTAGGCCTATACCCGCAACGACGACCCCCCACCAATGACATACTACCCTAGCTACAGATCAGTGACTAGATGAATTCCTATCAGGAAAGTTTCTTCTTGTAGAGTACAGAGACCCATAACTAGACAATGTCCAAAAAATACAAAAAATTCGGAGCACTCAATCTTAAATGAAATGTTTCATCCCAATATCAGAAAGTGAAAAATCATTTTTCTTCAATGCAGTATCACTGGGCAGGCCTCATAATGCCCAGAAATAGTTGGCGAACAAAATACACTGCATGGTTTGCTTGTTTTTGTTGTGGTTTGCTTTTAGTTTTGGTGGGTTTTTTTTTTCTTATTAGATTTTTGCTTAATTTTCATTTTTGAGTTTAAGTTTGTTTAGAGAGAGAGAGGAGGAACATGCTGTTGGGAGGGTAGAGAGATTGGGAGCATCTAACATGTAGTTAAGGAAAGGGGAAAATCAAAATATATTATATGAAAAACTTAATCAACATAAACTTTTGGGAATGGAGAATGACTATCTGCTATATAAAAATAGAAAAGAAGTAATATTTCCATCTACCAAAGAAAAGGATGCACATTTTATTCATCTGGTTACCAGTTTAGAGGATACTGCACACACAGCATCACATACTTTTCAATGACACACACCAATGGCAAAGGTGATGAATATCAAAAGACTAAGTAAGAAATACATATTTCTAGTACATAAAGGATGGAAGTCTAGTTGTTGCATAATCAAGATTAAAACAATGAACTATCCTCATTCTCTACCTAGTCAAGGTAGAGACTGTATTTTCATCTGTATTTTATGATAGACAGATCATCTACAAGAAAATTTCCACTGATTATATGTGCCTAATTACATGTTTGGCCAGAACACTCTGATGGCTGAAGATGATAAATATAAAACTGTATTACCCCATAATTTTATCTAAGAATTTGTTTTTTTTTTTTTTTAATAATATTTTTATTTTATTTTTTAATCCTTTGAGACAGGGTCTCTCTGTGTAGCTCCTGCTGTCCTGGAACTCACTCTGTAGGCCAGGCTGGTCTCGAACTCAGAAATCCACCTGCCTCTGCCTCCCAAGCACTGGGATTAAAGGTGTGTGCCACCACCGCCCTAAGAATTTGTTTAAAGGAAGAAGACTTGATTTACATGCTTTCTCTCAATGTTTACATTTTATGACTAAGTTAATGTGGAGAGCTGTGCAGTACTGCACTTTAAAGATGGCGGCCGTTTCCGCCTTCTCCTGTGCCACAGAGAGTGTTCTCTGTGGTAAACAACTCCTTATTTGGTTGTGGCTGTTTATCTACAATTGTTTCTGCATATGTGGACCTATCTGTTTGCGCCACGTGGCTCACATGGGTAGGCTGCCTAGGGGGTTCTTAAGATTTGCACGAGTGTTTCCAGGGGTCAGAAATCAGAAGTCAGAGGTCAGAAGTCAGAAGAAGTGGGGAGAAGTCAGAAGTCAGAAGATTTTTCAAGGTTCCTGAATAAACTGCTTAAAGAAGAGTTCGTGTGTTGCGTCTTTCCTTGCTGGTCGAGATAGGCACAACAAGTTAAAATGCAAGATTTCCCTTTTCCCACTACAAAAGATCAGCATAAGCTGGCTGGTGAACTGCACAGGGTGACTCCAATACAAAAACAGAAATTACATGTGTCTCACATGGGTCCAGGCACATTTTTCTGGCACTGGAGGAAAAAATGTGTTTTCCACTTTTAAACTCTGGGGCAGAATATCATGGAGGAGGAGGCCATGCCAGTGACTCCAGGACAATCTATCATACAGTAAGATATAAGAAAACCTGGCTAGGGCCCAACTGCTTCTGGCAAAGATACAAAAGAAATATGTAAGGAATGAACTCTAATTAAGAAATTACCTTAAATATAGGCAATACTAAAATACTCCAAAAAGCAAAATTTGCCCAAGTCTCCGCCATTTAACTTCCATAGTTCAACATACAAAGGAGAAAGCATTTGCCGCCAAAGATAAGGTATACTGTAAAAATTCTAAGCTATGTAGTAAGCAGATACTCTTCCCCCAAAAGCCTTTCTTCTCATGATAATTTCAATCCTTCTCCTGGTCACAGAAGGACAGCAAATTATGTAAGAAGACAAAGCTGCTAGGGTTATATATAAATAAAAACAAAACTATAAACACCACATAAACAACAACTATTATAACTGTAGGGTTTTTTTTTTTTTAAGAAGAGAGGAGGGAAAAGAAGGAAGAGAGGGAAAATCATGTATACTAGCAGAAGAGATTCTTGATAGCCATAAAAGCTGCTTCAGAAATCACGGAATCCACAAACATCTATGACCCTGTTGTCTCTAATCTCACTGCAGCTTCCCTGGGTAGTGAGTGACTGGGGTGGGAGGGACCCACTTAGCAGCTATTAAAAGTGTGGTCTGAAACTCTCCCTGCCCCTTCCCTCAGCATAACAAACTGGCAGCATTCGCTTCCTCCAAATCAAAATCTCCTGTCCTCAGAAGGAAAAGCTGCAGGCAAAAGACTTAGCACAAGGAAGTCAGTAAATGCTCAGTCAAGGTCTGAGTTCTTTTCTCCCAGAATACGTTAACTTGCTACTAAGTGAGCAAAAACTAATTCCCAGCAACGGACTCTGTCTGTCACAACTTTACAGATTACTTAACAGAAATTTTAAGACATAAAAATATAGACAGCATAAGTGTCAGATCTGTAGGAACAATGAAAACTACCTAAAATAGGCTGTGTACTAGAAAACCACATCATTTTTAGTGGCCTTGAGGAATAAGAAAATGACAAATTGCAGGTTTAATGTGTTCAAATTAGTCAGTTACTATCCGTAGGTACCCACCCCAACACTATCAACAGAAACTTACCACCCCATTACTACTGCTAAAAACCAAGTACAGTGACCAGTGGTGCTCACCCCTAGGGCTGGCAGCCGTTGTGTGCAGCTCACCGCCACCTTCAGCTTCCAGTCGGTCTCACCATCTAGCTGGTCCGTGCGGATAAAACATGAACCTTGGAGGTAGAGGAGAGAATGTCACCATCTGTATCTACACTGAAGGAAGTTTCTCCTGAGTTATAAGTATTTTCAAAGCAGATTTAGGCACATTGGGACCTGGAAAACAATTCATCTGAACAGTGCCAAGAAGAAACAGCTTTAAAAAGTCTTCATTTTAGATGATACCATTCAGCTCAGAGAATAAATCTGTAAAAAGATAGTTACTAATCTATTTTTTAATCACTTATGTCCAGTTTGGTGCCCTTGATTTTGTTGAGGTCATAATGGTGGTGACAGTATCTCTGTGTTTTGCATGATACTATGGCTCCAAACCAGGGCCCTGACCATGCTAGATAAGTATCCTACCACTGAGCTACAACCCCAACCCATGCTGATTAAGGCTTAATATCAACTACTGAAAGCTATCTAGATCATTTCTACTTTTAATCTATGTTTTGATGATGACAAGATAATAAGCTACATACAAAAATATCTCAGAATCTGACATTACCTTGATAATAAAATGTTAATTGACCACCATAAAATGCTCAGTAATATAAGCACAGCTAAAATGCTAATACCCAGGTAAGTGCTATTGCATAATAACAAACCCATCAAATTTCAGAAGGGGAAAAATCTGAATCACAGCAATCTAATTACCCCAGACCAAACTCCTCATCCCTCTTCTGAGAATTGATCCTAGAGATAACAGCAAATACAAATGCTCTAAAGACTACACATTGCTGCAGTCTATAATAACGGAAGGTTGGTACGAGACTAGAGAGATAGCTAAATAAGACAGCAGAGGCAGCGATTTTAAAAAGGACAAAGGAACAGAGACCTCAACATTATGAAATGATCCCTAGGAGATATTGTCAAGTGGAAAAAATGGGGCACAAACACACTAAGGGAGGGAAGAGAGGGAGATGAAGAGGGAGAGGGAGTCTGATGTCTGAGGCATGGTAGCACACACTTGCAATGTCAGCAAATGGGAGGCAGAGGCAAGAGGATCTGGAATCCAAGAACTTCCTCCAGTACAGAGAGTGTGAGAAGATTCTGGGCTGCAGGAGGCCTTGTTGAGGGGTGGTGGATTAAAAGATGATGTTTAAGAAGAGGAGAGGGCAATTCATTTGTAATCAGCATTTTAAAGTGTGGTATTCTTGTAGTACTACTGCTTTCTTGAAAGGGGAGATGATAAACACTGACATGAAGGGACCGAGAGTAAAAGAGGGGAGAAGAAAAAAAGAAAGTATACATGTATGTTCACATATCTGTTAGGTTACAGAACTACAAATATGCATATTTTCAAACTTTTATACCTGCTTCTGTGTGCATGCATCTTTTATATGTATGCAATGCAGTTCTGTGCATCCACAGATATGTGTTCATACATGTGTTTCTGTGCTCTATATACAAGCATACATATATATACATATACATATATATATATATAAATCTATCCATATGCATTGTACATGCACGCACATGTATAAGCACAGATGCATAAAATGCACCTATACAAGGAAAAGGGAACAGAAGAAGGAACTAGAACCTTTCTGTTCAGACCTTACAATGTTCATGTGGAAATCATACATTCTTTCCATAATTTAAATAGACGACAACAAGCTTGTAATAAAGCAATTCTTAAACAATAAAAGGAAAGAAATACATAAAACATGAAAAACAGCAAATTCAAAGACAGAGATGTAGCCTATGGTACTGCACTTGCCAAGTATGTGCAAAGGCCTTTCGGCCTTTTGCTCAATCCTCAACACCACAGAAAGCAAAGTAAAGGGAAATCAAATAACCATCAAAGTTATAGTTTAGTCACAGAGAATTCTTTCGAGTTACTTTTAGACCGTAATAAAATAGCTACAAAACCCACAAACCTTATCTTATTATACTCTATGAATTAATTATAAAATGACAAACACCTTGTAAACAACGCCAGTCCCATAGAAACCCTCCATCTGCCTCATCCCTAAAGTGCCCTTTCCTCCCTTCTTAAAGAATACTATTGACACCTCCATCTCCCAGATGCCTGCTCAGCATGTTCTCAGTCATTATTAATTTTCAGACTCCTTCTACCCCGTCTCTTCTAATCTATTTGTCAGAAGGCTTGGGTCTCTACTCTGCTGATCTCCTTCCCTAGATCCTGAGCCCACCTTGCACTGCACACACCTTGCACTGCACACACCATGTACTGCACACAAGCCAGCCTTTTGCCCAGAGGCACCAAGATAGCTTCTGCTCTGTCCTGAGGTTGCAGCTACTCACTCAGTCAACACCCAGTGCTGCAGCAACCGAGGATACAGTGAGGGCAGCTTTTCCTGATCACTTGCAGTTGCAATAAAACCCAAGTAGAGACTTCGGTTCTTAGGATTCAACTGACCTTGAAGTAGTGCCCTAAGAAAGGGTGGCTTGTATTTTACTTACAATGTTTCAAGACAAGAAGCTTGAGTATGGGGGAGAAGGGGATGAGCTACTGCACTGGCAGGTTTCAGCAGAATGTCATCATTGTTACTGTGAAATCTCAAAGTAGTCTACATTTGACTTTGGCCCTGCTGGAGGGCTGTTTGTTTCTGGGAAAACTTTGAAGTGTGTCCCAATTCCTTCTTATGGTTCCTAAGAACCTAGCACAAGCACACAGCTTCTCACCACAGGATGAGCCTGATCTGGGAACTTTCTCAGGAGTTTCTGGCTGGGCTGTTAACACCTTTAAATAACTGGTTTTCAAGCTCTCTAGTATTTTCCACAATGCACCTATTAGATATGAACTTTTCCCAGCTCTTCTCCAAAGTATTCAGGTAAAGAGCACATCACTACTTTTCTTTAATCCCTTTAATTATCTTAGCATGGCATTATCATTGCCAAACAACTCTGGAAATCTGATATCAGAATCAACTCTGAAGCATGGTTACAGATCAAGAGCAGTAAGAAGATAGTGTGTTTTATCAGTTGATGTTCCATTAAGGGACTTTCATCAGAGTATATGCACTTTGAAAGATTATATGCATAATCAAGTAAACAAATTGTTGTGCACTGTCAAAAGGTTTATGTAAAGGAAAACATTCTTCACATACTGATTAGAAAAACTAAAGATAAGCAAAAGAAAAAAATGTGCATCAGGTAAGTCTAAAATCAAATGTTTACTCAAGGTTGATTTTTTTTCTGTCTCAAATCTGATGAAAAAGTAAACAAAACTCAATGTACTGGATTCTAATTTCTACAAATAAGAATAGGTGAAATGCTCTGAAAATGTCTTTCACCTCTAACATGAAAGTGAAGCCAATATACACTGAACATTACAAGCACAATTCACACTACAATCTAAGTCCTGTGAAGATAAAAGGTGCATGTCCTGTTAGATAAGTACAGACTACGATGGATCAAAATTACTGACTTCCAGTAACTTATGCGCTAAAGGAAAGGGCTACAACAGAGCTGAAGTGGAGCCAGGGTGGCCTGTCTCACCAAGACCTAGCCAGCAATTTTTTTTGTTTTAAACAGAAAGCACTAGCTATAACTGATACTAGTTAAACCTCAGTAAAAATGAATTATTAAACTGGTCTGTTTATATCCTATTACAGACTTCTTATGAATACTTGACTTTATTTTATATAATTGACAAGAGTTGACAGGAAAGGACAGATTTAATGACCTCAAATTAAGATCAGCTAGCGTATGTGACACATTGAGAGCCACATCAAGGGATGATAAAGTGAGGGGACTCTGAGGAAGCTGAGGCTGTCACAGCATAAAAAGTCACCCTGTAGCACCAGCAGGCAACCTGCAACAGCTCACATATCCAATAGCTCTGAAAGAGATGAGCTACAGTGTATGTCCTAGAAAAGAAAAATAGTCATTGACTGTGAATTTATAATATCAGATCTTTGGTCATTAAACTTGATTTTTAAATCATTTATATGACTTAATGACTGCATGAAAATTTTAAACTGATGGCAAGATAAATCTTTCTATACAGATAAACAGATGAAAACAGTGTCACTTACCTACCCTCATCCCACTATAAGGGACAGTGAGGTACTATAGTGTGTTCCAAACATTTACACTATAATGTTATCACTTAGATACAAGTGAAAAGGATATTGGCATTTATAAAAGATTGATGAAAATTGGTTCTAAAGCATTCATTTCTGCTAATACCACTAAAAGAGCTGTGTGCACTCAGGAAATATTTGATCTGATTAAGAAACTGATGGAACAATTGATTAATTGGAATGTAAGTCATCAGTCACCAGATCCATCAACAGCTCCATTTACATTCTAAACAATCCAGTCCTGGCTCAATAGAATACTCTTATTAATACTTAGTCAATACAATGCCCTGGATTGACTCACTGCGCTGTATTGACAAGCTCCCATATGCTACTGTTCAGGTCTAAACCACAGTGTTATACTTAGGACTCAGTTAGACATTGACACAAGTTGAGAATTTTATGATTAAAAAATAGTATGCCACAAAGATTTCTTAACTAAACTTGAAACACAACAAACTCTTAGTAAATAAAACAAAACAATCAGAATATTTATTTTCTGAAAATAACTAGACAATAGTGAACCTTGAATAAGATCACACAAAAAAGTTTTGCTGACTTTCATGTAAAATGTCCCTTTGCACCCCAGGGAGAAGAGCTACAAGATAGTATGAAATATAATTGCATGAGTAAGATCTAATTCAGAGGAAGTAGAGATGGGCCAAGAATGCTAAAATTGGATAAAACATATGATTATGCAGAAATCACAGAAACCCAATGACCATCTCAAAATGAAGACCAGCAATCAAGAGTTGGGATATTAGACACCAAAGAGAAGGAGTAATTGTGGTTGTCAATGAAGAAGACCTTGAATTGGAAGCTGACCATCTGGAAGTGATGTGTAGCCATAAGTATAGAACAAGAGAAGCTGAAACCACACATTACTGCTTTACTTAAATTCTGACTGTTATTTCAGGGAAGTTTTACGGTAAAGAGAGCGATAAATCACCCAGGAATGTCTGAAACTGAGAGCCCACAATGAATGAAATATGACACAAACTTCATCAAATTTGGAAGTTATTTAGTCCATTTTGTAGAAAACAATCTGACTTCTTCATTTGAATTTTACAAACAGAAGACTAAAGTTAGACCATAATAGGTAAAGTCAGACTACAACTAAACAGAGGTCCTAAAGTCAAATCCACTAGTACTCACGCCATATATACAAATTTTATGTATGTATGTATGTATGAATGTATGTATGTATGTATGTATGTGTGTGTATATATATATATAAAATACAAATTTAGTAACCATGTATACTGCGTATATTTTTCTAAGGCAAAGAAATTAAGATTCTTTTTTTTTAATTTTTTTTATTCGATATAATTTATTTACATTTCAAATGATTTCCCCTTTTCTAGCCCCCCTCTCCCCGAAAGTGCCGTAAGCCCCCTTCTCTTCCCCTGTCCTCCCACCCACCCCTTCCCACTTCCCCGTTCTGGTTTTGTCGAATACTGCTTCACTGAGTCTTTCCAGAACCAGGGGCCACTCCTCCTTTCTTCTTGTATCTCATTTGATGTGTGGATTATGTTTTGGGTATTCCAGTTTTCTAGGTTAATATCCACTTATTAGTGAGTGCATACCATGATTCACCTTTTGAGTCTGGTTTACCTCACTTAGTATGATGTTCTCTAGCTCCATCCATTTGCCTAAGAATTTCATGGATTCATTGTTTCTAATGGCTGAATAGTACTCTATTGTGTAGATATACCACATTTTTTGCATCCACTCTTCTGTTGAGGGATACCTGGGTTCTTTCCAGCATCTGGCAATTATAAGTAGGGATGCTATGAACATAGTAGAGCATGTATCCTTATTACATGGTGGGGAATCCTCTGGGTATATGCCCAGGAGTGGTATAGCAGGATCTTCTGGAAGTGAGGTGCCCAGTTTTCGGAGGAACCGCCAGATTGCTTTCCAGAGTGGTTGTACCAATTTGCAACCCCACCAGCAGTGGAGGAGTGTTCCTCTTTCTCCACACCCTCTCCAACACCTGCTGTCTCCTGAATTTTTAATCTTAGCCATTCTGACTGGTGTAAGATGAAATCTCAGGGTTGTTTTGATTTGCATTTCCCTAATGACTAATGAAGTTGAGCATTTTTTAAGATGCTTCTCCGCCATCCGAAGTTCTTCAGGTGAGAATTCTTTAACTCTGTACCCCATTTTTTAATAGGGTTGTTTGGTTTTCTGGAGTCTAACTTCTTGAGTTCTTTATATATATTGGATATTAGCCCTCTATCTGATGTAGGATTGGTGAAGATCTTTTCCCAATGTGTTGGTTGCCGATTTGTCCTCTTGATGGTGGATTCATGACCATCAAAATACTGAGTACCACTTGTCCACAAACAGCAACCTTCATAGCACCATGGGACACAGGGCAAGACTGGAGAAGTAGTCATCAATTGGGCTGCTCCCTATCTGAGGTTAACACCAAATATCTCATCTGCTAATACTCTGGGAATAAACACTCATCCTGCTTATTCCCAAGGCCATGAAATGGTGCAGTGAAGGATGAGGAGGAAACTGGCAAATTTCCAAAACAATCAGGAACTGTATAATTTTATAAATGGTGTTCTCAATCTCCAGCCCTTAGATTCCAACTCCTCAAAAAAATAAACCAAACAAAAAATAAAAAAACCCAGTGTTTATAACCATCTCTAAACTTTAAATACTGTATGCTGTTCACAATTTACCTCCTAACAAAATCTATATAATATTTTCTTTTAAAGTTAATTGTGCAGACCAATTTTTATATTTGGAATACTCTTTGTCCATCTCGCTTGCTTGTTATGACAGCATCTTACTGCTATAGCAGTAGCCTGGAACTCAGTACACAGCCTTAGCTAGTCTCTAACTCATTGCACTATCTTTGCTTCAGCCTCCTAAGTGATGAGATTAACGGCACAAGCCACTAGACCCAGCAAGAATTCTATTATCTTACATATATTTCTACCACAATCATTTATAATGTGTAAAAACACCTCTCAAATGCAAATATTTTGTTTACTGTCTTAGATACTTTTCTACTGCCATGATAAAACACCATGACCAAAGCACCTTATAACACAAAGTATTAATTAGTAGCTTGCTTAGTTTTAGAAGGTAAGTCCGTGACCATCATGGCAGGAAATGTGCCAGCAGTCAGGAAAACATGGTGCTGGAGAAGTAGCTGAGAGCTTATAGGTTGAGCTATTAGCCAGGAAGCAAGAGGAAGAGGGGTAACTGGAGTGGCAGAGGCTTTTTGTCTGTTTGTTTTGTTTTATTAAGAGAGTGTTTCTTTGTGTAGGCATGACCATCTTGTGAGTAGTTCTGTAGATATTGCTGCCCTCCACCTCTCTGCCTGCCTCTTCCTACACAGTACTGGGATTAAAGGCGTGGTCCACCAGGGACAGGTGTCATGGGCTTTTTAAAGTCCAAAAGCCCACTCCCAGTGATACACCTTCTTCAACAAGGCAATGCCTCCTAGTCCCTTCTAAACAGTCCTATCAACTGCAGAACAAGCATTCAAACACACTAGCCTATGGGGGGGGGGGGTATTTTCATTCAAACTACCACACTCACCTACTATACTGAATATGCTACTAGCAGTAGATCTGAACAGGTAAAGTCAATAGTGTTAGGGTCCAAGAATCACTGAAGGAAGACCCCAGACTCAAATAATATTACAAGCAAGCAGGGGTCAATCATTCGTCAAAATGGTGACCACTTGAGGGGCTCATAGGCCCCATTTTATGGAGGGCTAGGGGAATTTTCCAGAAGGATTAGGTAAAGCCTAATGATTGGTAGGGAGCAAAGCAATGCCATTAGTAGAATTTTTTTTTGTTGCTATGTTAGTTTATCTATAGTTGAAAAGGCTTTGAGGAATTTTAGAAACCAGTTCAATTCTGGCCTTGTTATTTCCTCCAATAGCTCTCTAGGAGCTGGCTCAGCTCTTGACTTACCTTCCCTACATCAGGGCAGTCACTGACTAAAGGTCCATTGTCAGTGGCTACTTCTGAGTGGCCCAGTCTGCTTCCCAAGGAATTGAAATTTTATCCCCAAGGTTTTTGGACCTCTCAAATAGGAATGATGGAACAAATAAACCTTTGAAGACATCTTTCTCTATACTGACATTAGCAATATTAGTTATAAGTGACAGATGTAAATATTACCTTTTCAAAAATTATACTGTACTGGCTGGTTTTGTGTGTCAACTTGACGCAGGTTGGAGTTATCACAGAGAAAGGAGCTTCAATTGGGGAAGTGCCTCCATGAGATCCAGCTGTGGAGCATTTTCTCAATCAGTGATCAAGGTGGGGAGGGCCCCTTGTGGGTGGTACCATCTCTGGGCTGGTATTCTTGGGTTCTATAAGAGAGCAGGCTGAGCAAGCCAGGGGAAGCAATCCAGTAAGAAACATCCCTCCATGGCCTCTGCATCAGCTCCTGCTTCCTGACCTGCTTGAGTTCCAGTCCTGACATCCTTTTGTGATGAACTGCAACGTGGAAGTGTAAGCTCAATAAGCCCTTTCCTCCCCAACTTGCTTCTTGGTCATGATGTTTGTGCAGGAATAGAAACCCTGACTAAGACATATACTATATAGAAATGGATTAAAGACTTTAACAAAAATGCAGAGATTAACCAAATTCTATTTTATTATATTCTTTAAGTTATGAGCCATGATATTTCCACCAGGCCCAAAGAATAACCAGTGGACAATGATTATTAAAGACATATGTGGACATCGTCCCTACAAAAATACAGAGCACATAGCAGGTGCATCTGCAACAGAGCCTTGTGAAAAATTCATGAAGGAGGTCACAAACACCTAGGTACTTGAATGAACCCTATAGGCTCATGTATTTAAACTTGGTCCCTAGTTGACAATGATGTCTTAAAAGTGTAACCTTACAGGTGGATATTTGTCACTAGGGTAGGCGTTGAAGTTTCAAAGAATCTTCTCATTCAACCCCCTCTCCCTTTGATTCCCACTTGTTCAAGGTACAAGCTCTCTGTGCTGTGTACACCTGGGATAGCCACCACACCCTCTGCTGGCTTCCATGTCTCCACCATGATACATTATTTGCCCTTGAAAGTTACAAACCCAAATAAACTCTTCCTGCTAAACATTGCCTTGGCCATGGTGCTTTATCACAGCAATAGAAAAGTAACGAAGACATCTACTCAAGACAAATGGGAGAGTAACAAAATACACAGGCTCCGAAATGAGGGCTACAGTGGAAGTGGGGTATAAGTGAGAGGAGGAGAAGGACAGAGACATAAAAACTGCTTAGAGCAAGAAAAAAAATGGAGCTAGAGAACACAAAGAAATCAACGTGAGCAGCTGTGAGGGCGGTCCTCTCAGTGCACAGGTTCCAAGGTAAAGAAGAGACTGGGTTTCAACAAAAGGAAACACAGATGGAACTGCCTGAATGAGGGCTTCTGTGTCCTCAGTTATGGGGATTGAGTCTCTGACTGGGAGTAAATGAACAGGGGGTGAAGGCAGGAGCTATACGCAAGCCTCTCAACTGCAAAGCTGCTCTGACAAGTGGATTTGGTCACAGAACAGCACCTGTGTGTCTCCTCTGCACAGCTCTTCTATGGGCAAAGTGAATGCAGAAGAACCTGAGGGACAAGCAAGTCTGACAGCGGGGCAGGAAGAGCATGTGAGAAGGGTGACGGTCATTACACAGGGATACGCTTGCAAAGATAGTTACAAACCATCTCACTTCAACTCAACTGTACAACATAGTTAGACAGAAGGCCAGTGCTGAGGATTGGCAAGAGCTAACAAATAGCAAAGCAGCAGACAGACTCCTGCTGTACACAGCACACAAAGCACACTCTAAGATACTTACATGCTAAAGCATAACCTAGATTTCAGTAAGTCAGATGAGACCACGGCAGAATCATCTAGAAATCATGACAAAAGTAAATCTGGGAAATTCACAAAGGTGGAAAAGAAGCAACATACTAATAACAAAACAACAGATCAATGGTGAAATGACAAAGAATTACAGAATACTTTAAGAGGATGAAACTAAAACTCAGCGTTGTAAACCTTATGAGGACAACCCACAAGAGTACAGGTGAAAATTTATGACTGTAAACACCCCACATTAAAACAGATCCAAAATCAGCAATTAACTTTCGTCCTTAGGAAGCTACAGGCACAGGACCAATCTTAACCAAAAACAGAGAAAAGGAAAAAAAAAAAGATAGATGCCAATAAATGAAATAAAGAACAGGCAAACAATTGAGAAAAATCATTAAAAACCAAAGTTAATTCTTTGAACAGATCAATGACATTGACAACCTTTTAGCCAGAGTAACAAAGGAAAAAGAAGAACAAAAGACGGGACATTACTACTATTGTTACAGAAATTATTTGAGAAGACCGTGAGGGAATAACTATAGCATGTTCACAAATTAGAACATCTAAAGTAGACAAGTTGTCAAGAAAGTACACAAACTATAAAAACTGATTCAAGAAAAACACCCTTAAGAATATGCACTCACTGATAAGCAGATATTATCCCAGAAGCTCCGAATACCCAAGAAACAATTCACACATCCAATGATGCCCAAGAAGAAGGAAGGATAGGGCCTTGGTCCTGGAAAGGCTCAGTGCAGCAGTGCAGGGGAATACTGGGACAGGGAAGTGGGAAGGGACTGATTGGGGAACAGGTGGAGGGGAGAGGGCTTATGGGACGTTTGGGGAGGGGGGAACCAGGAAAGGGGAAATCATTTGATATGTAAATAAAAATATATCTAATAGCAAAAAAAAAAAAAAAAATAAATCCATATAGTGGAAGAAGAAAAATAAGCCTTTAGCATGGAATTAGAAATTAAAAAACAAAACAAAGACCTTGAAAGGCCAGACCCAAATTGCTTCACAGATGAATTGTACCAAACATTTAAAGAATAAAAACTCTTGAAAGATTCTTCCAAAAAATAGGATGGAACCGAATAATCCCTAATTAATGCTAAGGCCAGAACTACTCTGATATCAAAATAAAGGTCTCACAAAAAACACAAAAGCGTTACATAATTCTAATTGTACCCTTTGACACATGATCAGAGAGGTAAAAATCCTGTGAAAACACAGGGAATGAAGCCTACCTAGCAGGATGAAGACCATGAACTGAAGCCAGAGGCTCCATCCTCATGCATGCCTACAGCTAAACAACTCAGTCTCTCAAGAAGACGAGGCCTCCTGGACTCTCACACTGCACAGCACTGCACTGCAAAGGTACCACGTCAGGAACAAAGCCCACTACTGGACTGCTACAGGAGGCCATGAGACACATGTTAGATAGAAATGCTTGGGAAACTATCCTAATATTGCCAAATGGTACTTCCAAAACAGAAGTAGAAACATTTTAAAAAAGGAAAGCTCTCTTGATAAATATCAGCACTACACCTTCTAGTGGTAAGTAACTGGGAGTAGATAACTGTTGGGGGATCTCCAGCCACAATAAAGGGAAAGCTTGTCATTTGGGAGCTTAACACTAGGAGGAACACCAGCCTCTACAACAGCTGAAAAACAGAAACAGATACTTACACCCAACCAATGCACTCAAGTCAGGGACCCCTGTGGTTGAATTAGGGAAAGGGTGGAAGACACTGAGGAAGAGGGTGACCCCACAGAAATACCAGCAATCTCAACTAACCCAGAACCCCGAGATCACTCAGACACTGAACCACCAACCAAGCAGCATATACTAGCAGGCAGCATACACTAACTAGGTACCCCTGAAACATATACAGCACAGGACTGCCTAGTCTGGCCTCAGTGAGAGAAGAGATATCTAACCCTCAAGAGACTTGAGGCACAGGGAGTGGGGAGGTTTGGTGGAGTGAGAGAGCGAAGTGGGGATACCATCTTGAAGAAAGGGGAGGAGAAATGGGATGGGGAACTGTTGGAGGCTGACCTGGAGGGGGATAATGACTGGACTGTAAAAAAAGATCATCATCATCACCATCAATCATCATCTCATCATCAATCATCATCATCATTATATCTCCTCCTCCTTTTCCTCCTCCTCTCACGGACAGATTTTTTTCCAGAGGGCAACTCGCCCAGCAAGGTAAGCAAGCACAGTACCCGGCAGTGCTACACAGAGAGCATCTCTTCAGCATGACTCAAACACTTCTTTTAATTGTGTGCTGCCTTAGCATTAGAAGACCAGTCAAGAGTCAAGAGCTCTTAGGGAGCTTCTGAGGCGCAGTGCTGGCACCCACAGGGGGACGACTCACAGCTGCCACAGGCACTGCACTCACAGCACAACACACATGGACGGACACACATAAAGTCTTATTTTTAAAGTATGCTGCTTACTCGTAGACAAAATAATCAGTCAACTCTAAATCTAACCTTATCCTTTACAAATAAGACATATGCTAAGGATAGGAAAGAAAAAGAATGACAGCTAGTTTTACAAATCATAAGTGTAATTCAGAAATAAGCTATGTGCATTCCTTGAAATATTCCTGTGTATAAAAACAGTGGAAAATAACTTTGCTAAGTAAATAAAACTAAAAATGTAAAATAGCAACCAAATTTTAAGTAACACTGTTATTGAAATAATTAGGGTCTCAAAATCTTTATGAATGAAATTCCACTCATAAATTTTCAAGCAGTTATAAACACTAAAGACATATTTTAAAATATCAAGTTAAATATAATTTAGGAATAATTTTAAAATATTAAGAAAAATTATAGGGGGAGAATTTGCTTTCACCTATTAAAATATATTTAAAAAAAAAAACAAAAAACAAAACCAAGCTAAGCAGGTTGATATCTGTCTTTAATCCTAGTACAAGGAGAGCAGAGGCAAGCATATTTCTGTGAGTTCAAGGCTAGCCTGGTCTCCATGTCAGACACAGTTAAACAGAAATACCCTGTCCAAAACAAAGATAAGCCAATCAACCAAATAAACACCATACTAAAAAAATCTGCAGCAATGTAAAAGAAATCATTAAAAATTACCTGCTTTCTCTGAAGTTCTAAGAAATACCATATCTGATGGAATTCTTTGGTTCTGTAAAAGAAGTAATATGCTAATTAAAGATACATATTACCACAATGCCATTACATAGTAGAAATAGTTAACAAAGACAATTAGAATGTTTAAAGTAAAACTGTACTGATATAGCTATTATTTCTAATTTTCATATGAATTTACAATTTAGATGTTTTTCAAATAATAGCAAGCCATACACATGGTATTTACACAGATCTTGCCTGGGAAAGGTTAGATATTATTATTTCCACAGCAACTTAACCACACACAACACAGGAGTACTGTTATATAAGAATTGCATCCTACTTATTCCAAAATGCCCTGAAAAATAGACATGGCCACCACCAAGGAGCACGCCTTCAAGGAGATCACTTATTGCCTTTGGTAAACAAATACACGAGAATAAGCAAATACATATTGGATATGCCCACAATTTGAGGAACTATTTATTCTCTAATGAAACTGAATAGGATGTAACTAAAAATACTATGACATATTTAAGATTTTACAAGTCACTATTCAAGCATTTATTAATAATTCTATGAATTAAAAATGCTAAAGAAAAAAATCAACCTAAAGGAAAAGAATACCATTAAAATAATACTTTATATAATTTCACAAATTTGAATATATACCATAACGAAGTGGCTTACTCTCCAGTTCATGAATAATGAAACAAATACAAGTTAGTAGGGCTAAAAACCAGAAATGAGATACAAGCTGTTCCTTTCTGACACTAAGACTAAAGGTGATTACAGAAGATCTACAGATCCTCAGGTTGAAGAAAAACTGAATGAAAATTCAATAGTATTTTTAAAGGAAAGTAAAAATTACCTGACAAGAAAACAAGTGGAACAACCAAAGCCAGGAAAGCATCAGGAGGAAAACATATGAGAGCATGGAACACACTCTAACTCCAACAGAGCAGGAAACAGGGTGGGGATGGAGCAAAATACATACTGCTCAAGGAAGGGCTTTAGGTTCAATGAGGTCTTTCTCAAGCACATGGGGAAATGTGACATCCAAGAACTGAACAATACACACACACAAACTATAGCCTAGGACAAGAACATGAGACCACACTGACACACCTGGACAGCCAAGTATGCCAACACCAAATAAGTATGCCAATGCCAAACGAGAAGATGCACAGGTAGACACGGTTATATGAAGACACCAGACTCACAAGAAAACTAGCACTGTGGGCAATAGGAAAAACAATCTTGCCCAGAAACAGTCCTGAGAAAAGGAGATGCTTACAGGGCATGAGTGGAGGATGCCTAGACTCCCCAATAAGTACACAAAAGCTGATTCACATCACATTTAAAATATTAAAAGTAAACAGAATTCGAAAAGTTGATGCAGATCAAACATCAGCAAATGACATTATGACTTTTTATGAGGAAGGACTTCTTCACCAACATTACTAATTATTTTGAAAACAAAAAGACCTCTGACTTTAAATGAAAAGATTACTAAATTAGACTTCCCTAAAAGAAAGAATTTCTATGGAAGTGTGCCCACCTGGAAGGAGGCTTAACCCTGCAGCACAAGTGTCAGTAGGTGCTGACCACAACACAGAAAGGCCTGAAAACACACAAGCCAAGAAAGGCCACTCAGAGGAAAACACAAGAGATTTTCCCAAGCTCTTACCCAAAGACTACAGAAAGAGACATAAGCCATAACAGAAGTTACTGAGCTATTAGATATTAAAGAAATGTACTTATATTAAAACAGCACTTAAAGCACACATATCAGAAAGGCACACTGAACATGCCAAGAATGCCAAGGTTGGCAAATATAAAAACACTGCCTTCTTAAAGCACAGTGGACACAGCATTTCCCAGTCATTTGTGTGATATACCATAGGAAACATATTCATGCTTAAAACCCATTTTCCTCCCAGGTATTTATGTACTAGCATGTGTGCACAATTTACAATGTCAAATGTCACAGGATAAGAAGCAACCTAAATAGACACCAATGGCAGAATGCACAAAAGGTGCATGTCCAAAGCTGTTGCTAGTCCACGGAACCTACCAGGGACCAAGACACCTTAAAGTCCAGACTTCATTTTAATAGGCTCATCACTACACTTTCATTAGGACCACAGTGTAAAGACTCCTGTAGCTTTTTTCTGAATAGAAAAGTGTGAGTATGCAAAATTTGTAAAACATTTCCCCAAAAGTGTTTCAGGGTCCCCCAGATTGTTATGCAAATTCTCTAAAGCAGTGTGTCCATTTCTACCAAGAAGTTAGGTGAGGTTTTTAAGATGGATCTACAGGTCATTTTCAGAAGTACTGCCAACTTGCCAATAGGAACATATATATCCATGGGGGTGGTTTATCTAACATGGTTTTTTGTTTGTTTTTGTTTTTTTAATTAGGTATATTCTTTATTTACACTTCAAATGTTGTCCTCTTTCCTGGTTTCCCCTCTCCCCCGAAAATCCTGTAAGCCATCTCCCCAAGCCGCCTCCCCTTCCCCAATCAACCCACCCCCGCTTCCCTGTCCTGGTATTCCTCTACACTACGGTATCAAGTCTTTCCAGGACCAAAGGCTTCTCCCCCATTTGGTGTCCAAGAAGATCATCCTCTGCTACTGATGTGTCTGAAGCCATGGGTAACTAACTGCAAGTGTACCCTTTGATTAATGGTTCTGTCCTTGGGAGCTCTGGAAGTACTTGGTGACTCATATTGTTGCTCCTCCTATGGTGCTACAAACTCCTTCAGCTCCTTGGGTCCTTTCTCTAACTCATCCATTGGGGACTCTGTGCTCAGTTTAATGGCTGGCTGAGAGTTCCCCCCTCTGTATTTGCCATGTGCTAAGTTGCAAGTTACAGGTTTATGAGCTCCTCTGTTAGATCTATGATAAGTCTTATATCCTTTGGATGCTAATGTGAAGGGAATTTTCAGATTATTTGCTTCCTAAAACCAGTCTTGGGTTTTCTTTCCATGCTGTGTCATGCTGTGCTTACACATGGTATCCCAGACCAGTCGTTCACTCAGGATAGCTGAACTATTTCTGACTTATGGCTATCTTGAATGCAGAAGCATACATTCTTGTAGAGGATTCTGTATCAACATAAATTAGTATGTCTTTGTGGCAAAGACATAGGCATTATATTTATTTATTGTGTATGTATACGTATGTGTGTATGCGTGCATGAGCCAAGGCATATAGTGTCCAACCATGTAGGTCCAGGGATCAAACTCCAGTCATCAAGCTTGGCCACAGGCACCCTTTAGCTGCTGCACCATCTCACTAGCCCCTACCTACAGTAAATGAACTGCTGGGTCCTTAGATGGTTACATTGGGGTTTTGCTTGGTTGGTTTGGTCTTTGTTTTAGAAACTGTCAAGTGATTTTTTAGAATAACTGTACCATCTTGACATTGTCAATATTTAGTGACAGCAGCATTTTTAGAAAGTATCTCTTCCAATTCAGTCTACCAAATAACTACTCAAAAGGGTTTTTTTTGTGTGTTTATTTTCATCTGAAACACCTTGGTAAAACAAACATTTTCTTAAGTTTTCCATCCATTCTCTCAGGTAAAAATCTTTCACTTCTCAGATTTAGGAAATTTTACAAACAATCTTTATTAGGTTTATAGTACTCAGATGTTTGCATCCAGTAGTGACTCTGCAGTTTCTTTTTCTGTCAACATTTTGTGATAGTTGAGTCTCTTCCTCCACCATGTGGGTGCCATGGATCAAACTCAAGTCTTCAGGCTTGTCAACGGCTACCTTCACCTGCTGAGCCATCCTGCTGGTTCTTCTATTTCATTTAAACTTTCGTTCTTTTCGCTTTTCTTTTTTTTTCTTTTTTTCTTTTTTTTTTCTTTTTTTTTTTTTTTAGGATTTCAACATACTGTATTTACCTAACTTGTATAATCCTCTCTTATTTCTGCCTTTAATTTTTCTTTCAATCACTCTCTTCATTTATTATTGATACATATAGTTTCTTTCAAAAAAACACCTGAATTTTATAAGATGTAATTTTATTTTTGAAGCATGCATTATTCTTTTGGTATGTAATTGAAGAATTGTATCTATATGTGTAGATTTAGAACATTTTTTTTGCTGTGATTTTCTTTTCCTCAAAAGGTTACTTTTTACATTAAGCTCAGAATCTTCTTTTTAACCTATGGATGCATTAATTTAATCTTTGTTTACTTTTATTTCTAATTACTTCAATATCTTTTGAAAAGTGGCTTGTGCATATCAGAGTGGGCCTATTTCTGGGTTCTTCCTAAGTTTCATGAGCGTGTGTTTCCACCTTTCTCCTACTTGTACGATACTGATTAATGTAGCAATGGAATAGGCCTTGGCATGGCAAGAGTCTTCCCACTGTGTTTTTGCTTGTCAAGACTGCCTTAGCTATTACAGAACCTTTCCAAACTGGTTGTAAGACTATCTGTGCCATTTTTTTAAAAACTGAGAGAAGAAACGGATGGTGGGGGGGCGGGGGGAGAAAAAGGGGACAAAACAGGGAAAGGGGAGGGAAGGAAGGAGGGAGAAAGAAGAGAAGAGGGAGGGGAAAGATGGAGGGAAGGAATCTTCCTGTAGCTTTGACAAGATCTGTATTATTGGCTGCAATTGGTAAAAGTTTTTTCAAGATTGTCTTGTCTAGTTGTCTTCTGTTGTGATAATCCTCCCTCTGGTGTTAGTACACCAATAATCCTGAACTTAAAAAAATAAAAGGAGCACACACTAGCAGCTTAACGACACACCTGAAAGCCCTGGAACAAAAAGAAGCGAATTCACCCAGGAGGAATAGAAGGCAGGAAATCATCAAACTCAGGGCTGAAATCAATCAAGTAGAAACTAAGAGAACCATACAAAGAATCAACAAAACCAGGAGCTGGTTCTTTGAGAAAATCAACAAGATAGATAAACCCTTAGCCATAGCTCCACTATGTTCATAGCAGCCTTACTTATAATAGCCAGAAGCTGAAAAGAATCCATATGTCCCTCAGTGGAGGAATAGATACAGAAAATGTGGTATATTTACACAATGGAATACTACTCAGCAATTAAAAGCAATGAATTCATGATTTTTTTAGGCAAATGGTTGGAACTGGAAAATATCATCCTAAGCGAGGTAACGTAATCACAAAAGAATACACGTGGAATGCAATCATTGATAAGTGGATATTAATTAGCCCAGAAGCTCTGAATACTGAAGACACAATTAGTATATCAAATGATTCTCATGAAGAAGGAAGAAGAGGGCCCTGATCCTGAAAAGGCTTGATCCAGCATTGTAGGAGAGTACCAGGACAGAGAAAAGGGAGGGGGAAAGATAGGAGAATGGATGGAGAGAAGAGGACTTATGGGACATATTGGGGGGGGGGACTGGGAAAGGGGAAAGCATTTGGAATGTATACAAAGAATACATTCCAAAGAATATAGGAAAAATATATATGTAAATAAATAAATAAATAAATAAATAAAAGGTCAGGCTCTACCCTATTTTATGACAACTACCATATAAAACGGATGTCAAATGCTCTTTAAAGGCCCAAGGAATAAATCTATACCTGGATATTTCCTTTTCTAGTGTTCTACATTACTAATGCAACTTCTTGGTTCTTTGTTTTATTTTTCATTATTCTACTGGACATTTTCCTTGATACCAACAAAGCAGCCCCTATTTCACACACCTCTGTTTAATTAATTTTATATAGTACATTTTTCTACATATTTTCTTCACCCTACTCAAATAGTGAAGTTGAGGTACTTTGCTTGTCAGTGACATACAGTGCACATCTTAATTGCTGTGTTTAGAGAATTCACAGAGAAAGTGATTAGTTAGCATGCATCATTTATTTTCACTAGTGTCTATGGTTCTCATTTTGTGTCATCTGGGTCCTTTTCAAGACTCCATCTTCACTTCCTTCAAGGGTCCCAGAATGCTTCTACTTATGGACCTTCTATCAAAGGCATTTCTGTTCTGAGCACTATGATATACACCTTATACTAACTCATCAAATTGAATTACAATAGGAAACAGAGGAAAAGGTTCATTTTCTCCTTGCTTCTAGAGAAAGCAATTGTTCTTCTTCTCTAAGCTGGCTCTGAAGACAGAATAGTAAAGGAACTAGTCTTTGATAACTCTACTCTCAGTCCTGTCTTCTGGGAGTGTTTCCAGGCTTCTTTCTACACCTCAGACTGACTTAACATATGTCACATACCTGCATGTAACGTCTGAAGGGCTCTAGTTCTACATAGGTGACTAACTTGATCTATGTAAAGATAGCAGACAAACTATGTTTTTTTTTTCTTCATTTAAATACAGGAATAATGGTATTTCTGACTCTGGGTGGGTGAATCTTTTGTTTATACAAATAGTTTGAGTCTTTATCTCATTTATATTAAGCTTTAAAATAATCCAAAGCACTGAAGCATTCTGCACATGTTTACATAGTTGTATTCATATCATGTGTATTTGCTTTAACAAATATTAAAACAAATTTTGGGGGGGGGGGGTAGAAAAAAAGAAAACCAGAAAATTCTTGCAAATGGTATCTTCAGAAAGGTACACCTTTAATATTAGGGCCTAACTTAGAATAAAAGTTAGAACTTCTAATTTCTACCTGAGACACACACTGCAAGAGGCCTGTGAGTTAATTCAATGAAAGGAACTGTAGGGATAGTTGTGTGCTATCACCAAAGCAACACAGACCATTATACTCAGATGAATTCTAAGGTAAATTAGTCACAAAATCCTACTCAGCATGCACAAAGTCCCCAATACCAAACTAATTAATTAATTAATTCTACAAGCGAACACATAAAGAAACAGAATTCATGATTAGTAATAGCACCCAGACATTCTCAACTAAAAAAAAAAAAAAAGGACTGTCAAGCCATTAGTATAAGAAAAATACTTAAATCATAGAATTAGAGAGCAAAGTAAATTCATTCTACCACCTTAAATTCTTGTATGGAATAAGTCTTAAACTGTTTTTTTTGGTGGTGGTGGTGGTGGTGGTGGTGATGGTAGTGGTGGGTGGTGGGTGGTGGTGGTGATGTGTGGTACTAGGATTCCTAAGCAAAGCGTTGTATACAAGTGCCACATCCCCAGTCCTAAGATATGATATTTAACAAAAGGTATGAAGCTCTTCCAGATTCCAGGAATGACACAAAAATACTGTAATTAATCTAATCTGACTTCTGAATGCATTCTTGGCATAAAGGAGGCCCATAGTCACTACCTATAACCAACAATATGGCAAAAAATAAAATTGCATATTAATCAATACAGAAATACAACCAATGACAGAAAGAAAATACCTTAACAAAATTTGTATGCTTGTATGCTTAAGACTCAGTGAAACAGTATTCGGCAAAACCAGAACGGGGAAGTGGGAAGGGGTGGGTGGGAGGACAGGGGAAGAGAAGGGGGCTTACGGGACTTTCGGGGAGTGGGGGGTCTAGAAAAGGGAAATCATTTGAAATGTAAATAAATTATATCGAATAAAAAAATTAAAAAAAAATCTAAGTTATGCACTTTGTCAGGATTTATGCACTTCAGATATGTGCAAAGATATAAAAAAGATCACTATAATACTAACAACATAATAAATAAACAAAGGAGAAAACTTCTAAAAAATAAATGGCTAGAAGGCTAGTAATTCCTGGCATTTTGTACAATGAACATACAATGTTTCAGTATCCTGTGCATGCTAAGCATACTCCACTTTGTAAAACCAAACCACATCCCCTGTATACAGGATAAAATAACAAGATCATTTCTATAGGAAGAAGAGTCCCAGGCAGACAGGCTGCCAGCCATCAGCAGACTGAAGACAGCTCTGAAGAAAGCCAAGTAGGAATCTACCCTGGAGACTTTTAAAAGTCAACAAGGAACTTCAGGAAAATACAGATCACAAAGTAGGAATATTCTCAGAGAAGAAATGTCCACAGCACTGACATCACTCACCTGGTTGGTGTACATGGTGCTTACACAGCACAGAATGAGGCAGAGACAGAACACCAGAAGACTCTCTCAGAGACAGACATGTCTGTTCCGGCCCTTCCATGTCAGGATGAGACAGGACAGCACTCGGAGGGAAGCTCTCACCTGCATTCTGCCATCCATTCCCTCTACAGACCAGAGCAGACCTGACTGTCTCCACGCCTTATCTGCTCCTTTGAGAACAGGGCTGCTTATCATGGCATAAGCTATTTTTCTAAGTGCTCCTTAACTTTCACTCATTCTCTCTTTAAAATTTTAAGCCACAAGATTTGAAGTCAATGATTGTGTATAATATAGCCATCTGGACAAGTAAATTCTGAAAACTTGTAGAATTATTAACATTTTGAACATAATTCTGAGGTCAAATGAGATACATTATGCAATTAACACAGGCCTGACTTTTAAAAGTATAGTTTTACCTACAGACAGTGAACTAACTATATGGTAGCAAAATAGATAGACTATATAAATATATAAATGTAGTTAAAATATATCAAATCTCACACAAGCACATTAAGAATTAAAATACCTGTCTCAATAGTTCATTTGAAGTCACCATTACTTGTAATTAAGCTAATGTTAATGACTGCTGTACATACAGATCTAAAATATATTTTAAAAAAATGCATCAACCTTTTCCACTATGATGAGGTCTCCAACTTGTATGTCTGAACTCTTAACTTGAACTTTACCTTTAAAAAAAAGAAGAAGTACAATCAACCCAGGGAAACAGAAGTATACCAGAGAGTAACTTTTAATAAGTAATAATTTAAAAACATATCTAGGGCAAAAAAAATAAAAATTTAAAAATTAAAAGCAGAAATCTCTCCTTATACTTTAAAGTTATATTTTGGGTAGACATAGTCACACATAATTAATCTTATTAGTAAACTACCAAACACACATAAATAACTACCCTGTAAAAATAACAATAGAGCAAGGGTTTTCTTGTGGTAATTTAGTAAATATCACATGTGGAAGGCTCATGTACAGTTCCTTTGTATTTCAGTTCCCAGTGAAGTTAGCAATAATCAGGAACATTGCAAAATAATTTGGTTACTGAAACTGAGCGTTATGGAGATGTGCATATCCTTACTACTGCAAATCGCACTGACTGACAGAAAACAACAGAAAAAGTAAAGGAAATTATACATAAAATTATTACCTACTAGTACTGTTGCCAATATAGGACAGACCTGAGAACTGATAGTTTTCCTACTCAAAGTAATTTTGCTGTGTACATACTGATTAAATCCGTAATATCTATATACCATATGAAATAGCTATTTTTAATATATATATATATATAAATATATATATACACACTTAAATATCTATAAAATATTATCTAAAAATTGATATCAAGCAGATAATCTGAAAACTCAGGTAAATCACTCCCTCCTCCTGTTAAAGCAACAACCCAGTGGGTCTGTTTCCATAGCTACAGCTGTATCACACTAACAGGGTTGCTTGCCACTACATTCATTCTCTTCTGACTACACCAGAGTCAGAGTTTTACCAAAAACATAGCCAGGGTTAATACCGAACTGCACTCCTCCACATCCTCACAAAGCCTTGTTTCCAAGCACACCCTCCAACGAAGCAGAGTGTCACTGGCACCACAGTTTCAGACGAGTTGCTTTGTCTGGCACACTGTGCAACCAAGAAGGACTACAACTACTTTTTATTCATAAGACAGAATGTTCTTTAGAATTATATGTGAAATAATTTTATCACAGCTCCTCAGTTCAGCATGTATAGGTCTAATAACAAGTAAAGAGTACAAAAGAAATGTCTTTTCATCTCTGCAAGCATGGTCACACTAGGCTTCCTCCACCGCTCTTCTCACAGCTAAGCATGAGGCAGTGCGGACTGCCATTGATGTTCTGGCCACTCTACAGAATCCCTATGCTGTCTTTCACTTCCACTGTCTGCCACAGTCAGCGATTCACTTTGCCTTCTTCTGCCTTTTTGTATTTGGATTATAACACATTTTTAAAAAGTGTAATTAAATGATGTAATACAGTAAAATGTCAAAAACAATTGAAAATACAGGAGACAACCCCATTTTTATTCTTTTATAATTCTCTTAAATCCCCAAAAGGTTGGCTACTTTTCTGTATGGTAACAGATTTGATAATGGCCATATGTGATGGTCTTTAATATTTAGACATGCTCTTCATTTCTATGGAATTAGTAATTACATGTTTAAAGGTAATTTATAGTAAAGTGTCAAAATTTCTCAGAGTTTAATAATTCTACACTATGAATCAGAAGGCTAAGCTGGTCACAGTGGTATATATCTATTGTGTCATCACAGCAGAACACTGAGGCAGGAGAACCCCTGGACCATAGACATTTGAGGTAAGTATGGGAAAATGGAAAGGCTATCTTTTAAAAATCAAACTAGATCGATTACCGGCCTTTTGGCTAAAATCAAGTGTAAAAAACAAACTAGAGAGGTCTAAACATTAGTCCATACAGCATCTGCCTAAAAGCTCTTTATAGGTTCACTTTTTCACATTTTGAAGACTTGGTACACTGTTTTAACAGGACCTAATTTCCTTAACAGTTTAACCTTACACTCACGAGGCTGCTTGCCTTTTATGTGGGAGCACTGTCACTCCAGAACCTCAATAGCTTCATTCCACTCTCTAGCAGAGAACCCTCCAGGCACTGAGCAGAGGTTAGGAGGTGCTCTGCACAACCTATCTGCTGAGGAATTGACATTCGACCCCTGCCACTGTCCTGCAGAGGCAGAGTGGCTAGGCGGGCCCTGCCAGAAGAAAACACCACTGTGGCTTATCCCTAGGAACCAAGACTCTGTACTCCCTCTGATGCTCCTTGCAAGCATACCCAGCCTCTCAGTGTCAGTGATAGTCCTTATTTTTAAATTCTATATGCAGAATACAGTACAAAATAGACTCCACTGTAATTTTCCTACTTCAACCTGAACTCCAAAGGAACTCACCGAAGAACCTAAAGGTTAGGTTTATCTCTACATTAATACTTCCAATATTTGAAAATCATATAGAAGATACTTAAAATTTATATAATGAGACACAAGTTCTTTATGATGACCTCCAATTTTTTTTTTTTTTTGGCCTTTCCTTACTGTACCTTTCTCCTCTCACTGCCCTTGTTCTGTGTCTACCCAGTATCTCACCTGACAACTGCACAGTAGCCCTGGCTTACTCTGACACACTTCTGGCACTTGTCCCATTAGCAAAGCCCCTCTATTCCAGAACTCTGTAAACTTATAATGACTCAATCAACAACAGTCCTATTTTTTTATATACTTCTAACATTTAAAGGATAATCTTTAAAATTCTATGAATATTCAGTATCTGAATGGCTATTAAACTTCAGAATAAGATGATATAGTGTGACATACCCCTTATCCATCCAGTGACAAGAAATTTCTCCTTTAGGTGTTTCTCTAACAGAAACTAAAACTTAAATGAAAAAAAAATCCATAGAAATTTTACTCAGAATGGCCCAAATCTGGGAAGAGCTGGGCACCCATCTTTGAGAGATGACAACTGTACCCTGGAACCCTACAGTGTAATAGAGAGACCGGTCAATGTAACATCAGTCCTAGATCTTAAAAGCAGCTTGAAATAAGCAAACACAACAGAGTACACACAAGTCTGTTAAGGTCATGACCATGGCTCATCTTTGCACCTGGATTCCTGGACTTCTCAGGGTTTTGCTTTTAAGGTCCACTCATGCTATGACATTTATCATCGGTGGCTATTTTGGTGTTTTGGCCAAGAAGAAACCTTCTGTGTGGGTAGAGCGCAGTTGGCTTTTACCAGATGTCAAGTGAGAAGTACAACAAACCCCAAGTGGGATATGAAGACACAGTGCAGCACATCCCCTGTTCTAGCCCTGGCCTAGGGACCTATCTTATACATATGACAAACATCAAAAACATAAAAGGTCATATGTGATATTGAAAGGTGGCTAGTGTGACAGGAAGACATGATACGAGCAGAACACAAGGGTCTGAGATGCTAGTGGAAGAGAGGATGTGGGGAAGAGTTCGAGCAGACTCTGCCTCAAAGTTTACAATGGACTGGTGGTGTGGCTCAGTGGTAGAGCCAGTACATAAAATCCTGGGTCCAATTCCCTATATTATCAAAACAGTAGCAGTACAACACCAGAAAAGACCAGATGCCTACGTCAAAGCCAAGGACAGGACACACATCCTAAAAATGACATGCTGATTTACAAAAAAGTCTTATAGCTGGTGCAGTGCGTGCCTGGGTTTGAGGAGACCATGGGCTACATGGTATTTACCCTGTCTGGAAAAAAATATTTTCAATTCTAAATATGTATCTTTTATAGTTCAGAAGTTTACCTTACAACCTGAGATTGTTACTATCAAAAAATGAAGACTTCTGGCCCCATGTGGTGGCCTATGTCTACAATTCTAATACTTAGGAGGCAGAGGAAGGCTTATCTCTGTGAGTTCAAGGCCAGTACTGTCTACACAGCAAGTTCCAGACCATCTAAGTTTACAAAATAAAATTTTCACAACAAACAAACAAACAAACAAACAAACAAAATGAAGATTATCCATGGGAGGGCAGAATTCCAGCTTGATAATTGCAAACAACACACAGCTGGCCAGTCTCACTCACCCTAAGCAACCTTTGGTGCCTTTTATTTCTCTGACTGTGGAATGATATATTATTCCTTGGCTACCTGATTTTAACTAGATGAAAAATCATTAGTTCTGGAAGTTAACAATTCTTCCCACTAGCTTTGCTTGAGGCAACATTTACGACATATGGGCTAGGTCACTAATAGCTGCCCAGGTTACTTTTCTGGAGCTTCAAGACTGTTTTCTGTTAAACCATTTTACTTTGTTCTACAGAGATCTCTGATGAGTGTGCCCTTTTAATATCAGAGGACCCAAAATAACACCTGCAGACCACACTAACAGCACTTAAATGCACTCTATGTACCCTTCTGTATTTCATAAATACTATTTACCTCAACGCTCTGAGAGGCTTCCCCTTGCATGCTTCATCACCTTGTAAGTAAACTATAATGTGAAGAGGCAGGCTGGAAGAAAGAAGGGGAGAGGGAAGAAGGGAGGGAGAATGAGAAAGATGGGGAGAGAGAGAGATGGGAGAGGAGAAAGACATGAAGACAGACGGAGCAGAGAGGAAGAGAGAGACGAAGAAGAAAAAGAGAGAGGGACAGGAAGAGAGAAAGGGAAGGAAGGAAAGGAAATAGAGGATATGAATAAATAAATGAATAGGTAAATGACTGAATGAATATGTGTTAGAGAGAGAGAGAGAGAGAGAGAGAGAGAGAGAGAGAGAATGAATATATGTATGAGGACAAATGCCTTGATGTATGTAAAGTAAGTGCCTGGAGAAAACAGTGAAAAAGTAAATCACTGAGAACACACTGTCAGTTACAGAATTATGAAATAAGAAGTCTACCTACCCGCTAGGTCACAAAAAGCAAGCATGCTGGGCCTTTCAATCAGTGGGTCACCTCTGAATGTAAGTTTCACAAGAAAATGGCAACAGTAAAGGGTTGTGGATAAATAATACCCAAAGATCAGCAGAGTAGGGACTCGAAGTCCTTCCAGACAGTCCATGCTCAAGCTGCTCTGTGACTTCACTGTCGCCTGGGTTTCATATACACAACACTCACACTATGCAGTAAGCAATTTCAGGAGTGCTGCCTGAAACACCTGGGCTCAGGTGAGAGGCTACTGGATATTATGAACCCCAGTATGTTTATTAGCCTATCAAGTTTTCTGCTCTTACAGAATTACAATGGTTTAACCATAGAAAACGGATTTTAAATATCTTCCTGCCATTATTTCTTAGCACGTATTAAAGTAGCAGGCATTTGAATGGTGTTTTAAGTATTTTATTTTTAAAAACTGCAGTTTGAGGGGGGGCAGTTCAGCCATTAAGATTGCTTGCTTCTTTTGTAAAGGTTCAGTTTTCAGCACTTAACAATAGATGCTTACAACCTCCTATAACTCCAGGGAATTCAGTGCCTTCTTCTGGCCTCCACCAGTGAACACATGTGCATGTGGAATAAACAAACATAACACACACATACACACAATTATCCATCCATCCACTATTTTTCAAGACAGGGTTTCTATAGGTAGCTTGGCTGTCTTAAAACTCAATTTATAGACCAAACTGACCTCAAACTCAGAGATCTGCCTCCCTCTGACTCTCTGGTGCTGTGATTAAAGGTGTGCACCACCACTGTCTAGCAAATAAACCTTTCTGCTGAAGGACAGACAGACACATGGAGCTTCTTGTTCTGCATGCTGTACTGACTGATTAGTATCCTTATTAATTTCCACTGACATCACCACTCCAATCACCAATGCATAAGACAACAATCTCTGCCTAATCACAAACGCCAAAGTAAACCTAAATTCAAAATAAACTAGAATCTATAAACTGTTCTCAAAATAACAATATAAAGTCAAACCTAATTTACCTGGCCTGAGTGTTCTTTTTCTTAAAAGTAAATCTTTTCTAGTCCTCACATGAGTTCACATGTGTGTGCACACAAAGGTGGAAGTCAGAGGTCAACATTTGGAATCTTCCTCAGAAGCTTCTCTCTCCATCTTATTTTTCAAGGCAGGGTCTCTAAACTAAGAGCTCACTTATGAGGCTAGTCTGTGGCCAGTGAGTACCAGGACTCTGTCTGCATTCCCCAAACATATACCCTCACCCAATCCTGGCCTTACAGATGTTAAACACTGCACCCAGCTTTCTACAAGGTGTTGAAAATTCACTCAGACCCTTGTGTTCATGCAGCAAGAACTTTATTGACTGAGCCATCTTCCTAGCCTACGTTTAATAATTTAAAACTATAGTAAGGAGAGTAGTCTTTTTGAAGAATGGTACCAGGCAACTTGATATTTATACAAACAAGCGTGGACCTATGTAACACATTATACAGGAAAATGGATCAGACTTGAATGCAAAACTTAAACTACAGCTGCTAGAAGAAAAGAAAAATCATTAGAGTTGGCCAATTATTTCTTTGCTACAACACCAAAAGCACAAACAAGGGGAAAAAGTGAATGAATTAGATCAAACAAAATGTTTATGCATTAAGAAAGTGAAAATGTGAGCCCACAAAATGAGAGAAACTATGTGCAATCATAAATCTGACAATGGTCTTCCCTAAGATAGATAAAGGACACAATTCAGCAACAGACAGAAAAGGGCTCAGTTAAAAAGTGGCTGAAGGATCAGAGTACACATCATCCAAAGGAAATGTGCAAATGGCCAGAGAGCACAGAGCACACCCAATCTCAATCATGATTAGCAAATGCAAATAAAATCCAGGGCACTACAGTAGACATGGAAGACACTAACTAGTACTGCTAAAGACTGCAAAATCAGAACCCATATGCACTGTTGGCAACAATGCTCAGTGATGCAGCCAATCAAGAACCAGGATGGTGCTTCCTTCAGAGTGTCAACAGACTCATCACCTAACCTAACTCCCTTCCTGCTGGACAATATCCAAGAGAAATGAAACAAGTTTATGAAAAGGCTTGTATACAAGTATCCCTGGGAATATTAATTACAACAGTGAGAGAATAACAAAACCCAAATGCCACCCAGTGTTGAACAGATAAGCATGTGCTATGTAGTATTGCAGAATGTTACTTGTCAACAAAGAAAATACCACTTCGTGCTGTAACATGAAGCATATGAGCCCTGACAACATGCCAAAGGAATAAAGCCAGTGACAAAAGATGGCCATAGGCATGATTCCACTCACAGGAAATGTCCACAGTAGGCAAAACCAGAGACAGAAAAAGTAAAACAGAGGCCACCCTGGACTTCAGGAAGAAGTCCTCTTTTTAGGAAGAAAGGGAGAAAAACATTCAGAGGAGACACAGTGAATTTTTATTTCTTTCAGGAAATTCACACGTAAGAATTCAGTGTGCTCCATCCTGTTCAATCCTCAGATTCTTCTACTGTCACAGAGCCTTAACAGTCTGATCCATTCTCTTCCTGATAAGCTGATCCTTTTTCAACTACAAACTAAAACGTGAGGAAAATGAGCTCTGTATTTGTTAAGAGGGAGCTAATGGCCTGGATGGGGGTAAGGAGCACTATGTATGTATGTATGTATGTATGTATGTATGTGTGTATGTGTGTATGTATGTATGTATGTATGTATGTAAGTATGTGTGTGTGTGTATGTATGTATGTATGTATGTACCTGTGGCCACATCGGATGACAGCATTTCATTTGAGATTCTCAATGCCATGATATGCACCCTGACCTTGATGGGTGTGTTGTGATAAGACACACTTCACAATGCTTCTAAGCATCACGGGGCACGTTGAGCTGAGTTTCTTTTCAGTCTATTACAGCATTCTAATAGAGCATTTCATACAGCTTTGTGTCAGTGTATGCATACATGTTTGTGTACAACTGTAAAAAATGTACATATGCATACACATACACATCAAGAAAATAAATAAAAGTCTATCTGAAATTCTAGCATTATGGACAGTGAGAAAAATCAGATCCACATACAATCATGCGCTTTCAAGAACAGAGTGAACATGCTTCCTGTTCTATGTTAACTCTAACAAGCTTATACTGAGCAAATGCTGGGAAAATTAAGTCCTTGCTAACCTCTTACTGTAAGCTTGCTATATAATTGTGAATTCATTTCCTTGTCTCGCTGAAAACGTCGAAATTCATCAATCGCTTCACGTGCAATGGTAACAGCCAAGACAAATCCCTATAAAACAAAAAGTATTTTAGAAAGCAGAACAAAAAAAGCAGAGGAAAATTCTTTATTATTTACTTTTACTTTTTCCCCTTTAATTTATATTACTCCCTAAAACACAAAATGAATGAAAATAAAAAACTACAAAAATGCATATAATGTATAGTAAAAACCTGACAACCCTCAGACTAAGGAGACAGCTCACACCCTGTCTGTCATACGGACATGCGTGCAAACACCCGAAACTACTCAGACTAGGGAAAAGGAAAAGCTCTCCAGCAAAACAGTGAGTATGCTTACTACAGGGAGACATTCAGACACTAGCAATGACTGCATAAAGTCCCAGATTCTACATGTATCTTAGGTAGAATCAAATCACTGAGGAGCACAAGATAATCAATCCTCAGGTGTGACACACTGATCCATTTTCTTACTCCATGCACTACATAACCAACTGGACTATAGAGTAGAGGCACAATTTTGCTTTTAAAGCACAAGCTTTAGAAGTAAACTATCAACTGGTAGCTTGCATGATATCTAAATGAACTTCAACACACTTCCAATCTATTGTGAAACATGATGCAGATAATATGTCATCTATAAAGGCTACATATGCATCTCCTGATAAGCTACAGAGAAATTCTTCCAAGATGAGCATAATGGCATACCCCTAAAATTCTAGCACTAGGGAAGCTGGGGTCATATCAAGAGTGTGAGGCCAACATAGGCTAGCTACAGAATGAGTTCAAGGCCAGCCTCAACTACACAGTGAGATTCTGACTCAGATAGATAGATAGATAGATAGATAGATAGATAGATAGATAGATAGACAGACAGACAGACAGACAGATAGATAGTTATATGGAAAAGGAGTGCTAGTCAAGTCACTTTGCTCATGGCAAAGCAAAGACCCTTCTTAAACAGTCATAGTCATAGTTTTGTTCTGATGACTTAGATTCAGCACACTGTAAACAACAGAGCACTGAATGAATTTCACTCAGAGGCTAGTAATTTTTTATTCCAGCATTTTCCCTGTAAAACCAAAGGACTATATTGAATAGGTCACTGGAAAGAATAGGTCCTACAGCCGAGCAGTGATGGTGCACGCCTTTAATCCCAGCACTTGGGAGGCAGAGGCAGGCGGATTTCTGAGTTCGAGGCCAGCCTGGTCTACAGAGTGAGTTCCAGGACAGCCAGGGCTACACAGTAAAACCCTGTCTCTAAAAAGACACCCCCCCCCCAAAAAAAATAGGTCCTACAAGCCATTGACACAGATTTCTCTAAATGCCCTGCTAAAATGCACTGTATATAAATACAACTTAAAATGTCAGGGCAAGGAGTAGATGGGCTGGAGAGATGGCTTAGGAGTTAGGAGCACTGGCTACTCCTCCAGAGTAGGTTATGACAACTATATGAGAATACAAATGGTATTGTTATCTTGTAACCTACAATTAACTCACTTTTCTATTCCAACATTCTTCTGAGTATGGATCCCTTAGATTTTTTCCCCACAGGACAGCTTATAACCACTTGTAAGTCTAGTCACAAGGAATGCAATGCCCTCTTCCAGTCTCCACAGGCACCAGCCATGCAACTGGTGAACAAATACACATGCAAGTAAAATACTCCTACAGTATTATTGTCAGAGACAGACTCAGTAGGTAAAGTGCTTAGTATACAATCCTAAGAATGTGAACTTGACCTCTGGAACCCACATTTTAAAACAGGGCAAGTGCTTGTAATCCTAGCACTGAGATACTCAGGGCTTGCTCTCTACCTAACCTAACATACTTGGGGAGTTCCAGGCCAATGAAAGACCCACATGGAAGGTGTATAGCACCTGAGGTATGACAACCAAGGCTGTTGACTGGAACACACACACACACACACACACACACGAAAGAGAGAGAGAGAGAGAGAGAGAGAGAGAGAGAGAGAGAGAATATGAAATGTCATACAGTCATAAGGTACAGTTCTCATTCCAAATTAATCTGACAACCCTATGTCCTTCATCCTGTTATCTCAATTTAGCTATAAATCCATGTATTCCTCCTAATTATAAACATGCTACATTTCAATGACATCTAGGCTCCACAATAGTCTAGCCATAAAACCAATGAGTAATCTCTTTATTATATATCACAGAAACTTCACAACCTACAACCGCTTGGCTCTCCAGAGCTCAACTCAAACGGCCTTAAAACAACGTGTGAACTAACCAGACCTATGGTATGACTTTTTTTTTTTTTTTTTTTGGAGGGTTACTACATACCCCTTTACTCCTAAATGTCTGCTGAGGGTTTCTACCCCACTTTTGGTTGTGTATATCCTGAGTAAATGAAACAGAAACACTACGACTTATTAAAATGCTGTAAGCACTATGCTGGGCAGGTTTTGAGCTATTATTCTAATCCTTGTACCTGTTAAAACCCACACTAATGTTAGTCCCTTGCCAATCAGGTGTCTCCCGAGCTGCTTCTGCTCCATCAGCCTGTCCTCAGGGTGATCTTCTGGCTATGTGCCCCAGGTCTATCCCGGCAGCTTCTCATTTGTCTGTCCTCCCCTGGGCTCTCTCTGCAGACCCGTCACTTGATTCTACGTGCAGCCTTCCTATCCTTATGGCCCAGTCATAAGCCCCAGCCACTTACTGACCAATCAGGAGTTGACGAGGAGCATTCTTTACAGTACATCAGTTAATATAGCGCCCAGATATCATGTTACAATCCAGTCTGGGGCAAAGTATTCAGCTTCTAACTACAAGACGCACAGACATCTGTGCGTTGACCATTGTTCAATATCCCCTTTGACCTTAGGTAGCACTGTCTGCTGTACTGCTGAAGCTTTCTTTTCTGCATATCTTGTGTCACACTGGCACAGCTATCCACAAATCCCACTGCTATCCACAAAGGCAGTGCTACAGTTTGCTCCAACTGCCTGCACTTGACACACCTTCCTAGCCTGGTCAACCTGTCATGAGAGAATTCATCTTGGACTTTTTTGTGTGGCTATCCAGCTGTTCTACTACTAATTCTTATAAGACTACTCTTTAACCATCAACTATGTTAGTACTTCTATTGAAAATCAACTAGCCATAGATACAAAGGTTTAGTTTTAGATTGTCAATCATATTTCTCTTGTCTATACACTTATCTTTATGTTGGTACCATGTGTCTATCACATTATGATAGTTTTCTTTTTTCTTTTTTTTTTTTTTTGATAGTTTTCAATATGGGCATGTCAGTTTCCCATTTGTATTTGCTTTTTAGGATATGCTGGCTACTCTGGATCCCTAGCTTTTTTAAAATCATTCTTACAATCAGCTAGTAATTTTCTAGAGGAGTGGGGGAAGGAGACAAGAAGGAAGCCATATGGGATTTTTGATGGAGTGTGGATTATACCCACAGTCCACTTGAAGGATGCTGCCACCATAATACTAGTCTGCAGCATTGAATGACTTTCCGTTTAGTCAAATCTTCATGCTTTGTACCTTTCAGTGTGTACTCTCCTCTTTCACGGAAGTTTGTCCTGAGTATCTTTTCTTTTTGATACTATTACAAGTGGAATTGTTATCCTAATTTCATTTCAGATGGTTATAGCTAATACATAAAAATATAAATGGCTTTCCTATCTTGTATTCTATAACCTTGCTAACTCACTTTTGCATTCCAGCATTCCTCTGTGTATGGACTCCTTAGATCTCCTATATACACAATGATGCCATCTTTATATGGAATTAGATCGCTGAAATGGTTAATAATGGCAGGTAAGGTGACAGGCTTTAGAATGCAAAGCCCTCTGGGCATGGATCTGAAGGAGGCAGTGTGCTTCTGTGGACTGTATTCCAGGCCCAGTACTCATCCCTGCCAGGATGTCTGCACCCTCAAACTGCCAGCCACAATAAACCCTGCCTTCCTTAAACTGTTTTGTTCAGGGGGGGGGGGGGTAGGGGTCTGGGTAACATAAAAAATTAATTAAATCTAAATGCCTTTGGTTGTTTGTCTACTTGTTCTGTTCACTTTACCTCAGCACTTTTTCTTTTAAATTAGATATTTTGTTTATTTACATTTCAAATGTTATCCTCTTTCCTCATTTCCCCTCTGAAACCCTGCTAACCCATTCCCTTCTCCTCTGCTCACCAACTGACCCACTCCCGCTTCCCTGTCCTGGGATTCCCTATACTGGAGCATCTATCGAGCCGTCACAGGACCAAAGGCCTCTCCTCCCATTGATGTCCAACAAGGCCATCCTCTGCTACATATATGGCTGGAGACATGGGTCCTTCCATGTGTACTCTTTGGTTGGTGGTTTAGTCCCTGGGGGGGGGGAGGGGTCTGAAGGGGCTCTGGTAGGTTCACATTGTTGTTCTTCCAATAGGGCTACAAACCTCTTTAGCTCCTTCGGTCCATTCTCTACCTCCTCCACTGGGGACCCTGTGCTCAGTCCAATGGTTGGCTGTAAGCATCCACCTCTGTATTTGTCAGGCACTGGCAGAGCCTCTCAGGAGAGAGCTATATCAGTGCCCTGTCAGCAAGTACTTGTTGGCATCCACAATAGTGTCTGGGTTTGGTAACAGTATATGGGATGGATCCCCAGGTGGGGCAGTCTCTGAATGGTCTTTCCCTCAGTCTCTGCTCCACACTTTGTCTCCATATCTCCTCCCATGGGTAATTTTCCCCTTTTAAGAAGGAACAAAGTATCCACACTTTGATCTTCCTTCTTCTTGAGCTTCATGTGGTCTGTGAATTGTATCTTGGGTATTCAGAGCTTCTGGACTAATATCCACTTATCAGTGAGTGCATATCATGTGTGTTCTTTTGTGATTGGGTTACCTCACTCAGGATGATATTTTCTAGTTTCATCCATTTGCCTAAGAATGTCATGAACTCATTGTTTTTCATAGCTGAGTAGTATTCCACTATGTAAATGTACCACATTTTCTGTTTCCATAGATGGCTCAGTGGTTAAGAGCACTGACTGCTCTTCCAGAGGTCCTGAGTTCAATTCCCAGCAACCACATGGTGGCTCACCTCAGTACTTTTAAGTGGATGATCCTTAAGAAAAGGATCAGGAACAAATTGTGTGAACTATGTGAAATGCAAAATTTTATAAACAAGGTCAATTTACATGCTACCATTAAATACCTCCATGGCAAAGAAAGGAAAAGAAACACTAATGAACCTAACAGAGACAAGAAGCTTGGGTTTATAACTTTATTAGACCTATAGCAACAAGAACGATGAGCCACCAAAGCAATAGAATATACCTAGTCCTCCCCCACAAAAGAAATAAAAAACAGAAAATTGCTAAAGAATTGGCAGCTTGTGCTTGCACTCTCAATTCTCAGGATATTGAGGTAGGACAATTGCTATGAACCTGAGGCCAGCCTGGGCTACACTATGAGTTTTATCATGCAATTCTGGTATGGGATAAGGTATGAGATTTTGTCTCAATTTTTTTTCTTCTTAACTCTAAAGACCCCCCTCCCCCCTCCACACACATACTTAATCTAAAACAGTATCCTAAAAGGAAAAGAATCATGAACCCAGTATATATAAAAATGAATTTCCTTAATTCACTGACACTAGTAGTTAACACATACCAGTATTATCTTAGCATATTATGGATGGTGGGACAATACCACACTGCAAGGACACCTATGCTCACTTACATTTGTCTACCATGAAATGCACACATCTCTGAATCCAGAGAATGCATTTCTGGGAAGCTATTCCTAGGTAGGACAATATTCACTATCACATATGTGAAATAGTTATTACACAGTCCGTGATGTACAGTTGACTTCTATTCATAGCTGGCTTGCTCTGAAAGGCAGCAGGATGAAAGCACACATCTACACACTGCAGACAGTATTTTAAAGGGCAGGACACATCAAAATCACCTGAAAATATTCTGCAACATAGACTTGCTCAGATTCTATCTGAAGTACATACTGCTACTTTTGATCTCCACGGAGCAGTTTCCCAGATGTGTATTTTCCTGATTTCCCCAGGTGACTCTAACTTTCATACTTCTAAACCTCTGTCTTTTTTTGTTTGTTTGTTTTTTGTTTGGGTTTTTTTTTGTTGTTGTTGTTGATTTGCTTTTCTCGAGACAGGGTTTCTCTGTATAGCCCTGGAACTCACTCTGTAGACCAGGCTGGCCTCGAACTCAGAAATCTACCTACCTCCGCCTCCCAGAGTGCTGGGATTACAGGTGTGCGCCACCACAGCCTGTCTTAAAAACAACAAAATTTACTCTAATTTTAGCAAGTGAATCATAATTAAAAACTATAAGAAAAACAAAACTTGCTACTTCCCAGTGCTTCTAAAAACTGAAGTCAGTGAAAAAGAACCTAGTCTTCTAATGGAGGATTGCTGAAGGAGTGGAATTAGGAGGGGTAGGCCCCAATGTCAAAAACAACAATCACTCTCAGAAGGAAAGTGAACCTGTCATAGGCAAAAAAAAAATGTTGGAACCTAACACAGTTCCAAAAGAAGGGTGAATAGCATAAGGGTTGGATCAGCAAAAGCCAAGAGCATCAGTACCATCATATCTACCATGAGGATGGCCATGGAGCCCTACACACACCTCGTGGCCTGCCAAGGGCAGAAAAGATACTTCAAGAATGCAAGCAAACACCACTGTCTCCTTCTTGACTCCCAGAGTCTCAAATCAAGGGGCCTCTACATTAACAGTCTGTTCTGAGTCCTTGGTCAATCATGACAGACTAACCAAAGACGGGCGATCTAGAGAACCAAGTCAACAGCGGAGTAGCTGGGTCTTCCCTCTTTCCCATTGTCTACTGAGACCAGGCAGAGATGCAGGCTTTGGCACTGTTTTCTATGAAAGCCTAAAACGCACACTCAACAGCTATTAGGACATAATATCACCCTGAAACAGTAGCATGAGCTTGCCAGCAAGCCTGGACACCAATTTTTTTCTTTCTTTCTTCTTTCTTTCTTTCTTTCTTTCTTTCTTTCTTTCTTTCTTTCTTTCTTTCTTTCTTTCTTTCTTTCTTTGTCTTTGTTTCTTTGTTTCTTCCTTCCTTCCTTCCTTCCTTCCTTCCTTCCTTCCTTCCTTCCTTCCTCCTTTCCTTTCCTTTCCTTCTTTCCTTCCTTCTTTCTTTTTTCTTTTTTGGCCTGTAGTCTTTCTTATAAAGGCCATGAGGATCAAGTGCCACAACATGGCTTTTCTTCAAGAGCTTATCATATATGACAAAATTCTCCAAGTACTTTTAATAAGTCGTCTCTAGTAAATTCCAATAGATAAACCTGATCTATGTTCCCTTTACCTTTAATGTACGGATAAAGATATTCAGAATCAAAAAGAATAATAAGTTCATGCCCCTTGTTGACAATGCACACAGCATTGGTATGTCTGGATGGAACGGTCCCTTGTACATTTTTCACCAACACCACCAATGTGGACACTCAAGAAAAATATAGTTTTAAAATTTGATTGATTTGGGAGAATGGGTTTTGTAAAAATAATCTTCTTACCAAAAGCAATCTACAGATTCAGTACAATGAACAATATTCTCCATAGACAAGAGAAAATGATCTCAAAATTCACTTAAAGCACAAAAAGACATCACATAGCTAAACCCAACCTGAGCACTGGCTCAGTGGGTAGAGATTGCTCAATTAGGTTAAGGTGGCTTAGTGGTTAGAGACAGATCTGTGGGTATGGTGGCTCAGTAGGTAGAGGTAACTCAGTAGGTATCAGCACTACTTCTGCAAGCATGAGATCCTGGGTTTGAATCCCCAGCATCCATGTAAAATGTCATGCATGGCTATAGGTCCCTATAACCCCAGCACTGGGGAGCATAAATAGGCACATTCCGTGAGCTTGCTGGCTGACCACTCTCACCACAAAGACATGCTCCTGGAATAGAGAACCTGTCTCAAGGCAACAGCACTAAACATAGACACCATTCTCCTTTGGCCTCCATGCATAGACATGGCATATAGACTCATGCATACAATACACACACGTGTGCGCGCGCGCACACACACACACACACACACACACACACCAGTAAAACTGAAGATATTATTACTACACCTGATTTAAAGTTGTACTATAGAGACAAAGTGATAAAAAAAAATCATAGTGCTGGCAAAAAGCAGACATACAGATCAAGGGAACAGACATCTCAGACATAAATTTATCTACAGCTACCTGATTTTCAAAAAATATGCCAAAAATTCTCACTGGAAAACTGGGTAGAAACATGTAGAAGACTAAACATAGACCTGTACATTTCTCTCTGCCAAAATCTGCAAATGGATCAAAAACTTTAATCTGAATCTCTGAAGCTACTATAGGAAAAAATAGAGAAAACTCAAGTAGTAGGAAATAAAACCAAATATTAACAAATGGGACCTCCTGAAATTAAAATGCTTCTGTACAGCAAAATAAACTGCTAATCACATGAGGCACCTATAGATGATGGAGGTGTGTCTTATCAATGATAACACAGGAAGAACTCAGTAAACTAAACAATAAAACAACCCAATTTAAAAAAAAAATAGGATGAGCTAAACTGAAAGCTCTCAAAAGAAGAAACTAAAATAGCCAATACATAGTTTTAAATGTACAACATCCTTATACTTCAAAAAAATACTAATTAAAACTACTCCACTATTCTATGTCAAGAATACATACGGTAACAGATGTTGGAGAGGGTGTGAGGAAAGAACACTTGCTCACCACTGTTGAGGATATAAATTGTAAAGCCATGCGAAAATCAGTTTGGAGGTTTTTCTCAATAAGCTAGAAACACAACTTCAATAAAGCATCTTCCAAAGGTCCTGTATCCTACAATAGACACCTCTACATCCATGTTGAACAATGCGCTATTCAAAATAGCCAGAAAATGGAGTCAGCCTATATGTCCATCAACAGATGAATGCACAGGAAAATGTGACACACAGATACACAGTGCATTTTGTTCAGCCAGAGAAAAATAAAATTATGCAACGTGCTGGATAATTCATAGACCTGAAAAACATTACATTAAGTGAGGTAACCCAGGCTGAGAAAGATAGAAAGCATGTGTTCTCTCTCATGTGTGTAGCTGAGCTTTTCCGTTTTTATGTAAGTGAAACTATGTGGGAGTGAGGGAGGGTAAATGCCAGGAAGCTAGAAAAGGGGCCTGTGGCAGGGAAAAATTACTTTCAACAGAAAATTACCCTATAATTAAATCACAGCAAATGTTATCCATGCTAAATTTAAAACCTAAAATGTCATGATTGATTCTATTAGCATCTGGTCAAAATATGAAAATATTTTAAATTATGTTCTCTTAGAAATAACTTAAATTCCCTTCCAGGTGTATTTCCTCTTGATTAGTAATTCTACTGAAAATGTGGTGGTATTGTTTTTGAAAATTTCTACATATTTAACAATTTTCTGTGAGTTTCATTTTATTTTGATCTTGATACCTCTCATTTTTTCTCATTGCATAAATTTAAACTTTCGAATACAAGAAGTTGAAAAAGACCCAAATGAATGGAAGGGATAATGAATTAAATTTCATAAAAAAAATATAATCTAAAGAAAAATTATAGGCTTAAGAGAAGACTCAGGAGCTAAGACTACAGATTAATATTCCAGGACCAAGGTTTAATTTTCACATAGTATCTTATAGCAAGCCTGAACTTCAGTTCTAAACACCCATATACACAATATAAAAGAAAAAAAAAAAGAGACTGAGAAAAGAAAAAAAAATGATACTTCTTAAGCTGATTTCTTACCCCTACTGACTACCTGCTTGACAAAAAAAAAAAAAAAAAAAAAAAAAAAAAAAAAAAAAGGGAACAAAACAAAAAGTCAAAGTCAAAGAACCCAAACCCAAAATAAAAACAGGTCTCAAAAACAAAATACTAATAGACAAGCAGCTTATGGAGAATTTTTCAGTCTCACTAGCCCCCAGCAAAATGCACATTAAGCCTACAAAGAAATACCACCTAATCCTACTCAAGATGTCAGTTATGAATAAGACGACAGACTCCAGCTCAGGAAGCAGGAAGGCTAACTGCAGATGGAGAACCTCTCACTCCATGAATCTAATCCAAGACCCCAATCTCATCCCCAGATCTATAGAAGACTAGATTTGTGACCTCTCACCACTCTCCATCTCCATTCCAGGGACCTAAGCACATCTTGGTAGAACACCCTGCTTTTCGCCCGTGTACCCCCTTGGGCACCTCAGCAATGAGAACATTCCCATTCCGAATTGTCAGGTCCCAATACCTGGGAGCACATTTTATCTGGAACCCCAAGTGGCTACACCTCTCAGGATCCCAAAAGAATTATCTATCAGGCAACACACAGGCTACACACTCACATAAGAACCAGAGAGGACAACAAAACCCAAGGAATACACCTACCCAACAAAGACAACCAGTTAAGAGCACATAGAAGTACAATCATTCCTAAGCCCAGACGCCTAAACATCAATGTAAACATAATCACTAACATTGAGGAAAATATGTCTCCATTAGAGTCCAACAACCCATCACAATAGGCCCTGGGCATTGATTCCAACACTGCTAAAGCATAAGACAAGGCCTGAAAAATAACAATAAATGTGATAGAACTCCTTAGAAAGGAAATAAATAAATGTCTTCAAGAAATCTATGAAAATTAAAATTGCACTTGTTGAAAACTAATTAAAAAAAAGCATTGGTCTCATTTAAATAAAAGAAGAAATCTATGTAAAATAAGCAAAACAGTGGAAGACAATAAATAAAACAAATCAAGACCTGGAAGTGGAAATAGAATAAAGAAAAAACCAAACTGAGAGAAATCTAGAAATGAAAAATTTATGAACTCAAATATAAACCTAGCAGGTAAACTTCAGTACTGGAATACAAGAGATGAAAGAGGTAGCCACACAACATGGGTATCAACAGGACCAGAAAAAAAAAATAAGAAGCTTATAAATTCAAGGAAAATGAACAACTATTGAGTGGAAAATGGATCAAGAAAAAAATGACTTTCTGGGATTGAATAAAAATTCAATTTATTAGTATACCCAAATTTATGGGACACATTCATAGCACACAGACAAATGGATGGAACTGGAGAAGATCATCCTAAGTGAGGTAAGCCAGTCTCAAAAGAATACTCATGGCATGCACTCACTGATAAATGGATTATTAGCCTAGAAGCTTGGAATACCCAAGACACAATGCACATACAAATGATGCCCAAGAAGAAGGAAGGGGTGGCCCCTGGTCCTGGAAAAGCTCAGTGCAGCAGTGTCAGGGAATACCAGGACAGGGAGGTAGGAAGGGGTGGATTGGGGAACAGGAGGAGGGAAAAGGGCTTATGGGACTTTTGGGGAGGGGGGATCCAGGAAAGGGAAAATCACTTGAAATGTAAATAAAAGAAAAGAAAAATCTACAAAAAAAAAAAAAGAAAAGTAACACATAAAAAAAAAGGAGCAATCTCATACAAGCAATTAAACAACACATGAACAGTCTAGAACAAAAAAGAAGAAATCACACCCAAAAAGTGAATACAGCAAGAAATAATCAAACTTAGGAACAAAATCCATTAAGATTCATAAACCCTTATCCAAATTAACCAAAAGGCAGAGAGAATATCTAAATTAACAAAATTGGAAAAGAAAGAAAGAACATAGCAACAGAAACCCAGAAAAATCCAGAATCATACATACTTCAAACCAATACTCAAATTGAAAAGTCTAAAAGAAATGGATAATTTTCTTGATAGATACCACTTACCAAAGTTAAATCAGGCTCAGAAAAGCACTTAAACAGACCTATAACACTTAGTTAAATAGAACCAGTCATGAAAAGGTTCCTAATGCAACAACAAAAATAGCCAGATGATTTTAGCACAGATTTCTATCATATGAATTAACACCAATACGCCTCAAATTATTCCACAAAATAGAAACATTGCCCTTTATTTTTTAAAAACCAGGCCACAGATGTCCTGATACCCAAACCAAATAAAGACCCAACAAAGAAAAATAATTACAGACCTATTTCCCTTATGAACACAGATACAAAAAATTTTTCAGTAAATTACTTGCAAATGAAACAACCACAGATACCATCATCATGATCAACTAGGATTCATCTCAGAGATGCAGAAATGGCTTAACTTATATAAATTGATAAATATAATCCACCATATAACCAAACTGAATAAAAAAACATATAATCATCTGCTTAGCCCAAAAGACCTTTGACAATACCCAACACCCATTCATGACACAAGTCCTGAAAATATTAGGGATGTGAAAGGTATACCTAAACATAATAAAAGCAGTTTATAGCAACCCATAGCCAACACCAAGTTAAATGGAGAAAAACTCAAAGCAAGTCCACTAAAGTCAAAAACAACGCAAGGCTGTTTACTCTCTCCACACCTATTCAATATAGTACTTACGTGAAGTCTTAGAGCAGCAAGAGAACTCAAGGAGATTAAGGTGACAAAGATTAGAAAAGAAGAAGTCAAAGTATCTATATTTGCAGATGATAGGATAGGATACCTAAGTGAACTTAAAAATTCTACTAGGAAACTCCTACAGCGGAAAAACACTTTTAGCAGACATAGCAGGATACAAAATTAACACATAAAAATCAACAGCCTTCCTACATACAAATGACAAATAGAGAAAGAAATGGGGAAAACACCACTAGCTTCAAGTAATATAGAATATCTTAGGTAACTCTAACCAAGCAAGTAAAAGACTTGTATGATAAAAACTTCAAGATGCTGAAGAAAGAAACTGAAGATAACAGAAGATGAAAAGATCTCCCATGCTCATAGATCAGTAAGATTAACATAGTAAAATGGGCCACCCACTCAAATCTGCAGATCCAATGCAATCCCCACCAAAATCTCAACACAATTCTTCACAGGCATTTTATGTTTCTTGGCATATGGAAAAGCACAAGATAACGAGGTTCAGAAATAAAGCTAATTAATCACATCAATGAGAGTCATACTAGTTTTCATAGTATTGCAGTTCGGGGATATGAGAGAGATGGATCAAGCAATTAAGAGCATCAGTTGCTCTTTCAGAGGACATGGGTTTGATTCACAGCACATACATGGCAAAGGGGGGATCCAATGCCCTCGTCTGACCTATGGATACACATGCAGGCAAAACACCTTTATTCATAAATAACTACATATATACTACACTTGAAGTAATTTATTTACTATAAAGTAGTGGACCAGAGACTCTCAGTTTTATGAGCACCAGCTATAAGATGGTTTTATGTTTTAGTGGCTTTCAGATAAGAGAAATCTAGAAATACTAATTAACTCATTCTTTGACAAATGTGACCAAAGATGAGAGCAAGCAGAGAAAACATTTTAAAATATAAATACGTGTATAAAGAAAATGTGTCTTGGACATTTTTTTGAAGATGTATATAAAGATTGTAGAATCTATACTCTTAGTTTTCTGGTTAAGATTCCTAAATTTTATTTTAATAAAAGGATCTACAAATAAATACCTGTGGATTTAATCTTTTAAAATTATGTTTTACAGCTGAGTATTACTCTATTTTCTATATTCCATATTTTCTTTATCCATTCACCTGTTGACAAACACCTTGATTGGTTCCATTTCATTGCTATCATAAATAAAACAGCAATAAACATGGATGTGCAAACATCTCTATGCAAGGCCATGGAATTCTATGACTATATGCCCAGGAGTGAAACAGTTGGGTCACATGATAGTTCTTTTTTTTGTTTTGTTTTGTTTTTTGACTTTTTTAAAATATTTTTATTTTCTATATTCTTTGTTTACATTCCAAATGGTTTCCCCTTTCCCCGATCACCCCTCCCCATATGTCCCATAAACCTTCTTTTCTCCATCCCTTCTCCAATCACCTCCCTCCTTTTTCTCTGTCCTTATATTCCCTTCCAATGCTAGATCAATCCTTTCCAGGATCAGGACCCTCTCTATAAATGGGAGTCATTTGTTATGCAATTTGTGCCTCGGGTATTCAGGGCTTCTGGGCTAATTAATATCCACTTATCAGAGATTGCATTCCATGTGTATTCTTTTGTGATTGGGTTACCTTGCTTAGGATGATATTTTCCAGATCAAACCATTTGCAGAAAAATTTTGTGAATTCATTGTTTCTAATTGCTGAGTAGTATTCCATTGTGTAAATATACATTTTCTGTATCCATTCCTCCTTTGAGGGGCATCTGGGTTCTTTCCAGCTTCTGGCTATTATAAATAAGGCTGCTATGAACATAATGGAGCATGCGTCTTTATTGCATGCCGGGGAATCCTTTGGGTATATGCCCAGGAGAGGTATAGCAGGGTCCTCTGGAAGTGTCATGTTCAGTTTTCTGAGGAACCTCCAGATTGATTTCCACAGTGGTTGTACCAATTTGCAGCCCCACAAGCAGTGGAGGACTATTCCTCTTTCTCCACACCCTCGCCAATACCTGCTGTCTCCTAAGATTTTGACCTTAGCCATTCTGACTGGTGTAAGGTGAAATCTCAGGGTTGTTTTGATCTTCATTAACCTAATGACTAATGATGTCGAGCACTTCTTAAGGTGCCTCTCGGCCATCCGAATTTCTTCAGGTGAAAATTCTTTGTTTAGATATGAACCCCATTTTTTAATAGGGTTATTTGGTTCCCTGGGGTCTAACTTCTTGAGTTCTTTGTATATATTGGATATTAGCCCTCTATCAGATGTGGGGTTGGTGAATAGCCTTTCCCAATTTGATGGTTGCTGTTTTGTCCTTTTAACAGTCTCCTTTGCCTTACAAAAACTTTGTAATTTTATGAGGTCCCATTTGTCAATTCTTGATCTTAAAGCATAAGCTATTGGTGATCTGTTCAGGAACTTTTCCCCTGTGCCCATGTCCTCAAGGGTCTTCCCCAGTTTCTTTTCTATTAGTTTCAGTGTGTCTGATTTTACATTGAGGTCCTTGATCCACTTGGAGTGAAATTTAGTACATGGAGATAAGAATGGATCAATTCGCATTCTTCTGCATGCTGACCTCCAATTGAACCAGCACCATTTGTTGAAAAGGCTATCTTTTTTCCACTGGATGTTTTTGGCTCCTTTGTCGAAGATCAAGTGACCATAGGTGTGTGGATTCATTACTGGATCTTCAATTCTATTCCATTGGTCCACTTGTCTGTCACTGTGCCAATACCATGCAGTTTTTAACACTATTGCTCTGTAGTATTACTTGAAGTCAGGGATACTGATTCCCCCAGAATTTCTTTTGTTGTTGAGAATAGTTTTAGCTATCCTGGGTTTCTTGTTATTCCAGATGAATTTGAGAATTGCTTTTTCTAACTCAGTGAAGAACTGTGTTGGGATTTTGATGGGGATTGCATTGAATCTGTAGATCACTTTTGGCAAGATGGCCATTTTAACTATATTAATCCTGCCAATCCACAAGCTTGGCAGATTTTTCCATTTTCTGAGGTCTTCTTCCATTTCCTTCTTCAGAAACCTGAAGTTCTTGTCATATAGATCTTTCACTTGTTTGGTTAGAGTTACACCAAGATACTTTATATTGTTTGTGGCTATTTTGAAGGGTGTCATTTCCCTAACTTCTTTCTCAGCCTGCTTATCCTTTGAGTATAGGAAGGCAACTGATTTGCTTGAGTTGATTTTATAACCAGCCACTCTGATGAAGTTGTTTATCAGCTGTAGGAGTTCTCTGGTAGAGGTTTTCGGGTCACTTAAGTAGACTATCATGTCATCTGCAAATAGTGATAATTTGACTTCTTCCTTTCCAATTTGTATCCCCTTGACCTCCTTATGTTGTCTAATTGCTCTAGCTAGAACTTCAAGTACTATATTGAAAAGATATGGAGAGAGAAGACAGCCTTGTCTAGTCCCTGATTTTAGTGGGATTGCTTCAAGTTTCTCTCCATTTAGTTTGATGTTGGCTACCGGTTTGCTGTATATTGCTTTAACGATATTTAGGTATGGGCCTTGAATTCCTGCTCTTTCCAATACTTTTAGCATGAAAGGATGCTGGATTTTGTCAAATGTTTTCTCTGCATTTAATGAGATGATCATATGGTTTTTTTCTTTGTTTCTGTAGTGGATAGCATTGATGGGATTTCCTTATATTGAACCATCCCTGCATCCCTGGGATGAAGCCTACTTGATCATGGTGGATGATCGTTTTGATGTGTTCTTGGATTCTGTTGGCAAGAATTTTATTAAGTATTTTTGCATCAATATTCATAAGAGAAATTGGCCTGAAGTTCTCTTTCTTTGTTGGATCTTTGTGTGGTTTTGGTATCAGCGTAATTGTGGCTTCATAGAACGAGTTGGGTAGAGTTCCTTCTGTTTCTATTTTGTGGAATAGTTTGAAGAGTATTGGTGTTAGGTCTTCTATGAAGATCTGATAGAACTCTGCACTGAAGCCATCTGGTCCCGTGCTTTTTTTGGTTGGGAGACTTTCTATGACCCTTTTTATTTCTTCGGGTGTTATGGGACTGTTTAGTTGATCTATTTGATCTTTATTTAGTTTTGGTGTCGTATATCTGTCTAGGAAACTGTCCATTTCCTCCAGATTCTCCAGTTGTGTTGAGTATAGGCTTTTGTAGTAGGATCTAATGATTTTTTGAATTTCCTCAGTTTCTGTTGTTATATCTCCCTTTTCATTTCTAAGTTTGTTAATCTGGATACTATCTCTGTGTCCTTTGGTTAGTCTGGCTAAGGGTTTATCTATCTTGTTGATTTTCTCAAAGAACCAGCTCCTGGTTTTGTTGATTCTTTGTATGGTTCTCTTTGTTTCTACTTGATTGATTTCGGCCCTGAGTTTGATGATTTCCTGCCTTCTACTCCTCCTGGGTGAAATTGCTTCTTTTTGTTCCAGGGCTTTCAGGTGTGTCATTAAGCTGTTAGTGTATGCTCTCTCCATTTTCGTTTTGGAGGCACTCAGGGCTATGAGTTTTCCTCTTAGCACAGCTTTCATTGTGTCCCATAGATTTGGGTATGTTGTGTCTTCATTTTCACTAAGTTCTAAAAAATCTTTAATTTCTTTTCTTATTTCTTCCTTGACCAAGGTATCATTGAGTACAATATTGTTCAGTTTCCACGTGTATGTGGGTTTCCTGTTGTTTTTGTTGCTATTGAAGACCACTTTTACTCCATAGTGATCTGAAAGGAGGCATGGGATTAGTTCAATCTTCTTATATTTGTTGAGGTCTGTCTTGTGACCAATTATATGGTCGATTTTGGAGAAGGTACCATGAGGTGCTGAGAAAAAGGTATATTCTTTTGCTTTAGAATAGAATGTTTTATATATATATATATATATATATATATGTATGTATGTATGTTAAATCTAATTGGTCCAAAGCTTCAATTAGTTTCATTGTGTCCCTGTTTAGTTTCTGTTTTCCTGATCGGTCCGTTGAGGAAAGTGCAGTGTTGAGGTCACCCACAATTGTTGTGTTAGGTGCAATGTGTGCTTTGAGCTTTAATAAAGTGTCTTTTATGAATGAAAGTGCCCTTGCATTTGGAGCATATATGTTCATGATTGAGAGTTCTTCTTGTTGCATTTTTCCTTTGACCAGCAAGAAGTGTCCCTCAGAGTCTCTTTTGGGTTGAAAGTCAATTTTATCTGATATTAAAATGGCTACTCCAGCTTGTTTCCTGAGACCATTTGCTTGTAAAATTGTCTTCCAGCCTTTTACTCTAAGGTAGTGTTTGTCTTTGACCCTGAGGTGTGTTTCCTGTATGCAGCAAAATGTAGGGTCCTGTTTACGTATCCAGTCAATTAGTCTATGTCTTTTTATTGGGGCATTGAGTCCATTCATGTTAAGAGATGTTAAGGAATAGTGATTGTTACTTCCTGTCATTTTTGATGTTATTTTTAAAATTTGAGTTTGATGAAAGGTTACTATCTTGCTTTTTCCAGGGTGAAATCTCCCTCCTTGTATTGGTGTTTTCCTCCTATTATCCTTTGTAGGGCTGGGTTTGTGGATAGATATTGGGTAAACTTGGTTTTGTCATGGAATATCTTAGTTTCTCCATCTATGGTGATTGAGAGTTTTGCTGGGTATAGTAGTTTTGGCTTGCATTTGTGTTCTCTTAGAGTCTGCATGAGATCTGCCTAGGATCTTTTAGCCTTCATAGTCTCAGGTGAAAAGTCTGCTGTGATTCTGATAGGTCTTCCTTTATATGTTACTTGGCCTTTTTCTCTTACTGCCTTTAATATTCTTTGTTTAGTACATTTTGGTGTTTTGATTATTATGTGACGGGAAGTATTTCTGTTCTAGTCCAGTCTGTTTGGAGTTCTGTAGGTTTCATGGGCATCTCTCTCTTTAGGTTAGGGAAGTTTTCTTCCATAATTTTATTGAAGATATTTGCTGGACCTTTAAGTTTTAAATCTTCACTCTCATCTATGCCTATAATCCTTAGGTTTGGTCTTCTCATTGTGTCCTGGATTTCCTGGATATTTGGGGTTACAAGCTTTTTGCATTTTGCATTTTCTTTAACTGTTGAGTCCATGGTTTCTATGGTATCTTCAGCATCTGAGATTCTTTCTTCTATCTTTTGTATTCTGTTGTTGATATTTGCATATATATCCCCTGATTTCTTCCCAAGGCTTTCTATCTCCAAAGTTATCTCCCTTTGAGTTTTCTTAGTTGTTTCTACTTCTGATTTTAGATCCTGGATGGTTTTGCTTAGCTCCTTAACTTGCTTGTTTGTACTCTCCTGTAATTCTTTAAGAGATTTTTGTGTTTCCTCTTTCATGACCTCAGCCTGTTGACCAAAGTTCTCCTGTATTTCTTTAAGTGTTTTTTGCATTTCCTCATTATTGGCTTTTATATTCTCCTGGATTTCTTGATTTCTGTTAGTGACGTTCCTGCGTTTGCCTTTTGCCATCTAGTTCTCACTGGTGTTAGTTGGTCTTGTCAATCTTAGACTTACCAGTGCAAGCTGCCTCTTCCAAGGTGGCCTCTGGTGCACAGCTTACCTCCTGCACTGCCTGGAGACAGGGTGTTGTTGCCCAGGCTGTTCAGATCCAAAGCAGACACCTAAAGGCTCCTGCCGGGGCCCGCTGGATTCACCAGAGCACACTGACTTCTCCCAGCTGCCCTCTGGGAAGCCCCTCTTGCCTCTTGCAGGACGTGGAGATGTGGAGTTGCTGCCCAGGCTGATCTGGATCCGGAAGTGGAGAGATCTGAGGGCTCCCGCCAGAGGCCTCAGGACTGGAACCTAAGCTCTGTTCCACCGGAGCAAGCTGTGTGCTCCCAGACTGCCTCTGGGTGCACACCAGGTCTCCTGCACTTCCTGGAGACCGAGTGCTGTGGCCCAGGCTGTTCAGATCCCAATGCAGACACCTGAAGGTTCCTGCCGAGGCCCGCTGGGTTCACCAGAGCACACTGACTTCTCCCAACTGGCCTCCTGGAAGCCCCTCTTGCCTCTTGCAGGACCTGGAGATGTGGTGTTGCCGCCTAGGCTTATCTGGATCCAGAAGCGGCCACATGATAGTTTTATTTATCATTTTTAGGAAGCTCCCAAATGATTTCCATACTGGTGGCATGCATTAATTTGCACATCTACCAGCGGTGAGTAAGGGTGTATTTCCTCACATTCTTTCCAAAATTTGTTGACAAATTTCTTGATGATAACCATCTTTTCTTAGGAGAGGTGATATCTCAAAGTAGTTTTAAGAGCATTTCCCTAATAAATAGGGATGAAGGACATTTTAAAAAAATATCTATTCACCTGTTAAAAAAAATGAAACCATGAAATTAACAGAAAATGGACAGACTTGTATAGTATTAAGCAAGATCACCCACATCAGAAAAATCATGTTTTCCCTTATATGTAGAATCCAAACCTGTGATGTATATATATATATATATATATATATATATATATATATATATATATATATATATATATATATACACATACATGAACAGATTTGAGTTGGGGTAGAACAGAACACTTAGAAAGAAGACCAAAGCAAGGTAAAACAGGTGATGAGGAAGGACAGAACGGAGACAAAGGATACAGGAATTACACAAGAAGTCATAAATCTTATGGGTTTTCTAATTTAACCTTTGTCAGCAATTTCAGGGGTGTTTTATGTTTTGTTTTATTTTGTTTTTTTAGTGCTGTTGAGCACTAGGATTTCCCTGAAGTCCTGGGTAATGAAAAAGAACAGACTGTTCTCTAAAATCAGGATTATACTTGGGAGAGCCAATATTGTTCTGGGGTCAAAGCTTTGGTTCTCTAAATCCTGAGAAACTAACTCTTCCAACCCTAAAAAGCTCTGGTTGTCAGTCTTGAGACAGCTATGCTAGGCCTGCAAGTGGTCTTGAGATAGCCTGTGTCTCTGCACAAAATTGCGCTACAAACTTCATCTCATTGTATGACAGCTTTCCTCTGTGTTCTATTATTCCCTTGCAAACAGTACATGTGTGATTCTTAATAAACTTTTTTGTATAAGACACAGCTTATATAAGAAATTCTGACCCCAGCTTTTCTACCCTTTTTATCTTCTTATCTCCTGGCTATCCCCCTTAACTTTTACTGAAGAACAGACTTTTTGGTCTAGGTCAATGAGTAAGTATACACAATTCTAAATAAAATGCAAAACCCTAAGCAAAGGTCAATGGTTTGAGAAGGTCCACTCTTTACATTTCACTGAGATATACAGTTTGGGACTGGGTACATATTTGGGTGACTGACTAATTTAGCTATATGATGTCTTTATTTGTGAATTCATTACAACAATATTTAAATAATAAAAAATACTGAACCTATCTTGTAATTCTGCAATAAATCCTATACGGTTATTTTTTTAAACTTCATTGTTAAGTTTGTATTTCAAAACCAATATACCAGAAGCCTGTTTCTTGGATTTGAAGATGAACCTGTGTTCACTCTTTTAGATTTCTGCTACATCAAATGATAAAATACATGGAAGTAGCACAAATATTCATCAGTAGTCATTCTTCTTATCCCTCAGATACAAATTTTGTTACTATAAAACCAAGAAACAAAAGGAAACATCATAAAAATAGCTCAGTTCTCAGATCTAACTATGACACCAGAATTAAAGACCTGTCAGAAGTGACACACAAAAGGACTTTTCACTTCTACTCCTTACATGAATAATGAAGTGGTTCCATATTAATTAAAATATTTATCTAAATACAATTAATGTTAAATTGTACATGGCAAAAAAATTATAAAGCACTTCAAAAACAAACCCATACCGGGAAATTCAAGCTAACAGACTTAAAATGAGACCAGAGCTGGGCATGAGTACAAACAAGAAAACAAGGACAGCTGCCTGGGTGCACATGTGTTCTGTGTATGTGCAAACGCACACATGCGCACACACGCACAGACTCATTCCAACCATGGCTAAAATAACCAAATTTATGAAAATATCAAATAAAATTCATAAAGTATGCAAATAGAAGGTTATTTCCTTTTTACTTAAAACCTGGAAGAAACCATTGGAAGACAGATGCAGACAGACCTCTATGAGTTGAGGCCAGCATGATCTGTATAGGGATTTCCAGACCAGTCAAGAATACAAACTGAAACGTTATCAACAAAAAAATAAATTAATGTTTTTAAAAAATAGCAAAACCAGATTTAATAATAAAAACAAAGAGCAAAAGCAAAATAAGACTGTATGTAGCTTGCTTCAGAATTTTACAAATTTGCATTCTCAGACTATCATTGCTTAGGTTAACATAAATTTTAATCCAAAATACAGATAATATTTAAATGGTAAGCAAAACTATAGAAAAAGAGGCAAGAAAAGAAGAAAGACTTTTTAGAATTTAATGAAAATGAAGACACAACATACCCAAATCTATGGGACACAATGAAAGCAGTACATGAAAGGAAAATTCATAGCCCTGAGTGCCTCCAACTAGCAGTTTAACGACACACTTGAAAGCCCTGGAACTAAAAGAAGCCAATTCACCCAGGAGGATCAAAAAAAAAAAAAGACAGGAAATCATCAAACTCAGGGCTGAAATCAATCAAGTGGAAACAAAGAGAACCATACAAAGAATCAATGAATCCAGGAGCTGGTTCTTTGAGAAAATCAACAAGATAGATAAACCCTTAGCCAGACTGTCCAAAGGACACAGAGAAAGTATCCAAATTAACAAAATTAGAAATGAAAAGGGGGATATAACAACAGAAACTGAGGAAACTCAAAAAATATTCAGATCCTACTACAAAAGCCTATACTCAACACAACTGGAGAATCTGGAGGAAATGGACAATTTCCTAGACAGATGCCAAATACCAAAATTAAATCAGGATCAAATAGATCATCTAAAGAGTCCCATAACACCTAAAGAAATAGAAGGGGTCATAGAAAGACTTCCAACCAAAAAAAGCAAAGGACCAGATAGTTTCAGTGCAGAATTCTATCAGACCTTCAAAGAAGACCTAACACCAATACTCTTCAAACTATTCCACAAAATATAAACAGAAGGAGCACTACCCAATTCCTTCTACAAAGCCACAATTACGCTGATACCAAAACCACACAAAGATCCAACAAAGAAAGAGAACTTCAGGCCAATTTCCCCTATGAACATCGATGCAAAAATACTCAATAAAATTCTTGCCAACAGAATCCAAGAACACATCAAAACGATCATTCACCACGATCTAGTGGGCTTCAACCCAGGGATGCAGGGTTGGTTCAATATACGGAAATCCATCAATGCAATCCACTACATAAACAAACTCAAAGAACAAAACCACATAGTCATTTCATTGGATGCTGAAAAAGCATTTGACAAAATTCAGCATCCTTTCATGCTAAAAGTCTTGGAAAGAACAGGAATTCAAGGCACATACCTAAACATAGTAAAAGCAATATACAGCAAACCGGTAGCCAGCATCAAACTAAATGGGGAGAAACTTGAAGCAATCCCACTGAAATCAGGGACTAGACAGGGCTGCCCCCTTTCTCCTTATCTTTTCAATATTGTACTGAAGGTACTAGCTCAGGCAATTAGACAAAATAAGGAGGTCAATGGGATAAAAATTGGAAAGGAAGAAGTCAAACTATCATTATTTGCAGATGATATGATAGTCTACCTAAGTGACCCAAAAAACTCCACCAGAGAACTCCTACAGCTGATAAACAACTTCAGCAAAGTGGCAGGTTATAAAATCAACTCAAGCAAATCAGTAGCCTTCCTATACTCAAAGGATAAGCAGGCTGAGAAAGAAGTTAGGGAAATGACACCCTTCACAATAGCCACAAACTGTATAAAGTACCTTGGGGTGACTCTTACCAAACATGTGAAAGATCTGTATGACAAGAACTTCAAGACTCTGAAGAAGGAAATGGAAGAAGACCTCAAAAAATAGAAAAATCTCCCATGTTCATGGATCGGCAGGATTAATATACTTAAAATGGCCATTTTGCCAAAAGCAATATACAGATTCAACGCAATACCCACCAAAATCCCAACTCAATTCTTCATAGAATTAGAAAGAGCAATTCTCAAATTCATCTGGAATAACAAAAAACCCAGGATAGCTAAAACTATTCTCAACAACAAAAGGACTTCTGGAGGAATCAGTATCCCTGACCTCAAGCAATACTACAGAGCAGTAGTGTTAAAAACTGCATGGTATTGGTACAGTGACAGGCAGGCGGATCAATGGAACAGGATTGAAGATCCAGAAATGAACCCACACACCTATGGCCACTTGATCCTCGACAAAGGAGCTGAAAACATCCAATGGAAGAAAGATAGCCTTTTCAACAAATGGTGCTGGTTCAACTGGAGGTCAGCATGCAAAAGAATGCAAATTGATCCATCCTTGTCTCCTTGTACTAAGCTCAACTCCAAATGGATCAAGGACCTACACATAAAGCCAGACACTATGAAGCTAATAGAAAAGAAATTGGGGAAGACCCTGGAGGACATTGGTACAGGGGGAAAGTTCCTGAACAGAACACCAATAGCTTATGCTCTAAGATCAATTGACAAATGGAACCTCATAAAATTACAAAGTTTCTGTAAGGCAAAGGACACCATCAAAAGGACAAATCCGCAACCAACAAATTGGGAAAATATCTTCACCAACCCTACATCAGATAGAGGGCTAATATCCAATATATACAAAGAACTCAAGAAGTTAGACCCCAGAAAACCAAATAACACTATTAAAAAATAGGGTACAGAGCTAAACAAAGAATTTTCACCAGAAGAACTTCAAATGGCTGAGAAGCATCTTAAAAAATGCTCAACTTCATTAGTCATTAAGGAAATGCAAATCAAAACAACCCTGAGATTTCACCTTACACCAGTCAGAATGGCTAAGATTAAAAATTCAGGAGACAGCAGGTGTTAGCGAGGATGTAGAGAAAGAGGAACACTCCTCCACTGCTGGTGGGGTTGCAAATTGGTACAACCAGTATGGAAATCAGTCTGGCGGCTCCTCAGAAAACTGGCCATGTCACTTCCGGAAGATCCAGCTATACCAGTCCTGGGCATATACCCAGAGGATTCCCCAGCACGTAATAAGGATACGTGCTCCACTATGTTCATAGCATCCCTATTTATAATAGCCAAAAGCTGGAAAGAACCCAGGTATCCCTCAACAGAAGAATGGATGCAAAAAATGTGGTATATATACACAATGGAGTACTATTCAGCCACTAGAAACAATGAATTCATGAAATTCTTAGGCAAATGGATGGAGCTGGAGAACATCATACTAAGTGAGGTAACCCAGTCTCAAAAGATCAATCATGGTATGCACTCACTAATAAGTGGATATTAGCCTAGAACACTGGAATACCCAAAAGATAATCCACACATCAAATGATGTCCAAGAAGAACGGAGGAGTGGTCCCTGGTTCTGGAAAGATTCAGTGCAGTAGTACAGGGCAAAACCAGAACAGGGAAGTGGGAAGGGGTGGATGGGAGAACAGGGGAGGGAAGGGGGCTTATGTGACTTTCAGGGAGGGGGGGGGGGGCAGAAAAGGGGAAATCATTTTGAAATGTAAATAAGAAGTATATCAATTTTAAAAAAAAGAAAGGAAAAAGAGGCAAGAAATAAACACATTAAAATCATAAATATAGTTGTTTTCAGTATTAGGAAATACATTTCCTGTTGTAAAATTTTCTTTAATGTTATATTGCCATAATCAAAATAAGCCCAACATGGTAGTGTACCTTTAATCTTAGCAATGGGAGGGAGAGGCAGGCAGATAATTGTGAATTTGAGGCCAGTGTATATAATGATTTACAGGACACAGACCTACAGAGTGAGAACTATCTCAAAAATAAATAAATCAATAAAATATTTAAAATAAACTCCTTGGAAGTATGTAGCATACATACTGCTCTCCAAATGCGCATAAGAAGTTATGAATAAACAAATTATTAGTTACAACAATCTCTACTCACAAAATTTAGAAAAAACCTATCAAGAGACTAGACAAATAAGATATAATGCAATCTCATTTTTAAAAAAAATAAAGAAATGAAAGATGAAATGGATACATATACATGTGCAAGTGTGACCTAATTTTATAAGCCTATGTTTAGCCAGAAAAACATGTTGCAAAGTAAGGTAGCTTTCATTAAAAAAAAAAAAAAAAATTAGTTTTAAAACATAGGAAACAACTGTGCATGCTATTTTTTTTATTTAATAATCGGCAGTATCTTTTTTTATTTTTATTTATTTTTTTTCATTAATGATATATTCTTGAGTCATAAAAGTTACTAAGAAATGCAGAAAATTAGAACCTCATATTCAGTTCAAGAGATACCTCTGGAGGGTGGAAGAATACAGTCACACCTCTGTGAGAACATACCCTAGAGAGACAACTGAGGGAAATGTCTGCTTTTACATTTTACCTCATGTGTCAGCCTATCACAGCAGAGCCGAGCAACTCTAGACCAGCCCCATGATCTAAGTCTAATTATCTCACAAATCATGTGCTTTCCTAACCTCTGGGGCATACAACACTCCAACCAATATTTAGCCATCACAGTAACCTGAAACTTCTCTTCTACTTTCTGCATAAACATGCACACTGATTTACATTCATCCAGAGAAAAATCCCATCCTGTTCCATTCATGATGTTCTCTCCATCTCAGGAATGGTCTCCTTATCCATAGTGTACTGCTCTAGTAAGTCACAAGTTCATGCCGTGGAGGAACTAACCATTACCCTGTCAGTCTTTCCACTCACTGTATCTTTCCACCCACTCTCTCCTGCAGGATAACCTGCTCATGCTCTGCAGCATGTCACACACACAACTGCTGTTCCTTCTGCCTGAAACTCTTTTCCCACTCGGTGCAAGACCAACTATCTTGTCATTCAATTGCCACTCCCTCCAAAACACCTTCCCTGACCCAACCTCACCTAAACCTACCTCCATCTTCCTCTACCTTTTATTCTATTTTCTATTTTCTTCTTTTGTCCATGACTAAGAAACTTAGCACTATATAGCTGTTTCTAGGCTGTCTTCTTCCCGACAATTAAAGGTCTATTAGGATAGGCTTTTGTTTAGCTTTGTTCACTGTTGCATCAACATTGCCTATATTAGTGCTGGATACAAAGGACCGGATCAAAAGAATTGTAAATTCATCCTACACTTTAAAATTTTAATTAGCATGCATAGTGTTTGGTTTCATTGTAGCCTTTTTAAACAAAATGTGTCTTTTTCTTTTCCTCCTGGGCTCTTATCCTCTATAATGCTCCCATACCATGTCTACCCACTCCCTAGAGCTTCCTTTCTGCTCTCATGCCTTATGTGTCTCACTGGTCTCCCCACATTCCTCAACATATCTCTGTCCCCTCTTGTGGGCTCCTTCCTAGTTTCATAGTCTTTGCAGTTCTATTGTAAAACTTACTCAAAAATAATACTAAGCATTCTTTTGTCTTACCAATCACCACACTGCTAAAGAATAAATCCCTTCATTTTAAGCTCATTTTAAAGGTCTTCCATATACCCTGACAACCCTATAAATGGTAGCCCAGAGAGACTGCCATTATTACAGTGGAGGTGTGCCCTATGTCACTTTTGCTTCCAGATCCTAACTTCTATCAAATGAAACATGCATTCATTTATACAGGAACTTTGTGTTTATATTCCATACAATTATAGAATGTTGCTGGCACTCCTCAAGTTTACCCTCCTCTTTTGGTTTGGTGGACAGGCAGTCATTAACCACACCTCAGTATGTCTTTAGTAATGATGAGCACTAAGCCTGACCTGGAACAAAGGTCTATGGCCTCACTGAGAAGTCTCTAGTTAAGAAAGGGACATTCATAACAGCATGAGCCAGCTCAAGAACAGACCACTCGTACCTTCAATTCTGAAGGTAACATGTTGGGGAGCTGTGAGCACTTGCACAGAGGGAATAATTTTATCTCTTCTATTGCCTCTAGTAATCTAACCCAATGGTTCTCAGCCTTCCCAATGCTGCAACCCCTTAATACATTCCTTACGTTGTGATGACCCCAAGTGACTTTGCTCTAGTGGTCTAGATGACTAGTGGTAGAACACTAGTCATAAGGTTATTATTTTTACTACTTCATTACTGTAATTTTGCTACTCAATGGTCTGAGGCAACCCCTGTGAAAGGGTCATTTGACCCCCAAAGGTGTCATGATCCACAGGTTGAGAACCACTGATCTAACAAAAAAAGAGCAACCAAAATAATCAACAAATCATCAAACTATAAAGAAAGAATATATGTCTAAGAGGTATACCATTACCAACATTTCAAAAAACATTATTTAGTGGGCAAAAAACCAGATACTACCTTGCAGTCAAATACCTTAGAATTCACCATCAGGTGAGTGTCAGGAGAGTAACTCAATAGAGCCAACCAGCACCATTCCCAGCAGCTACAGGACACAGGTAAAAACAGGAAGAGGCAGGCTACTACTACTCCAGTCCAGGTACAGAGGACCCAGGCAGAAGGAGGGACATACACAGCTGCAGCTACACTGGCAGGGACACTGACAACACACTATGGGACTTGGGAGTTAAGTCACTAAACTCAGCATATTCTTTAACAAATGTTCAAATACAGATGACTTGTCCCAGTTACCTCAATATTAAAATTATACAGTAAATATTAAAAAATATAACATAACTATAGAAGTATTTTACCAGAGGAGCCCAGTAGGTATAGAGGTAGCCAATTTTCAAAGCTGGAACAAACTGTGAGCAGGACACTACCAGAAAATAGAGATTCAGGAAAAACTTGAATTGTTCATATAAAACCTAAAAAGAAATAAAGAAATTAGCATAATCCCTTCAAGAAAAATGTATTAATACTTCAATTAAACTCATCATAACATGTACATTTCCATCAACAAAAATATAGTTCAGAGTAAATTAATTTTGACATATATATATACATACATGTATGTATGTGCATATATGTATATATACACATATATATCTTATGTGTGTACATGTATATTTTTTGTGCATATACATATATATGCACACACACATACACATAAGATATAATAGTGTGCTTTTTAGCATCGAAACTGAGCTTTACAAATATATATTAAACAAGCCAATGGATCCAAGTTTGCTACATGATACTTGACTGATTAAGCTCTCAAAATAGAACCCTAACAAGAAACTATGTAGACAACAGACCAGTTTTCAGAAACAAAACAGGTTACATATACTCTTTAGCGTCTTTTAGTACTTGATTTTTCACATTATTTTCAAATATGAAATAAATTTCATAATTTATTATTTTTAAGACTGCTAAAACTAGAAAGGTTTATTTGCTTGTTTACTCAAATAGTCTTCTCCAGAAAGTAACAGCTAAAGGTAAGAGCTTAGTGGTAGAACACTAGGCCAGCATACATGAGGCCCTAGGTTTAATCACAGCATTGAAAAAAATAAAGGAAAAAATTATTTTAAAAAGAATCAATAAAAAAATTTTAACCAAAAAAGAAAAAAGAAAAAAAAAAGAATCTATTGGAGTTCTAGTTAAGAACAACAACAACAAAAATAACAGCATGTGCCTTTAATCCCAGTACTGGGAGGCAGATCCAGGGGGATCTCAAGGCCAGCCTGGTGTACATAGTAAGTTCTAAGACAGACAGGAGTAGCTAGAGAGGTGAAAAGAAAAGAAAAGAAAAGAGAAGAGAAGAGAAGAGAAGAGAAGAGAAGAGAAGAGAAGAGAAGAGAAAAAAAAGAGAAGAAAAAAGAAAAGAAAAGAAAAGAAAAGAAAAAAGAAAAAAGAGAAGAGAAAAGAAGGGAGGGGAGGGGATGAGAGGGGAAGGGAGGGGAGAGAAGGGAAGAAAAATAATTCAGAAGGCAGTTTACTTTCAGTTAAGCTTGAAAAGTTGTAAATTGTAAATCAAAATCTCCTTGGAAGCCATTCCTTGTGCTAGGTAAAAGAGACAGCAATTTCAACAGGAGATCAATGGGTTAAATGGTTTCTGTTGGCTTAAAGAGCTAGAACCAGTTTGTACATATTGAAGTACCTGCATCATCACACAATTCTGTGTGTAACAAAAACAGTTACACTCAATATGTTTATATCCATAATCATGCTCAATTGCTGTCTAAAAATGTTTTGAATTATTTCATAAATTAATCTCAGCAGGAAAGAAAGCTCTTTTTCTTCAGCAATTTCTATAAAATCTCAGCACAAATTATATCTATTAGCAATTCAGAAATTGCCATTTGTGCTAAAAATGGCATAGAATTCCTACTGTGTAATTACTAAATGTTTCTGAAATACTACGCTTTAGATGAAAAGACTAATTTCAGAGACATGATAAGGAAGGAAATCATGCACACAGTAACCAGGCATTGTACAGAGCCATCAACAGGTATTCTCAGAATGCAGCCAATGGCTGTGGGAATTCATATTCATCAAAGTTGAGCTACACTACTGGCTTTAACTATGACCAATACTTTATGATATACTCAATGACTTTAGTAATCTTTAGGACAATGCATCATTCTTAGACACTTTGTATTCAATAATTTATACTTAAGGAGAAACAGTAGCTTTGTTCAAAAAAAGATGAGAATATTTATCTGACTGAAAGACAGTTTACATTTTATTGTACTAATAAAAGAATGCTCTATTGATTATGGAGATTAAACCTATTAGTGAAAAGTTGTGGACCTGGAGTTGGGAGGACTATTATAGTTCAAAAGAAATTCATTGTAATTACTTTATTAAACATAAAAGATAAAGCAACTTTTATTCTATATAATAAAGAGCTTTTCTTACAAATAGAGTAAGAACTAACAGCTAAACTCTGCCAACATTTTTGTTACAGAAATGTAAGATACGTGATTGATTTTTTCTACAGATAGCCATCTTAATTTCAAGAAAACAAATTACTGTAAAATAAAGACATATAATCCACTTTGATATTCTCATAACATAAATGTTTATCAAGAACTGAAAGCAATAATAAAATTATGCATTTTCTTAAGTAGACAGAGCCAAGAAAATACAAAGTATTTGAAATGGGGAGGTATGAAACTGCCAAACAGTGATCTCAATAATCAGAGTTTCTACATGTGTCTTCAGAAAGAAGAAAGCTGGGACATCAACTGACATTGAAGATGCGATCATCTTACCCCCGGTATAAAGGTAAATACATTGTATTTCTGATTTTTGATAGAATTCCTAGGATGTTTTTCTTCACACTTCTCTGGACATCCAAGCCATACTGTTCGAGCTTTTAGCTCTTTCTTCCTTTGACAAACATTTATTAGCCAATCACAGCAACTGTATAAAACAAGAGATATACATATATTAAATATGCTTTTTGAAAAGTCTAAACTAAGTCTACATATTTAGAAATCAACATGGATTGTCTATATTCCTTGGACATTAATCTTTCTGTCTAATGATAGCCTATCATTATCCTATGCCTTTGAACATTCTATTACAAAGTTGCCATTGTTTTTTATTCACTTTACATCTCAATCACAGCAGTCCCTCAGTCTTCTCCTCCCAGTCCCAACCTTAGAAGTCCCTCCTCCCATAGCCCCCTCCCCTTCTCCTCACAGCAAGGGGAGCCCCCCTTGAGTATTACCCCACCCTGGGACATCTAGTCCCAGCAGAACTAGGCTCAACCATGCAGTCCACTTGTTAGGGAACCCCCATATAAAGACCAAGCTGTACATCTGCTACAAATGTCCCCGGGGCCTAGGCCTAGCACCCACATATTCCCTGGCTAGTGGCCTGGGCCCAGGTTATTTGACTCAGTAGGTCTTTTGGTAGTGTCCTGGCAAAGTCATCATTCTTGAATATTGACTCTGGTACAAGAAAACCCCACACTGACACTATCCATATACAATCCAGTAACCACAGACAGGCTTGCTAATTTTAATTAAAGCTGACAGCTCAGATCTTCAGCTAGCTTCCATGGGACAGAAGAGATCTAGAAGCTCCCATTATTACAGTGAGTCCTTTAGAACACCACCTCAGGGCAAACTAACTATGAGTCAGGTACCTCAAAGTGAACACAGCTACTCACAAAAATGCTTCTTTTTGCTTTCAAAACTCAACAGTAATTCCTCAAGAATGCATTGCATTACAAAATTTTGATCTGCAACAAATAACTTATCTGATATATAAATATAGAAAAAGACAGTTCTAAGTTAAAACAGTAAATATACAAAGCTAAGCATTTAAAAAATACATTGCAAATTTAGGAAGTGTGTTATTGTGTTTTGTCATTGCACACAGACAAAATTAAATAGGTGTTAAAGAGCAAGTATCAGGTACCACACTACTGAATAGAACTGAACAAATAAGCGCATAGGAGGCTGGAGGTGTGCAAAGACTGATGCCTCCTCAGATCCCACTTGTTCATAGCAACCATAAATTCCACCAGTAGGAGAAGTTAGGTGATTCCAATGCTCAGAGAAAAAGGCATAAACCTCAAAAATATTTTTTAAAAATACGAGAGATGGCCTAGCCATTAAGAGCAATGAAAGTTCTTCCAGAGGACCTGGGTTCAACTCTTAGCACCTACATGGCAGCTCACAACTGTCTTGTAATTCCAGTTCCAGAAGATCCAACACCTCACACAGACATACATGCAGGCAAAATGCCAATGCACATAAACTATAAATAAATAAAATTTTAAAGAATACTCTAAGAGCTGGGTGTGGTGAGTCACACTTGTAATCCTAGCACTTTGGAGGCCAGACTGTACAACATAGTGAGTTCCAGGCTAGCCTATGCTATAATATGAAACCCAAAGTCTCACCAAAAAATGTATGTGTGAAGCTTACTAACTTGAAGAGCTAAGAAAAAAAGCAAAGAACCAAAAATATGGGGAATTTTTAGGGCAAAATTATGTAAGCAAAACATCAGAAAACACTAAAAAATAAAAGGAACAACAAAAGAGAAGTCTCTAGAAGAATAACTGGGTATTTCCTTACTAACATTTCTATGTATCCTAAATTACTGATTATACAAAGAACACTTTTAGACATATACAGTGCTTTATGCTGTCAATTCTAATAAATAAATCCAATAATACACAAATTACACTTTCCCTTGAAATGTTTTAGGATCAGCTTTTCACAAATGTTTCTACAATCAAAGCAGTATTCTAGCATTAAATAAAATATATTTACTTATCAAGAATCTATCTTCTAAAATTTTATTTATAATTAAAAAATTCCCAAAATATAGATCATCTTTTGCATTACCTCCTAAATACTATACTATTGTATCTAATAGCAAGTATCTTTGATTGCCACGACCAAAACAACATAAGAGTCATGTCATCTTACAAGATGAGCTATTACTCATGCTACAGCCCAAAGGTTTTACTCAATGTTCAGGGACCACTGAGAATCAGGAATAATCCTAACAATCTAATTGTATTGAAATAGTCATTACAACTTTCTTCTTGCAATTAAAAAATTTTATTTATCTGCTGTGAGAACCACCATAAGTAGCTGCAATAATTCCAAATATAAGAATGCCTGGTATTCTGCAACAAAGTAACAAACATTTAAAACTGAAAATATATAAGCAATAGTCTTAGGTCCAAGATGAATGCTAAGTACATGATTGATATAGGACCCTCCCCTAACCAAACAAGAATGTAAGGATATCTCATGCTACATATCCCATAAGGCAATGGAGCATCCATTAATGCCATATCCACTGATATCAACCTAGCACAGATGGTTCTATTAGCTGTTTCCATGGGATCACAATTTCCCACATAAATCACTTTACAAATACATCTATAGATTTTATTGAGCTGTTTTAATATTCTTAAACTCAGATCCTTTTGCTGTTGACAAACATTTTCAAATATATTCTTAGTATTCCATGAAGAAAGCACCACATAAATATAAAATATAAAACAGCTATATATTCCAGTTAAAAACAAAAGTTGTCAAAGAGGCAAAAATCAGAAAATTTGTTTACTAATATATGTAGTATTAGTGGAATCAGAGGGAACCAGTCCTCAGGTCTCAGGCTCCTATAGAATCAGAGAGAAACAGTGCTCAGGTCTCAGTCTCGGACCAAAGAGCATCCTGCAACCAGGAATTGGTCCAGTGGTTTCAGAGATCAGTGTAGGGCCTGGGCTTTGGCTCCAGTGTGCCCAGGGGCTCCTGAGAGTTTGGAACATTGGTTCCTGGGAGTCTCTGAGGTCACTGTAGGTATGAGGTTCTTATCTCTGAGGTTCTAGTGGCAACTGAAGGAACTATTGTCTGTACTACGATGGCCCCAGAGGTTACTTTGGCTCTAACCATCATTCTCAGAGAGAAAACAAAGTTCATTTGGACCTGAAGGTCTATATCCTGTATCTAGCAAGTGCATAGAATGCAAAGGGTAACCCAGGTTTTCATCCCATCTGGTCACCTTGGTGTTAGGTGGCCAGTGCCATCCTTGGTCCTGTTGGCACATAGCCAAGAGAGGATCACTTCAGCAACCCATCCTATAATGAACACCAAGTGCCATCAGTCCCCTTAGATGAACTCCATGCATCTATTCCTGTAAGAAGACTCATAGAAAAGAGAATATCCCAAAGGCTTGGAAGAAGATGTCAAATTAAACCCACTCCAACAGTCATAAAACAAGACAAAGCCAAACAAAAAATATGGCACATCCACCATCCAGACCTATCACCAACCAAACAACTCCCATAGAAGAGAGTCCAAAATTAGAGAGCTAAAGTGTCTGAGAAAGAATTTAGTCTTATTGTTCAAATGAACTAATGATTGGATCAAACAAATATACATGAATTAATACGAACCCTAACCAAGACCTTGACAGGAAAATTTCTAAGTAAACATATCAATAAATTAAAATTGAAGTTCAAAATATGGAGGAAAAAATTAGCAAGACTGAAACACTGAAAAACAATCAAACAGAAATAACATGGTTAAAAGGAACCATGTCCAAAAAAGTCAGACAAAAGTCAGCCAAATAAAGTCCACAGCAGACATCACCATTAACAGAGTTCAGAGAGAGAGGACAAAGCCATGAAAATAATACAGAAACACATCTAAGGAAAGGGAAGGAACAGGAACACTATTTCCTAAATCAGAAAACCTGAGAATTCATGGAGCTAAAGAAGGAGCAGAAGTAAAATAGAATGGAATAGACAGGGTATTTAATACAGTATCCAGAAAACTCCCCCAAATTTCTAGGAAGTAGGCTTCTAAACATGAAGTAATAGAATGCCAAATAGACAACAGCGAAAAGACTCTCTGTGGCGTATTGTATATAGTCAGTATGTCAGAAATACAAAGTATAAAAAAAAATCCTAAAAACAGCCTGAGCAACACAACTTACATACAAAGGCAGAAATATCACAATTACCAGATTTTTTTAGAGCAACCAGAAAAGTCAGACAAGCTTAGAATGAAATATTCCATGACCTGAAAGTAAACTACTGTGAACCAACACTAATCTCTTGCAAAGCTGCATTTCAACCTTAATAGATAAAGGGGTTTGAAGTAAGGCAATCCATGACACAACCAAGCCAGCACACAGGAAGTTCTTAGTGGAGTCATCTAAAGTGGGGAAAAAGGAGGATCATGGAACTCCAGACAAATAAACCAGGCTTAAAAGGAACCATGTCCAAAACAGCAATTCAATAAGCCCTCAAAACAGGAAAAGGAAAAGAAATCCCAATAATCACAAAACTGAACATCAACAAAAATTTATAGACAGTACCAAACCCCTTTCCTATAATACCCTTGAATGCATATGGCCGCAACTCTTCATTTAAAAGATTCAGTGTGACGGACAGGTGACTCTGCGGGGTGGCATGTGAGGCAAACAGTTGCACTTTACCCACTAGAATCTAGTCAAAGACAATCAGACCAGGTTAACTTAATACTGTGGAAATGCCTTGCAATCTAAAGAATTTTTAACTAATAACTTGATTAAACAAAAGAATCCTATTCCAAGTCAAATCATTTAAGCTGAATAATGCACATAATTGCATTGCTATTAAATTACACTTTTAAAGTTCATATTAACCCTTTTGACAAAGAAAGGCCATTTACATTGATAAACCAAATGAAATTCTACTATGCATCAGCACAAAATTACTAATTTTCCCCAGGTTTTAATCATTAAAATATCTCATAAAATAATAAATTGTATTTTTCCCTTTCAGAACAGCATCCTCTGATGTGGATTAACGTTAATATACTCTACGATGACGGCATTTTCCTTAGTTTTCATACCCATATAATAGATATAAGTTAGCTGCTAAAGTTACATATACAATCTTTGTGTACATGATAATCAGGTAGCAACAGGTGACAAACCTGGTACAGAGGAACTTCCATCCTCCACAGACAAACCACTCTAGTCCTCTCTTTCTCCGTGTTATCCTAGCTCGAGGTAATGTGTGGTAATCACTTTCATCATTCTCAAAGCCTTCTTCAGACATCATCAGTGGCATTTCATCCAAATGGGCAGACTCATCCTCCAGCTGGTACCTAGTTAAAGTAAGAACAGAAAGCTAAGCAGTCTTCTGTTACAGTGGATTTCATCTAAGATAACATTAGGCCAAATTTTACTCATTACCTATAGTGATTTGAATTGAGAATGACCTCCAAAATCTCATGTTTGAATGCTTGGTCCCTTGTTGGTTGAACTGTTTTGGGAATGATTAGGAGGTGTGACACTGGAGAAGGTATGCCACTGGAAGTGGGCTTTGAGGTTTCAAAAGCCCAGACCAGGCCAAGATCAATCAATCTCTCTTTCCCTTTCCTTCTCCCTCCCTTTCCCTCCCTCTCCCTCTCCCTCCCTCTCTCTCTCCCTCTCTAACCGACAGACAGATCAGATATCTGCCTGCCTACTAGCAAGCTCCCAGCCACAATGTTATTTGGACTCACCCTCTGAAACTGTAATCTGGCCCCTAATTAAATGCTTTCTTTTCTAAGTTGCCTTGGTCATGCTGTCTCTTCATAGCAACAGAAATATAACTAAGACATCATTTTTTTGTTTTTCTCAAACTAAGCTGCCTTCAACAGAAGCAAACCATTGTTTAAAAACAGAAACCTACTACATAATGATATTACTTCCCTTTGGGGTAGGGGATATTAACTCTCCATAGTAAATAGGTAAGGAAAAGGTTGTGCAAGGAAGCCTGTGCTAGCTGAAGCAGCTAACAGTCCTCATGCTCTAATATCAGAGTGACCTCCAAGGAATGCAGCTGAGTGACTAAATGACCAAGGCTATCTAAAATCCACTCACTGCATTCAGCTTGGTAAGAAAATAACCTGGAGTATTACTTTTAGCCAAAAAGCTACATCAGATATATTACACAACTGTACAGTCATCAACATTCTAGAAGGTGACTTTTGAGAAAGCACAGTTGTCTAATGAAATTCTGAGCACCGTAGGGGTTTGTAGTCAGAGATACAATCACGGCAGTCCCACTTAGACAGCATCTCTGCCATATCTATGCTAAACTTATACTCAATGAAAAAACCTCAACTGGCATACCTTTTCAAGCTCAACAGTCTGTGTGTTTGTGTGTATGTGTGCATGTGTTTGTGTGTACTCATGTGTACATGGGGTGCATGGGTAAGTGTGTACCTGAGTGCATGCATATACACACATGTGTATGTTACTGGGGGCTGAACCTAGGACCTCACACATGAGAGGAAGTGCTCTACCACTAAACTATGACCCAAACCCGTACTCTTAAAATTAAAGAACCAGCAGCCTACCATCAACACTGTCCTCAGTCAAACATAATCTGACACTAAAAAACTTACCATTTGATAACAATCAGTTCTTCAGACACTATTATGGTGATTCATCAGTTGCTATTTCATTTAATTTTAAAATGGACTTCTATAGAAAGCATCATCTCAGACTGAAAAATAATGAACCATACCCCTGAGTTTCTGAAGCCCAACAGAAATCTTTCAAGCTGAACCCCAACTCCTTCATCCCAGATTCATACAAAAGGCAAGCAGAACCAGTTAGGACCCACAAGTACAACAATAAAGAGAGAGAGCACCTAAATCTACTCTCCACATAAAAGAAGTATTCCACACTAACATGGCTGGCAGGATGTAGAGGAACATGTATTTAAACGCCTGCAAGCTTCTCCAGAAGACAATGGAAGCTCTGGGACAGAGGAACTATAATTTTTTTAAAAGCCAAAGGAAAAGAACTTTACTGTCCCAAAGCACAACTCTTACTCCAAAGACAGTAAGAGATATTTTGTTCTGAGTCCAGTGGGTGACTACAATCCAGGAACATGGATTTTCCTTGCCTATAAAAATAAGCTCCACCATAGAAACTGACACACTAAGACCTTAGTCTTATGAAACAAAGTCATTATCTATGTCATTTACCAAACACTGATGGAGACCACAGGTCGGCTGTTTACAGCAAAACATGAGAAAGAATCTTCTGTAGGATCAGATGCCATCTGATGCTTACTTAGCTTTTACATCAGTAGAAAACAGTGATCTTCAAAGTATAAATTTTAAAGGTCTACCCAGATACAAATCAAGTGAGGTGATAGTGAATACAACTCAATATGGAGACAGGCAAGCACTCTCTGAGCAGGACTTTAATGATACAGGAAATAGCCCCAAGAATTACAAATGAGACAATATGACATTATAAAAGTTTCTGTTCACAAAGGGAAAACTGTCAACAGAGTTAGCAGATAACCTACGGTATGAGAATTAACTTTGCCAGAAAAAGCTGAGCCACATATACGACAGACAGGATTATTCAGAATATGTGTGTGTGTGTGTATTTGTATGTATATATATATATATATATATATATATATATATATATATATATATATATGTATATATACACTGTATAATATATACATATATATACAAATACATACATACATACAGAGAAAGAGAGAGAGAGAGAGAGAGAGAGAGAGAGAGAGAGAGAGAGAGAGCTGCTAATCAACAGAAGAGCTAATGAATGAATGGACAGTCCTCAAACACAGAAGTGAAAATGGCCTATGAGTGTATTTTGAAGTGCTCAATATTGTTAGCCATTCAAAATTACTTCAAGATGCCCAGTTAGAATGGCACCAAGAAAAGATACAACAAAAGTTGAAGAATATAGAAAAATGGAAGTTGTATTTATCCATGGCTGGGAAGAGTAGAAACTACTTCAGCCATTACAGAACCCACGATGAACATATATCACAATGGGGTTAGTACAGCTGTAAAAGAAAAGAAACTTTGCAGGAAAATGCATTAAATGGGCATGTATCACCTGAGCTAACTCAGAAAAATCATATGCTCTCTCTCCCATGCAAACTCTTATCTATTAGGGGGGACATATATAGAGGCTGCAGTACTAGAAAGGAGACCATGAGAGGAAAAGACGGATGTTCAACAAGGCATAGGAGACATCAACGTGGGAAGAGGATTGTGTGGCTGGGCAGTGGGGTGGGGGGTGGGGGACAAGTAGAAGTGTACAGAGGGAAACAAGGAAGCAAGAAGTACCTTCCAAATTGTTTGAAAATGCTAATTTAAAAAATTAAAAAATGTTTGAGGCTGTTGGGTCAGACACACAATGGGAAATAAAAGGCTCTAAAGGAACTGAAGCAGGAACCAACGACATGGCTCTGGGACTCCTGCATAACCCTCCATAATCATTAAGTTCCAGTCAATCATTTAGTTCTGTAACATTTGTACACAGATGTAACTTCTTTTTTTCTGGAAACTTTAGCTTATACCAGACAGAATCATATATCCAACAACCCAAAATAGTCTCAGATGCAGGAAAACCAAGAGAGCATAGGGCAGCTCTGCCCTAAAGAATGCTAAGCAAAGTTTCAAGATAAAATCAGTATCCAGAGGAAATTCAGAATTTTAAGAGCCAACAACAACAAAAGTTCTTTATACATGTGCAGAGCTGTGCAACGTAAAATGACAGCTGTGTGGGGTGAGTCCCACTGCAAATCTGAAGACAACAAACAACAGGAACGAAAGACGTGGAGGACCCTCTGGTTTTTCATGAGGTGGGAAGATGGCAATGCTCAAGGTGCTCTGTTAAACTAGCTTTGAATATTGTGACCTTCAAAGTGTGGTTTCTCAACAGAGCACAAATCTACATCCTGACCACATATCCCTTAGCATAGAGTGTTGTCCTATGCACACAGAAAGTTCAAAAGGACCTCAGTTCTAGGTACTAAATACCAATAGCATCAGCCCTGGTTGAGACAAGAAAAGTCTTCCAACAGTGTCATTGCACAGTGTCAGACAGCCTCGGGAGTACAAAAATGGCCATCGAAAGGAGGTGCCTTAAATAAAGGAGTAAGTAGCGTAGGAGTGCAAAATTAAAAAAAGAATGGAAATGACATGGTGTGAAGATTCCTCAAAAGAAAGCTACACGGCTGTATTAACTAAGAAAACTACGACTTTTTAAAGGTTTCTTTTTATTTAAGTGTATATGTATGTGAGCGTATGCCACTTAGTGTGGGAGGCCGTAAGAGGCTTCAGATTGCTGGGAGCTGGAGTTACACAAGAGTGTTAGCTGCCTAACATGTGTGCTGTGAACTGAATTCAGGTGAGTCATCTCGCTCCAGGCCCCAAAAGTATTTTTTTTAATTAGACAGGGCTATTGTAAATTAAAAGGCTTAATTCACCAATAAAATCTAATAACCTTAAACAAGCATGCACCTAGCACCAGATCTTCAAAGCACATGCTACAAAACTGATAGAAATCAAATGTGAAATTGCCAGGGCCACTCTAAGCCACAACTCTTCTGTGTTCATAGAAAAGTGAATCAAAGAAGAGATAAAGGCACACTTGTACCGTCAACCACTGCGACCTAGTCACTATTTACCCAGACCCGACTTGGCAGCTTTAAAGGAAGGAAAATCATACCACGCATATTTTCTTGCCAGAAGTTATTTTTTTAAACAGCAACAGAAAGATATCTTTGAAATCTAGACACACTTTGTGGAGGCACAAACTAATCACCGATGAGACAAAGAGGAAAATGTAATTCCTTACACAAAAAGCAAAAGAGCAACTTAATTCAAGAATCACACAGAGCTGTGGCTGTCAACCTGTGGGTCATGACCCCTGAGTGTCCAATGACCCTTTCACAGGGGTCACCTAAGACCATCAGAAAACATAGATATTTACATTATAATTCATAACAGTAGCAAAATTAGTTATGAAGTAGCAATGAAAATAACTTTATGTTTGGGGGTCACAATATGAGGAACTGTATTAAAAGGTCACATGATTAGGTAGGTAGAGAACCATTACCCTAGAGAATATGTCACATACTAAAAAAGCAGAATGCAAAGGACCTCCTCATTCTTCTATTAAGAGCCATAGAGACTAGGTGACCTGATGGCAATGGCTAAAGTAAGCACTCCAGGCAGGCACTATAGACGCCTGCGCTCTGCAGCTCTGAAAACAGGGTGGGGATGGGAGTCATCTTTATAAACAGTTCTTTCAAAAAATATATTATAGCACACTACAGATGACAAATGAGCAAAGGCAATTCACAAAGAAATACAGGCAAACTCACAAACTATGTTTAAGCACATTAGTACTTTAGTACTAGACACTTCGGTGCCTGCATATGCTATACTTGTCCTAGGCAGTGAGCACAACACATCAAACCAGCACATATGCCCTGCTCATAGGAAGCTCACAAACACACAGAACAAAAACAAACTAACAACTCACTCGCAAAGAGACATCTAGAAAGACAACAAATCCAGGAAGGCTTCCTGTGATGGTAATCTCTGCTGTCTGCCTATATCCATGAGGAGAATGCCGCACAGGAGGTTTAGCTGAAGAGGGAAAACCCATTCTCAGTGTAAGTGGATTCATACCACAGACTAAGGTCCTACAGGAAATATACAGAAGACAAGCCGGATTCCAACACTGTCTCTCTGCTTCCTGACTGTGGATACAATGTGGCCAGGAGCCTCACATTCCTTCCCCTCCTCCCCCCCCCCCTCTCTCTCTCTCTCTCTCTCTCTCTCTCTCTCTCTCTCTCTCTCTCTCTCTCTCCCCCCCCCCCCCACGGAGGATAGATCATACTGTCAGGACCAAAATAAGCACTTCTTTGTTTTTATCAGGTATCATCATAGCAGTATTGATGTACTTCCCCATATGCTAAAAAGCAGTCAGTTAATGAAGGTTCTAGAGGAGCAGAGAGCAGAGGCCTTCAAGATGAGGACTAATGGGGCAGCAATGTACAAGTGCTGGGGATGAAGAGGTAAGCATAGACAAGACACACAATACCAGGGAGCATCACAAAGGAGTTTTAGGTTCATTTCAAATTATTACTATTCCTTAGAAGTTCTAAGCCTGAGAATAATTTGTTTCTAAAAAGGACTAATAATGTGCTTTGCCTTGTTTTTCAAGTGGATAAAATAATTCCTGTTATTGTCTGAATGCTGACTATATAGCTCACTATATACTTCAGGCTGGCTTAAATAACCTTGAGACCTTACTGCCCCAGACTCCTTAGTGGTGGAATCACAGACATGCACTACTACCTACCATTTTAAAAAATAATTCTTAACATTTAACATACTCAGTAGTCTTGTAAGACATTCTTCATCGTTGGTAGGAATAGTGAACAATTTGTGAAGATTTATTACAAGCCTTTTTGTTACTATACAGTAATATACAGCTACTAAAGAGCAGAACCTTACCCATGGAATTAAACATGTACACAATCTTACCTAAAAAGACAACTGTAACCACACTGAGATGTTTAAAAAAGAACCAAAGAAATGGAAAAGGTTATAATACTCATGACCAAAGAACTGGTTAAATGTATCAGGAAGGGCTGAAGTGATGGCTCAGTGGTTAAGAGCACTTGAAGAGGACCCAGGTTCAGTTCCCAGCACTCATATAGGGTTCAAAACTGTCCATAACTCCACTTCCATGGAATCTGACACCCTCTCCTGACTAGGCACCATGACACATAATACACACGTACATACATACATGCAAGCAAAGCACTCATACACATAAGATAACATACACACACATATAATGGGCTGGTAACAGAGCAGGAAAATGGGAAACTAACCATAGAAAAGGGGCTCTAAACCCTGCTAACTGGGAATCAAGAAGGGCTCACAAGATCATGAACCTTGTTTTCAGTAAAAACATGTCTTGGCCTGTGATCTGCTTATATAATAAGGTAGTCCTTTGAACTTTGTGAGCCTATTTATCTTATGAGCCTATAAACTATCAATGTACCTCAGAAACCACCTTATGATCTCATTCTTTTATTTGCTGGGGTTTTGGATGGGGGAGGGTGGTAGTTTTAAGACAGGGTCTCATGTACCCCAAACTGGCCTCCAACTCACTATGTAGATGTACATGATCTTATCTCCATATCCTAAGTACTAGGATTACCAGTGTGCACCACCTGTGTCACCCCCATAGTTTTAGCTGTCTAGGGATAGAAACCAGAGCTTCAGTTTCACAGAGCTAGGTAAGCACTCTACCAACTAAAACATATCTCAACCTATGATCTCATTTTCTAAAGAAAGATTCCTTAAAGTTTACTAAAACTTGCTTTTTACTAAATTTTTAAATTTCTCACAATAATTTCAAAAGCCACAAAAATCATGTAGATAGCTTTTACTGAGAAACTTAAGTGAAACTGTTTTGAGAAGCCCATGCCCATTTAAGGGCATGTAATATTATCCTTTTCTTTAATTTCTTATTATAGACATGTCCGTATACATGTAGAGGGAGGGCAACTTTTAGGACCTGGTTCTGTCCTTCCATCTCCTTGGGCTTGCAGAGGAGCCCAATACAGTTTTGTTTTGTTTTATTTATTTATTTATTTACTTACTTACTTACTTACTTATTTGTGCATGCATGTGTGGGTGTGACAGTATCTTACTATGTAGGCCAGGCTGACCTGGAACTCAGAGATCGGTTAGCCTCCACTTCCTTTGTCCTGAGATTAAAGACATGTGTCTGTCACTAAGCAAGCTCTTTTAGGCCTGTCTTTCCTTCCGAATGCCTGGCTTAAATCAGTTTTTCTACTTCAGGCTAACTTGTCCTGAAGTTCTCTTCTGCAGCCTAAGTTGAGCATCCTGACTTGTAGAGAGCAGTCTCTTGAGTAGCTCCTGATGCTACAGGAAACAGTGTGGGTTCCATCTCCCTGGCTCTCACTGCCACCAAGAATGATGATGTAAGCATAAATTCATTGGGAGAAATGGCACTCATTCCCACCCTCTTTAAACACTCCCTCAACCAGTCAAATTGTGAACTCATTCTTACTGGCTCCATATAATCTTCTACAAAATACATTTTAGGTGATTGGGGGGGAGGGGTGGAATCCATAAAGGAGCCTGAAAAAGTATTTTCGCTGAAAAGGTCTTTTTTCTTTTCCTACGTAAGGTTATGTCAACAAAGTTTCTACATAAAGTAGAAAAATGAATATTTATCCAAAATGCAATCAAACTTCAGAATACCAGTTAATATATATAAAGTAAGATTTGAGTTTTGTTTTTGTTTTTTTCCACTAAGTTTCTCTCAGTGATCCTGTTGAAAAAGTCAGTCTTACCAACTTTAACACTAGAAAAACATCGTGAGGAGCTCAGGAGGCTGAGAAAATGAGCAACACCAAGTTTAATAACCCAGGCTTCAGAAATGTAGCCTTTGCACTGCTGAGCAATTTATTCCCCTACAAAGCAATTTTCCTATTGTATTGAAAATTTTACTTCAGTATTTAAAAACAATAAGATAATGAATAATGGATTTTCCCCCCAGAGGCAGGATAAGCATAGAATCCTAAATGTCTTTGTTGCCTGGTGTCATATACACTTAATTGGTTTGTCACTCAAGAGAAATCAGCGTTTCCAGCAATTAAGTATAATTCTGGGAACATTTTTTAAATGAGTAAAAACAATGTGAACAAAGAAACTAGAAGCAATGACATGGACCCAAGTAAGTGTACTGCTCATTCAAGGAGGAGGACACGCCATCTCAGCTACTGCCACAGGCTTTCAATAGACTGCTCGAGTACTGCAGGACATAGTGTTTCCATGACTGTAAGGGAGGAAGGTCAAGGGTTGCCCATCTTACACGTACATGTACCTTAAGCATCTGACAGCTCTATTTTTTCTACCTGAATGAAAACATTGAGAATTTATATTGAAGTACATTATTCTAAAATACATCTGATGTTCAAAAACTTTAGAATAAATACCATAATCTCCTTTGCCTGCATACCAACAAAGAAGAAAAACAACTCAGCCAGTAAGTGCTGTGTAGGGAAATATGCATATGTCCTCCATCCAATGGAGCCTCACAGTTCAACAGTAACAGTTAGGAGCCATTACTAAGAGGCTGATGAGAAACCCAGCTTCCCCTGCCTATAAGAGCAGAAAGCAAAAAGGGTACTAGGGCTGGAACACTCTGTCCCCTGAGCCATGAAAATGGCTTATGGAAGGTAGCAGCACAATCAGTACAAAAAACTTACCAAATACATGAAAAGACAAAGTGCAAATTTATAGAAACAATGATACCAAGAGACAGGAGAGTTTCCTGAGGTTATCAAGCCACTGAGGGGTTTGAAGTTTTTACTGCTGTTAAAGAGAAGTTGCTTGGTCACAGAATCATGGACCATTTATGCAGGATGTACACATGGGGAGAGTGGTGGGCATCTAAGCTGTTTCCAACTCTGGTCTTTTTGGTAAGGTACCATGGTCATAGGTGGCCACATGTCCCACTGGTCACTAGAGATCAGGCATGACTATTAACATGTACATATTTGGCTTTTATTTTCTCTCTCTACTCTCCAAATGTATAACAGCAGCTTAATGTGCATGCCACAGTGTCAGGCAATGGGACTGTGTCTCAGGGTTGCTATTCCTGCACACACATCATGACCAAGAAGCAAGTTGGGGAGGAAAGGGCTTATTCAGTTTACACTTCCACACTGCTGTTCATCACCAAAGGAAGTCAGGACTGGAACTCAAGCAGGTCAGGAAGCAGGAGCTGATGCAGAGGCCATGGAGGGATGTTTCTTACTGGCTTGTTTCCCCTGGATGGCTCAGTTTGCTTTCTTACAGAACCCAAGACTACCAGCCCAGCGATGGCACCACCCACAAGCTCTCACCCTTGATCATTAATTGAGAAAATGCCTTACAGCTGGATCTCACGGAGGCATTTCCTCAAAGGAGGCTCCTTTCTCTGTGATAACACCAGCTTGTGTCAAGTTGACACACAAAACTAGCCAGCACAAACCATAACCAGAGACATTTCTGTCAGGAGGGTACCCTCAAAAAGGGTGAATGCTACCAGAAAGAGCAGTGGCTCTCTCATGGTCTTCTGCCACCCAGAAAAAAACAGCAAGATGTGCTTGGATTGATCTGCCTTAACACTGAACCACATAGACTTTAGAACTGTTAAAAAAGCAATTTCTGCCCTTCATATTCAGTCTGTTTTGTAGCACAAAACAGACTAAAACTAAAACAGTAATGATCAGCACCATCACCATCAAAGTAATTAAGGAGATGGTATCAGAAAATAGGCCACAGTCTTGGCTGGAAAAAGCAAGGAACAAGCTGAAAAGTGACTACAATCTTGAGCTAGTTCTCTTTCCTCTCTCCTCTCCTCTTCCTCCCTCTCCTTCCCTCCCTACTGCCCCTCTCTCTTGTCTCTGACATTTTTTATTATTTTATTTCTTATGTGTATGGGTGTTTTGTCTGCCATGTATGCCTCTGCACATGTGTGCTTGGTGCTTAAAAAGCCACCTGAGGGTACTGGATCCCCTGGGACTGTAGTAACAGATGATTGTAAACTGCCATGGGATGCTGGGAATAGAATCCAGAGCCTCTGCAAAAGAAGCCAGTGTTTCTAACCACTGAGTCATCTCTCCAGCCCCCAATAAATTAGTGATTTCTAAAAAGTTGTATAAGAAACCTAAAAATATTCTAGAGTAAGAAATTATACCAATACTATACACTAAAAGAAAGTATATATCCAACTAGAATAATATCCAATATTAAATAAACACAATACAAAAACTTTAAGACCTGTTAGCTAGGGACTCAAAATCTAGTAACCTATAATTTTTATGGGCCCTATTATCAATTCTATCTTCACACTAATACGTTGAGATGTGTGAATACTAAATGAAACATGCCTATTCTGATGAGTATAAAGAATTTCTTATTTTCAAGGTGATCTATGGATACCTTTCCAATGAAAATCTTTTTTAACTTCTATAAACATTTCTGAAACCCCAAAGAAAACTCTGGGACTGCACAAGTAGAATAGCATCATCTTAGCACTCACTGTAAGACTGAATGCTCCTACCAGAGTTCTAGGTTCAATCGCCAATACTACAAACAAGCCAGACCCTTCAGCTGTAATTATCACAGAAAAAAATCCTTATAATTACTAATATATTAGATCATAATTATAAAACTTTTAAGATTCAAATGAAATTATGTATAGATCCTCAAAATAAGAAAACCAGCATTATAAAAATCTGTGTTACATCTACCAAGAAACAGTAATTTTTGCAGATAATCAGACAACACCCATCTGTTCTCAGCATGAGTCTCTTTTTAAACAATGAAGTTTAGCTGTTATATTATGTCAAGTGCTCTATGCAAAGCCAGTAACTCACCACTTTGAATTTAGAAAACTCAAAGAAAAAGCACTAACAAACATGGACAAACAACGCCCTGATCAATCAATCTGTCTCTACCTCTGTTTCTCCCCCGCCCTGGGGCTTTAAGGCTTCAGTCACCAGACAAAGACTAGTGGCATCGCAAATGGGAGCAAACAGGACACCTTCCCCTCCCAGTGTCCAAGCTATGCAAGAAAGCTGGCCCTTCAAGACAGTGTCTTCCACATTCCCCACTTACTAACATGGTATCACAGGAAGTTTGGAAAAATGAAGAATTAAATCTCATCACATAAAACTCAAAATGTTTAGGATGCAATGAAAACAGAATAAAAGGAAAATCTCAACTTGAATTAGAAAAACAGAATCCAGAGATGTTAACATCAAAATTACAGATAACAAAATATTCTAACATGAGTTTTAGAAAACTATTATTTTAAAAAAATGCTCTGCAGATGGTAAACTGCCTGAATCTCATATCTGATACACACCAGTCAAGAGCCTGGTCTACAACCTGAGACAAAGACGTAAAGACAGGCAGAACATTTGAACTCATTATTCAGCCAGCCCAGGCAGCTAGTGTGCCCAATTCAGCGAGCGACCCTACCTCAAAAAAATAAGGGAGAGACTAAGTACAGCACTCAGGAAGCAGAGGCAGAGCCAGGTGCATCTCTGAGTTTGAGGCAACAAGGTCTACATAGAAAGTTCCAGAACAGCCAGAGCTACATAATAGAGACCCTGTCTCAAGAGAGGGGGGGGGAGGGAGACAGGGAGAGAGGGAGGGAGAGAGAAAGAAAGAAAGAAAGAAAAAGAAAGAAAGAAAGAAAGAAAGAAAGAAAGAAAGAAAGAAAGAAAGAAAGAGAGAGAAACAGGAGTAGCTATCACGAGTAAAGAATGCAAAACCTAATCCAATGAAGAGAGCTAACATGAAGAAGAACCAACTGAAAATTCAAAATGGAAAAGGTGGGCTCAAAAGCAGAACAGAAGGAAGATTTGGTTTACATGAAGCCAGAACAAGAACTGCCCAATCTGAACAGGAAATGGACCGCAAGCAAATAACACACTCAGGATGGGGGGGTGGGGGTGGGGACTCAAGAAAAGACTTCTGAAGTCTTACTAGGGAAAAAAAAAAAAAAGGATAAGCCAAAAGAAATCCATGTGAAACTGCTACCATCAAACTCCTGAGTTTTCCTTTAAAGGCTGTAGTGATGAATGAAACAAGTCAGCTGACAATAGATTTTTCTCAAAAGCTCAAGGAAGTAGGGTAACACTTTTCAAGTGCTGGGTGGGCTGTCATTCTCAATCGCAATACAGTTCTTTATTCTTTTCCCCTGCGAATGTCTCCTAGTGGGTATCTGAAACCATACATTACCAAACTACATGCAAGGTAATGGTTTTTCCTATATATATACTCCTGTAATACAGTGAGTAACAATATATGTCTAAAAAGATTGCCAGATTCATATCTTTTGAACTTAGGAATATTATCAGGTAAAATGGGAATCATTTAAGCACTGGACTTAATGGATGTGGACTTCCAATAATACTTAAATGAAACATTTATATACTTTTAAAACATAAAACTTACATATAACATTACAAGTCTATTACCAAGAAAATGAATAAAAGAACATGAAGAGGCAAATCTTACCCTTAAAATATCAACAGTATACTGGGATGCAGTATATGTATACAGACTGTAATAATGCCCAGTGCTACTCTAAGTAATAGCTATACAAAGAAATGCACTGAAAACCACTATACACAAGTCAAAATAGGACCGTGAGTGCTAAACACTAGTCTGGGCTATGTACTAAGTTCCTGGCCAGCCTGGGCTACAAAGTGAAACTATCTCAAAAAAAAAAAAAAAAAAAAAAAAAAAGTTTGTTTAATAACCCAAAAGAATAGAAGAAAAGAAAAAAGGTTTTAGGATGAAACTCAGAAGAAACAGAAAATAAAATGCCACAAATAGATTCTGATTATGGAAAATCAGCTTGAATATAAATGGTCTTAATATACTAATTTTTAAACAAATTAAGCAAGCATAGTGGTGCATACCTGCAATCCCAACACTCAGGGTGTGGACACAGGAGGATAAGGAGTTCTAGGCTGTCAGGACCGACACTATCAGACCCTAATGAGTAGAGGGGAGGGAGGGAGAGTGGGAGAGGGAGAGGAGGAAAAGGGGCTGACAGGATGGGGGTGGGGATGATGCAGATAAATTAAAAGGTAACACTAAACCAGGTGGTGATAGTACAAATCTTTAATCCCAGCACTCTGGAGGCGGAGACAGGTGGATCTCTGTAAATTCAAGGCCACCCTGGTCTACAAAGCAAGGCCCAGGACAGCCAAGGCTGCACAGTGAAACCTTGTCTGGAAAAAGCAAAAACAAATGAACAAAGGAAGAAAGGTAACAGTATATAAACCTTAATCTTAAAAAGCATGAGTGACTATTCTAATATCTAACCGATTTCTGAACACAGAAAATAATCAGAAACAAAGAAAATTAAAAAATAAAAGCAGCAACCCAAAACTTAGACATTGGATCCTGAATATGTATCCATCAAGCAGTAGAGCTTCAGAATATATAAAGCAAGAAGACCCAAAATATGACAAAATGAAGTCTTTTACACGGCAGCATATTTCCAAATAAGTTCCTAAGATTAATAACTTACAGAACTACTATTCAATTACTCTTCTGGTGCCATCAAGTACAGGAAAATGCTAGCTTGGTGAGCAAGCAGTCAGAAAAGGGGCACCTTACAGCCAATGTTCCCAATGAGAAAAAAAAAAATACAAATCACCAGTTTAAAGATGAGGAAATGGGGGTAGAGAAAGAAATGGGCCCAATTCAAACTACTAGTAAGAACAAGGACCAAGATTCAATTTAGTTCTATAACATATTCAAACACTTGCCCTGTAAGTCTCTCAAAACAGCCAAAAACCAGACTTCCCACAGTTCCTTTACTGCCCATCCTGATGGTCCTTGAAAGCACACTCAACACCTGGTTTTCACAAACAGAAATAAGACTGGGTGTGGTGACGCATCCCTTTAATCCTGGCACTGGGCAGGGGGGAGGCAGAAGCAGGTGAGTCTCTGAGACTTTGAGGTCAGCTTGGCCAGCCAAAGATACACAGTGAGTCCTTATCTCTAAATAAATAATGTTCAACCCAAAAAGTATTTAAAAGCTCTGATTCGGAAGAAAATAGATATTCAGTGAGCTCTGTAATTTTTTTTCTTCTATATATTAAGGGTGTTTCTTCAGTACCTCTACAACAAAATTAAAATTTAGCAACTACAAGGTAACTCTCCATTTTAAAGTTTCTTTCATAAAGCACCTTACATAGTATTATTTTCTTTGGGTAAGAAACTATATGAGACTTCCACTTAAAGCAAGGTGTGGGCATTTCATTGCATTGCTAAACTATGGCCCCACTAAACAATTCAACCTCTCTATCTTCACTCTATTCTTCCAAAACATCTGTCGACAGAAAGTATTGTGTACACTCGTGGCTAAGTATAAAGTGGGCCTAATATGCGCTCCACGTCGGGAAAAATCAGTGATACTCTCTGCAAGGCGTGTTTGTCGCACTCATTATGATGAGTTGCACCTGTCACCCGGGCCTGCTAGCCCACACAGTAAGTTTTGGGGTTCCAGAAGCGACAAGAGAGGCGGGCGGCGTCTCCGAATCCCTGGGCGCGGCTCAGCCCGTGGCCCTGGGCTCTGGAATCCGCGGCCCGCCCGCGCCGGGATCTATGGCTCCGTGCGGACTATGGGCCTGCAGGGAAGACCCTCGTTGCCGGGAAAGGTCGGGCCCGCCGTTACCTGCCGCGCCGGTCAACACCTGGCCCGGGCCCGGCGGCGCTGTAGTAGGCCGCACGTCTGTGGCTGGCTGCAGCGGCCGCCGCGCTGCGCACGGGGTACAGAGGTATCTGGTCCGCCATGCTCCGGCCTGCCCTCCCCACTATGCTCAACAAGGCGTAATCTCCCAGCCGAGCCCACTCGGTTTTCAGACAGGGCCGAAGCACCACAGGGCGGCGCCCCGCCCCCGCGCGGCGCCCTCTGATGGCGTCACAGAACAGCGGAGGCCGTTCCGGAGGCGTGGCTTGGGCAGGTCCCGCCTCCATTGGCGTTCCCTGATGACGATTTTGAAAAGCGAGTCAATATGGTGCCCTTAAGCCCCGCCCCCATCTTGCTACTAAACTTTGATAGTTTGATATTGTGATGCCAGTGGCTTCTCTCTGTCTCTCTCTCTGTCTCTGTCTCTCTCTCTCTCTCTCTCTCTCTCTCTCTCTCTCTCTCAATCTGTGTGTGTGTGTGTGTGTGTGTGTATGTTTGTGTGTGTGTGTGTGACTATTAGGCCCACTTTGGCAGAACTTTACACAATACTGTGTCGACAGATGGTTTGTAGGGTAGAATGAAGATTTAGAGAAGTTAAACTGTTTAGTGGGGCCATAGTTTAGCAATGCAATTAAAATGTTCAGACCTTGCTTTAAGTGGAAATCCCATGCGCACATAGTTTCTTACCCAAAGAAAATAATACTATGCTTTATAAAAGAAACTTTAAAATAGAGAGTTATGCTGTAGTTAACAAATTTTAATTTTGTTGTAGAGGTATTAAAGAAATAACCCTTAATACATAGAAGAAAAAACACAAATCTCAATATCTAGTTTTTCTTTCCCTCTCTCTCTCTCTCTCTCTCTCTCTCTCTCTCTCTCTCTCTCTCTCTCTCTCTCTCCACACACACACACACAAACACACAGAGAGACACTACCATCTCCTCCTCCTCTTCCTCCTCCTCCTCACTCTCTACATCCTCCCCACAACTCACAAAAAGACCTTGCAACTGGGCGCTCTTTACCGGAGCACTGTAGCCCAGCTGTTCTACATTGCCCAGGGGACACAACTCTATTTCTTGGAAGCCTGGCTGCAGAAGCAAAGGTGAATGCAGCCCACAATTTCAGATTTAGGTAGGACCCACCCATGAGGAGAGCCCTGCCTTCGTCCATCTCAGATCTGAACCCATTCTGGCACCTAAGGTCTAGCCTTTGTTTTCAAAGGTACATCATGAAAGCCGTTTCCCTTGCTGACCTAAAGCAGATCTTCAAGAACTGTGGAACTAACTGTAGCCTCCCACCTGCCTCTGAGCCAGGGTTAATTCTTCTCCTATGATCACCCTTCTCCCCATGCTCCCCCTTTATGTTGCTGATTATCTTTGTCTCCTGAGTCAGTGTTGTACAGAATAGCCACTTTTCAGGTTCTGCCTAGCCCTGAGCAGCTGCATTTGACAAATCAAGTCCCTTGACATGAGTGATTCTGCATCTTGTTTATACAGGTCAGTACCCACCATCTTCTAGCACACCAGGAGGCACAAACTGGGCATTTATTTTATGCCAATAAATAATGACACCTTTAAAAATCCCAAACCAGGAGCACCAGGCACATATAGTTCTCAGTCACTCCTGAGCCTCCACTGGGACTATAAAAAGGAACACCCCAAGACCAAAGTATGGCAGGCATAGCTTAAGGACCCTCATCTAGAAAACTTCCATAGCAAAGGATTTCTGCCTACATCCCTAGCTCCAGAGATTCCAAGACAGTTCTCCTGATTGTTATACCCAGAATATTCCATAGTGACACTAGAAATGGCCTGCTACCTAGACCTCCATCAAAGAACTCTGCTGTTTTGAACACCTCTTTGCTGCATGTGCCTCCTTATGTAGCCCCATTTTGATTGTCTGATTGATATTGAAAACCATCTGAAGGGTGGTCCTCTGGACATCACTGTGAGGACATTCACAGAGAAGATTTACTGAGCTTGGAAAACCCATCCAGAAAATGGGGGGGAAGGGGGTGCCATCCAAGGGCTGGAGTCCCAGAGTGAAGGAAAGGAGTACATGAGTAGAGTTAGTGTTAATCTATCTCCCTCTCCCTCTCCCTCTCCCTCTCCCTCCCCCTCCCCCTCCCCCTCCATCTCCCCCTTTCCCCCTCTCTCCCCATGCCCTCCCCCTCCCCTCCCCTCCTTCTCTCCCCCTCCCCCTCCTTCTCCCTCTCCCTCTCTCTCCCCCTCCCCCTGCCCTCCCTCTCCCCCTCCCTCTCCCTCTCACTCTCCCTCTCTCTTTTTCTCTCCATGCCTTTCTGATGTGGCCACCATAGCTCAAGCTGCTCTCACCATGAGACAAGGTCAACCATTAAGTTACATTTTTTCAGGTATTTTTGTCACAGGAAGAAAAGTTGATTAATTAATGCAAATGGGAATAAAAAAAATCTGGTTTCCAAAGGCCATCCTGCAAGTGAGATTGAGGTGACATGGTAAACCACAGCCAGTGAGATTGGCCTACCCTGTGAATCCAATGTTGTTTGCTAAAGTCTGACACTGAGAAAGGCCTGAGGGTGTCCATCTAGGTTTCTGACAAGGCACAGTTCCTAACACTATTTCATTTCTTTCTCTCTCTTCTTTTCTACAATGAAACACGTTGAGATTTCACTCTCATTTCAAAGATGTGGTTTTTCAGAATTAAGTCTCCAGAGAATTCCGAATTACATTTGCTGGTTTGTTCACTATTGTTTGCTTTCTCAAATTACTTTTTGAACACGTGTATGGTCATGTCTCCAAGTTCTACACACTACCCGGGTAGGCGTATCTGAGGCTGAAGACTGCTGAGATAGCCTTACATCAAGTAGTGTGGACCAGGGAGCACTCTAGTGGAACCTGAGATGTGTGCTCAGATATTGAGTGTAGTGACTGGCACTTCATACAAGACACTAATAGGATTCTCTACTGTCTAACTTCTTAAAACTCTGGGCCCTGACTCCACATGGCTTCACATAATGTACAAGTCATGAAATTTTCTAGTAATAGCTTTCTGATGGTTTGACAACCAAAATCTAATTCAAAATCAGTGAATGTGAGAAGTTTCAAGCAGTCCTCCACTGTGTTGTATCATGGGACTTCACTGCAGCCTTGTGTCTGAACAGGCACCATGCAACCTTTGCACATGTCATGCCAAACAGTGCTGGTGAGCACCATCTAAAGCACCTCAGGTCAGAACTGCAGTGTTCTTATTATACATACAAAGTTCTCTGTTCCTGTGGGATCACAATGGTTTAATTAAAAACATTGTCAGTATTGATGATTATTAAATCAAACTATGGATCAAATCTGGAAAATTTTGAGGATGCTCTGTGTTCTGAAATATCAAATCTTCCAACAATATTTAATTCTTCATAGGAAACTGATCTGCATATGCTACTGCTGTGTAAATTTTCTTCCATATTTAATAATTGTTTATTTATATTCACCTGTAAGAATTGTTTTTAAGAATTACGACTGTCCCTCAGTAATTGTTTCACTTGGATACTTACCTTATATATCTGTTGCGTTAGGATTCTCTTGCAATAGATCCCAGCCTTCCTAATACTTCCTAATACTGGAGCCATTTAATACAGTTCCTCATGTGGTGGCCCCCGACTATAAAACTATTTCTGTTGCTACTTCATTACTGCAGTTTTACTACTACCATTGTGAATCATAATGTAAATATCTGTGTTTTCCAATTATCTTAGGTGGAGTCTGTGAAAGAGGTTTTTAATCCCCAAAGAGGTCATGACCCGCAGGATGAAAACCACTGCTCTATATTATAAAGAGAATGTATTGGGTTTGCTTGCACACTTGGGACTAGGGATGTAGTCATCTGCACACTACAGATCCTAGAGCCCTAGAACTGCTCGGTACATGAAGCTCTGTGCACCCACAGTCCCAATATGGCACTAAAGACCTAGAAGATTCTTAAAGCTGGAAGTCTGTCAGTGAAGATGGCAAGGTAGCAACAGGTATAGACTCCAGAAATGAAGACAAAGCTGGGAAGACACCAGCATGAATCTTCCTCATACCTTTTTATTAATGGGTTGAGCCAGAAGGTGCCACCTACTCAGAAAGAAAATCTGCTGCCTCAGTGAATCCTTCCTAAAACTGGGCACACAGACATGCTCAGAGGCCTGTCTTATTTGACTCTAGAGCCAATCAAATGAGATAGCAATATTAAGCATCACATCTATGTATGCAAGACTCATGAGAAAGAGTCAGATAAAGTGGTCAGGACTGGCAAAAAGTTAAGAAGCCCTGCTGTACAGGGTGGTTCTGATGCTCTGATTAAAATCTGCTTATGAACCCTGAAGGTCCTGTTTCTCAATTGGTTCTTGATCAACCAATAAAGTTGCTAAAGGCCAATGAGCTGCTTGGAATGAGCCAGACTTCCAGTTTTCCTGCAGACAAGCTTGCAGATGCAAGGGAGGAGAGAAAGATTCACCAAGCCTCAGAGGAAGAAAGAATCACCAGCCATGTGAGATCTCAGAGTTAACTTTAGCCATTTCCCCTAACTGAGCCTAGGAAAGTGAGCAGGAGATTTGAGACCAACTGAGCTGAAGATAGATTTAGGGTACTAAGCTAGGACTAAAGGTAACTGAGCAACTAAAGTTGAGGGTAGATTTAGGATGCTGATCTGGGAGTGAGAAGAAGGGTATGATGGCCACCAAAGAAGACTTAAAGAAGCCTGGCCATTGAGCTAAAGCATATCAGAAATAAGCCAATGTGTGTGTGTGTGTGTGTGTGTGTGTGTGTGTGTGTGTGTCTGTGTCTGTGTTTTTTCATGCTCCGATCCTAGGTAACCTGGGTAGGGCCACAAAGAGCTTAAGGCAGGGTAGTAGCAACTACATTCTACACCCATCTCTAGAGAAATAGTACCATAAGTGATCTCTAGGGATAGGTATGTGAAGAGATATTATGACAAGGAGGAGTATACTGACTCACATGATTATTGAGGCTGACAAATAACAGAACCTATGAAGTTGCCTGCTGGAAACTCAGAAAGTCCGGTAAGATCATCCAAAGGCTCAGGGAAGCCATGGAGTAGGTTCCAGGCTGTATCTGAAGCCTTGAAAACCAGGAATCCCAGAGACAAAGAAGACCAATATCCAGTTCATATAGACAGAGGGAATTAAGCCTTCCTTGGCCTTTTGGTTTTAGGTAATCACTGATTTATCAGACAATGCCTGCTCCGATTGGAGAAGACCATATCTGCTTGACTCATTCCACTTAGTTAAATACTCACTTTTCCAGAGACAGCTTCAGAAAAGGAGACATAATGTTTGCCAGATACCTGTGCATATTAGTCAGAGTAAAGACTCAAAATATCAGACTCCCAGCTTTGGAGGTGGGGCCACTGCCATCTTCTCTCCAGTGACTGAGCAGGCAGGTACATACAGCCAAGAGGCAGGGACCAGGAGCAGCAGAACAGCTGTGACCTTAAGGGAACACAAATGCCAACCCAGGCTACTATACCCAGCAAAACTCTCAATTAGCATACATGGAGAAATCAAGGTATTCGACAACAAAAACAAATTTATACAATATCTTTCCACAAATCCAGCCCTCCAAAGGATAATAGATGGAAAATGCCAACACAAGGAGGGAAACTACACCCTAGAAAAAGCAAAAATAATCATCTTTTTAAAAAAACAAAAAGAGAGACAACACAAACATAACTCCACCTGTAATAACAAAGGTAACAGGAAGCAACAATCATTTCTCCTTAATATCCCTTAATATCAATGGACTCAATTCTCCAATAAAAAGACATAGACTAACTAACAGACTGGACACATAAGCAGGACCCAACATTTTGCTGCATATAGGAAACTCACCTCAGGCACAAAGACAGACACTGCCTCAGAGTAAAAGGCTGGAAAACAATTTTCCGAGCAAATGGCCCCAAGAAACAAGCTGGTGTAGCCATCCTAATAGCAAATAAAATTGACTTTCAACCTAAAGTGATCAAAAAAGATAAGGAAGGATACTTCATACTGATCAAAAGAAAAATCTACCAAGATGAACTCTCAATTCTGAACATATATGCTCCAAATACAAGGGCACCCACATTCATAAAAGAAACTAAATCTCAAAGGACACATTGCACCACACACAATAATAGTGGGAGACTTCAACACCCCACTCTCATCAATGGACAGATCATGGAAACACAAATTAAATGAGAAATAGTGAAACTAACAGAAGTTATGAACCAAATGGATTTGACAGCTATCTATAGAGCATTTTATCCTAAAAAAGAATACACGTTCTTCTCAGCACCTCATGGTACCTTCTCCAAAACTGACCATATACTCGGTCACTAAACAGACCTCAGCAGATATAAGAAGACTGAAATAATTCCATGCACCCGATCAGATCACCACGGACTAAGACTGGTCGTCAGCAACAACAAAAACAATAGAAAGCCCACATACACATGGAAACTTAACAACATTCTACTAAATGATAACTTAGTCAAGGAAGAAATAAAGAAATTAAAGACTTTTTAGAATTTAATGAAAATGAAGGTGCAACATACCTAAACTTGTGGGACACAATGAAAGCAGTGCTAAGAGGAAAACTCATAGCTCTGAGTGCCTTCAAAAAGAAATTGGAAAAAGCATACATTAACAGCTTAACAGCACAGCTGAAGGCTCTAGAACAAAAAGAAGCAAATACACCAAAGAAGAGTAGATGGCAGGAAATAATCAAACTCAGGGCTTAAATCAACCAAGTAGAAAGAAAAAGAACTATATAAAGAATCAACCAAACCAGGAGCATGTTCTTTGAAAAAAACCAACAAGATAGATAAACCCTTAGCCAAACTAACCAGAGGCCACAGAGACAGTACCCAAATCAGCAAAATCAGAAATTAAAAGGGAGGCATAACAACAGATACCTGAGGAAATCCAAAAAATCATCAGACCTACTATGAAAGCCTATATGCAACAAAAGTGGAAAATCTAGAGAAAATGGACAATTTTCTAGACAGATACCAGGTACCAAAGTTAAATCATGATCAGATAAATGATCTAAACAATCCCATAACCCCTAAAGAAATAGAAGCCATCATTAATAATCTCCCCCCCCCCAAAAAAAAGCCCGGGATCAGATGGGTTCAATGCAGAGTTCCATCAGACCTTCAAAGAAGACCTAATACCAATACTCTTCAAACTATTCCACAAAATAGAAACAGACGGAACACTACCCAATTCGTTTTATGAAGTCACAATTACTCTGATACCTAAACCACACAAAGACCCAACAAAGAAAGAGAACTTTAAACCAAATTCCCTTATGAATATTGATGCAAAAATAGTCAATAAAATTCTTGCCAACTGAATCCAAGAACACATCAAAATGATCATCCACCATGATCAAGTGGGCTTCATCCCAGGGACTCAGGGATGGTTCAATAAGTGGAAATCCATCAATGTAATCCAGTATATAAACAAACTCAAAGATAAAGTCACATGACCATTTCATTAGATGCTGAGAAAGCGTTTGACGAAATTCAACATCTCTTAATGATAAAAGTCTTGGAAAGATCAAGGCCCATACCTAAACATAGTAAAAGTAATATACAGCAAACCAATAGCAAACATCAACTAAATGGAGAGAAACTTGAAGCAATCCCACTGAAATCAGGCACTAGACAAGGCTGTCCACTCTGTTCCTACCTGTTCAATACAGTTTTCGAAGTCCTAGTCAGAGCAAGTAGACAACAAAAGGAGGTCAAAGGTATTCAAATTGGAAAGGAGGAAGTCAAAGTATCACTATTTGCAAATGATATGATAGGATACTTAAGTGACCCCAAAAATCCCACCATAGAACTCCTAAAGCTGATAAAAAAAAAAAAAAACTTCAGCAAAGTGCCTGGATATAAAATTAACTCAAACAAATCATTAGCCTTCCTATACTCAAAGGATAAAGGGCTAAGAAAGAAATTAGGGAAATGACACCCTTCACAAGAGCCACAAATAATATAAAATACCTTGGTATGAAAGGTCTGCATGACAAGAACTTCAAGTCTCTGAAGAAAGAAATCGAAGAAGATCTCAGAAGATGGAAAGATCGCCCATGCTCATGGATTGGCAGGGCTAATATAGTAAAAATGGCCATCTTGCCAAAAGCAATCTACAGATTCAATGCAATCCCCATCAAAATTCCAACACAATTGTTCATAGAGTTAGAAACAGCATTTTGCAAATTTATCTGGAATAGCAAAAAACCCAGGATTGTGAAAACTATTCTCAACAATAAAAGAACTTCTGGCAGAATCATCATCCCTGACCTCAAGCTATACTGCAGAGCAACAGTGATAAAAACTGCATGGTATTGGTACAGGGACAGGCAGGTAGATCAATGTAATAGCATTGAAGACCTAGAAATGAACCCTCACACCTATGGTCACTTGATCTTTGGCAAAGGAGCTGAAACTACCCAGTGGAAAAAAGACAGCATTTTCAACAAATGGTGCTAGGTCAACTGATAGTCAACATGTAGAAGGATGCAAATTTGTTCCATTCTTATCTCCCTATACAAGCTCAAGTCCAAGTGGATCAAGGACCTCCACATAATACCAGATACATTGAATCTACTAGAAGAGAAATTGGGGAAGAACCTGGAGCACATGTGCACAGGGGAAGATTTCCTAAATAGAACACCAATAGCTTATGCTCTAAGATCAAGAATTGACAAATGGGACCTCATAAAATTGCAAAGTTTCTGTAAGGTAAAGGACACTCTCAATAGGACAAAATGGCAACCAAGAGCGTGGGAAAAGATCTTTACCAATCCTACATCTGATAGAGGGCAAATATCCAATATATACGAAGAACTCAAGTTAAACTCCAGAGAACCAAATAACCCTATTAAAAATGGGGTACAGAGCTAAACAAAGAGCTCTCAACTGAGGAATACTGGATGGCTGAGAAACACCTAAAGAAATGTTCAACATCCTTAATCATCAGGGAAATGCAAATCCAAACAACCCTGAAGTCCTACCTCACACCAGTCAGATGGCTAAGATCAAAAATCGAGGGACAGTAAATGCTGGAGAGGATGTGGAGAAAGAGGAACACTCCTCCATTCCTGGGATTGCAAGCTGGTAAACCACACTGGAAATCAGTTTGGCGGTTCCTCAGAAAACTGGACTTAGCACTGCCTGAAGATCCAACTATACCACTCCTGGGCATATACCCAGAAGATACTCCAACATGTAATAAGGACACATGTTCCACTATGTTCATAGCATCCTTATTTTTAATAGCCAGAAGCTGGAAAGAACCCAGATGTCCCTCAACAGAGGAATGAACACAGAAAATGTGGTGCATTTACACAGTGCAGTACTACTCAGCTATTAAAAACAATGAATTTGTGAAATTCTTAGGCAAATGAATGGAGCTAGAAACTATCATCCTGAGTGAGGTAATCCAGTCACAAAAGAACACAAAAGGTATGCAATCACTGATAAGTGGATATTAGCCCAAAAGCTAAGAATACCGAAGATACAACTCACAGACCACATGAAGCTCAAGATAAAGAAAGACCAAAGTGTGGATTCTTTATCTTTATTGGAAAGTGGATCAAAACACCCATGGCTCACAGTCAACCAATAGAATGAGAATAGGGTCCCCAGTGGAGCAGCTAGAGAGAGTCAAGGAGCTGAAGGGGTTTGCAACTCCGCAGGAGGAAGAATAATATGGACCAACAAGTACCTCCCAGAGCTCCCAGGGACTAAACCACCAAAGAGTACACATGGAGAGACCCATGGCTCTAGCCACATATGTAGCATAAGATGACCATTTCAGACATCAATGAGAGGAGAGGCCATTGGTTTTGTGAAGGCTTGATTCCCCAGAATAGTGGAATGCAAATCAGGCAATTGAGGAGGGTGAGCAGGGGGAGGGGTGGGATAGGAGGTTTTCAGTGGGGTAATGTGGAAAGGGGTTAACATTCGAAATGTAATTAAAGCAAATATCTAATTTAAAAAAAAGACTCAAAATATCTGTGCAAAACAACCTAGAAGAAGGATTTATTTTGGCTTACAGTGGGAGAGATTCAGTCCATCACATTCGTCTCTGTCACAGTGAGGAGACAGAGGAAGTAACTCACATCATGGTAGACAGGATGCAGAGAGAGAGAATGGTTTTATTAACAGGTTATCTCCTCCCTTCCCCCTTTGATTTCACCAGGGACCCCTACCTAAAGAACGCTGGCATCCAAATCCAAAGCATCTAATTAATCTTCTCTAGAAATGCCCTCAAGGGTGCATATACAGATGTGATTTATTAATCTCTCAGGCTCTCCTTAATCCAATCAAGTTGGCAATCAAAATTAACCATCACACTGGGCTTCCCTTGGCTTCATTGTATGCATAAATTCAGTACTTTACATGTTAAAAACATGTAATTACATGTTTAAAACAGTACTTACATGTTAAAAACAAAACATTACGAACAACAAACCACAGGAATGGCAAATACCATTCGTTCTGAAAACAGTCAACAGCTGAACCACCTTTCTTTGGGATGTCACCAAATTTGCATTGTCCTCTTTAATCAAGGACTGTCAAGTGTAGCCAAGCCTGTGGGACTGTCTCCCATGCTTTACAAACTCCTATCCTAACTCCTCTCAGGTTGTCTCTGGGTGTTCTGCTCGTACTCTATAGTGCACCCCTGCGGAACTGGTCCAGCACGTGTCTTCCTTTGCCCCTATTTCTCTAAAACAGCCGTTGTGAAAGCTCCCAGTTTTGGTTTGATATTTACTGCAATGGTTTGCATCAGTTTTATGTCAACTTGACACAAACTAAAGTCATTTGAGAGGAGGGAGCCTCGACTGAGGAAATGCCTCCATAAATTCTATTTTGAATATTAAATGTTTCTGCAGGAACCTGTTTGGACTTTTGGTCACCAGTTGATGACACTTTGAGGGAGGCTGTAGGAGCTCCGGGGTGTGTAGTGCCTTGTTTCTTAGCTCTCCTCCCCACTAGTGTGGAGCTCACTCTCCTCAGAGCTAGAGGGTCATCTCCCTCCCAGCCAATCCTTTGCCTTCTAAAATCAAGGTCCTTGTTCCATTCCCTTTCCTCTGGTAGATTTCTTCTCAACAAACAATTTCTTTATACTCATTTAAGGAGTTCATGAATAGATTAAAGCTAGGGGACCCAACCCAGTCAGTATATCGTGTTCACTCAGATATTAACACAAAGCCAAACAAAACCTAGAGAAGGGAAGAATTCATTTTGACTCATTTGGTTTTCAGAGTTTCACTCTGTGGTCAATGGGTTTCATCACTTTAGACGAAAGCAGAGGCAAAACCGATAGGAAAGCGCGTGTAGCAGAGTAAGTAGACCCAGGGGTGGGTAGACAGAGACAGAGATGGAGATGGAGAACTCCACTTACTTTCTCAAGCCTCTAGCTGCCTGCCCAACAGAAATGATGACAGCTGATAAATGTTGAGGTTTTGTCTTTTACTGTCTAATATAATGCTATGTCCTGGCCCTGAAGACCTGGATTCTGCATGTGGTCCATGGGGCCATCCCCTCATGTTAATTCAGAGTAGTGAATAAAAATACTGACAGCCAATAGCTGGGCAGAAGAGACATAGGTGGGCTTGTGGTTTCATGGACTTGGAGAGACAGGACCTCGAGGAGGGAAGTCGCCATGGAAAATGAACAGGAAGGAGAAGGAGACACTGCCATGGGTGAAGGCCAAGAGAACGTGGCCCAGAGGGCTGCCCAATTACAGTTCAGCACAGCCCAGAGGGAACACAGTAAATACCCAGTGATGATTTGAGGTAGATTCTAACAGCATGGAGGGTAGGCAGCAGCAATTTGCTGCCTAAGGCATATTAAAATTATAAAGGCTGTGTGTGTCTTTCATCTGGGAACATAAATGGTCTAAGGTGAGGAAGATGCTCTGGGCCGGGATTATTAATAATTATCACTACAAATAAATACATGCACTCCTATTTGGGACGATACTCCATGTTCTCAACCATCCCTAGCCTGAGTATTTGGCCATTTGGTTTTAAGACAGGTGGGTACCACCTTGGAGGCCACCTGCAATCACATGTTCTACTGTAGTTACTGGGACAAGTGGCTACTGCAAGCCTCTCTTCTCTCCCATAGTTCCCTAAGTACTCAGAGGTAATTTGGGGTTGGGATTGGATCCTCAGACCCCCCACTACATTCTGTTGCTTGTTTGCTATAATGGTAGGTAGAAAGTGCTGAAACTTGTGTGTCTGGTGCATTACATCTCCCTTAGCTGCCAGGGTCTGACTTTTAGCAAATGCTGTAGGAATAAATAACCTATCTATCCACAATACTGTGTGGATGCCTGCTTTCTACATTAATAACTCTGGTCTCCTACTATGTCCAGCCATTACCCTGTGCAAAGCAAACACCTCATCTTCCTCACTCTAACATCGTCACACAGCTCCATAGGCAGAGATGGAGATCTCAAGGACAGTTTTGGGTATGGCATACCTCAACCCTCTCTTGGTCAGTCTGACCTCACGTTTACAGTTGATACCACTCGTCTTTAAAAACAAGGAGCACTCCATTGGATGCCTCCTAATTCATAATTTATAGGTGTCTCATTCATAACTGCTTCTTCCCCACTCCAAACTCACTAGCTGTGCAGGAGAGGAGGGGCAGCAATTACTCATGATAACTTTATTAGCTATAATTTGCATTTATCTTCTGAAAGGACAGAGCAATGCTTCTGGGAGCTGTATATTAAATCCAAGGGCTTATACTTGACCCTGCCCTGATTCATTCGAAGCACAGCAGTGTCCTTTTTCTGTCTTGAAGGATGGCTACAATTTGTCACTACACAAATTATACTGTACTTGATGTTGACATTCTTTTATCAGATAAATTACCTGGACCTATTATACTGGAGGCAATTTACATGAAAATTTCATATTGTGAAAATCTTAGCTTAAGACTGGAAGAAATGAATAGAGAAGCCGGGCTCTGTTTCCAGGGATGGTCCCAGAATAGACCAGTTTTTTGTACTTTCCAATTTGCTGCATGGTTCCAAACTCCAATTAATAGACCTTGTGTGGATCTGGAACTGTGTAATCCTTCAGACAGGGGCATACCTGTTCATATCTGCATCATGCTAGGCATTGGGAAAAGCTTCAGGTAGCTGATCTCTCTCCCACTCCCACTGGAAAGCAGGAAGTGATGTCAAAACTTTAATTGGGGCAATCTTTAGAACTTAATCCCAGAAGAAAAGTGATCCAACTAGGACTATATCAGTGTGTCCACTAGTAGATCAGGATATAACTGGAAACTGTTTATACATCTTAAAATGCATACTTTATAAATTTACCTTTGATTAATGTACCATTGGATATGAATCATTGTTAGCACATTCTGTTTACTATCTCAGACAATAATGTACAATAAAAATAAATACTGTTAATATTAAAAAAAAAAAGAACTGGTTCTGGAAAGACTCAGTGCAGCAGTATAGGGGAATACCAGAACAGGGAAGTGGGAAGGAGTAGATGGGGGAACGGGGAGGAAAGAGGGCTTATGGGACTTTCGGGGAGTGGGGAGCCAGGAAAGAGGAAATCATTTGAAATGTAAATAAAGAATATATCGAATAAAAAATAAATTTAAAAACATAACTTAATCACAAAAGCATAAGAAAACATGTTATTGACATAATTTCACCCACTATTTTCAAAATACAACCAGTGTAGTAGATTCCATGTAGCACTTTAGCAGATACATAGTTGCTACATGGGGAAGCCAGGACATCTGTGTGCCTCTCTCTCTCTCTCTCTCTCTCTGTGTGTGTGTGTGTGTGTGTGTGTGTGTGTGTGTGTGTCACAGGACAGCTCTCAGGAATTAGCTCTCTCCTATTTTGTCCTGGAGGCAGAGTTTATGCTGTCAGGCTTGGCAACAAATGCCCTTCCCACCAAGTCATCTTGCTCGTCGTTAGTTCAGTGTTTAATCTGAGCTCCAGTATCTCTTATTTGCTCACAAATGAGAGTTTATACGGGGCAAAATCAAAATTTCATGTTAATTTCACAAAAGAATTATGCTGGTATTAGCAGTTTCCTTCATGTCAGAATTCCAAATTTTCATATTAAAGTAAAGACTTGGTATGTCAATTACAGATATTGTCTGCTTCTACAATATCAGTGTGAAAAGCCCAAAGCCAGGCTACACTCTGGAATTCTGTTTGTCAAATCTCTAGATTCTTTCACTCCCTACCTTTAGCTGATTAATTGTAAATGTTCTCACCCATAATTTCAGAACCCATTTTTTTTGTTTAGGTTTAGGTTTTGAATGTTTAGGTTTGAAAGAAAGCTGAAGGCATCTGGAAGTAGGGAGGGCATAGAACAGTCAAACTGGCTGAGATGAGCTTCTGTGAGACTCTGGGTTTGCTGCCATCCAGAAGCCAGAGTGGGTGATCCCTTGTCTTCCTCCAGCAGCATCTGTAGATCACATCTGGAGAGAATGTTTGAGCATCTCATTCCCAATTTCAGATCCACCTTGTGATCCTCTGGGCTTGGGAAACTGCCCAGAATTCCTAACTAGCCAGCTGCCACAGACTCTGGGACGACCTACCTCTTTTTCCCTTCATCTCTGAGATCCCACAGTCCTAGGGAGCACACAAATGCAGCTCACCTGGCATGCTAGTCTCTCATGAGAGGAGACACATGCTCTGTCCAAACAGAATCCTTTGAACTCTTGGTACTGAGATTGTGTTTAGCATGTGTGTGTGTGTGTGTGTGTGTGTGTGTGTGTGTGTGTGTGCAGGTACATATGTGTACATTTGGAGACCAGATCTCAGTTTCAACTATCATTCCTCAGATGTCAATATGAGCTTTTGAAATCGTGTCCTGGAGGTCTTTGAGTAGATGAGGCTGGTTAGGCACCAGGCTTCAGGAATCTGTCTGCCTCTGCCACACCAGAGCTAGGGTTACAGGAGCATCTACCCCAGCTGGATTTTACATAGATGCTGGGGATCAAAAATTCAGATCCTCATGTTTGCATGACAAACACTTTGCCTATAGAGTTTTCTACCTGTTTGAGAAATGCTGCTAACAATAGAAACATAAGACCCTAGAGAGTATGAAGAGTTATTTTCTGACATTGTTCAAGGAGAGATGCTACCAATGTCAAGTTTGGAGGGCTAGCATGGTTTGGCATCTAAGAGAACCGGGTGGAAGAGGACACCAAAGTTTGCTCTTCTGGGTCCAGCTTGGCCACAGTGGGATTTCAAACCAGTTTTAGCCCTGAGTAACACTTTTCTTTCTCTTTTTAAAATTATATTTGCTTATTTACTGTGTGCACACATGTATGCACCTATACAGGTGTATGTATATTGTGTGTGTATGGTGGGTATGTGCCATGGCATGTGTGTGGAGGTCAGAGGATGATGTGTAAGACTGGGTTCACCATGTAGAACTCAGAAATCAAACTCAAATGTTAGGTTTAGTGGCAAGAGTCTTTATCCACTGAGTTGTCTCCATAGCCTGTGCATCTACTTTCTTCTTTTATTCTTTTCTTTTTTTTCCATTTTATGTGTCTGTGTGTTTGCCTTCATGCATGCAAGCTTGGGGTCAGAAGAACCAAAAAGAAGGCGTCAGATCTCCTAAGACTGAAGTTAATAGTTGGGTGTGAGCCTCAGAAGTCAGTCATCATATTTACCTTCCTGGGATGCATCCTGTTTAAATTGTATCTAGTACATAGTAGGTCCTACTCCTCAGGGGGAATCACATTGTTATTTAAAATTGCATTCATGTTTGAGTTAAGTAGGTTTTGACAAACATTCATTTTTATTCTACCCTGTAATCATTCCATACCATGGAATATTCCACACCATGTGGTAGAACCATGTACATAAGCCAATACGACAGTGTTGCTAACAACATCAAGGTCTCACAAAGACTGAAATTAAAGGCAGAAGCAGAGAGATGAAAGGGGAAAAATAGAAATCGACAGTTTTGCATCTCAAATTAACAACAACGTTTTTTAAGATAAAGCACTAGCTGAAAAACCCTTTGCTATTTCATAGGAGACTGATCAGTTTGATGTGCCTAGGAGATCAAATTGCAGTCTCTACTCATATTAATCAAAGAAAGGGATAAGTTAATTTTCAGAGAACTTGACACCCTACATTCAATGCCCAATCCTACAAAGCAGAAGTCCTTTAGGCTAGATTCTATCTAGAGTTTTGTTGACAACCTTTCATGCATCCTAAGGTTCACCTACCATATTTAGGTTTGTCAGAATGAATCTCCTGGCTGCATCTGCCCTGTAGTAGGAGCTCATTGCAGGGTCTGCAACTACTACCGTCTCGATGTTGTATTCCTGGGGTAATTTGTAGGAATACCGTTTTTCTCGTCTGGTCTCTGTTATTTTTTTTAGACCTTGGTCTGCCTTTATCTGCAATAGAGAAATGGATATTTCAATACATCTATTAAAGTGATCCTTCACGATAGACATCAACACCAAGCAAAATCCTACAAGATGACATGTCAGAGGGCTGTGGAGTAGTACTCAGATGTATCAGTTCTAATGTATGTATTTAAGAATAAAAAATTAAAAAAAAAATAGTTGGGTGTGAGCTGTCATGCGCATGCTGAGACTCAGACCCAGGTCCTCTGGAAGAGTAGCCAGTGTCTTAGCCATCTCTCTAGCTCTACATTTATTTTCTTGTCCAGAAAGTGGGGCTGATCATAGCAGAGACTTCAGAAGGTGTATATGACAGTTAAAGAAAGGCAGTACATGGCATTTAGCCCGCGGCTGACTCATTAGCACACGGGTGGATAATAAGCTTCAGCGGTTAGCCGAACACTCTGAGTCGCCCGCAGATTGTGTCTCTTCTCCTATTTCTTCAGCCGAGAGAGCCGAGATGCAAGGAGTCATGTCACACATCAAGCCTGCCTTACAAGAAACAATAGACAGCATGACAGGGTGTCAAACTGACATTATAGTCAGTGGACTGCATTGATGTTCCCCCCAGAACCTTAGAATTATAGTAATATCCACTGTGATTAGAGTGTGCACCCAGTTCCTCCTCCTCTTCCTTTATCAAAAGTTCCCAACACACTCTGAATATCTCATCACTCTGAGCCTCTCACTAATACTCAACACTTCTAGAAGGGGGAAGGAGAGGTCTCTCCTCTCAACAGCAACAAAACCTCAACATAAAAAATCCTCATTAAAGAATATTAATACTCATGGATTAAGAAAAACAAAAGGAGAAATTGTCTGGAATAAATTCAGATCACCCTTTGATTCTGTCCACTGAAACGTACAAATAACTGCTCCACTCAGCCGAGGCGGTGTGGATCAGAGCAGGGTTCCGGCTCCCAGCCTGGCCTTCCTCCCCCTGGCTTTTTACTTCAGGCCAGACTCAGGTGAGGTGTTCATGTGTCCTCAGCCTGCAGCTGGAGAACCGAGAGGTGGGGACTGGCACTAAAGTTATCTTCCAGTGCAACACAAAAGCACAAAAGCATGTGCTAACAAGTCTTCCTCCCCAAGGGAAAAGAGAATGCCCTCAACAGATCAGACACCTGGAGTGCTGGCCTCAGCCTTTGCTGCAAGAGGCCCTGGGATTTCAAATGAAATGCACAATGAAAATGCCCAACGGTTCTGCCTTAGCTTGGATTTCTATTGCTGTGATAAAACACCATGACCAAAGCCAACTGTTGAGGAAGAGGTTTATTTCATTAAACATCCTGGGTCTATCATGCAGGGAAGTCAAAGGCAGAAACTCAAGCAGGGCAGGAGCCTGGAAGCAAGATCGGAGCAGAAGCCATGGAAGAGTGCTGTATGCTAACACGCTCCTCATGACTTACTCAGCCTGCTTTCTTATATGGGCTGAGCAAGTCTTATAAGCTTGCTCTCTTATAGCACCGAGGACCATCCACCTAGCGGTTGCTCCATCCCCACAGTGAGCTGGGCTCTTCCACATCAATCATTAATCAAGAAAATCCTCCACAGACTTACCAACAGGCCAGTCTGGTAGAGGCAATCTCTCAATGGATGTTTCTTCTTCCTAAAATGACTCTAGCCTGTGTCAACTTGACCTAAAATGAGCCAACACAAGTTATATGTGAATGTTGTGTCTGCTAATACTGACACAAATACCTTCAGACCTAGCTGCAGTTGCTGCTGTCCAGACCAAATGTTTAGACTTCTAAATTTTATTCTCAGTGAGTAGGAACACTAAAGAAATACAAAGAAAACATTTTGTCTTCTTTCTGCCTGCTTTGTTTCTTTACTTCTTTGCTTCTTTGTTTCCTTCTCCCCCCCCCCCTTTCTTTCTTCCTTTATTTTTATTTTTCCTAGATGCTGTTACAGATAGTCACCAGGCCCACGGGTGGCCAGAGTACCTGAGAAGCATCTCACTGTGAAAGTTAACGTACGTCAGTTTTCAGCTTGATCGGATTAAACTGAGACATTGGCTGTTATCTGGGAAAGCATTTCTAGAGAATATTAACTAAGCCAGGAAGGCCTGCCCTGAATGTGGTTGACACCGTCCAATGATCTGGTATTTAGGCTACATAGAAACAGAAAAAGTAAAAAGCCAGCAGAAGACTAGCTTCTTCCACCGTCTCCATTTTTTTAGACCAGACATTCTCAACTTGTGAGTTGTGACCCCTTTCGGAGTCACATATAAGATATTCGGTGTATCAGATATTTATATTAACATTCATAATTATAGAAAATTATTGTTATGAAGTAGCAATAAAAATAACGTTATGGTTGGGGTCACCAGAACATGAGGAACTGTACTGAAGAGTCCCAGCATTAGGAAGGTTGAGAATCACTGATCTAGAATGGTCCACCCAGATGTGGGCAGGCTCACTCTTCTGTTGTCACAGACAAGAGTGGCTTCTGCCTCCATGCCTTCCCTATCCTGTTGGACTGCCCATTAAACTGGGAATCAGATTGAGCCTTTCACCTCAATTGCTTCTCAGTGGATATTTGGTGACAGCAATGACAAAGGCAATTACTGCAGTTCAGAAAGTCAAAAATGCCGCAGAAGCAGAAACAACAGTTTTAAAAATAAATCATGAAGCAAGAAAGCAGTGTCACAGCACGATTGTTGCTTGGAGGGTGTCTGCACACATGGGTGTGTGCTGTAGAAACTGAGGAGGGGTTCCCAGCAGTCCTGAGAGTGAGGGTGGCTTTTCCGACTTTCTGTTGAATGACTTGCCACGTTTCCTATAATGAATGTAAATATCATCACAGTCAGCAACAGAGAGATCCTAAATACATTTTATCAAGGAATTTTTTTTCATTTTAATCTCCTAGTTAGAAATACAATTTAAGTTCAGATATCCTGTGAGGAAGCACACTTAGTGTAAGCAGCTCTAACCTTGAACAGTTGCTCTGTTCTAGATCCTAGGGGCACCACCCAGTCTGTAGACAGGCTGTAGGTACTTTATGAGTCTTTTCATGTGGTTTTTCCACAGGAAGACATAGTATTCAGCCATAAGAAAGAATAAAATATCCACCTTCCACAACACAATTGTGTGCCTCTTGAAGGAACCAGTCACCAAAGGTCACATCTGGATTGTTTGATCTGGGTGGGTTATCTATACCAGGGAAAGCCACACAAAGCAAGCAGATTAGCACTTGCTTAGGGCTGAAGTTTTTGCAGAGTTCTCTTGATTTATCAGTAGTGTTTGGGCAGATCTCTTCATATAGCTTTTTAGCAATTACTCCTCTTATTACATTATCTATGGGTAACTACGGCAGTCTGCCTGCAATGGAAGTAGCACGGTCTTAACTCTTAGTTCCACATCCCTTTAACATCTGCCTCTTATAATTGTCTTAAATATTCCTCTCTGCATAGTTACAGCCACATAAGACAATGTTATAATTTACTTCAATTATCAAATATAATTGAGTCGACTCAAGAGGAGATGGAAAGTCCATTATAAACACTCATATTTTGTTTGCACTTTTATTTCTTCTGCTCTTGTCCTCTTTCCTTTGCTCAGGCTTCCATTTTTTTTCTTCAGAACTCCATGTATCCACTTTCTTCCCAGGAAGGCTGCTTGCAGCACTCTCCTCACTAGTCACCCTTGAGAATATTGATTTCCCCATGGTTCCCAAATGACACTTATTGCTCTCAGTGCTTGAAAACCCTGGCTTTGGCGTTTGGGGTAAGAAATCTGCTGCGACTCAGGTTGGTGTCCCCTGTGAAGAGAGTAAGTAGAACATTTCCCCAGCAGCTTACAAAGGTATTTTGCTGAGGCTAGGGAGTAAGAGTGTTTGCTGTAGCAATCTGAGGACCAAAGTTTGATCCCCAGCACCTACCAGTGTGGGTGTGGCTGTGCTGGCTGATGCTGCAGGTTGGGGGGGGGCACAGAAAGAGGGGGGCTGCTGGGGTTTGTGCCTCCATCCTCTAGCTGGCATCCTGTCTTAAGGAGATCGTGGGGAGCCATAGAGGGGAGTCCCAGGCACCTGATAGTGTTCCAGCACCATGTTCTTTTGTTCTTCTCCAACTCTCTCTTTCTTAAATGTGACTTTTTCTTAATTACTTGAAAATGTCATCCATTCTATACAGTGTTGATTTTATTCACCTCTGCCACTTTACCCCCTAAGCCTTCCCAGATTCAGCCTTACCGTACTTCCTCCCAGTTTCATGCCCTCTTTTTAAGATCTATGTATGTAGCTGTGTATCTATGTATCTATGTATGTATCTGTGTATCTACCTATGTATGTATGTATGTATCTATCTATCTATGTATCTAACACACACACACACACACACACACACACACAAAGTAGTCAAGGAAGAAGCAGGGCAAAAATCAAGGCAATAAACAAAGTCCCACAGTCACTAAGTTTAGGGGTTTATCAGGATAATTCAGGTACAAGGAGTACAATACATTCCTCAGTACAAGGAGTACAATACAGTACAACATATATGTAATTTATATATGCAGTATATTTTACATATATATATGTAGTCCATATACATATGTATCCAGTCTGATTTGTGCTGCTCACACATACCTTCAGTGTAGCACATCTGCTGGAACACGGTCAACCTACCAGGGATCACACCCTTCAAGAAAACTGACTCTCGCTCTCCTAGGGGCCACAATCTGCACATAGCTCCTCAGCTCGGAGTGGGGTCTCATGAGCCGCCCCCTCTGTGCTGTGTGTTGACTGTCTTAAACTTGTGTAGGTCTTGCATAAAGAGACCCAACTGCTGAGCTTATTGATGCAGAGGTCCTATCACTACTTTGCAGCAGACAGCAGCAACTTTCTACTCTCTGTTTCCTTACTGAGGTCTCCCCCTCCCCTTACATTTCAGAAGACACTACTTTGCTGCAGGCCTCCCTGAGCTCTAGTTCCCATTCTTTCTGCCCCCTCTTCAGTGGTCTTCAATGAGCCTTGGAGGAAGCTGAGTTATAGATGTCCCATTTGTGACTGTCCACTGTAGTGATTCACGCATTCTGCATTAACTTCTGTCCAGCACACAAAGAACCTTCTCTGGTGACTGTGGGGAACTAAACTAAGCTATGGGCTGAGAGAGACAAATTTAGAGGGCAAGCTGATGCTACCTTTGTTCTTCTGGAGTTCTCTTGACATGAATCTTTTGCTGATTTTTTGACATGATCTTTTGCTCACGGGTCTCTAGGTGTTTGTTTGGGGCAGGGGTTTTGTTTTGTGGTCTGTCTCGTGCCTTGTTCAGTTCAGCTGATTTCCAGTATTCTGTCTCCCGGCTCCCTGCTCCCTCAGCACCCTCCTTCCTAAGTTGAGACTGCCAGGGGAGCTTTTACTGAACTTGCCTTTTTCGTCTCTAGGATTTCCTTCTATCCTTTCTACTCTCTGTTTCCTTACTGAGGCCTCCCCCTCCCCTTACATTTCAGATAGACTCATAAATGGTGGCTGAGGTCTTTTTGTCATGGAGGCTTCAAAATCTTTGTCAGAGACGAAGACCTCATCATGTTTTGACCCTGTTGATTGACCTTTCCATCAGTTTATTGGGTGGAGGCTCCTGTGCGGTTCAGTCATCCAGACTGGAACCTGGTTGCTTGGCTTTCCCATGGAGATAAGGGCCTGGGCTGTTTTCCATCTTGCTTTTGTTTCTGTTTTTGATTTCCCTCTCATTTGTCAATCTTGAAATTCTCACATGCTCGCTAATATGCCAAGAAAATGAAGCACGTGTCTTGAATTTTATAAGTAACCGTTAACACAGACATAGAAATCTTAGCATTAGCCATTTTCTATGGATTTTCTGCATTTATTGATCACAACCATTCTTATTACTATTCATCTATTTTATTCACAATTCTAAGAAATTTCTGTTCCATTGCTGAGTTATCTTATGCCACGCCATAAAGATGAAAGATTTCTTAATTTATTTTCAAATTAGCAAAACTATTATTTTTAACCCTGATGAGTACAATCAACATGTGACCCATCTAGATTCTGAAATAAATAAGCCAATGAGAAAGAACATTTGAAAAAGACCAGCAAGTGGGCTGGCAAGATAGGTCAGTCTGTAAAGTGCTTGGCTTACCAGCATGAAGAACTGAGTTTGATTCCAAGAACCCACATAAAAAGTCAGGTGTGGTGGTGTGTGTCCTTATAATCCCAGAAGTGGGGGGATGGGAATTGGCAGATCAAAGACTGGCTTGCCTAGGCTGCTGGACCTAATCAGCAAGTTCCAGGCCTAAGTGAATGACCCTGTCTCATAAAACAAGATGAACAGCCGCGGGTACTTCCTCTGGGGTGGTTAGGGTCAGAGTAGAGAATGAGGCCTCCCATAGAGCCCACTTCTTTAGCTGCAGGAACTTGCACACCCACTTGACCCAAGGCCTCCCCTAGAGTCTTAGGCTTTACCGAGGTGTGCTTTGCTGACACTTCTGATCTCAGGAACAGCACAGAGGAGGAGGGTGATAGACAGCTGATGACTAGCGCTGCCCAGAAGGCCTCCTTCCTCTTCTGACCTGAGTAGCTCACCTGCAGAGAAGGCATCCCTCAATTTCAAGACAGTGTGATGCTCTACCTCATCTGGTCCCCTGCAGCATCAGCAGAGGAGGAGGTGACACTTGCAGGTGGCACGGATGGCCTCCGACAAGGTTCTGCTGACACCTGAGATTGGAGAAGGTGAGGTTACAATTGTGGGGTACACAGTACTAATTCTCACTTCCCGGGGCCACCTTTGGAATATGCAGGAGTGTTCCCACATGACTGCTATTCAGAGGCCTGAAAGTCAAAGACAGTCTTGTGGGATCCTGTGCAGGACCCGATATAAAGACTGGACGTTAGGGAATTGAGAAAGATATGGATTTATTTGGTATTGAGAGTGACTCGTTTTGATAAGCATAGCACATCATCCAGAGGGATAAGGGGAGAAGGAGAGAGCATGGCTGGGGAATGTATGGGACCTGTCTGCCATCAAATGCCCTCACCCCAAACCTTCTCTAATAAAACTCTCTATTTAAACATAAGTTTCCATTTTAAACTGAACAAAACCCAACCTGATCAGTACCTTATACCATATGCAGGGATGTGCTGGTGGACATACACTGTATAGGGATATGCTGGTAGACACACCATATGCAGGGAAATGCTTGGGGACACACCATGTGCAGGGATATGCTGGTGGACACACTATGTGCAGGGATATGCTTAGGGATACACCATGTGCAGGGATATGCCAGTGGACACACTCTGTGCAGGGATACACTGGTAGATCTCTCTGGAAACACTAACATCACACAAGGAAACAGATATTTAGAGGTGGTCAACCCTAGATCACAAACCACAGGTTCTTACTGTGAATGGCACCAAGAGACCATGCATGGGGACAATGGCATTAGATAACTGGTCACAAGAAGCATGAACTTGTGGACATTCCTTCCCTCCCTTTACCCGCTGGGTTGGGTTGGGAGTTCTGTCACTTCAGAGATCACCAAAGTTGTCCCTATGTAAGTCACATGAATGAGTCATTTCAGACTGAAAATATCCAAACTAGTTGCTGAAACATTCTGGTTAAAACTATTGGCACCTCCACTGCTGCTGAGCTTAAATCAAACGACACCTCTAATCTCTGTCAACATTAATCATAGTCTCCTAGAAAACTTAATTATAATCTCATGGCATATATACATACATGATTTTATTATTTACACAAATTCCAGAAACTGCAAAGGAGAGAAGACCTGTGATATATGTCTCTCTGAGACTGCCTTCATTTCTGTAAGTTGCATCCATTTTCCTGTAAAGCACACAGGAAAATGTTCTTCTTTATGGCTGAAAAACATGTCACCATGTATATGAAACTCCTTTTCCTTGTCCATCAGCCTGTTGTTAGACACAGCTTGGTTCTACAACTTCACTATTTAATCTTAGATTCATTTTAAAAAGTAAAAGAATATTGCATTTCCCCAAAGTAGATAAGCAGAGTATTTCATAAAACTGCATATTTTCTACCTACACACAGTGGGCACAATGGGCAAAGAAGACATTACAGAGAGAAACCTCCGATTAGTTTCTGCAAAGCGGCTGATATGTCTCTTTCCCCTGGTTGTAGCTTCTCTATAAACAGACACAAAATGCTTGGCTAATTCCCTGATTTTGATCAACACTGTGGCAAAGACACTGTTATAACAGTAAATCCCACAGACTTGTGATATCCAGGCAGATGCTGACAATCAGAAAGCCAGCCGTGTCCACTGTCTAAGGAGAGGCAGTGTCTTCCCCTCCTGGCAGGATGCAGAAGGTCGATATGAGCGCTGCCATCTTGTCTCACCCTGAGTGAAAGGCTGTCCAGAGGCATTAGAGAAAATCAAGAGTGCATGCTGAAGGTTTCCTCAGGCCCAGCCCACAGCACCACAATGTGAAGATTTCCCATCATGCACTGCGCACGGCGATTTCCCACAGTGCACTGCTATTTTCTGACTTGCTCATGTAACTTCTGAAAACTCGATTGTACCTGACAGCTGTGGATGGTCACTTTCATGTTTGCAGAAACCTCAAAGCACACAAAGGTCTATATGGATTTCAGAGTCAGGTATGGTGTGTTAGAAGAAACTAAGGAACTATAGAACTACTTAAGTGTCCCCACCAAGGGTCAGAACGGCAGCACACAGTGCCAGTGGGAAGACCCACACAGCACTGTGCACTTTGCAACTGGTGACACTGAGATGAGCATCTCTGTGACTGAACGTGGCCTGGCTCGGGGCAGCTGGATGCGCCTGCCTAACTTTCCTTCTCTGTACAGGTTGGCTGCTGAGTCATCTTAGGCGTGACTACTTGGCCTGGATAGAGTCGGGGTTCCAGAAGAATGAGGGTTCCTATGTAGTTCCTGCATCACCAGGAGAAGGGGAAGGTTGACACTGAGTCTTCAGGGTGAGAGTGAGAAATGCCATCGGCCATGCTCTCCAGGCCCAAAGGAGCAGATGACCTAAGCAGAGTGGAACATTCCAGACCCACCCCAGCTTCCGCTCACCTCTTCTTGCTGGGGTCACTCTTCTGCGGTAACCCATAGCAGCCACCTGGGAGAAGACTGACCCAGGAAGGTGACAAGGCTAATCTAGCTGCCTATTCTCTCTCTGCCAGTGAAGTCGCTATGGTGGTCAGTGGCCAGACTTGTCTTCTCAAAACTTGTTTCAGCCGAAGTGGGTGTAGTGTGATGGTGTGTGCCTGTGAATCCAACACTCGGGAGGCTGAGGTAGAAGATGGCGGGCCAGCTTGGGCTACTAAGTGAGTCCCTATATCTAGAAACACCAGGACCTTTCCCCCAAATACTAAGTCAAACAATAGCAGGCTCTCCTGGTGCCCATTTCTTAGAAAATGGGGGTTTAGGTGACACCATGATGTTTTAATCTGAGTCCAAGAGCCCCTAACCTGGATTTATGAACATTAAATGACTGGGAAAGCTAGAAGACCAGTTTAGCAGAAATAGGTAAGAAATAAAGCAAAGAACCAGTTAAAAGGACTCCACAGGAGGAGTCATGGCCACGCCTGAACTGCGCAAGCTGTTTGCTCAAGGATCTGCAGAGTTAGCTGTGGTGAATCTGGGAGAGCCCTTGCAGCAGCATCCTTGGTAGAAGTATCTCACTCAAGGCCTGACCACAAGGCACATTGTGTCAGCTATAATGGCTACCTGCTGTGGATGCCTTCAACTTGACCCTCAGGGTCAAGTAACTCTTTCATGTGCTCCACTTCTTGCCCATGGAGGAGATCCAGTAGCAGTCCTGTATGCTACAGCCAGAATGAACCCTTCTGGCTGGCCACCATTGTCAGGTGTTATCTATATGGTTTCTAGAGAATTCCTCAGTCCTTGCAGATGTGCTGGGGAAAGAACACTGAAGCCCAATTATCCTGCCCGGAGATGCATTTTCCCATTGCTGGCTCTGAGCCACAACCTTCTGCGGTATGAACTGCCACCACACATGTTGTAGCAGTTTTTTCTGGATCCCAGAAGAATATTTTCCTCTCTACTATTCAAGAGAACAGATCTACTCTGGGTCAGGTTCACAGGAAGCTGGGCCGACTCAGAATTCGAGGTGTTAAGTATTAGGAATCCATACTGGTGGCGTGTAGGGAAGAACACAGGACCAGCCATGTATGAAGTGCTGGGGAACACCACCTGCAGTGGGCGTCCTTCCTGGGTATGGGAATGACCATGTCTTACAGCATAGATCACTGGGTACAGGGTGGCCTATAGGCCACAACCTTTGCTCAAGGTCTCTGCTGCTGTGAAATAGACTCTTTAGTGGCTGCCACTGGGGACTCTGTCCTGGCCAAGCCCTGCCTACCTCAGCGGAGTTCCAGTCATTCTTTGAATACATTTGGCTATGTCCCCAGGAAATCACACATATGAAATTATCTGAAGTGCTCTGTGAGAAGGACACAATGACAGTAGACACACAGGAGTTGTTTCCCAGGGTCTTCCTTCTACTCGGTCTACTTTGCTGAAGGTCATTGCTGTCACCTGGCCTGGTGGTTCCTACTCATTGTAGGGCTACACTTGTAGACCCCAGGGAAGGGGAGGAAGCTGGTGAGGCACTGGGGGAGCACATATTAGTGCTCAGAGCTGATATGTCTTGGGGAGTCAGAAGTAGGTGCCTACCCATCTGCCTACGGTCTTCCTTAACCTTGGAAGTGGAGGTGATATGTCAGCTCTACATATCCACCTTCATTTTCTGAAGCACTAGTCATCCTTTCTAAGAGCACAAAGGACTTTGTGACCCTCATGGGCTACTGCTGACTGTCTGAAAAGCACTGCTCCTTTGGAGTGCCGTAACCCTCTCTTAACCCCAATGCAACAATGGGCATTCGACTTAGAACAGAATGTTGTCTCAGGAAAACAAAACAAACAAAACAAAATAACAACAGAAACAAAACTACCTTGTTTTTTCTAAAGTGAGACAATATGCACCTGCTACCTAGCTGGGGATAGCGTGTAAACCTACAGGATTAATTAGCAGGACATCCAGAGGACCAGAACTCCAGTGATGTCTTGAGAGATCCCTACATAAGAAAGGTTTGCTATATGAGCAACAGAGAAGTTTACTAACAACCCAAGGCTGCAACTTGTATTTATTTCTCAAATTACTGCTGGCATGTCCCAGTCAAGAGGCAGAAGCACAAAGATCACTTGAGCTCAGGAGTTCCAGACCAGCCTGGGGAACACAAGAGCTGGTTTCAATGAATGAATGAATGAATGAATGAATGAATGCTTATAAGAACATTTATATGGAATAGCCATAACACATTTTAATCACACTTATTTATAAAAGACAACTTCACCCAATCTGCTTAGGAGAAAAATACCCTCTCGAAACAGCATATTCTGACCATCCAACTTCAGGATGATGAAAGTGGAGTGGCCAATGCCATCCTGATCAGTGTAATAAAGATGCTCTGGGCAAGAACACTGCGGAAAATAAAATTAGACTAATCATCAGTGGTATCAGATGATACAGTTGTCAACTGTAATAAAAATATAAGAATTTGAGGCAATGGCTCAGTTGTTAAAGTGTCTGCATGAGACACACAAGGATGAACCTAAGTCTGGAATCCCAGCACAGCACTGTATCTGTAACCTCAGCACTGGGCAGGAGGATTGGATTGCAAACAAAGGGACCCTTGTGCTTTCAGGGTCTGTGAGACACTATGGTACAAAAATAAGTTTGAATAAGAATAGCCCTTGACAGGTTGATGCATTTGAATGCTTGGTCACCAGGGAGTGGCACTATTAGGCAAAGTGGCCTTGTTGGAATGGATGTGGGCATGTTCTAGAAAGTATGTCATAGGGGTGAGGGGTGTTGAGTTTCAAATGCTCAAGCTAGGCCTAGCGGCTCTCTCCTTGCCAGTTTCCTGCATATCTGAATGTAGACCTCTCAGCTACTTCTCCTGCACCATGTCTGCCTGCGTGCCGCCGTGCTTCCTGCCATGATGGCAATGGGCTAAACCTCTGAAACTGTAAGCCAGCCCTAGTAAGGTGCTTTTCTTTTTACAAGAGTTGCTACGGTTATGGTGTCTTCCCACAGCAACAGAGCATTAACTAAGACAGAAGTGATTGAGAAAGAGACTTAACATTGACTTCTGGTCTTCACATGTCCATATATACAATATCTACACACACACACACACACACACACACACACACACACACACACACAAGTGAATGAATGAGTGAATGAATGAATGAATGAATGAATGAATATTTCTTCTGCAGCTTCCCGTGTTGGAAGATTGCACTACTGGGAACTAGAGATTTTAAGAGTGGCTCTTTCCACAATGGCCATAAGTTCAAACTTGATCCTGAGATAGCTAAGCCCAATCATCAAAACCAGAGTTTCATAACTACTGGGTTATATACTCTGAACAGAGCATGCCTGCTGAAATAGAGTGAATTTTCCTCTAAATTCACCTTCTGATTCATATGAAACTATTCCAGCTTATCTCAGGGAATACAAAACATACAAGGAGGTACCCAGAATTCCATTCTTTTTGCCAGCTGAATTCCAATAATGGCCCCTATGTTTTAAGATCTTAGGTCAACAAAGCAAGAGCTCTGAACAGACTATCAATTCTAATAAGAATATTACACTATGATTACACCAGAAGCAAGACGCAATGTAAGTTTAATAAACGGGAACATGTCATCTACTTTGGCCTGCTTATACATTCCAGGACCCAAACAGCCTCTGAAATTTCTGAGTTTCTAATTTAGACAATCTTAAATAGGGAGAGAACGATTTGGACAAGCCTGGCTAACAGTTTTCAAAAACTCATTAGCCCTGTAAAATTTCAATTTATCCTCTCAAATTTGCAAGGCTTCCAGTGCATTTACCAATAATACCCTTTTCTTCTCCAGTTATCCTCACCTCCATCTGCCGTTGCCCATGTCATTAAACAAACACAGCAATGTGACCTCAGAGAGCCACTGGCCTTCCCAGTCAGCCGCTGCTATTAAAACAAAGGAGAGGGGAGGGTGGATGTTATCACATTTCTTGGGAGAACTGCCCTCTTTCTGGTCTTTAGACTTCTTTCAAGTTCTGAGAATATGTCTGCATGCATGACACTTATTTCAGCTGTCCACAGTCCTCAGGGCACACCCAAGTGTCGAGGCTTGGATGATAAACCAAGCATCCGGCAGCACCACCTTCAGGGAAACGAGGTTCACACTATGGGTCACATTAACCACCCCAAAGTAAGGCAATGGCCCACTGAGGGCCTGGGTCCTCAGGGTCTCTCCATGCAGGTGTCAGTGTGTGTCATCAACAGTGGACAGGCAATTATCTCTCTGATAGGGGTCCCTGAAATGTGCCAAGACAGCAAACAGAGTTTAGAACTGAGCAAGTCAAAAGCTCGCTCTGGTGATGCCACGGCTGTGGCTGGGGAGCAGGAGCCGTGATGTGATGTGAGACTCGGGTACCCAATGCCTCTGGTCACCTGCTGAATGGCCACACTTCCACTTGGGGGCTGGTACCCATCTGCTCTTAGGGACAACCCACCTGATCCTATTTGTTTTTGATTTTTATTTTGAGACAAGGATGTAGCTCTGCCTGTCCTGGAACTCACTCTGTAGACCAGGATGGCTGAGAATTCACAGAGGTCCACCTGCTTCTGCTTCCCCAGTACTGGGATTGAAGGTGTGTGTCCCCACACTCAGCTCAGCTGCCTATTGTTAAACTTAACCCCTACCAACCCCTCTTGTGTTCAGTGTCCAATTGAAAGGCTGTCTCCCCCTGAACTCTCCTATGCATAGGTCTGACTTTGCCTGTCCTCTCATGTCTGCCATACTTTTTCTTAGCTTGTCTCACTGGACCTCTTTAGAGAGCAGAGTGAACTTCAGAGGGTGCACATACTAAGGACATCGGGTCGAGACCCTGTTTTAATGGCTTCCTGAGCGTTCACCTTCTCCCTCCAATGTCAGCTCCCACTAAGCAGGGCCCCACCCAGCAGGTGGGCAGTACCTGTGATTATCAACTTATCACCCCACCACCCACATCCGTGAACAGTGAGGGAGGAAACAGGAGGACTTCATGAGCCAACAGAACCTTTTCCTCTTCCCGTAAAGCACTGGGATGTTAACCCCTGGGTTCTCTGAGCCCTGTGCTCTACAGTGAGTTCTATTAGCTGAACCAACTGCTTCTGCCTTCCTGCCCTCCCCCACAGGAAGGAGCCTGTGTTGCTAATTGGCCCTCCCAGCTCGAGTGGCTCTACCCTCTGATCCCAGAAGAGATGATTTAGTGGTCATTGGCCCCCGTGGGCCTAGCCATGCCGCAGTGTTCCAAGAGCAGGTAACAGGAGTGTAGGAGGGCCATTATTTAACATAACATAATGGAATGGAGATAGTAGCTCACAGCTCTAATCCCAGTACTTAAGAACCCAAGACAGGAAGATTGCTGTGAATTCAAGTCTCGGTTACATGGTACGTTCTAGGACAGTCTGAACTACAAAGTAAGCCCATCTCAAAACATAAACAAACGAGATGGAAAGCTGTGAGAGGAGGCATGTGGGACATTTGGGATTTAAAAGGAAATGACGTCATATCTTGCCCTGAGTGACACCCCAAGAAGCCAGTGGCTATGGTGGTAGGCAGATGGGCAGGGAAATGTGTCATTCCTGAGTTGTTGCTTAAGGTGCATAGGGAATAAAAAACCAGGTTTTATCACCCCACTGAGACACCTCTTCCATACACTGTCCTAAAGGGACATCTACAGAGATCAACAGAAATTCTCATAGTTTGAAGTAACTTGCCTTTGGTGGGGGCTGAGCTAAAGGGCACATCCTAGAGGCACCTCTCCAGGTGACAGAGGCCAGCACTTCCCAGTGCTGTACCAGTGGGACCCCAGGGTCCGTTCTCTCTCCCAGGGCAGGCTCTCCATCTGCTTCCAGCTCACCTTGCATTTTAGAAGGGCGTGGGCAGCAAGATCTGCAGGCAGGAGTGCCTACTCATGCTGCTCTGGCTCAGGCCGGGTGAGCCTTGGTCCCTCTCACGAGGCTGCAGGATCTCCTGAAGCCCGGACAGTCATGGCGTCCTGAGCAGCCATCCTTCCTGTTGTAGTTTCAGAATGCCTGGGGCTCCCTGCTCATTCTGCTTGGCCCGGCCTTGTTGATAGGAGCTATAAGGGGCCCGGATAAGGATAGGCAAGGAGGCATTGGACACAGGGCCACAGAGGCCCCACACAGTTCCAGCTGATCATTAAAGCCTTTCAGTCCCCATACCCAGCTGCCCTCTATACCCAAATCCTTCCGTTGTTCAACTACACCTATTATTGGGTCCAGGCTCCAGGGCTCTGTGTATGGGGTGAGGACTGGGGCATTCTCCACTTGGCAGAGACCCAGAGTTGCTGCCCTACCTTCAAAGTCCAGGGCCAGGCCTTGGGAGTATGTGTGTGACTCAGGTCTGTGGAAATGGACATGTGCAGACACGAACCCTTAAAGGAACAGTATGGCATGTGACTGGGGTCACCATCCAGGAAGCTGTTGTCAGACATCAGCTCTTATGCCCTGTAAACCTTCAGTTCAGAAGTCAGCCTCAGTAGCTGAGAGACTACAGAGGACTTCAAGCCAGGTGCCACCGAAAGCTCTCGGAGCACAGGAGCATCATGTAAGTTTTCGTGAGTCCGAGTTTGGAACACATTTTATTTGTGATTCTGAAAGGGATTTGAAATGTTTGGAAAAGTCATAGTTCTTTTATGTTGGGTTCCACACTTCAGGGCAGTCCCTTAGCTTTTAGGAAAAAACAGAAGGTGAGATGCTCCAGGCTCTGAGGAGCCTGGGCTCCTGGGCATGGAGCCACCGTGCTGGGCCCAGGGAGTGCTTCCTCTAAGTAACATGAACATTCTGTTACCGGAGGAGGAGAGGCCCCAGTCACTGAGTTACAAAGCCGGGAAGATGCAAGCGCACGCTGGCTGTTGGTGTCTACAAAGTGAAGAAAGAAACCACTGCCATCGCGTTGGGACAATAACTTGAAGTAGCCCCAGCTTAACCTGTTTCCTAGCTAAAGCTGAATTTGTCATCCTGCAAAGGTAGATGTCGTGACCTGAAGCAGTGTGCCTCTTCCTGCAAAGCCGAGGCTCACTCTGAGGGAGTCCTCGTTGGACAGACTTAGGGCCTGCAGAGACGTGCAGCTTTAATAAATGCTAAAACGCAGATGCAAACAATCTGCATCTGTTCTCACCAAGAAGCTGTAAGATTAAAAATTGGGTCTCAAGATTTTAAAAGTGAAATTGTCAAAAGGCTATTTTAAATCAAAATGCCGCGCCCCCCCCCCCAAGCTCCTGCATGTAGAGTCCATCTTTCATTGCTAAATGGTAGATACTTGGCTGTGGTGACCCCTGTTTTCTTATCTGATTGCACTGCTCCTCCATTATGCTGGTTGACATAGTCCATGGCCTACAGTCTTCATGCTCTAGATGTGTCTCGAGCTGGCTCTATCCCATGCATGCTGTATGCAAAGGAGTCACAGTCAGTTCCTACAGTTGTCTTTATGGTGTGACCAATCTTGGAGTGATCCTTCATCCCCTAGTTCCCACACTAGTGGCAGACAACACATGCATGGACATAGCTTGCCTTAGGCCTGTCCACAGAGCCTTTGGCCCACAGGTACCAGGAAGGGCTGTGCTGAACACAGCCACGGTCCAGGAATGGTGTCCGGACACTGGGCAGTGCACTTTCACGGATTGTGACATGTCTTCTAGTAAGTGCAGAAGCCATCTGTGATCTTAATTTCTCCTGAGCCTGCACCTCTAAAACTGAGAATCTGACCCAAGCCAGAAGATAAGAAAAAGATGCCAGGGGTCACAGCTTGGCTTAAAGGACATTCGTGACATGACTGGATTGTTGTTATGTTTAAACTAATACCCCACCTTCTTGAGTAATCCAGGATAGATGGGTGGGGTGACAGCAGCAGCAAAGGGACAAACAGAAAGCAAACGAGCCAGCAAGCCATGAGCTAAATCCTGGGTAAGGGAGGGCAACATGGACGGGTGATGGACAGCTGAGACTCACCTCTGGGCTTGCTTCCAGGTTCTACAAAACACCCCGAGATCTTTTAGAACATGCTCGGAGTTCAGCCTAGGAAAACTGTTCATAAATATTTACCAATGAAGTTCACTTGAACCAATTGCAGGAATCCTGCCTGGAATCGACCTTAGACAGCTTTTTCCTCAGTAATAAAGACCCGGGCACATCTGGGCTGAAATTATAGCTGTTTCAACTTATTACTCAAGAAGTGTCTATACACTGGTGGCAAGTAATAGAACTGTTCCCGATGCCTATGTATGCCCTTGGAATTTGAGTATATATTTTTAAAGCTCTAGATATAAAAACAAAACAAACAAACAAACCTGGTTATTATACTTGCCTCATGGAAGATTCCAGATCGCATGGCTGAGATCAGTGAAGGGCACAGCTCGCAAGATGCACTCACAGGGAACTGTACACATCTTGTTAAAAGTCACAGAAATGTAAAAGCTGAAATGGATTTTTGTCAAAATCTAATTTATTTGGGAGTTATCTGAAATTGTAGGGAGCAAGGCCTTAAAGCAATTTTTTTCCATAAAATATTTCTAAAACTTTGGTCATTGCAGTGCAAATTATTTTTTTTTCTAGGCCCACTTTCATATTTTTGTTTTGTACCAACAGTGTTGGCATGGAAGGCACCACACATTTCTTCTATGTAAATTAGGATTACAAGGGCAGTTGTTGCTAAATTGTTCTTGACATACCAAATAGGAAAAAATAATAAGACAGAAACATTTTAAATCTTAATCAAAAGATCTGCTGGTTATAATAATAATGATAATAATGATAATAATAATAATGTGTTGACCTTTGTCATTTAAAAATTCTCATCTTGCTGGGTGGTGGCACACACGCCTTTAATCCCAGCACTTGGGAGGCAGAGGCAGGTCTACAGAGTGAGTTCCAGGATAGCCAGGGCTATATGGAGAAACCCTGTCATGAAAAACCAAAAAAAAAAAAAAAAAAAAAACCTCATCTCACAGGGGTATGGGTCTAGTGGCACACGCCTCTAACCTGCCTTGCAGTATTTGGGGGGCCGAGGCAGATGAATCTGAGACTGAGGCCAGCCTAGTCTATGTAGTGATTTCCAGGACAGCCAGGACAGTGAAAGAAACTGTCTTAACAACAACAAACAAATAAAACAAAACAAAAAACACCCCTAAGAAACAAAATTCACCTCTGCTTACATTAAAATCTGTGTCCTTTAAGTTAGCGCAGGAAGATAAGGAATAAATGGAGCAAGAGGAACTAAAACACAACATGTCCAAGAGAGAATGAGTCAGGCTTCTCTGTAAAATTCTAGCTTACAGACCATTTTAGATGGTTTTTAATAAGCATATCATACCAATTTAGAAAATATGTGTGTGGGGAGGGGAGCTATAGAATGTCCTTGTTCATAAATAATCCCATTTGGAAAGTTCTAATCTTACCGTTATTTCCATGTTGAATCCTGTGGTCAGGTTCACCCTCTTCTGTCCCTGTACCCCTCTTGACTTGCCCCCCAGGTCGCCTGAGCCCAGTGAATGCCTCACACAGAGACGGAGCTGCAGGCCTCACACAAGTGAACTCAAGTCTGCCTTGTTGAATTTATAAACTGAGATGCCCGAAAAGAAAGGAGGGATGTGGACTGGGATGCAAAATCCGGGTGTGAGCAACCTGAGTTGGCTTCTCTGATATTAAAGATCAGGGAAAAACCATCATGTTAATCTGAACATTGACTTCTCCCTCAGGGTGTGTACATGTGTGTGTGTGTGTGCGTGTGTATGTGTGCGTGTGTGTGTGTGTGTGTGTGTGTGTGCGCGCGCGCGCGCGCGCACATGCACTTATATTATATATGATGCATACAAAAGCACATGCACTTGTATTATATATGATGCATACAAAAAAGCCAAAACATCTTAAAAATCTGTTTTCTAACTGAAAATAAAGTCAGCGTATTTTTTCCTAGAACATGCTTTTATCTTAACACCGGCACCGAGTCACCAAAGAGTCCCATAAGCTGAATCTCTTCTTGCCACTGTCATATTTAAACATAGAAACACCATTGTTCTGTTCCAAAAATGAATCCACAGAAATCTTTCAGCAGTTATTTGGAATAAATTTTCTGTATCATAACATTCTTAGACAGTTGTTCATATTCTCTCTTTGTCTATATCTATATAGATAGATCGCATCTCTCTATATAAATATTTTCAATTATATCATGCCAGGGAAGATTTGTATTAATGGTTTTTTAAAAAGCCAAGAAAATTTTTAGAAGTGGAGCTATTTCTCACCAACTTCTGAGCTCTCACAGACAAGGAAGCAAGGGGAGGAGAGGAGAGAGGCTCTGCCTCTGGCAGACACACTGTCCACTGCTGGAGATGACTGCACTGTGACTTGCTCTTAAGGCTCCCTCTTTGTGAAGAATGCTCAGTTAATACCAGCCTTTAAGTAAAAAGGCAAAGAATTTTCCCTATTATCATAAGAAATATTTTTGCAGATCAAATTTTAATCCTGTCCATGGCCATGCCCAAATCAGCTAAGAGACGTAAATATGTCCCTTCATCCTCGAGTGAAGTGTTCAGTCCCAAGACACTTTGGAGGTAAACAAGCAAGTATGTCCACCTTTCCTTAGCCTTGGTTCTCAGTGATGAGTTAAGCTGTTCAGGGCACGCGTGGTGGGACAGACTAGACAAAGAGTCGGAGCCACACAGCACCACCGCTTTGCCTCAAACATGGGCAGGAGAAAGAAATGAAAGTTGTCTGCAGCGAGAGCCCAGCGGCTATGGGACAGCAGTGGCTTGAAGTCGGTGGGCTACAAGCGCAGACACTCACTGCTTGGGAATAAAGAAATGCCTGGACACTTGCTGTGCTTGTGAAGTACCACATGGGACCAGGTATTGTCTGCCAGACGGGAAGGAGACGCAGCGGGTGTGGCTATGCAGCCAACCTTCATCCGCAGGACAAGATCATTCCTGTTTGGCCCTATAGTACTTATTTGAATCAGTTTTAAATGGTAGTGGCTCCTGAAATGATCTTAGAATAGACAAGTAGTCAAGCAACTTTTAGGGATTGTTACCACTTAATGATGACTCTTGAGTACCTGGAGCTGCTGTCAGAAGCAGAACCCATGATTGGTAAGCCCATAGTCCTCTGGCTTGCTACTTATCAATAATTTTGAAATGGAAGAGATATGTTCTTTTTCTCTTGAATTTAAAATTCTGTGGATGATTCTAAACATTTGTGGAAATTTTGCTATATTTCTTTTTTTAAAAAAATTGAATTTGCCATATGAATAGTTCAAACATGTCAACACAGTTTAATTTTTAAGGATTGGGAACCATGAAGGTGGATCTGGTCAGCTAGATTAGTGGTTGGTACCTTCCTCATTCCTAAAAGAACACTTCTTCTCTCATGTTCCTGATACAAATCACTTTAGCTTTTGGGTATCAATAGTTATTTTGTGTTTAAAACAGAAGAAACGGATTATCTAACATAATATCCAAGAGCTCTTAAAGTTATGATTCCTAGCAATGTTATCTGTGAGACAAAGCTAATTCAGAAACAAATGATGTCTCCAGTGGGCGTGGACAGAGGCTGATGCGAGACGGCTCACTTGAGGTCTGTAGAGCGTGGTGTGTGTGAGCACACGCTGTTCCTGTGCTTCCTTGGGGATGTGAGAGCACCTGTTCGCTGCAGTAACTTAAAAGCTGCTGTGACCACCCAGGGCAGAGGATGGAAAGGCAAACCTGAGCATGGCCATCTGTGGGCACTGCAGATTCTCGGGCAGGCATCTCTAAGTATATCCTCTCTTCCATAGCAGAGGTAAAGCAGCAGCTTCCAAAATTAGAAAGATTTGTTTAACGTGGGGAAAGAAAATAAAAGCAGGGAGGTCTGGACCAGAGGCAAGGTGCTTGTCTGACCTGCATTTACAGGGCCCTGGGTCCTATGCCCAGCACTAAAAAAATAATTCAAGATCAAAGAACTTGTAGATATTGCTTAAATATAGTCTGCCAACCCTTGTTTGACATTCCCCCTGGAAAACAGCACAGACATCCATCCACCATAAACGACCGGCACTGCAAACTCCACCGAGAAGAATCAGGGAACACGATTCAGAAATAATAGGACACCCCTCATTTTATTCAGTTCTGTATGACAAAAATAGCAACCTAGTCTACAACATCCATTTCAGTCAGTAGATGTGTCAAGCCACAAGATTTAATCATAAAATATATTGGGTCTACCAAACACCCCGGCAGGTTCTGGGAGGCCTCACCCCGCGTGGTTTTGCGGTATAAAAATAGTGTCTCTCTTCACCACGCAGAGGGACAGCCAGCCCTGAACACAGAATGGGGGAGGTCTCTGCGCCTTCATCAGCCGTCTTGTTTATAACACTTTACATTTCTCTTTTCTTAAGTTATATACACATCCTTTTTCGAGAAGAACACTCACATGGTACCAAATACCAACCAAGACAGGAGAAGAAAACACACCAAGAGGACACAGATAAATAACAAGACATTCAACTGTCAAAGCACAGCAACACGAAGCCACCTTGTCTCCTGTCCCCAAAGCCGAAGCACCTGCTCCCATCCCCACCCCAACAAGAGGCGGCATGGCCTGGAGATATTCCGCCTCACTACATGGGAAACAGAGCCAGGGAGGTCAGTGTTTGTTCATTTCCAAAGACAGACACAGCTAATGAGCCCAGAAGCTCTCTGCTCTGCCACAGGCCAGTGGCAGCCATTCCCCTGCAGCACCTTCTCCTGTTGGTTCAGTTGTGTGAGGTGACTGCTCTATCCTTGTGTTTCACACTGTCTGGTTTGGCCTTCAGGCCCGGACCGTAGGTAGTTGGGTACCTTGCCGAGGCACCCAGCTACCTACGGCATGTCTTGAGCAATTTCTGTTGTAAGTCCATCATGTCACATCCCAGCATGCTTTCAAATGCACAAAAATGAGGTAGTACACACAACAATGACGTTCAAGTTTCGAGTCAGCCCCGCCTCCCAGCCTCTGGCTCCACTGCTCCTCGGATGCAGTAAAGTGATGCCAGGTCATCAGCGAGAGATCGGGGTGTGAATAATCAGGACACCACACCACCGTGCTTGCACTTGAAAAGACAATAAATCACGAACTTAGGAAATGTCAGGGTTATGACTGATTACACTGTCAGAGCTCGGTGTCCCCGTCTCATCTGTGCCCTGACGAGGGCTATGAGGCAGTCTCATGCCGTGTGAGAGAGACAGAGAGGAGCCGACAGTAAGATCACACTGCGCAGTGCGCACTCTGTTGTTCCCTGCCTTTCTGTGTCAGGGGACTAAGAACAATTTGTCAAAGTTTTGTTATGGTGCTCACAGTTTTTTCAAGAGGTTTTGTAGAAAAGTTAAATAAATCATGTTAATTTAAGAAATGGCAGGTCTTATTTTATTGGGGTGCTGACAAGTCCTGGTGGCTTCTTTTCTGCTTAAACAGCATAGACTTCTCATGTTTGACTTTTAAGACAAAACAATAAACTGTGACATGGGTTTTTTTTTTCTCCATTTTCTTTAAACCGAAGTTACTATTTATAAAATACTTTACATCTTTTTTTTAATTTTCAAATTATAGACAAACTTCCCTAATACAAAATACTAAAAGTGCAATTGTATAAATTAAGATTTGCAACCACATTATACAAACATTACCTCTTTATTATACAGCTTTGATAATGTGAAATATTTACTCACAACTGTTTATAATGCCGCGAATTATTTTACGGTGATGCTTGTCTGTAACTTGTTCCCAATCGACAGACCACGGGGCTACAGACCACACTAGAGAACAATTGCTCACATAGCAGCTACAAACATTTAAATTAAAGGGGTGTGGGGGGTGTTACTGACAGGTACTTGCACACAAAAAACATGCTATCTTTCCCAATAGAACGTCACGATTTTGCCTGCATTGAATTAATCCACTTATTTATAATGAAGCAAATCTTGCCTTTAAAAAAAAAGATCACATAGCCAGATGTATTCTGTGATACAAAATCTTCATTTAAGGTTGGGCTATTTTATTGTCTGTTACCCGCATAATCTTAACATAAATACTATAGACGAAGAGACTGTCATTATACACAGCGTTTGGAGCACTGAACTGTTTCTTCAAGACGAAGAGTCCCTAAAACAGAGTTCAAGTGTCTACAGAATTTGAACAAAACCACTGAATGCAGCTCATGGGGTTACCGCAGGGGACACCCCGTTCCCCCACACAAAGGGGTCACTAGGTTTTAGGAGAAATGAAGTAGATATGGTCTGAGCTCTTTCTGTTCCTAAGGCCATTTCTTTCTTTTTTTTTATTTTTTCCAAGCACATGAGATTTTGTCTGAAATTTACTTAAAAGGTTGTAGAGTTCTTCTCTTCAGAACAGTCAAACCCAGTGAAGTACTGTGCCTCACTCAGCAGGCCACCCTACAGCAGCCACATGGGACAGTGCAGATATTTTCTGTCATGAGCAAAATATTAATGAGAGCTTAGGCATGTGGGGTCCGAAGCCTGATGCCCCGACTCTGCCGAGTGGACTTGGGACAGAAGAGGAGGGTGGAGTCTTAAGTGCATCCTGCTAATTGATCCCAATCTCCTTGTTATCCTCAATGAACCTTGTGAATGGGCGGGTGGTTCCCGTCTCTGAGGTTGCTTTGTCCAAGCTGACAATGGGTGGACTACTGCCAGTGCGTGTCTTGTCCACCCCGCCGGCCATGGCGCCCAAAGGCGGGATGGCACCTCCGCCTAGACTTACTGGGAGCTGAGGGATGCCTCCATTCTGGATGACGGAGATCTCGTTATTCTTCATGGCCAGCCCATTGGTGATAGCAGCGGCATACTGGTTCCAAAAGCTCGGGTCGACGTTCATGGCCCGCGCTGCCAGGTCCTTCTGGAACATCTCAGAGAACTTGAGAGCGTCGCCACCAAGCAGGGCCATGGGGTTCTCTACGGACAGGCGGCGGCCACGCCTCGCAGGAGCATTGTTCCACATGTGGGTGCCCATGTGTACCTGTGGGGGATACAGACAGACAAGCCAGAAGTAAGCAAGTCGAGAACTCTGAGGCAGCTATGGCTTGATTTCAATGTTTCATGGGTCCACATTCTAAGCATTAGCCCGGGGTCAGCAGAATGCAGTTAGGGGAGCTTCCCCGAGCACCTTGTATTAGACACACAGTATTTCATTCTGTGGATATAAAAAGCAAAACCGGCATGTTAAGTGAACAAATTTGCTAGATACCAACACACACCCCCACCAGGAAAAACAAAATTCCACAAGACTATAGAGAATGTTCTAGAGCTTTAAGGATAAAGGCCATTGTCCATTGCTTCATCCATTATCCACCTTAGCGTGTGCATGTAGAGGTCAGAAGACAACCTCTGGTGTTATCCTTCAAACATGCCTTCTCCTTTTTTTGAGACAGGGTCTCTTCCTGGCCTGGAACTTGCCAAGTACACTAGGCGCAGCCATCTCTGCAGCTCACATTCAAGCTTTTAAAAGGTCCTGAACTTTAAGTCCATGACTGTCCTCCCTTGCTTCCCCTCAAACAGGAAAATGAGTGCTAAGACCCTCCCGGGCCACCAGAGCAGCAGAGTCTTTAGGAGGCTCCCGTTCAGTCAGTGCTGGTTCAGCACAGAAGCCACAGGTCTTGACCACGGGCTCTCCCTGGAGAGGCTTCTGAGGCCTAGACGGGTGGTATCTCTTTAGCTGAGGCCAGCAGCAGAGCCTGGAGTCTGGAGCATCTGTCGGCAGTCGGTCTCCAGAGCACACTCAGCCGAGCTTGGGATTAAGTGAGGACAAACACCGTGTTTTCTCCAGGCTTCAGGAGCTGGGAAACTTCTCACCTGACATCCCCCCCAACCCCCCCTGCTGTAGCCACACAGATGGTGGAACATTTTAGACCTCACTGAGCAAGTCTCGCCTTTGTATTATATGCTAATGTTTAAGGGTCATGTTTATTTTCAGATTAAAGGTTTGTGTCATGGGCCCGCTCGCCATGTATCTATGATCCTGAAGCATCATGTATCCTGAAGCAGGCCAATGCCAGAGGAAGCAGGCAGACAAGCCCCACCCCTTTCAGATGGAACATAGATTCCTGCTTGGCTTGCTGTTTAATGGGCTGCATATCTTTTGAGTACATGCACACACATGTGTATATACATGCACACGCTATGTATACTCATACTGTATATGTACAAACAACCCACTCCACATATGTATATATATACATACACATAGGGCCTAGAGAAAGGGTACATGGCAGCACCCACAGGTGCCACGTGGCTTGGCCACGGCCTCAGGCCGTGGTCCTCTTACCTTAAGATTGCCCTTGGTGGTGAAGGCCCTGCCACAGATGGTGCAGCCGAAGGGCTTCTCCCCAGTATGGGTACGCTCGTGGATCTGCAGGGCACTGGCTGAGGAGAAGGTCTTCCCACACGACTGACAGTTGTGCTGCTTGGGTGTCCGGCGTGGTGGGGGTGCCAGCATGGGTGCCAGGCCAGGGCTCATCACTGTCGGGGGCCCAGTAGGGACCTGGACCCCGGCTGGCAGGGCTGGGCCCTCACCCAGTGCGATGGCCTTACTGTGGCCGTTCACTTCCATTTTGATCATGGTGGGCGCAGGGCTGGAGGCCAGGCTAGGCGTGCTGTGGCTGGGACCTAGAGTAAAGTTGGGGTCAAACACCTGAGAAGGCAGCTCTTTCAACTTGTGTGTCAGTAAGTGCTGCTTTAAGTTACCCATAGTGGAGCAGCCTCGCCTGCAGACGGGGCAGACAAACGGCCGCTCCTTGGTATGGCTGCGGTAGTGGATTTCCAAAGCACTTTTGCAAGCAAAGGGCTTGCCACAGACACCACACACAGTGCTCGCACACTTACCCCGATCTCTACTCAGGAACAGCAGGCTGAAAGGGGCCTCCTCCTTGATGAGTGGCCGACCAGGGTGGCCAGCCGTCAGGTCCAGGGCACCTCCATTTCCTGGGCCGGGGGGCGGGCTGTCCAGCCTTTCAGTCTTCAGCGGGATCTCCTGCGGATCCTCCTGGTGGCCAAGGCCTGGAGACTTGGAACGGAAGCTCTCCCCATTACTGTGAGCAGGGGACAGAGCCTGGGAGGATGAGGACTCAGAGAGGGCTGGGCTGCCTGCGCTGCGGCTCTCCAGGTCGCCCACAGCCGAGGAGGAGTCGTTGCTCAAGCGATCGCTCTCCCCAGACCCGTTCTCCACCGACTTCAAGCTGGCCAGCTGCTGGCAGTTCATGACCGAGTCAATCATTTTCATCTGATTCTCCAGTGCGGCGATGCTGGAGATGACCGACGGGGGTGAGGGTGGACAGGAGCCTGAGTAAGACAGAAGCGGTTTAGAGGAGTCGCTGGCTGTGTCCTTCGGCTCCGAGTCCTCCTCCATGGAGTTCTCGTCGACGTCATCGTCAAAACTGCTGAGCGTCTCTGCATTCTTTTCGTCAAAGGGCAGATCGGCATCCATGGCCTCCTGCAAGCCCTCAGGCAGTGGTGTGTTTGGGATCTGTCCCCCCATGTGCATCCGGATGTGCTGTTGCAGCACCACAGCGTTGGTGAACTTCTTCTGGCAGATAGGGCAAGAATGCTGTACGCGGAGCGGGGGCTTGGCGCGGTGCACCCCGAAGTGCGTCTTCAGGTTGCCTTTGGTGGTGAAGGCGCGGCCACAGATCTTGCACTTGAAGGGCCTTTCCCCTGTGTGCGTCCGGTAGTGCATCTTCAGCGCGCTCTGGCAGCTCAGCACACGGTGGCAGATGACGCACTGGTTCGGGTCAGTCATCTTCTTATCAATGTTCTCCACCAGCTGCTGCAGTTTCGAGGTCTCTGACGTTTGCATAGAGTCAAGCAGCCCGCCGAAAGGAAACTGGGCCTTGAACTGGTCAGAGACAGCTGGGAGACCGGGGCTCCCGAGGCTTGTGCAGGCGCTGTCTGTGACACTGGTGGCAGCTGAAGTGGGCAACCCACTGACCTGGCCAGCCACCACGGGAGCATCCCCTGTCCTTGTGCTTGTGCAAGGCAGGCTGACTGGCTCAGCTTTAGTAAGCGAAGGCCCGGCCAGGAGTGGCTGGGGTGACTCGGGCCTCACTGGGATACCAGATTCGGTATTGTTGAGGCCTGGAGACAGAGAGGTGCATTCGCTGGACGCTGGAGAGGGCCTCTGTGGGGACCTGCTGATGGGAGTGATGCTAGGGGAGTCAGTGTAGTTGTGGGTGCCAGGGACAGTGGGGGGTAGCTGAAGCCCTACTGATGTTGGTACAGTGGGCAGCACTGGCTTGCTGTCCAGCCAGGTGGTCACCGGCTTTTCCGGGGGCAGGGACATGCCATAGGGAATCCCAGAGCAGGTGGGCACATTGTCGAGGTATTCTGGGACAGGGTATGGGTTCATCTGGATGTGGGGGTACTTCTCCTTGTGCCTCTGGAAGTGGACCTTCAGGTTGCCCTTGGTGGAAAAGCGGTTCCCGCAGATGTTACATTTGAAGGGCCGCTCCCCTGTGTGGGATCGCAGGTGGATCTGCAACGCACTGTCGCTGCCGAAGACCTTGGCACAGAACCTGCACTTGTGCTTAAAGAAAGGGTCCTCAGCACTGGCCTTGGGCTCGAACACTGAAACATTAGGGGGCTTGCCCTTGCGGTGCTTCATAAGAGCCGATAGAGGGTCCAGGGCATTGGCTGTGGCAGCAATGCTAACCAGCGGGTTGGGGAAGATGACACTGCTGGATGAAGTCTGAGGTAGCAGAGGGTTTGGCAGACTGGAGGCTGAGCTGAGGAGGGGTCCAGGACCCAGGGCAGGGGGCGTGGATGCATTTTGGGGCTGCACCGTGTTGCCTACAGTGCTGGATGCTGCGGCCACAGCTCCTGGAGCTGGGCCAGAGCTACAGGCTGAGTGTGCCCCAGAATCAGTGGGACCAGCACTGGTGCTGCAGGGAGTGCTTGTGCCAGATGCAGGCTGTGGCAGGTGCTGGGGGCCATCAAAGGCTGCCGGCAGGGCGGAGCCCGAGCCAGCTGAGGCAGTGGCAGGTCCAGCAGAAAGCTGGAGGGCCGCATGCGCATGCGGAGTCAGGCCCTGAAGCTGTACTGAGGCTGTTCCAGGGGCACTGGCTGAGGGCTTCAGGGGAGGCCCAGGCTGCCGGCTCATCAGGGCCACCTGGCTGCGGATCTGCTCAATGAGCTGGAGCTGGTGGATCTGCTGCTGCTGCAGTGCCACCAGCTGCTCTAGGATCATGGGGATGGCCACAGCGCCCACGCTGCCCCCAGCGCCTGTTGTGCCGCCTGCACGTGCACCCTGTGAGAACTGTGCCACGGCCACCTTGGTGCTGAGCAGTGTCTCCAGGGTCACATTGGTACTAGGCATACTGAAGGCCGCAGGCTCTGGCTGTGGTGGCAGTGCAGGGGGCGGTGGTGGCACACTCTGGCCTGGAGGGCCCTTGTCTGAAGTTGCCTCCACATCCATGGGCTCCGCCTCCTTTGCAGCAGCCTTCACCTCGCTGCCCTCCGTGGGCGCCGCCTCCTCAGCCACCTCACTCTCAGTGCGGTCACTGGGCGAGCTGGCCGGAGAAGGTTCTGGAAAGTCCTCGGAGGGCGGCGCCGGCTCATCGTCATGCACGATCAGCACCAGTGGGTTCTTGGTGCAGGTCTTCTTGTGCTGCAGGAAGTCCGCCCACTTGAAGAACTCCGCACAGCACTTCTCGCACACGCTGGTTTCCTCGCTGCCGCTCCTGCTCTCACTGCCGCTGTCTGCGTCTTCTGCACCGTCCCCCGGGACGCCTAGGAAACCAAGAAGAGATTACATCAGCCAGGCTCCGCCAGACAGCCACCCTCCATTTCAAAATTTTGCACATCAGTAAAATCAATATTTTTTATTTTGTACAAATTACCCCACTTCAACATTTCTGACGTCCCAGCGTGTGTGTTCTATGACTCTTTCTAGCTAGCTAATCATTTTCTTAGCACAATCCATCAAATTATGAGGCTCTATCAATTGTGGATACTGCTTCTTAATGAAATTCCATAGAAGGCATCGATTTCCAATATCTTCATACAACCCGCAGCCACCCTGTCTGTTGGGTACAAAGCCAGCCTTCGACGGGCTCATTAGGATTCCCCTTTACCATCGGGCTTCCTCATTTCCAACAAAATTAGAGACGCCTCTGCCAGTTCACTTAACACTGCGGAGCTAATCCGTAACCTTTCCCACACACCAGCACCTGACAGGAAGCCTGTGTGGTGTGGTCTGGGCTCATGGATTTATCATCTCTAAACCCAGCTGCGGTGGTGCTGATCTTACATGATCCTACAGAACCTTTTGAGTCAATGGGTATTTATTTCATGTAGGAAATTTAGGCTAAATACCATGATTTGTGAACATAACAAAGAAACTGTAAGTGCTTCTTAAGATGGTAATGGTGACGTCCCTGTCTTCCCTCTTTTGGAAGGAAGCCTCTACACTTCAGAACTTGTCATATGACTATCAATATGTGCTAGGTCTAAATGAATCATGTTCAGTACAATTAATCGGCTCTATTAGATGCAATATTCTTTGACAAAATGAACTTAAAATTACATGTTACTGTGATTAGCCAATAGAGTTCAGTGGTTTGCTAACAAACTAGAAATTATATATTTAAAGTTCATTGCTGTTGACATGTTTAACATGAGAATGTTGTAGTCAGACACACTTTCTGTACCTATTTCATCTATTCTCATAGAAAGACTTAGCAAATTATATGCTTGCACCATCGTGGAAAAGCCTCTAATTGGTTACACATGTTTAATTACTGTTGTAGGCAGCCACTTCCTCTGTCTCCCCTAACCCTCTTGTGCCGAATAACAGCCGTGTTTAATGAACAACTCTAATTCACACCTGATCAAATAAATAGCTGTACGGGAACAAGAAATCGACACCCGGTGACACTTCTGGTGCTTGCTTTTTTGGGTCACCCTTGGTGTGGTGTGGTGCCCACCACTGCCTAGTTTGGCATTGCCAGCCTGGGTGCCATTGACTTGAAGGGCTTTTCTTTTTGTTTTGTCGCCTTGCAGATGAAATGACAGCAACAGATCGGTGGTTGAACAGAGCAAGTGTCACCGGCCAGTCAGCTCTTTGTTAAATGTGTAAAGTTGAGGTGGAAAGCAAGCCAGCTCCACTCCATCCGGAAAAGGCACTGGTGTCCTAATACGAGCACATGGACTTGCTAAAAACGTCTCTAACAGTTTTATTTTAAGGTTTATTTCTTTTTTTGGAGGGGGAGCAGGGAGAGATAATTCAGCACCCTATTGAGGAGAGAAATCTATTTGTTGTCTTTGTTTTTGTTTTTTGTTTTTTGTTTTTTGTTTTTTAATTTTGTCCAGGAAACCCCCACTGCTCCGCGCCTGGAAAATGAAATAAAAATATTTTTGTGGCTGGTCTGTTGCTTTCCATGAGGCCATTATTTCCAGGTAATTTATACATGCCTTTAAAAATTATTAGCAGCATTCAATTAGCATTTTCTTAACTGGCTAAGCCATTTGAAGGGGAAAGAACTTAGAGCTGCAGCCCATAAACCCCATAGACTTTTAAACTAAACTCAGTGCGAAGATCAGGCTGCAGCAAGCAGTCTCATTACTGCGTGGGGGAAGGAACGTAATAGGTATCTGTAATGAGGTTGAGGGTAGCTAGGAGCAAAGACACAGCCGATTTATACTGCAGATAGGCACATTAGCAAAACAAATACTCTGTGCTCAACTTTGCTCAATGTATGCAAAACTAATTGTAAACCTGCTTAAGGTTATGGAACGGGGCTGGGGGGGTGAGGGTAGAATTTTTTAATCATTGAATAAAAACAACCTCTGATGAGCTCTTCAAAATTTCAGTAACTTAATTTTAAGAGTTTTAACAAAATGCAATTTTTAAACTTATGATTTCTCTTTAATTAATTGAATAATGTTCTTCAAAACTATATATATCTCATATATTATATATATTATATATGGACACTTAAAGGCTTATTTGCATTAAGCAGTAAAATAAATGCAGAGAAATAAAGCAGGAGGCTGGTTTTAAAAAGTTGCTTTCCAATGTGTAAAGCTATGATAAAAAGTATAATTTTGGTACTTTTTTAAAGAGGAAATGACAATGAATCAAAAATTGCTAATGCCTTAAATATTGTCTATATGCACTTCCTTTAAGGAGATAAAAAATGTACAGTACAAAAACTGAAGTTTAAATTTTAAATTTACAATATCAGGCAGTATTCTACTAAAAGAACACTTTTATATGTTTAGTATGTGTTGGAAACAATTCACTCAGAAAATGCTTAAAAGTGGGCTGACTCTGAGATTATTTAAAGTGCATTCTGTGTAGAAAGAATTAATTTGCATAGCTGTAAGTAAGTTATACCTTCAAAAATGAGCATTTCCCAGATTTTCCTTATAACAAAATGTAGCATTGTGACCCAAAATACCCACGCTTTTCAAAAGGGTCTCGGCCCAAACAATTCTCTATTTACCTTAAAGATTTGCATTTATACATTCCCATTAGGTTTTTTATGTGTTGAAGTGTTTTTAGGGTTCACTTCCAGATGCACTGAAGCTGAGAAGGGATCCCTCAGGTAATTTCTTTCTTCCTTTTTTTCTCCTCCACTGCAAGGGCTGCTAAATTATAAGTGTTTCTTAGCTGTACAGAGTGTACATGGAATATTTAAGCACGTTCTACCAAATAATGCCATTTTGTTTAATGTAATGTTAAGTGACAATTATCCCAACATAAGATATTTTGTTCAAAGTAAAATGATCCTCCACCTATAGTCCTTCCAAACTGAAGGAGGAAATTGTGGGGAAAAGGCTTTCTGACCCTTTGGACCCGTTAACAGTTCTTTATGTTAATGAGCCCAACAAGGAAACCAAGCCTGGTAACAATTTGCTTAGGAGTCAGGCTTCATCATGAATTTCACTTTTGGCAAAAGAGTGATCTAACACTATAGTCAGTGAGGGGAAAAAATCCTTCAGTATGATTTGCATTTTTTATCTGGGGCAAATAAATTAGAATGACCACTTAACATTTCTGCTGGGGTCTGTTTAAAAATGCCAGTCACACAGTCGCTTCAGTGTCTCACATGCTCAAGCCGTGCTTTCCAAACCTGACCATCACTAGACCTCCTTCGTGAAAGTTGGGGGCAAGCAGAAATGTATTATGATAGGCACAATTACAGATAAAGGATGAATGCTCCCACTGTGAACTTGAACACCTATATTTGAAACGTTTTTAAGTCACAAAATCCTCTTTGACTGAACCGCCGGATGATCAGGAATAACTGAACGTGGTATGCTTTCCTAAGGGCTCTTTGGAGCATGGAGACATTTTTCTAACTCACAGATCTCAAATGTTGACCTCTGATGAATTCTATAGAGAGCGAGAGAGATTACATGGGAACCTGCTTTTGAGCACAGGCGTGAGTAACACTGTCTCTGTGCAGACCTGGCAACGTTATTTGTTTTCTGTAGGAGAAAGCCCAGGTGGTTGCCCTTGCTGCTTGATATTTCATCACATTGCTGCTATTGGCCTTTAACTGCCATCTTGTAAAGCCAAGATTATATTATTCAACCGTGTTTCACTTATCCTTAAACTCTGAACTGGCTACCATGCTAAAAAATAAAAGTTATTAACTTACTAGTTAATATTGCTCACAATTTTTATTTACGGGTAACCAGAGTCAGAGAGTCACATTCTTCAAAAGGACAACAAAAAAATCTTTAAGAAAATGTATTGGCAATTCAAGTTTTTATTCTTTCTTTCTTTCTTTCTTTCTTTCTTTCGTTCTTTCTTTCTTTCTTTCTCTCTCTTTTCTTTTTGAGGAGAGGATTTAAAAACAAACATTCTAATCGGTCTCATTTGTGTCAAAGTAATTTATATATTTTTTGCCTAGTGGTTGTTCAACAGCTAAGATTTGAAACTCACTAGGCAGGGATTAAGCAGGCGTTTTATAGCACTTCACTATAGAGGTTACATACGCTCATTCACTCATACACTACGGGGAGAGAAAATGCTAACCGGTTGACCACCTAATTCATCTGGGTGTTGGATCTCCCTTCTGGAACAGCCTCCTTCCTAGTCGGCAGACCAGCTGGTGAAGTGGCTACCAGGTCAAGATACCTACCAAAAGGACCACACAGTCCTGGGAAATCAGTCATCTGCACTGGAGGAGGTAATAAATAATAATAATAATAATAATAATAAATCTTGGGTTGATTTGTAATCCTCAGCACTTGGGGTTCCTAACTCCATCTTGAGCAACAGTCATGTTTGTGACTGGCAAAGAGGGCCCACAGCCCCTCAGAGAAAGCCACAAGGCACTTAGCTAGCTGCACAGCAGTATTTTTGTGTTCACTGCTAAAACCGCGTGTTTAGTAAGAACCTGCCATTCCTAGGCCTTTCTCACTTACTGCAGCTTCGGAGTGAGTCTCTTGCTTTCACTTCTGGTTAGTTTTGGAAAATGACACCATGCTCTCTCTGTCTTTCAGAGCATGTCCGTCTGTTTCAAGCCCCAAATGAAGACATTGCAATGTATAAATATGAGACTCCATGCTTTCTCTATACAAATATTCATGCACACGCACTTAGCAAGGCTTATTTTTAGTTTCTCTTTTCAGAAGTGTAAAGAATTCCACGCATTACAACGCAGCAGTAAAATTGCTGATTGATGGTTTCCTTTACTTTGCTACATATTTTCAATTCACTACAATTAACAAAGGGAGAAGGCAGACTTGTTTCATAGAGAGAGGCGGGTTAAACTTCCCCTCTTAAACTTTAAAATGCCAGGTGGGTCTTCCCGACAGGAAGCCCCACTTTCCCTTTGTCTTTCTGTCTCTTAAAAATGTAGCAAGCATTTCTCAAGTTTTCTCAAACTCTTTGGAGACACTTATTTTCTTGCAAATTAATTCTTTTTAACTCCTTATGATAGCTTTGAATCCCATAAAGAAAGATGAATTATCACCATACTGAGCCCAAGCTGTGTCACAGGAGGAGACAAATAGAGACCCCCACTGGGTTTAACAATGTAGAAGAAATTCCAGGCGCAAAAGAAAAATTTCTGTCCTTTCCCCCAGACCTGGAAGCGTGCGCTCACGGCGTTGAACGGTGGAGGGCAGTCGTGCTATGCTGAGGCGGCGCTGACCCACACGCTCCCTCTTACTCAGTGGCCCACAGCACAAATTTGTTAAGTCACGACCACCTGTGGCACAGGCCCCAGGCGTCTTCTGTTTAAACTGGTTCAGTTTTAATCTGTGCGGTGAGGCTCCTGGGACTGAGACACTGTCCCTTTATGAGACACAAAGTTGAGGTAGCAGCACAAGTCATTTTGATAGAAAGATGTTTGTGGCACTTCAAAGAGTGAACAATCAGCCACTCATCCTGTTGTCAGGCTTGACTCACACTCAGATCCCTGAGTCTCACAAAACAAAACAAAACAAAACAACAACAACACAAAAAAAAAGTCACAGACCCGAAACACGTCAGAAGCCAGCGACTCTGGTCATAATTTGGTGAGGGTTGTTTAAATACAGTGATCTCCACAGATCTAAGGCAAGAACGTGCTTTTATGACATGCCTCCTAGAAAGTATCCATTTGATTGAAATCCATGATGAGAACACATACAAACCTCCCAGGCCCTCCCTCCCTCAGTTGGCGAGGGGTTGGGGGATAGAGTGAGAGAGCAAAACGGATTTCATGCAGAAATGTCTAAGTTGAAACAGCCCTATGCACACACCAACTAGGAAAGCGTCTGAGATCACTTGTAAGCATTAGGCTTTAGGCTCCTGGGCTAGGTTTCCTTCACTGACCAGCACTTCATGGTGCTGCTTCGTCCCGACGGGAGCAATCTGCATACAAGCAGAAAGCCATCCTGGAAAAGCCACCACCCACCCCACGATGCCAGTGACTCTGCATGTGTACAAATTACACAGGACTATTATCAAACAGCTCAGTCTGAGGCCACTCTGAGGACCCCGTAATGCTGAGGAATGAGGACAAAGTGCCCTGGCACCTGCAGGGTTAATTAAACCGTTCAAGATGTAATGGCTACACAAAAGCGAGCCGGGTTTCTCTTCTTCCAAGAGCTATAAACACTTGTGCTGAGCTGGATGGCATTGGTAAGCTTGTACGGCACGGAACAAACTCGTGGGATCTCTAGTTAACACTCAAGACTCTCGGAGTTCACACTTAACACAATGGTGCTGAGTCCAGTTGCCAAGGTCACCGGCACAGGAGCACTAATTGTATTAAGAGCTTGACATCTAGCGGCCACCCCTGGCAGGGCAAAGCAGGCAAAGGTTAAACCAGCAAGGCTTGTCACAGACTTCCTAACGACTCACCTTTACGAAGAGGAGACACAAGCTGGCCAGCATTCTGCCACCCACCTTTCCTAGGACTACACTTAAATAACACTTCCGTGCCACGCTCTGAAGTTACCATGCCTGTGAAGGAGGCAGGCAAAGGGGGCTGAGCCGCCTAGAGTACACCCCGCTCTGCTAGAGGTGAGAGAAAAGATCCACCCTCAGAGGGGAGACCACTCGGGAACCATCAGCCCCCTTTGGTGGCCAGAACCCCTTTCCTTTAATTAAGAAACTAATCAATCTCGGTCAGGAGCATAAAGGTCATCCCATGATTTTGTTAAAAACCCGTGTATTTGTCACTTTCCGGAGCATTACTTGCCTTGTTTGTGTGGCAATCACACAGTTAACCACACCTCAAATCGTAACCGTGTTGAAATTACAAGGAGAGAAAAAAAATCCAAAATATTTTTAAAACAGTTTGCTTAAAACAATGACTAAAATTCGATTTTCTCATAGATTGCATATGAAAAGTACAGCAACTAAATACACACTTAATTACAGAGGTGCTCGGCCAGCAGTAGAATTACCTCACATGTTCATGAAATTGTCTAACAGTCACTGACCTTTCTTAAACTGGGAACTAGTCAAGAAATCATGGACTAAAACAAAAGTCATTGAGACAGTAAGGGAAAGAGAGAAAAAGGAAACGCTTTCTTTTCATATTATTTCTTAAAACGACACTGAAAACTAGGTTGCTGTATTAAAAGATGGTGAGAAAAATCGCATTAGCAGCTTAAAGACTTTTAACTTACTTACACCAGACCTTGTGCCAAGACTTACACATGAGGATGCTAAATTCCAACCAATGGTCAGTTCACCGAAATCTTGGCTCTGTTTACTGCATTCCCCATCCCCAAAGAAAATGCTCCTAAGGCCACCAGAAGGCGGATGGAAGACTGAAAATGAAATCTGACCTACTTTTTGTTTTCAACATCATTCTAGATACAAAGAAATAATCAGCTTGCTAAGTAATTCCTGCTGTTTCTCCCTCTGCACCTCTCCCTCTTGTTCAGTCTGAACACATCTGAAAAACCTGGATTATGCATAGGCTTTGAAAAGTTTAGAATGCACTCTACTTAAATTCCCTAACTCTTGTCTCATAATCAGCTCTCTTTAAGGTGGTATTAATTGGCACCCGTTTTAGGAGTGCGCATTTTTTTAAACAAGTTTTTTTTTTTTTTGAATGCTGTTTTAAAAAGAAATGTTTGCAAATTCTTTCTCCCCCTCCCCCCCCTCTTACTTTTTACCTTTCGAGTTTCAGAGAAAACAATCTGCCAGTGGATGTAAGAAAGTGGCTTCAGTATTGTCCCTTTTGGTATGCTGAATTGTAAATGCGAGTACTGGGGGAGGAGGGGGGAGGCGAACTCTGCATATACAGATAAAAGAAAAAAGATCTCACTGAGCTCTGGTGGCCTTCTCCCCCTGAACTTAAGCAGTCTGTGAATTCCACTGGTTAGTTCTTAGGTCGAAGCTTACCACATTTAAAAGAAATTTCAAGATAGCAATATACTGTAAGCTGGTAGAAAATAAAAACACCATGAGGTCATTAGTGGCCACAAAAAGATGAATCCTCAGAGCTGTTTTAAATTACAACATTCTTTTGTTCTTCCTTAAACACAGACTTTCCCAAGACAGAGAAATGCATCTTTAGGAACTGCCTTCCTTTTTTCTTTTTGCCGGCACACGGTTGCAATGTCTTTAAAGTTCTTGGTAGGGCTTGAGTGTGGCACTGTCACTGCAAGTTTTAATTAGTTTTTCTTAGAACAAAAATCTTCTTCAGCTGGCTCAGAGGAGAAGAACATCATTGGCGGCACAGATCTAACTGAATACCAGCGCTGAATCACATCTATTTCTAAAACGGGAAATATTCACGACTAAACAATTTTAAATGACAGTTTCTATTGGGGACTTGAGTCGCAGTAATTTGAAATAAAAATACAGGGTAACCCCTGAAGTTTCCATAAGGCAGCCTTGCTTGCTTCCGTGCAGACTTGTCTTTCATTCCGTCAGTCTAAAAGGTGGAGAGGACCAAAGCTATTGATGCTTTTTCCTTATTGCTTGTCTAAAAACCTAATCCTGAAAAATAGACCATTAAAATATGCAGTTTCCACTGGAAATCAACATGACTCTGCATCTTTGGCCTCCTCTATTCTCTCTCTCTCTCTCTCTCTCTCTCTCACACACACACACACACACACACACACACACACACACACACACGGTAGCTGTACTGTATGGTGTTAACAAAAGCCTTCAATTCCTCTGCAGAGATGGACCTGGTGCTTTAATTAACACGTCACACCCAAACTGATACAAAGGAATCATTGACTTCATTTCTGAAACACTGTAGGCTCACTAGTAACTTCATGCAGCATGTCCCCCACTGCATGTAAAACAATTTAAGAATTTGAAATGACAATGGAGTAATTTAGTTTACACAACAATTTATCCTTTAAAAAACCAAATCCTACTTCTCTTGGTTATCTTAGACTTAAGACAGCATGAGCATTCCTTGACTTCATAGGAAACAGAGTATCTTTTATGCTCCAGGAACAATCTGCTTCAGAACAATTAAATCCGAAAGAACTTATTTTAACAGTTTGCCTGAGCTATCCTTCAAACCCCAGTAGCACTTGCAGCTTTACTAGGGCTCAGCCTCAGACAGGCTATTTTTGGCCTGTTGCAAAATATGCTGAGGAACTGTGGCAACCTCGGGCTCAGAAGTCTGAATGACTGTAGAAAACACAGCCTAGATAGAAACACCGCTACTGAAAGGAGAGAAAACCTGGATATGGGAGAGTCTTGAAATAAATTCGAGCAGTGAGCAGAATTCAAAAGAGAACTCGTAAATAATTGACTATCTGGGGTTTTCAACACGGTCGGGGTTATATATCCTCCGACATGTTTACACGATTAACTTTACCACACTCACATTTCTGAAGCGAAATTAAAAATGAACAACAGTGCCTCGGCTTGTTAATTGTTAAATACACGAGGTTTTACTCTATTAATTAAAATATGCTTTAATAAAAGGAGACGTTGCACATTTTGATAACGACCCTACAAAGCGAAGAAGTATTTACACTGTTGCATTTTAGAGCGGCGGTGAAAGCGGATTTTGAGCTATTCAGAAGCCGCAATAATGAAGCTTTAAAATTCCTCACTGGGATGCAGTGTAGTTCTTTTGAGGGAAAGACTGTCTTTCTCATTCGGCAGAAATAAATCCATTCATTTGATCATGTAGTCATTGAGGGTAATACAAAACAACCCAAGTGTGAGAAATTCTATGTGAAGAAGTAAACAAAACAAAAAAATCCATTTCCATGACAAAAAGATTCTTTGTCCCTAATCTACCCAACATATGCAAGCGTTTCTTTTTAGCATATCGCCCGTTCTAATCCCGGCTGACTTGGCTGCAGAGATGCGGGACCCTCACCTCACAGCAACAAAAAGACCCAAGGAGTCCCGTTTGATTTAATTCATTCCAGGGCTGCTATGGGCATTTTCTCACTTTCTACTGCGACGTGCATGCTTTGTCAAACTTTACCGCTGTGTGTTAAAAACTTAAATTCCACCTTAGGGTTTTGATTTTTTTTTTTTAGATAGTATTATTTTCATAGTTAAAAGATTATTTAGTATCTGCCTCTAAACAATTTACGATAAGTTGGTCATAAAAAGTTGGCTTTTAAGAAATAAATTATTCAACCTCGAACTAGCTGGGGGGCTCTGTCACATGCTGCTGCCCCTCCTCGGCCTCCTTGCTGGTGTCCCGAGGATCCTGGCAAGGCAGACCAAAACTGGCGCCCAGGGCTCACGGATTCAGGGTGCCATAAACTTTAGGGTGCCAAAGTTCAACTATACTAAATTCGCATCTTCTCCAGCGTCTAACTTCCGTAGCGCCTGTCCTGCACTTTTGGATGGTTCTAGGTAACTGCGAAATAACTGCGAAGGTGCCTCCAGAGCCCGATTTCGGTATGTCCAAAAGAGTACGAAAAGGCCTAAGGGAAAACTTGGAATCCGCCAGAGACGTGCTGAGGTCCTACCGCATACACGCACTAGCCCCCAAAAGAAACAGCTGTGCTCGCGCCCCACAATTCCCTAGTCGGCCATTAACGAAGGGCCAAGAGACATTTACTTCCCCACTTGCTTCTGAAAGGGATGATTGGATTTGTCAACGCTCTGGGACACCGCCGGGCTCGCGGCCTGAGGGTCACCCGGGGCGGCCTGCTGGCGGTATCAGAGACAAGCAACAGAGAGACTGGGATCACCGAGGTGGCGATGGGGCCCCGGGTAGGCTCCAGGCGAGCACCGGCTGAGCACCAAGGCGCGCGGCGCTGAACAAAGCTGGCCAGGCGGCGGCTTCCAGGGCCCGCGTCCAGCGGTAGGTGAGCTCCGGACGCGTTCCCGGCTGCTGCACCCTCCCCGGGGTCAGTTCTGAGCTAGACCAGAGTCCCGGCGCGTCCTGGAGGCTCCGGGCCCACCAAAGCAGCGTGTGGGCTCAGGGAGCCAGAGCCGCACGGAAGCGGCAGTGCAGACCCCCTCCCGCCCGCTCGCCTCCGGCCGGCTTCTGCCTCCGACCCAACCGACTCGGGATCTGTCCTGGAGCCAGTCCGGCCGCAGCGCCCTCGGAGCGCAGCTCCCCAAAGTCCGAGCAGCAGAGCCAAGTTTACTTGGTCCGCAACTCTTTTCCGCTCTCGCGCGCTTCGAGGGAGTACCAGTCAGGGCTGGCCAGCTTGGCCAAGGGGCCGGACTCAGAGCGATCACTCGCTCACGGGAACAGGGGAACTTTTTCCCACTCCGAGACGCGCGCAGTCGCTCCCACCGCCCGCACTTCCCAACCTGGGTGGGCGCCCCAGAACTCTGGGCCACCCTGAGATCCCCGGCCCTCACCGTGCTCCGAAGCCCCGTCCTGAGGCGGTAGCTCCTCGTCCGACTTGAGATGCTGGGGCTTGGCCTGCTTGCGCCGAGACATGCTGCTAGCGGCGCTCCGGCCCCGTGCGGGACAGCAGCATCAGCGGGGTGGCCGGCGGGGACAGCGCGGGGTGGGCGCGGGGCGGCCGGGCGGGCGCGGGGCGCGGGGCGCGGGGCGCAGGGCGGTGGCGGCGGCTGCGCGGGCCGCGCATGGGGCTGAGCAATTAGGCTGGTGAATAATGCATGGCCATTAGCGGAGGGCCGCGCCGATTGGCCGGCCTCCAGCGGACTCCGGGCGGCCTATGCAAATGAGGCCGCTCTCGCAATTAGCGGCCGCGCTGGCGAGGAGGGGCCGCGGCGACTGCGGACCGGGGTGCGCGCCGCCCCACGCCGCTCACATCACGGGCTCCGGCGACCGCCCGAGCTCAGGCACTACGCTCCTCTGTCGCCCAGGACCTCCGGCGGGCCGGGGTGCGGTGCGGGCCGTGGCGGCGGCCCCTCCGCGCCGCACAGGCTGCAAACTTTGGTGGCGTCCGCGCGGCGCCGACTCCGCCGGCGCGCCGGGCTCGCCCCTTTATAGAGTGTCTGCGCCGCCGCCCGCGCCGCGCAACCCCCCCCCCCCCCCGCCGCCGCCTCCGGGCCGCCCCTCCCGGAGCGAGCGGCCGCGGGCAGGGCTCCGGCCCGGCGCCTTTGTCTCTCCCGGGCCGCTCGGGCGCCGCACCTCCTGCGCTCCGGGCCGGCCGACCGCTTCTGGTCCTCGGGAAGCAACTCGCCGCGCCGCTTGGCTCGCCCAGCCCGCTCCGGCTCAGGTGCCCCTGTCTCCGGACTTTCTCTCCCGGTTCCTGTCCACTTCGCGGGATCCTCCGGCGACCCGCCAGGCTCGGAGGCTCGTGGCCAGAGCGGAGTGCGCACGGTGGGGTGGCAGGACTTCGGCAAGAGCAACTTTCCGGTTCGGAAGCGGCGCGGGCCGCGCGGCTCCTCCCCTCCCTGCGTTCTCCTCCCCTCTGCTGTCCCCCGCCCCCCCACCCCTGGTCCCCACCGACTCCCGAGCGTCTGCCCCGCCCGCTGCCACCATCAGGGCTTTGCGGCTCCGCTCCCGCCTGCCAGGGCCTCCCCACAGCGGACGGCTTAAGTCAAGGGGAGGGAGGGGACAGCGGGGCCTGGGTATGCTCCCCCTTTTCGTTGCGCCCAGCTCCGTGGCCCCAGCGTCTACTGTCCAGGCCTATGGAGTGGGCAACGAATGCGATTCAAAGTTCCAAGTCCACGAAAGTCCAGCAAGCCTGCCGCGTGTCGTCGGGATTTCGGGGATAATGTGGGGGCCAGGTGAGGGGGTCACGCATGTCTACGCCAGCCGGACACCCTTGGACAGCTGGCGAGGCGCGCTCCCCGTACCGGTTCCCCCCCACTCCACTCCCGCGGTCACGCGAACGCGGCCTCGTTCCCGCGAGCACACTCGTGCGCTCTCCTTCAACACGGAGCGCGCGCGCCCGCGTGCGTCCTCCATCCCGAAGCTGCCACCAGGATGTGCCCCGGGCCTCCTGGCAGCTGCTCCAATGCCCTTCTCCCCAGCATGTGTGCTAATTTTTTTCTTCTTCAATTTCTTATTTTTTGCCTGTGCATGTAGCCAAGTGTGCGAAGCTTGGCTCAGATGGCCTCCCTGAGTTTGCCCCGGTTTGTTTTGTGGGTGGAGGGTGGGAAAATAAGAAGGGAACCCTTCAGCCCCAATGCCCAGCAACTTAAGAGCTTCCCGCAGGCCTGAGGGAGCTGTTGGAATCTCCTGCCCCTTCACAGGACCCCAAACTGTCTAACTCGCCAGGCTTTTGGAAAGCTCTTTCCGTTCTAGGCTTGAGTTCCCACACTGCATTCTCTGGTCCGCATCTAGTCTAAGTTCCAGGAAGCAACAGCTTTAGGCTCCGGGAAGAGCGCAAGAGAACTGGTGCGGAGGAAGGATGCGCACAGGTTGGAGTCGCCTCTAAATGGCCCCAAGAGCCACTTACGGGGAAAAAAAAAATTCCTTAAGGTTGGTTTGTTTTTCCTTTTGGTGGAGGGTGTACTTATTTAAGTGAAAAAATTAAAAGCAAATAAAAGATGTTCGAAACTGTGAGTTCTGTTGTAACACACACACACACACACACACACACACACGGGTGGCATGTTTACAGTTAAGTTATAGGTATGAAACTTCTTACTGTCTCTGTAATCACGCAGTGGTTCTGAATGGTTGCAATGGTTGCAGAGTGTGTGTGTGTGTGGGGGGGGCACACGTGCCTGGTTCAGAGGTGTTTGGCGACGAAAAGTTTCCATGTAGGACTTTGGGGCGATCGGGGCAGGACTTTTACTATAGAAAAATGAACAGAGAAAGCAATGCAATACTGTCAAGGAGAGAGAAAAATGGAAGTGTTGTGTTGGGGGCAGGTATAATGTGTGAAATGAAAATTTTTGCAAAATATATAGGGCCAATAAGAGTTTGAGAGAAGTTGCAGCGACTTGGCAGGAAGATTGTCACAGGGCATCTGTGTCCAGTCGCTGGCTAAAGGTGCACTCACTGTCTTTTATGGTTTGCTTTTCCTTCCCTCTCTCCTCCCTATCGGTCTCTCCCTCCCTCCCTCCCTCCCTCCCTCCCTCCTTCCCTCCCTCCCTTCCCTCTTTTCTGGCACACTTTAAGGGAGACTCAAAAGCTGGTTCCCACAAAGTCTGAAGTCTTTCTGGGGAAGATGGATTCCACTGGCTCCCACAAACACCTGGTCCTTGTGGACCTTGTGGTCCTTGTGGACCTTAGTTTGGGTCACGTTAGGCCGTGCTTAACCCTTTCCTTGTTGTTTGAGGCCCTCTTCCATCCTCTTCTTGTCCACCCCTCCAGATCTGTAGCAAGTCGGCATGCTCGCCCCATGCTTGCCCCGGGTCTTTCTCCCAGTGTAACTGTTTAATTGGAAGACTCGCTTTGCATTTTCTATGAGGTGTGGATCTGGGAGGATCTTCCTCGTCCCTCCAATGAAGGCGAATCCTGCTCAGGCCCTTGTAAAAGAAGCAAGCCCTCCGATTCCGGAGGTGTGGCTCGATTGGTAGGTGTTAGTAGAAAGGAGAAGCAAGTGGGGCTCAGACAGAGGTGGACAGGCTGATCCATCTCTCCAGCTGGGGTGGAGGCTGGTTGCTGAGGTCTCTGCATGGGGCCAGGCCTGGGGCGGTCTGCCATGGCAGGGTCTTGGTGAAGCGTAGCTGAGCTGTGTGGTTGAGGTTGCAGGCTACCTAACTCCTTGAGGCCGACTTTGCTGGAATTTCGTTGAGAAGATGTCAATGATGCAGAGGAAAGAAACGAGGAAGCAGTATGTGTGTGACAGAAGCCTGTGCAGATGCCTTCCGCTCCAGACAGGCCACACTCAAGAGGATCACAGAGACCCAGACCAAGGAGAGCAGATTTTTTAGAAAGGGAAATTGGCAACCCTACGCTTGTTACTTCCTGCATACCTATTCTCTCTCCATCCCTTTCCTACGTACAGCTTTCATCATTCTTATGCAGTGTGGCAAATTTTGATGGAGTTTGCATCTGAAGCCTTAATCAAAACAGTCTATTACAAAGTGACAGGGTGTTGTGGGGGTATTTTCACATATGAGGCAGGATGCAGGCTCTCTGGCTGTGCCCAGGTTAATCCACAGAAGAGGTGCGTGCAACCACTGTAGTTAGGTACACTGAACATGCACAGTTACCAAATGACCACTCTCTATTAAAATATTTCAATACCTAAGTACTATTGCAAAAACAAAAGTTGCTTTTCCTCCCTGTAATTAAATCTAATTTGTTAATTGTCTCTCCCCCTGCGACGCTGTTTTTGTCTTAAGAGGTGACACGTTATTATTTTGTCTGCTTAATGATATTATTTACAAATTAATACTGTATATTTTACATTAATGGAACATATAATTAGGTGTTTGAATTAATTTGTATCATTTCTTCAGATGAAACAGAAAGCCTGTCTGCAAGATTGACTTGACAAGGGGAGTTGACTAGTTGGTTCTGACTTCACAGTCACGGTTTACTGGAGATACCTGGCTTTAGATCCACAGAGGACAGTTTTACATAGCTGGAGTTGACGTTTTCCTTACAATATGGCTATTTCTCCAGCTCCTTCACATGAAATAGGGATTCAGATATTAGGGCTTTTGTTCTCCATCTTCCCTCCTCCCTTGCCATCTCTTTTCTTTCCCTTGGTTCCTTCCCCACCCCACCCTACCCCACTCCCCATTTTAGGTCCTTTAGGTTAAATTCAGCACGATTTTGCGTCTTTAATGCTGTGACAAGTGACCACTAATTGGTTCTCACTAGAGCAAAGTTATTACCATACTAATATTATTATTGGTAAGAAGAGGTAATTGATAACACCACCTGCCACTCTGGGGCAATCACAATGATAAATGTTTCCATCAACAGGAAATCTGTGCTTGGGGTACCACAGCCCAACGCAAACAGCATGTCAAGTGCCAATTATAGAGATGTTGCTTTCCTATTACAGGGTGTGTGTGTGTGGGGGGGTGCTAGAAAACATGTAGTCAAAAATTATACTTGTAGGGGACTTGCAGGGGGGGATGTTTTATCTGAGCTTCTGCTCTTCTACTTGAAGTTAACTAGTTAAATCCATGCATAGCCCTGCCCATACCAGATTCAGCTCAGCCCCTGCTCTGATTGCTTTCTGCATTCAAAGTCATTGAAATAAATGCGCCCAGAATACTTTTAATAGGGGGAGCCATGCGCTTCGTATTTAAACCCGCCTTGTGCTGTGGATGGAGCCTTGCTGCATGTTCACTACAAGGTATCATGCAGCCTCACTGTGGGCACCGCGGTGAAGCAGTCCATGACTTCTCTCTCTCTCTCTGTCTCTCTGTCTCTCTCTCTCTGTCTCTCTCTCTCTCTCTTTCTCTCTCTGTCTCTCTCTGTCTCTCTCTGTCTCTCTCTCTCTCTCTCTCTCTCTCTCTCTCTCTCTCTCACACACACACACACACACACACCACAGTCATCTGCATGCCTGAGGCTACAAATGTTATATAAGTCCTTCTTCCCTGACCACCACACTTTGAATCTGGGCTGTATATGGCTGGGAATCAGTGCTTTAGCACATATGATTATATAAATAATGCTAGGGCTGAAAATTTGGACTGCTCTGCCTGTGGAGAAGCTCAAGTGATTATTATTAGCTTGCATTAATAGATGCAGGCCTCAAAAGGCGAAATCAGCTATTGATAATTGCAAGAGTACAAGGCAGCTTCTGTATCGATCTGCTGGCCCCCTATTCCCCTGGCACGCGAGAGATAAGAAGACTCACTCTTTAGTGCAATATAATTTCTTTTGACCTATCTGCTTGCTACAGACTTATGATGAATAGCCGGAGTGGCTAAAGTCCTTTATCACGAAAGTTACCCCTTGATATAATATTGATTCTTTATAACTAGCTCCAAACACAAAAATCAAACTGTCCTCTTGACCATCATCATCATCAATATCATCACAAAGCCTTCGGAATAAAGATCAGCTGCAGCCAGAAAACGCTTTCTGTAATCTCCCTGGCTAATCTTTATTTGCTGATGATGAAAAGGAAAAAAAAAGTGTGTGTGTGTGTGTGTGTGTGTGTGTGTAATGTCATTTCGATGAATACTTTCACACATCCTAGGTCAAGGCGGGCCTGTTTCTTCCGGGGAGTGAGTGCTACATGGCAGGCTGATGTGGTCAGGCCTGCTAGGCCTGGCCTTGGAGCTGTCCCCTGGAGCCTTGAGTCTGGGGAGACCAAAGGGGCTCCAGGACTCCTGGCTAGCTGCTTTGCCTTGGAGAAAGGATTGGCTCAGAGCCTCCTGCTCAGCGGGAACGCGTCCACTTCCTGGGTGCTCTGACCAGCTCCAAGCCCTGGCGCCCGAGAGGAGATGGGACTCTCCGGGTGGGCTGGCCAGCACCGAGGGGCCCTTCAGCCCAGAGGCGACATCAAAGGCTGCCCCAGCAATTCGTGTGCATTTCCCTCAATTAAGGGCATTTCCTGCCCTCTCTGCTTCTGCACTCGCCCCGCCCCCTGCACTCCGCCCCCGCCCCCCAACCTGGTCTACAGGCTCGCCTGGGGGACCAGAGATCTGTAGTCAATTCCTCCAGGTGCATGAGGACTCGGCCCATGGAAGGTCTATGGAGGCTGAGTTTCTGCACATTTGGGGAGGTGTTAAGTGGGTGAACGTGAAGGGAATGCAGTACTGCCTCCTGGAGCTTTCTGGGTTCCATAGCCCAACCGCAGAGGCTTCACTTCTGGCCTCTGCCAGTGGCGGTCTTTATGGACCCCAAGTGCAAGATTCTCAAGAGGCCCCTCCATTTAACACACCACTGACTTTGATCCCTTCCCACACGCATTTCTATAACCTTCACATGTCAAGAGCCAACCCTTTGGGGGTTGGGGACAGATGAAATGGATGTAAGAATGTTGGGCTGCTAGGGCCAAGGCCAGGGGACCACCCCCTGCAGTTTCCTAATTAGCAAGGGTGGTTTAGGTTGGGGCAGCACTGGGGGGCGGGGGGAGTGAGGGGAGAAGGGCAGCCAGGAGAGGCGCGGGGGTGGGGAGTGGGGGGGGGGGAAGGAAGGGGGGCGGGGAGGGGGTCCCTCTGTACCAGGCTGGGAGGACTGTCTCTCACTCTGAGGCCTCAGTGGAGGTCCTGAGTTCCTGTGCGGGTCCCTGGGAGCACAGTCCACAATTTCTAACACTCCCATGTGGGCGGTGTAGGTAGGAGGTTTTTAGTTCCCAGACCAATGTTAGGATCACATACCTCTTGAGCCAAGAACACTCTTCTACAGCTCTGGGTCTCAGTTCTTTAGAGGTTTCGGGGCCCTGAAGGATCCCACCACGTGGGGGGCCAATTGGTCCACTGCTGCTGGAACACAGCTTGTAGTGAAATACACAGCCAAGAGCTTGGCGATTGCACAGGGCTGAACTAAGGCACTTTGGAGACCCCAGTCTCCAAATATCCCTGTCAGTAAGGGGTATGTTAGGATTCGCTCAGGAAACAGAACACCTCTCTTCATAACAGGCTCAAATAGGCTTTACAAAGCAGGCACAGTCACTGTGAAGTATCTCTTTGCATGGTTCTTGGCCTTCTCATTGTCCCAGATTTCTTTTTTTGTGTGTGTGGGTGGGGTGGGGTGGGGTGGGTGGCGCTACAAGCTCAGCCTAAGTTCAGAGATGCAATTCTGCAGAAGGGAGAGGAAGGTGTTACCTTAAAGCCAGGACTACCTCCTTATAAGATAGACAGTTCTGGGTGGGGCTTCTGGTGACCTAATGCTGGATTCTGAAGGAAACAGGCCTGTGGTGGACCAGGCTGGGACAGTTAAGACTGTCCTGTTACTTAGAATCTGCTTAGTCTATAGGAACAAACTATGACATCAAGATGGAGTCTCTGTTGAGACCTGAGCAGATTGAACTGGACCCGATTACTAAAGTGGATCAAGGAATTTCTCTCCAAGCAGAGGAACCAGGTTTAGGGGAAAAGCAAGCTGTTTTCAGAGCTAGAGTGTCAGAGGTTCAGAGGACGCCCACCAGCACCCTTCTGGGTCTCCATGTCCTTCCGGCATGCTGGCCACTGCAGGGAGAAGCCTGGCTGAATGCATTCTGTGTTGGAAGCATAGATGCTTGATGTGTCAGGAACTTCCTGTTTAAAGTAAAACATGAAGCTGGGAGGGAGGTGGGTTGGTGACAGAACACTTGCTCAGCGTGAATGAGTCCCCAGCATCTGTCCCAGCTCCCTCCACAGACAAAGGGAGGGTCAGAAGACAGCCATTCTGTACCGGGGATGAATATCAGTCACAAGAAAGGACAATCTAAGAGGCCATTTCAGCAACACAGTAGAATACCCACCAGCATTGTAAACTTCAGAAAGCTGGGCTCAGGAGCAAGGTCTTCAGGAGCAAGGAGGTCTCCTCCTTCAGTGAGCCACTCAAAGTTTGTGGTTTTGTTTTATTATAGATGTCTTACCAAGAAAAGACAACTCTATTTTTCAGCTCAGTGGTCCTGTGGTAGCATGTGGCCTTCTCTTAAGGAGAGACAGCCTCTGTAGGCTGAATGTGAGGAAGGAAGGTTTTATGAGAGTGTCCCTGCCACTGTGGCCAAGCAGGAACCCTTTAGTTACCTGTCAGACAGAGTTTCATGACAAAGTAAAGAAAGCCTATCTGAGACCTGGCAGACATGGCAGTCTGAGAAACAGAGTGTGGAAGGCAGGAGAGACGAGACAAGGGCTCAGAACAGCTGGCAGGGCCCTGTAGGAGTGAGAGGGTCTGGGACAGTGGTGAGATGGGTGGCATTCAGGTTTCCTAAAGCAGGACTCCCTCCAGAGAGTTCCCCTCTAGGAAGCACAGAGCTGGAAGCTGTACATCCTACAGATGACAAGAGCCTCTGTCTCAGGGTTTCTATTCCTGGACAAAACATCGTGACCAAGAAGCAAGTTGGGGAGGGAAGGGTTTACTCAGCTTATACTTTTACATTGCTGTTCATCACCAAAGGAAGTCAGGACTGGAGCTCAGGCAGGTCAGGAAGCAGGAGCTGATGCAGAGGCCATGGAGGGTTGTTCCTTACTGGCTTGCTTCCCCTGGCTTGCTCAGCTTGCTTTCTTATAGAACCCAAGACTACCAGCGGAGAGGTGGCTCTACCCACAAGGGGCCCTCCCGCCTTGATCACCAATAGAGAAATGCCTTATAGCTGGATCTCATGGAGGCATTTCGTCACCTGAAGTTCTCTACTCTGTGATAACTCCAGCCTGTGTCAAGTTGACACACAAAACCAGCCAGTGCAGCATCTCTCTGACTGCTAGTTCTAGGCTGAAGTTCAGCCTTTGGGGCCTGCTGTGAGCATCTCCCTAGCATGGGGAGACCATCTAGGGAGCAGTCTTCTCTGAGTTTGTTTGCCAAAGTGAACTGCCAAGGAAACAATTTCTGGCAAAGTTCAGACAAAGTAATCTTCCTTTCACACAGTCAGAGGATTGGAGGCCCAACCCCCAGCTCCCAGCTCCTGCTACCACCATCTTCCCCGGTTGGGTATCCTTGGCAGTTTTTATATACCAGTACAGGAACACATTCTCAGTCTTTGTTGCAGGCTTCAGAACCAGGAGGAGGCTCCAAAAAGGCTTCGTTGGCCATCACTGTGTGCAGGACTGAGTGGATGCCTGACAATTTAAGATAATGGCTATGTGAGTGTACATGCACATACATGAGCATATGATGCTTCCATAGGCCCTGGTTGGAGTCCTCACTGCTGCCCCCTGCAGCTAATCTCGAGGCAGTGTTGGAAACTTCTGCAACTGCTGCTGCTGCTCCTGGTGGTGGGGGTGGTGTGTGTAAATTTTCCTGCAGCTTAGTTTGTCTAGTACGTCTATGGTATCCCTAGGCACCGTGCCAGGTCTTCCATGTGCACTCTGTAACTTCTGCAATCTTCCTGTTTTGGTTACTCACCGTCTGGCAAATGCACTGAGGTAGATGTCAAGGTATTAGTGACATGGTCAAACCTTGCTAGTAAAGGAGCCTGCACTGGTGGGAACAGGGAAGGAGAGTATTGTCTGCCTTAGTCTGTTGGTTTATCTTGATGAGGCTGTGTGCGACATTTCTGCAGTTTTCCCTTTTGCTTCTTGTGCAATGGCGCCATTACCTTCTTCAGAAGCAGCCATCCAGATGAGTGTGACGGTGTGGCTGTGACTTTTGAACAACTGAGGTGGAGTGCACTTTCTTCTGTAGAAGGGTTTGTGCAAACACTCTCCTCTCCACCCCCACCCCCTGCCACCCTGGCCTTGCTGGATCATCTGAGCCTGTCGCTGTCTGGTGGCTACCTACTCTTCTCTGTGGAACATCACACCTACCTGAAACAGTCAGCTTTCACTCTTGGCCATGTTTTTATCCAGTGTTTCCTTTGCTCTTGTTGCTCCTTTTCACTATTTTTCAAGAATTATTTTTATATGTGTTTTGCTTACATGCGTGCACATGTATCATGGACAATACTAGTGCCCACAGAAGTCAGATGAAGGTGTTAGATACCCTGGAGTTGGAGTTAGAGATGTTGTGAGCAGCCATCTGGGTGCTAGGAACCAAACCTGTGTCTTCTGGAGGAGCAGTGCTTGCTTTTGACTGATAAGCTAGTTCTCTAGCCTCCTGCCTTTTTCTTCCTTTGAGACAGTATCTTGCTACATTCCCTAGAAACCCAGATCTCCCTGCCTCTGCCTCTCAAATGCTGGGACTGCAGGCTGGTGCCACCAAACCTGGCATGGATCTTTTGATATTTTCTTTGAGGAAGCTTTCCAAGATTATTCCCACTTCCTCTTGGGGTTCTTCTGTTTGTCCCTCTTGCTGTTATTCTTGGGGATCATGAATGCAGTTAAAACTGAATTTCAAAAGAGAATCTTTCACATCTCAAAACGCTCATGAAACTGTTCTTCTTCTTTTTTTTTTTTTTTCCTGGTTTTTCAAGACAAGGTGTTTCTCTGTGAAGCTTTGGCTGACCTGGACTCATTCCATAGACCAGGCTAGCCTCAAACTCAGAAACCTGCCTGCCTCTGCCTCCCAAGTGCTAGGATTAAAGGCGTGGACCACCACTGCCTGGAGTGAAATTGTTCTTAAACTAAGCCCTAGCACACACACAGACTTGCACTTGCCATCTTGATGGCTGTCTCAGCTCCGTCTGTCTGTGTCCTTGCCTCATGTCTCAGATGTCTGATGGTGTCACGGGAAGTGAAGCCTCATGACATCACTTCTGCCTATCATAACATTTTTGCAAGTCTCCTTTGTTTCCTTAACTCTGGTTTTACTATTCCTGCTCCAGAGTGCTGTTTTGAGGGAGTTATATTTTCCACTTTGATGCTCACAGGATATTTCAAGACCTTTAAGGAAGGGGAAAGTGAATCACTGCATCATATTACATGGTATTACATGCACAGGTGGGTTGGCCATCAGAAATGTTATATCTCTGCCTTCAGCTAGGTTTGGGAAGCTTGCCTGAGAATTATACTCCCCCTCTCTCTCCCTCCCCCCCCTCTCTGTGTGTTTCTTGCTTGCTTTGTACTCAGTTACAACCCAGGGTCTTGTGCAAAGCATACCTACAGGCTTCGATTTCTTAGTGCCAAACCAGAGAAGAGGAAAAGATGGCATAAAAGTGATTTATATGGGAGCTCTGAAATGTGGCAGAGCCACAGTGATCCCTGGTACAATCTAGCCTTGCCTTGTGTTGTCAAAGTGGTCAGTTACAGAAGATCTCACAAGATGGGAGATTGGTCAGAGGGACAAGTGTTCAGCACAGGAATGAGAGGCTGGAGGTATCCTGTCAAGCATTTCCTTAGCCTGGTCTTCCTGGTAACTAAGTACCTCCAGAGGAATCATGCCTGGAAGTTAGGGACACCTGAGTAACGTTACAGTCTGTCAATTCCTTGCAGATGATCACACCTTTCTCTGAAGTCCACATAGATCTTTGTGTGCTTTTAGGTTTCTGCAAACATGAAAGTGTCCATCCACAGCTGTCAGGTACAATCGAGTTTTCAGAAGTTACATGAGCAAGTCAGAAAATAGCAGTGCACTGTGGGAAATCGCCGTGCGCAGTGCATGATGGGAAATCTTCACTCTGTGGTGCTGTGGGCTGGGCCTGAGGAAACCTTCAGCATGCACTCTTGTTTTTCTCTAATGCCTCTGGACAGCCTTTCACTCAGGGTGAGACAAGATGGCAGCGCTCATATCGACCTTCTGCTTCCTGCCAGGAGGGGAAGACACTACCTCTCCTTAGACAATGGACACGGCTGACTTTCTGATTGTCAGCATCTGCCTGGATATCACAAGTCTGTGGGATTTACTGTTATAACAGTGTCTTTGCCACAGTTTTGATCAAAATCAGGGAATTAGCCAAGCATTTTGTGTCTGTTTATAGAGAAGCTACAACCAGGGGAAAGAGACATATCAGCCGCTTTGCAGAAACTAATCGGAGGTTTCTCTCTGTAATGTCTTCTTTGCCCATTGTGCCCACTGTGTGTAGGTAGAAAATATGCAGTTTTATGAAATACTCTGCTTATCTACTTCTGGGAAGATCTGCTTTGTGCCTTTATCCATGTACCATTTAGCTATATATTTAAAATATACTTTATCCAGATACAAATATTTCTTACATTCTGATATGGTTATTAAATTATGGGTGTTTATAAGAAACGAGGGCAACTAATATATATTAACCATGTTTTTTTTAAAGAAATTACACATAAATATATAACAACCGCAAATTTAATGCCATTAAAAATGGCAGAAAGTGAAACTATGCATTAGTAGGGGGCTGGAGAGATGCTTAGTATTATATTTCTGAGGGCGTTGCTTACTACAAATTATTCACATGCTGAGATGAAGCTTAGAAGGGGATCTAAATATCTTGAGGCACGGAATGACTCTCAGATCACCTCTGAACTCTGGCGTGGGTTAGGCCAGGAGTCTCTGAGAGCAGAGAAGAACAGTGCACCTGGCCGCTATGGGAAGGGGTGCCTGTGGCCAGGGCAGGTTAGAGATGGACCTGCTATCCTGGGCTGTCCACATGCATGCATGTATGTGAGCACCCGGCATTTGCTTCTGTGAAAGAATCAGGTTGGTGTGCCTCAAACTCCTCGGCTATGCAGAAGGCTTGCAGGCAGGCAGCCTGGATGTTGTCCCGTGTGTGCTCGTAGGAACATGCACCAGCACTGCTCTGTGGAAATGAGACGGGAGGGCTTTGTGAAGAACATGGCCTCCTGTGTCTGGAGGACACTGCTGTGCACCTCCACAGGGGCTAGGGCAGCCTTTTCTCCCTGACTGAGAGACCTGAGGTAGGTGGGTCACTGCCTGTGAGGACGGCACAGGAATTGAGACTGGGAGGAAACAGGACCATCAGCTAGGTTCTGGGTAAGAGGTGTTTACTCAGAGCCTTTTTACAGAGAAGTCAGTGGACTTCAGGAAGGCGGGCGAGAGGGGGAGCTGGGGATGGGGAGGAGGACCTCTGGAGAACAAGGGAAAGAAGGGGCCATGGGCTTCTTAGTCATCTGCCTGTTGGGAGGGATCAGCTGGCTCCTGGGGCTCCCAGGAGGATGGATCCAGCCTGAGGGCAGGTGTGGGGAGACTGAGGTTAGGAGGGGACAGTAGGGTGATATTTATACAAGATACCTCCATTGCAGAAACAAGCTCTTTGATTAACTGTAAACTCCAGTGACAGCAAACACCATGACCTCACCAAGACAAGGAGTATGTGTGTATGTATAGAAGTACCAATGAGTGTGTGCAAGTATGTGTGTAAGGGTGTATGTGTGGAGAACATGCGGCAGAGGATTTGATTGCTTGTGAGCGCATGAGCACATGTGTTTGAGTGTGAAAGCATTTGGGAGTATGGATATGGGCCTGAGCTTGTAGGAAAGTTGTGAGTGTGTGGGAGCATGTGTGGGAGTGTGAGCAAATGAGTGTGTGTGTGTGTGTGTGTGTGAGAGAGAGAATGTGTGTGTGAGAGGGAGAGCGTATGTGAGTGTGTGTGTGTGAGAGAGTATGTGAGTGTGTATGTGTATGAAAGGGATTGTGTGTGTATGTGTGAGTATGGGGTGTGTGAGAGCATGTGAGTTTGTGGGGAGTACGCGTGTGAGTATGAGCCTCAGCATGAGTGAGTGTGTGTGAGTGTGAGCATGTGAGAGCATGTGCAGGAGTAGGGGTATGAGTGTGGGCACACAAGCATGGATAAGCGTGTAATGATGTATGTATGTATGTATGTATGTACATGTGAGTACGTGTGCATGTATGAGACTGAACATGAGTATAGTGTATGCCTAGGAAAGTGTAAGGGAACACATGTACGTGAGACATGTGAGTGTATGTGACTGAGTGTGTGTGTGCACCCAGAAGTGTGGAGTATGTGAGCATGCCTGTGTGTGCGTGTGCGTGTGCCTGTGTGTGTGTGTCGGGTACCTTGAAGACTGTAGAATAGCTGAGATCTTGCCACCCGAGGTCAGGCATCCACTAGAATTGAGATGGAACACCACACTGTTGAGCAGCGTCAAGGAAAGCACTTTGCCCGTCTCTGAAGCACAACTTGAATAGAAGTCTTCTCCTGTGGCCCTTTGCTTACTGATGAAGGGGCACCCAGAGGGAAAGCCTGCTGGCTCGCTTGCCCGTTAGCTGGGCTTGTGGAGTGGTGGCTGCTCACGGAATCAGGCTGCTGGTGGGATTTTCCTTAGCTTTCGGTTTGGAGTAAGTCGTCTAAAATCGTGAGCTTTCATTTATATTCCTTCATGTGAAACATCCATTTATTACAGCGCAGTGTTGAGTCAAAAGGGTGTGTCTACATATTTTCAGCTCTTTAACCTTTTTCTGGCCAGGGAAAACCTGATGCTGCTGGTATAAACAAGGCCAGGATCCCTCTTAATTGTCTTTTGCTCACTGTGTTTCTGTGGTTGATTGTCCTGAGAGAAAGCAGGCCAGTGTGGAGGAGGGAGCAGTGGAATGACTGCTTCCAGCACACGCCAGCACCGGTGAAGGGGGTTTTGGTGCGGTTTCAGCAGAGCATCAGGTGAGATTTCTTCACAGTGCCTGCATGGTCGAATAACTGCAGCAGGAATGCCTCTTCCCAGAGCTTGGAGGAAATAAAACACAAAGCGTGGACCCTTCCCAAGCTCCCTGTACCAATGACTCATATTTGAAAAAGAAATTACTTAGATGGAGTGAGCATGCCCACCGACTGGAGGATTCTCCTGCAGGATCACCCTACAAGTAACACAGCGTTCTTCGTGTGTGTGTGTGTGTGTGTGTGTGTGTGTGTGTGCTTCTTTAGTTCTGTTTATAGGTGGAGGTGGGTGGCAGACCCGTGGCATGATCTGCGAAGGTCAGAGGTCAGAGGTCAGAGGTCAGAGGTCAGGCAGAGGAGTTGATTTTCTTCGTGGGTCCCAGGATAGAGCTCAGGTTGTCAGTCTTGGACAATGCCTTTGCTGCATGAGTTCTCTTGCCCATCCTACGGAGGAGAGCGCTAATGTGATTTTTGCTGTTGTTTTGTCAAGGTTCAGCAGTTTAAAACCATGTTTTATCACCCGTTTAAGTTCTGCGTCTGCCTGTTTATATTTAACCCTCGGCTTCATTTTTCTGATTGAAAAATAAGATTTGTTCTGTTTAACTTTTTCTGACCTACTCCGATCCTGGTTAAACATACACCACCTACACTTGGTGCTGCAGGCACGTGTTTTAGCATATGGGAGCAAGTCTCACTGCATGAGAGCCATCAGGGCCTTTAGTTAGTGGGCAACACCCAGAAAATGTAGCCTATGGGCAAAGCCACAGCCTGACCCAGACAGCAGCTGACTTAGGAAACATGTGGTTCAGGCTCAAGGAAACCCATTCGCTAAAATGTCTTTCTCTCTGTGTCTCACATTGTAGTGTCTGCTGGCTTGGAACTCATTAGGTAGCATAGACGGGCATCAAGTTCATGGCAATCCTGTTTTAGCCTCTCACTAGGATGGTTTAACATATTTAAAATGTTTGTGTATAGAAGAGACAGGAGAGTAGGGAAGGATGAATGCTTTATTAAAAGCACAACAGGATGAGAACAGAGGGTGCCGAATAACGTGAAAGCCAGGCCTGGTTTACCAACGCCTTCTGTAGCTGATCCAACTGCCTTTAAAATAACATATTTGAGTGATAATATTTGAAAAGTAGACCAATTTGGCACGTTTTTATGAAAAGCAAATTTCATTACCAGTATTTTCCATGGAGTATAGACTCTTGCAAACCACTTTTTGGTCAGTTTCGTCAGTCTTGGAACTTTTGAAAGGCATGTAATTAGCCATTGCCCAAAGGAAGATACCAGCTGGCAAATGGATGAAGGATTGCCAACTGATGGACACCCCCAGTCTGCCTCAATCCCGACTTTTGCTTCTCAATGCAGTGGCATGCTGTGGTTTCTTCAAAAATGGCAATCGCCTGTGCATGCACAAGCAGCGGTATAAGGAAGCAGCTTGGGACAGAGGTGCACACCCCACATTAGTGAGGAGAGCAAGGAGAGCAGGTTTTACTCAGCTCCGGCTTCTGCATCGATGATGTCACCAGTTCTTTCTTTATATTTGTCCTGCTATATGTACTCTGTGATTGGTGTGTGTGTATCTGTGTGTGTGTGGTGTGTGGTATGTTTGTGTCTATGTGTGTGTGTGGTATGTTATGTGTCTGTATATGTGGTGTGCAGTGTGTGTGTGCATGTGTGTGTCTGTGTGTGTGGTATGCAGTGTGTGTGCATGTGTATGTGTCTATGTATGTGTATGGTATATGTGTGTGATGTATGGCATGTGTGTGTGTGTGTCTATGTGTATATATGTGTGTGTGTGCCTGTGTGTGTGTCTATGTGTATATGTGGTATGTGTGTACGGTGTTGGTATGTGTGTGTGTCTGTGTGTGTGTAAGGTGTGTGGTATGTGTGGTGTGTGTATGTGTGTGATATGTTATGTGTGTATGTATGTGTATGATATGCAATGTATGTGTGTGTGCATGTGTGTGGTATATATGTGTATGTGTGTATGCAGTGCACAGTCTGTGTGTCTATGTGTGTCTATGTGTGTGTGTGCATGTGTGTGTGTCTGTGTATGTGGTATGTGTGTATGGTGTTGGTATGTGTGTGTGTCTGTGTGTGTATAAGGTGTGTGGTATATGTGATGTTTGTATGTGTGTGTGGTATGTTATGTGTGTATGTATGTATATGATATGCAATGTATGTGTGTACGCATGTGTGTGGTATATATGTGTATGTGTGTATGCAGTGCATGGTGTGTGTGTGTGTATATGTGTGTGTAGGGCAGAGGTCAACCTCAGGCAGTGCTCAGTCTGGTTTTTGAGTCAGGGCCTCTTGTTGGCTGGCAGCCACATTCTAGAGATGCACATGTGCTTACCTTCCGAGTGTTATGATTATTCTCTATTTGGCTTCTGTGCCTGAGCCTTCAGTTCTCAAGCTTGTATGGGAAGCATTTTATCCAGTAGGCTTTCATCACAGTCCTTCCGATTTTCCTTTCTAATGTCTGACTTTGGATGAAAAAATGTAATAATGCATTAGAATATGGGGCAGAGCCTATCATATAGAATACATATGATATATACTCTGTAATATAGACACCTGCTTCTTGGATGTTCTCTGCATGTCTGTGCTTAGGTAAGAATTGAGCTGTCACAAAAACTTGTATTTGGGTAATTACTTTAAAAATAATCAGAGCGATCGCTAATTGCTGGGCCCTAGGCTAGGCCCCTCCAGGCAGGCCCCTCTTCATTGTTACCTGTAATTGTGCCCACTGTACCTTGCACCACCGAATCCATGCTGTTTGCTGAGCACTGTCATTATAATTCATATTGGAATTAGCTGGAATTGTTTTCCCCTGGGTCACGTGATGCTTGAATTTTTGCAAGGACTTTCTAAACACAAACATATTAACTGCTCTCATTCTATGTCAGACACACATTTCAGTTATATCGACACAGAGACATAATTTACTTGCTATTATTTTGTCACAATGCACCAATTTCAAAGAGAATTAAAATAATATCACATGATGATTTTTTTTTTTAAATTCCAGTGAATCTTAAATGTAGTTTTAGTAAGAACTGGCCAGGAATTTCTTGCGCCTGTGTTTGTACCTCGATTTGCATTCTCCATATAGATGTTTTCGGTTTTTTCTCATTTCTCCCCTCATCTCAGGCTCCCCCTATCATTTTTAGGATGCCAGCCAAGCACCCTGTCTGTAACTTTAAGTTAAATGTTAGTGGGTTCGGTGCACCTTGCTGTGTTTAGGAGAGAGAGCACAGAGGTGCAGCTTGGCTCTTCCTCTGGCTGTGCTCAGAGGTCTGAGTCAGCTGGAGTTCGCGTTGGGCCACACCTGCCTTTTAGTGAGCGCTGGGAGCTGCAGTCTAGGGTGTCCCTGGAAACCTTGGCAGAGAGCCCGGGGACTGAATACCTGGGGTTCCCATTGAGTAATTCTAGAATCAGCCTAGAGAGCAAGTGAGCTCACCCTGTGCCAGGGAGCCAAGAGTTGTGGTCATTTCTCACCACAGTACCCCGGCTGAAGGGGCGTGGCTTGGGCTTCCTTCTTTGTGTACCTCACAAAATACTTTCTTTGGGGGTGGGAGAGAAACGGTTTAAATCCTGAAAGAAAGACACTGCTTATGCGAGGGAGTGCACTGCTTTCTGGAAACACGACTTCCTCAGTACCCGCTCATAACTGGGGTGTTTGGCATCGGCATTGGCCCTGTCTTCCTGGCTGTGAGAAGCAGCCCACCATCTCAGGATGTCTGTGGAGGGAGAGGGCAACCCCCATAGATTTTAGGGTCACTGTGGCTCAGTGGTGAAAGAAACAATGTCCTCCATTATGTAAAGAAGAAACGGCAGTAGAGGAGGAGATTTGAACACAGACTGGTGATTTATATGTGGCTAACTGGGCACAACCTCTGAACATTCTGAAGCCTCTAGTTTCATGGCCTCCAGCACATTTATTCTTGGTAGCTGTGAGGTGATTCAAAGAGTCGATGTATTTTCTTTTGGGATTATCAGGGAAGGCTAACAGGCACATCACTGCATCTGACAAAATGTGGCTAGAGGAAACTTGACAAGAAAAAAAATGTAGCTGACTTAAAACATACTTTTAAATTGGAAAGTAAAACTTGGGTGTCTGTGAGATGTGTCATACGTGGCCATATCTCAACATCACAAAAGGCTGCACCAAGGCATTTAGCACACGTAGCCTCTCTCACACCCACCTCTGTCGTGGTGAGAGCATGCTCCTGGCAAGAGTTAGGTGTGTATGACTATCAACCATGCGGAGAGCCTTTAAGCGTATTTTCATGCCACGGTTTGGTTGAGTGAGCCCCTGCAATGATAAAGCCACGGAGACAGCACCCCCACTTCATAAGATGGTCAGGGTCCAGATGTGCCAGGTGTTCCTGGGTGTGCCACCTGCACCCAGGTGTTCTGACGCTTGTCTGTAGCCAATCAGGTGCTTCCGTGGAGAATCGGCATCCTTGGTGTGAAATGTAAGTCCTGGTGCCCAAGCCTCAGTCAACTCTGCACCAATAGCAGCATTCACATGAACATCTCCTTAGATTGTGTCCTTTGCTCTTGAAGTGGGGATGTCCGAGGTCCGTCCCATGTGTGCTCTTTGGTTGGTGGTTCAGTTTCAGAGAGCCCCAAGGGTCCAGGTCAGTTGACTCTGTTGGTCTTCCTGTGGCGTTCCTATCCCTTTTGAGGCCTGAAATCCTTCCCGCCAACTCTTCCACAAGAGTCCCCAAGCTCCATCCACTGTTTGGCTGTGGACGCCTGTTTCTGTCTGAGTCAGCTGCTGGGTGAGGCCTCTCAGAGCACAGCCATGTTAGACTCCTGTCTACAAGCACAACAGTATCATCAATAGTGTGAGGGATTGGCGCTGCCCATGGGGTGGGTCTCTAGTTGGGCCTGTTATTGCCTGGCCATTCCCTCAGTCCCTGCTCCATCTCCTATGCCTACATTTCTTGTAGACAGGATAAATTTGGGGTCAAAAGTTTTGTGGCTGAGTTGGTGTCCCTATCGCTCCACTGGTGTTCCTGCCTGGCTACAGGAGTGGTCTCTTCAGGTTTCATAACCCTAATGCTGTAAGTCACAGCTAAGGTCACCTCCATTGATTCTTAGGTCTCTGTCTCATCCTGGAGATGCCTTCCCCCACCTCCTCACCCCAGCCAGTTGCAGATTTCCATTCATTCTCCTGGCGATCTGGCCATCTCTGCTGTCCTTCCCCACACCTGATCCTGAACCCCCATCCCCTTTCCATACCCCCCCTCCTTCTCAGTTCCCTCCCTCCATCTGCCTCTTAGGACTGTTTTATTCTCCCTTCTAAGTGAGATTTAAACATCCTTGCTTGTGCCTTACTTCTTGGCTAGCTTCCTTGGGTCTGTGGATTGTAGCATGGGTATCCTGTATTTCATTGCTAAAACCCACTTATAAGTGGGTACATACCATGCATGTCCTCTTGGCACTGGGTTACCTCACTCAGGATGATATTCCCAAGTTCCACTTTTTCAAGGGAGAACTGTAGTCCAGTCTTGACCTGAGACTATATACTGAATTCTCTGTATGGCCCCCACAAAGCCACCAGGATTCACATTTATCTCAAGAGCCTTAACTTGTTCATGACCAGCACTTTTCTCTTTAATCCAGTATAGGATTAGAAATGATCTTGTACCATGGCCCCCCTGTGGCATCTCAGCTGACTCAGTCACCATGAGCAAAAATCCATTCTGCCGAGGTCCTTGGAAGAACTTCTCGCGGCTTGGGGGGAGCTGTAGAGGGCGGTCCCTCTTTCTCACAGCCTCTCTGAGCACTGCACTGTTATCCCTCTGGAGTGTTTCTGGGGAGCTTGGCCTTACCCAGGCAGGGAACAAGGAAAGTAAGACATTAGCCTCTTTCCTAGGTCCTTCCAAGTCCTTTGGTCCATATGTCTTTACTTAGAAAACACTCTATTTGGTAGACTCTCCTCTGGGGCACCCCCACAGTGATGACATGACAGGCATGTTTTCATTACTCATTAATAATGCCCCTCCCACACACACACTGGACCACCTCACTGTGCATCTTTACCGTAAAAACTGAGGGTGGCACCTGCAGCAAATTCTCTGAGGAGCTGCTTCTCCCGTGAGGCTCTGGGGACCTTGTTTGTAAGTCTTGGGTTGTTGGGGTGTGTGTGTGTGTGTGTGTGTGCACATGCGTGTGCGTGCTTGAGAGCTGGTTTATGTGGATTTGTACAGGTCTGGGAGTACTTATATGTATGTAGGCCAGAGGTCAATATTCTTAATTATTCTCCACCTTATTATTTGAGACAGGGTCTCTCACTGAACCTGACACCGATTTGTATGTGGGTCCTGGGGATGTGAACTGAGGTCTTCATGCCTGAGTGACAGTCATTTTACTCACCCAGCCATGTCTCTGGCCCTGTGGAGTAGGGCATTGAAGCACTGCAGTTCCTGTGTGCACGCTCTCCTGCTGACAGTGGTCTGTCTTTTGTTTGCCAGTTTGTTCATTATTCATGAGGGCTTTCCCTTTTGGAAGAACTCTGCCTTCAGAGGACCCTGGGTCCCTGTGTTCCCTCCCTGACCCCTACTCTTGCCTCGGGGCATTGGTCTGTATGCTATCCTGAGTTTCCCTCCTGGCAGCAGGGCATGCTGATACCTGCTTGCCCTTGGTCCTTTCACAGAAGGGACAACACCCTGTAGCTATTGCTCAGTTTTATGGCCTGGTAAGTTAGCTGTGGGCCTCAGGCAGGGTTGAGAGCCCAGCTCCCCAGTGGGCAGCATGGACCCTGTCATGTAGGACTTCCTCTGGAGCGGGCCAGCATCCTAGGGAGCTGATACCTGAGGGACAGTTCTCAACGAAGACCATTTCCACAGAGAGCCGCTGACTTTCAGACCTCCTTCAGAGACTTCTGCAGCCGGGGCAAGAACACAGGCAACACATGCCAGTGATGGCACACGGATGGTGACCCTCCACACGTATCATGGTGAGCAGACAAGGCTGTAACTGAGTATGTACTCTCTGTGGCAAAGCCACATAGTGGCAAGAGGGGAGGGGCAGTGTGTGCAGGGTGGCTTGTGAGAGCTGACCTCTGGCCACAGCATTTGAGGTATCTTCCACTGAGTCAGTTTCCCCTGATTTCATCTTCCAGGACATGCTGCATGAGGTCTGGGGCGAAGCAGCTTCCCTGCACTGGTCCTTCTCTCTGGAGCACTGGGTTCAGCTGCCTTCTGCTCCGTACACTTTAATCCCCAAGTTCCCACCACGATGTCTTACCTATTTTAACATTTGTTTGCTACAGCCCTGTACTTTTAAAGATCAAAAATAGACCGTCAAGAGTCTTGCACTCGTGAGATTAAGATTTTTTTATGGTGGTTGTGGGGTTTAGGCACACACAAAACTAGAGGAGCTGGCTGGAGGCTCACTGAAGAGGTCCCTACCTTCCTGCTGCCCCTTACCATCACATTGAGAACATGGGGTTGCAGGACCCATGCAGGATCATCAGTGATTGATTCATGATTCGACCTCAAACATCAAGGAATGACAAGGGTTTTATAGGTGGGGTTGAGTTTAGTGTTTTTCCTATAAAATAATTTCCACAAAATTTAGCTTCAGGCTCTCCTCTGTCTGATATAGGAGCCCTGACTTAGAGTTCATTTCTTGAACATCTATAAAATGCACAATCCTGTGGCCAACAGCCCCCACCTCAGTTGATGACGTCATAGAGCTACTTGTCTTTCCAGAACTGTCCACCTGATCCCTCTGCTCTTCCAGTCTCCGCCTTTCTTCCTCTCTCTTCCTTCTTCTCTCCTGCCCCCCCTCCATTCCTTCTTTCTCTTACTTCCTTGAAACCAATATAAAACGTGATCCATAGTAATGTAAAATAACCAGTATATCCAAGATTAGAGTATGCATATATGTCTCTCTTAATTTGTTTTTCCCAAAAGTACAGGATTTTTTTTTTTTGTTTAATTTCAATTTAATGGTAACGGAACAGTCTATTTTTGATCTTTAAAATGTGGTAATCTCTCTTAACCCCATTACTAAGATCCCCCTGGAATCCAGGACAGCCCTAGTGTCTGAGGGCTCTGTGTTGGACAGAGCAGCATGTCTGAGATGGCCATTAGTGTGGAGGTGAGGCACTGTTAGCAGTGGCATTCTACGGGTGCAGAGGAGGTCAGGGATGAAAAAATACTTCAGTGAATCTGGAAGGATATCTGGGGACATTCCGTACATTTCCTTAGAGAACCGCGCACCGAGGGTTGTGGAAATAGACAATGGTAAGATGCCTGTTGTGTAATCACTAGGACCTGATTTACATCCCTAGCACCCATGTAAAAGGACAGCTGTGGAGGCATACATTTGTAATTCTAGGACTGTCATGAGCAGAGACAGGTGGATCTTCAGGGCTAGTCAGTCTCTCCAAGTGTGAGTTCTGGGTTCAGTGACAGGCCCTGTCTCAAAACTAACATGGGGATTCCTAGAGGGGACATCTGACATTTATCCCTGGCTTCCACCAGTATTCTCATACATGTGTACACATACATATATGTACACACAAACATGAGCATACAAATACCACACACATACCACACATACACACATACATATATCACATACACACATATACCACACACAATATACCGCACACACACAAACAAACACATACATATACCACACACATGTACATATACCACACACATATACATACATATACCACACACATACACATATACCACACACACATAAATATACCACAAACACATATACCACACACACATATATCGCACATACATACATATGCCCCCCCACAAACACACATTCACACATCATCATCTACCTACTATACAAATCACACACAGATAAGGTGTAAAACAAATAACATATTTGTTTGATTTGTGTGTGTGTGTGTGTGAAAGATATGGTAACTGAGAAGACACTAGTATTTAGTAGGATACAAAACTAAATTTAATGTCTCAATATTATATAAACTAAATGGGAAGAAAATGAAATGGAAGGAATGTTTAGACTCCAAACAACTTGTACATTACTACTCCAACAAGAATCTAGAAGATGAAGGAGCCATTATCAGCCTCTCCCCCATTTGCGGGGTGTGAGGAAAGAGCTAACATCTCGGGTAATCAGTCCCCCTTTCTTTGTGGAATGGCCCAAGTTGGTCGCCTACAGGCTGTTTATATGAAGTCAGGTGGGTTCCTCAGCCTAACCCCTGGTCTGTGTCTATAGACACTGTTTGTCCTCATAGCCAGAAGCTTGACACTATAGCCAGGGCATTTGCACTAAGAGAGAAGATTAACTAATTGTCACACGTGGGGCCAGCCAGGACATTGTTCCAGGCTTTGCTTCAATTCTTGTGCTAAAGAAGAAAAGTCCCCTGCAACAATGTCATTAATGTGATAAAAAGAAATACTTGTTAATAACTAGATAATTTTAAGAACTTAGGCTCATCCATCTGCTAATCTGGGCTGTGATTAAGGAGCTAATACTACCACCCATTATTCCTAATGACAAGACCAAGCAGGCTTAACGCACAAGCCATAGTGAGGAGGCGGTGAAGGCTATCAGCCATCTCCGCCACGATTGAGGAATTGGCCCGTCCTCCACACAACAAAAGTGATACAAAAGAATTACACCCTCACTAAAGTCTATTTCCTCGTATAATCACACAAAATGATTTTTCTTAAATATGATAATAAATCACAGCAAAAAATCAATGTGGCAGGGCCCAACTGCTATGGCCTGATAACGCATCAATCAATATTTAGTATTTAGATTTTAATTAATACACAGCCCTGCAGAGGCTTTTTAGGAGAGAAATATTTTCTCAGATAAAAAATCCGGCACCGTTAGCATGCAAAAGTTGTTGCTCATATCTGTCATTGATCAATCTGCTCAAGTTGTGATTAAAACCCTTGAAAATATCAGACAAGAGGAAGAAACAGATTGGGCCAAGAAGAGACCATCTTGGGCGGTTTGCAGGGAGGGAGGGAGCAGAGTGGCCACAGCCTTCCAGTTGCTGGCTCGTGCAGATCCACGGGGACTTGGTAGCTTGTGGAAACAGCCCCGGCCTTTGCTGCTGCATGGGAACCAGGAGACCATGAACAAGCTTCTCCAGTTACTGCTGTCCCCCGCCCTCTCAGGCCTTGTTAATTGTAGTTTGGGATGAAATTCTCCCTTGATGAGAAGAACACGGTTTAAAATGATTGTAATGTCGGAGGGGGTGTGCGTGTCTACATTGATTTCAGGAATCATTTTAATTTCTGGCAATTCCCCTGACGTAGGTGTGGGCTACTAAATCTAAAACTATAAATAGATGACTGGGGACTTCCATCTCCAGACCTCTGAATGGGAGAGATCTGCTGCCCATCTTCTGCTCACAGACTGTGTCCTCAGGGCTGGGTGATGGCCAGCACCCTGCAGTGCCCCTAGATATCTTGCCTCTTACAGTTGTCCTGTGAACCACAAGTTTACAAACAGGCCCAAGAGGAAATGACTGCTACTCTTGATGTCTGCATCCTGACACTTGCCAGGCATTTTACCTCATAAGAAGGTTTCCCTTTTGTATTCCCTTCAGTCTAACCAATCAGAAGTAAGCAGGAAAGATAGGATGTTTGTGTTTGGAGACTCATGGCTGGGGTGAATGAAAGTGGCCAGGGCTGAGTGGTTTAGCCACTCCCCTTCCTGGGTCACCTCCTCTTTGTTTAGTCTCCAGCTAAGTCCCTTGTCCCTTGCATGCAAGCCATGTGCAGCCTCTGTGGAAGTGTTGATTCAGCAAGCTTCTCTCCCTAGCCAGCTAATCAAGTCTTCTGGCGAGGACGACACCAGGTTGAGTCTTGCAAGCAGAGCCAGCTGTCTCTGTCTCCAGGCATCAGGGTGGAGCCTGCTGGCCATATGGGTCAGGAATCCTCCTTTTTTTTTTTTTTTAGATTTCACATCTCGTGGGTTTAAATATGAGGCCAGCTGTTGTCAATAGGAGGACACATCAAAAAAAAAAAAAAAAAGAAAAAAGAAAGGAAGAAAGAAAGAAAGAAAAGAAAAGAAAAGAAAAAAGAAAAAGAAAAAAAGAAAAAGAACCATGCAGGGGCATTCTTCAGTTCCTCTGGCTTTGGTGTCAAAAGGCAGGAGTGGAAGCATTTGGGGACTTGTATCTAGAAGGGAGGTGTTGAGGAATCTTGGGTTCTGGGACATCCATGCACAGTGATATTTGTAAAGATGTCAGTTGAAGATTTTTGCAAGGTTCAAAGACCAAAAGTGTGGCTTGTTTCCAGCATCAAGCAGACTCTCCCAAGTTGGGGGGTTATGGTTTGGGCAGGCAAATGTGGCAAAGGTACCAGGGGGCTGATAGCTTTTGGGGAGTCTAGGAGCTTCCCCTCACTTCTGAGAGTCACTGTCTTCTTGGGAATTTCCGGGAGTCATTAGCTGTGAAGGGAAGAACAAATTCAGGTCTCTGGGACAAGAAGGTAAGTCTGAGGCTGTCATCTGGGCTGGAATGTGGATCCATGGGCACCAGCCAGTGGCTTTGGCCCTTCCAGCTTGCTTGCCTGTACTAAGTGGAAAGTTCTAGGCTGGGAAATCTGACCGAAGCAGTTGATAACATTGAGTAGAATTCTCATCCCATGTGGAATCCAAAGCTGAATTTTGATACAACAATTCTCTCGCTATTTTATCCTAAGAAAATAATCAAGCCAGCAGAGGGTCTGAGTCCGGGTGTCCTGTGAGAAAACCAGCCGGCATGCTGTAACTAGGCCTGAGCAGAGGAAGGAACTCCGTGATACATTGTTGCCAAGATGAACCTGTTCACAGAGTAGTTCTAAGAGACATGGGTACCGCCTCGGTGTTCTTCAAAGGGAGAGGGTGAGAAGCTGGGTGTGCTGGCTCATGGCTGCAAACCCGGCATCCCGGAGGCAGAGGAGGGATGGCTAAGATTTTTCTTGGTTTCTTAGTGAGTTCAAGGATAGGCTTTGTTACATGAGACCTTGCCTCTAGGTAAAAAGAAGAAACAAAAACATCTGAAATAAAGTTTTTAGCTACATTTTTTTTTCTAGAAGTGCTATAATCTTTTATTTAAAAGGGGGAGACATTGCAGGCTGTGGCCGGAGTTGGTTCTCTGAGCCTTTGAGTCTTGCAGTAGTGTTTCTGGTTAGATCTATCTATCTATCTATCTATCTATCTATCTATCTATCATCTATTGGTCAATCATCTATATCTATATGTCTTTATGTCTATATGTCTATCCTATCTATCTATCTATCTATCTATCTATCTATCTATCTATCTTTCTATATAATCTAATCTATCATCTATCAGTCAATCATCTATATTTATATGTCTGTATGTCTATCCTATCTATCTATCTATCTATCTATCTATCTATCTATCTATCTATCTAATCTATCAGTCAATCATCTATATTTATGTCTTTATGTCTATCCTATCTATCTATCTATCTATTATCTATCTCCATCTATTTATATCTATGTCTATCATCTTTCCTCCTCCTCTTCCTCCTCCTCCTTCTCTTCCCAGAGAGCTCAAGAAGCTAGACAAAGGCTTCAGTCTGGCCTCATCCCTGCCCAGGCCTCCTGGCCCCTCAGTTTCCTCAGAATACCTCTAACCCTGAGAGCTTCCTGGGCAGACACTCAAGGTCACTGACCACAGCTAAGCTCTTTTCCTAATGGACAAACAGCTCCGCTCAGGCGAGGAGGTTGGCAGGGTATTAAATTTAGTTCTTTTTGTGTGAATATGTGCGTTGGTAGGGATGTGAGTGTGTGCCCATGTAAGTGCAGGCCAGAAGACAGCCTTGGTGGTCATTTCTCTACAGTGCTTTGTTTTGCTTTTTGAGGCAGGATCTCTTCCTAGCCTGAGAGTAGGCTAGGCCAATGGCCAGGAAGCCACAGGAACCCGCCTATCTCTCTCTTCCCAGAGCTGGGATTACAAGCAACTATGCTTGCCTTTTCTTTATATGGGTCTGGGTCCTCATGCTTGCAAGGCGAATACTTTACTGACTGAGCCACCTCTCCATCCCTTGGGTTTAATTCTGTATCTCAGAGACACTCTGAGATACGTCTGGACCAGAGAGCATGTGTGTATGCTCATATGTGGGCTTTGCTGGGGGAGGGGTCAGTGCCTGGCCCCCCAGCTGTCTGCTTGCACCCCTGGCTGTTCTGTGGCTGGCCCAGCATGCTGATCGGCTCCGGGATTCAGTTGCTTCTTTATTTCTCTGATGGTCAATGGAAAGCTACAGTCCATTCCCATTGCTGGGCGAATGTCAGTCACCTAGCAAGGGTCACGGGTCTGACAGGAGGACTGGGGCTTCTGCTGGAGATGTCCGTGATTTCTCAGCTGTCATCGAAGATGGCAGAGTTGTTCCATCTCTTCCTGCAGGCAACCTGGTGCGTTTTAGCCAAGCTAGTATGAATCTTGCTCTAAGCTAAATGAAATGCTTGTTCTATATTAGTAAGTTGTGTACAAAAAGCTGCTGTTAAAATGGAACTTTTTTTCTCATAATTTAGTCTATCAGGAATATTGTACCCCTAATGCCTGTTTAATTAGATGGAAAATGATCTCCCTCTGAGGTGAAAACAGCAATATTTTAGTTTCTTATGGCGTGCATATGTGGGAGAGCATTTTCTGTTTGACTGTTCACGAGTCTGAAGAAAAGTAACTCCGTTGTCAGTTGCGTCTGCAAAGGTGCATCTATAGACAGGTCTGAAATCCTCAGGCTAAGGTTTTCAGCATCTCTCTTTGTGCTGACAGTAATGGTTATTGCTGTTTTGAAGGTGGGAACTCTTGGCTGATTGAGCCAGGCACTTACTTAAGGGGTCAGAGCTGGGGGCTATCTGACAAGCCCATGCCCTTCCCTCTAGTACGAGGGCCAGTTGTTCATCCCCACGTTCTAAGCTTAAGCATACAAGTATTCCCGCCTATACATGGCTGTGGGTACATTTGCTTGTCTATGAAGACAGGCGCTCGCCCCTTTCCCCTCGCCCCTGCAATCCATCTATGGCTACACGTATTCTCCCACAGAGATTGAGACTCCCAGGCCCAGGCAGGTATATGTATTCATTCCCCAGATAATCAGAGGCCCAGATAAAATAAAGCTTCCAGCTGATGGACACCAGGCAGACAGGGCTGTTAGTTTATGTAGGCCACAGGCAGAGCCGACTGGAAAATTTTGATCACTTTAATTTACTATATCCAGCATGCCTGCTGTACTCGGCCAGTGCTTTTATCAAGCCCTGTGAGGTGGTATTGATTTTTTTATTTTCTATGTAGGATAAGAAGACAGAGAGTTAGGCGCAAGAGTGAATGAAGAACTTTCCCCAGATTGCGCTATTCTCCAGCTTATTGCATCCTGTCGTTTGTGGTTTCAGATGACGCCCACTATGTCAGGCTTGCTTGAAGCAATAAGCAGGGTGAATAACAATGGAAGGTCGAGATGAGAAAGATTGAAAAAGGAGAAAGAGGCAGCTCTGAGAGCCAGAGAGCACACGTGGAAAACGGGAAAAAGCCCAGGCTGAAGAGAGCGCGCGCGGAGCCTAGAGAATCCACACCTCCTTCTCCTGTGCTGCAAGGGCCGGCGCAGAATCCACAAAAAAACGAGAGAACACAGACCTTTGTCCTGCGGTCCCCTTCCTCAACGCACGCCAGTCCTTACCCACTACGTATAATCAGCAGCAACCGTAATCAGCAGTGGACCCCAGGTGTCTCCCCGTTATTGCCCCGGAGACTTCTGAATGTGATTAAAGGAGCTGGCCCCAGCCCTGACCACCCTCTGGGGGACGCATGGGTAGTCAGTCTCAGGGACTTCACCAGGACCCTAAAGATGGACACTGAATCCTCCTCAGTTCATGCAGGCTGAAGGGCCGCGCCATTACCCGATATTGGAAAGTCTCCCTCAACCACTGTTGCATGTTCTCAAAGGTGCAGCAAGTCCAGACAAAATACCCAAGTACACGAATACCATTTTCCTGATTTCTCTTTTGGCAGAAATGGGTTTTAACACTGCTTTCTGCCGCCGCCGACTTGGCTCCCTTGGTGGGAGGTGCGCACCTGCGTCTTCCTGTACTCAGGCATGCTCCCAGCTGAGGGATGTTCGCTGGGCTCGGACAGAGACGAGCCCAGACACGGGCTTTGTCACACCACACTCTGCAGACAAGGCACGTGCGTGCTCTCAGTTTCCCCTAAGAGCTCAGTGGACCCGTGTGGGCTGGAAAGCACGAAGAAACCATGAGTGGGAAATAGGTTTGCACATTTAAAGGACTTCCCAGAAAACAGCCTCTGGACACTGGACAACGGAAAGAGCAAAGTCTGTCTCTGAACACGGAAGGCACAAGTCTGTGGACAGGAAGGGGTAGGCTGCCAGCCAGGTGTGTCCTGAGAACAGAGTGAGGGGCACTTGACGTTTGTTAGACATGGCCTCCCAAAGAAACCCTCTCCATATGATGTTAGATGCTCCTGGAACACAGGAAGGCCTTAGAAGTGAGGCCTCATTTCGGGAGGGATTCTGATACAGAAGTCAGCAATGCAATCTTCACAAGCCTGCTATATTCTGACTGTTACAAAGGTGTGAGATGGGGCTGGGGGTCAGTTAACATAGAACTAACATTCACACACATACATGCACACGCACACACACAAACATATATCACACACACATATATACCACACATATACACATAAACCACACATTCAAACAACACACACACACACACACACACTCAGTCACTCACACACATATACCACACACATGCATATACATAAACCACACACACAAACACACAGATATAAACACATATATTACATACATACACATACACCACACACATATACACATACACACACAGATATACAATACAACATATACCACACAAACATATATATACAGATACACACACAGATACATACCCATATATACCACATACACAGACACATACCACATACATACAAACATACATACAGACACACACATACACACACACACACCACTACATTTCTCACTTTTAAATGTTTTGATAGTGATCAGAACATGAATCAAAACCCTAAGGCTGACTGGGTTCTAGCTCCCTGAGAGATTGCTCAGCTAGCTTAGGAGACAAGGGGGGCTCAGGAAAGGTAGGCCTATCTATAAGGTGGCCCTTTCTTCAGGACATCCAGATGACATCTTTTTCTGCAGTGCCAAAGATACTGCATGTGTGTTCATGTGTGACCAAAATGCTAAGGTTAATTCTGGAGCACAAAAATGCAGTATTTGTCAACAAAGGAATGAGTCTGGGTGGATCCATGTCCCAGGGAACAAAAAGCCTTGTGGGGTCTGGCATTTGACAGACTGCTGATTCTCCATAGGTCGTAGAAATGCCCATTTTTGTGGTGATTCAGTCCTTAACTTTTTGTAAAGGAGCATGAAGCACGCCCCTCGGGACACTGGTGTTTGCCACTGACCCGAATTTGCTCTCCTCCTGTCATCTTTAGCGTACCTGTGACATCCCACGATGGCTCTTAGGCAAATATTGATCCCATGAATCAGTTGCGTGCAGTTGGGTGTGAATGTAATTTGTAAAGTCACTGTGTAAAACTCTTTGTAAAGGTTTTGGTAAAACATCAAGCTGAGTCAGAAGTGGCACAAGTCGGACTCGAAACAGATTATGTTAAACCTGCAGAGACGCGCTTAACTATAGAAACTAGAATAAGGACAGCTATTGTTCATCACGGCATACACATGGGAAACTTTACCCCCTCTGCTGGAATCTGACACTTTTGAACAGACACCTCTTGTCTTACAGCCGGACCCGCCCTTACTAGTCAGTTGAAAGGACCACAGGTCCTTGGCGATGATGTGCCGGCAGCGCATGTGTCTGGCTTTCACTGGGCTTGACTTAGGTGACACTTCACGTGGATAAGTTAGGGCATCACTTTAAGAGCGTGGTTACCAAGGCTACTTGTTTTACTACTTGGATACCTGTGTGACTTCTGGTGCTTGCAGCTTAGCCATGGAGCTCAGAGGCTGGGGGAGGGGCTTCTTCAACCCATCACACACTCCCAAGGGACCTTATGTGCCCGTCCCCCGGGATGCACAGGGGTGGAAGAGAACCACCGCCATTGCCTCTGTTGAACTGCTCAGAGGCCTTGCTTCTCTCAGGCCTCTTGGGGCTCAGTCCATTGTTAGCCACCCCTTGCCTTTCTGTTATCTGGTGTCCCTTCACGGAGACCTGGCTCTGACCACACATCTCCCCGGCAGAGGCAAGAGGACACACGTCTGTCCACTTAATAATTCTGTTTGTGGTTGTTTATTCCGGTTCAAGTACTTATTTAAAGATTAAGGGTCATTTAAAGAAAGAGGGATTATGTGATAAAGAAATAAAAACAAATTAACTTATACTGAATATGTTTAAAAAATGATGATGGGCTACCTATTCTCATTTCTAGGTAGAATTATCTCAGAGAAGATAATAAAGTCTGTTTTAGATCAATTTACACGATAATGCTAATGTTTTGCAAATGTAAAGTATAGTTGAGATGCTGAGATCTGCTCTGGGGGGCATGTAGCACCCTCAGTGTGGCAGGCAAAGCAGGCCTGGGTACATCTTAAAAATATTGTGATTTATTCTCTTTTAAAAAGAGATAGCCATTGCTTTGTTTTATGTAACATGCTTTCTAAGGAATGACAGGTTACTTTGGGGGACAGTATTCTTCCTTGGCCAAGTGACCATCTTGTGACAGAGAAGGTTCAGAGATATTTAGGCCAGATGGCAGGCTAACTCTAGGAACATTTTTTTTTTTAAAAGAAATCAATTATATTCAGAAGCAGGGGAGCCTCATTAAGTGACTCTATTAACTTTCCTTTCTTCCACATGTTATCATCTCAAGGATCACGTGCACTTGAAGCTCCTTGTGGAGAGAGTTGGGGCTTCTGAGAGCCATGGCAGCCTGGTGAGACAGGGCTCTGTCGCTGTGCTTCAATGGGGGCACTGCTGAGCTTGCACTCTCAACTGGGAGGGAGGCATTGCTGCAGTGCAGCAGAAGTTACTAGAGGTGTCTGGGGCCGCCAGGCATGGCTCCCTTTCCCTTCTTTCTCTCTCCTGACCCCTGATGGAAATCAGCATCTTCATGTACAAATCCTCCTCAGTTGTCATGGTTTCTAATGAAGCTGAGTATGTAGGTGCAAGATCTGAAATAACACACAGCAGCATTTGAGAATATGACCCTTCCTAACAGTCATAGGCGCTTGGGAGAGGAAAACAATGGGAATAATAACAACCATGACAACAGGAAATGCTTTATAAAGGGAAATTGGCATGTCGCAATTGAAGGGTGGTATTAGCCGTGGCTATTACAGAAAGGGGGGCTTTCAAAGAAGACATTCCTTTCCATCGCAAAGCCAACCTGAGCATTGAACTAGAGTGAACCAGAAGAAAACACAACTGAAAATAGACTAAATGGCTGCCGTTTACCTAGGTTATTTCTAAACGGTAATGCAAAGATGTAATAGAAATAATTTAGACATATGGATAAGAACCTTCAAAATCAATAGTGCAGGGAGAGCTATGAAGCATATGCTGATGCAATCAAACAGAATTGAATTTCATACAAACGCGGCAAATCTCTATGAGATTATCACGGCAAAACTTCATTTTCATTGATTTATAATGTATTATTATTGTCTCCACCAAACTGCCATAGACAGCCATTTAGCAGCTGCCAAGTGCCTTAAGGGTAAATAAAGGCTCTCTGTGACGGGCTGGGTTATGGACGTTTAAGAGGCCAATAACTCACGGGGCGGCAGGTGGGGTGTTCCAGCGAGTTCTTGACTTCTTCCTTTTAATTGTATGAGATAATTCTTGGGACTTTTGGCGAGCGCAGGGGTGTTTGCTGTTCACGCATGAGTCACATAAACAGGAAAGAGATCTTTTCTAGCATACAATTCAGCAAGCATGAAGCTTTAACAGGACCGCTAAGCACCCACATCTCTATTTGTAGCTAATCTATGTCAGATGTAATAAAACCCAACCCACCGCTATCTCCACCTCTGCCTCTACCTCCACCTGTAGAATGAGGAAGACCTTCTATAGGCAGAGATTGTCTTTGGGAGCCTGACTCTCACAAGGACCAGCTCAGTTGAGAGCCGTGGGTCTCCTACCTTTCTCTGTAATATAGCACCAATCTTTTGACTTTTGTGGGTTTCCAGCTGTTACTTTCTTGGCCATCCATTCTCTCAGAGAAAGTCTCTCACACTTTGAGCAGTAAGTTTGCTATGTTAGTCTGGTCTTTAGAGGGAGACTCACACAAATGGTTATTCTATCTATTATTAAGAAGCAAAACAAGACACAACAACAAAAGCCCAAACATAGACAACCAACCAACCAACCAACTAGCCAACCAAGCAACCATAAAAGTCAGGAATATAATCAGAGGTGGTGGCAAACACTTGCTGAGGAAGGATGAATGTTAGTTCAAGGCCAGCCTGGCTATGTAGTAAGAATGTATCTCAAAAGCCCCGCCCAGTCCAAGCAAATCAAAACACAGAAAGCCAGGGATGACATTAATAACACGTTAGATGTTAACTTATGGTTTTAATAAACTGAATACAGTTTTAAATAAACTAAAGTCATTTGTGATATTGCACATGAAGCACATGGGAGGCTGAGGCGGGAGGATCGAATGATCTTGGCCAGTCTAGGATGTACAACTTGAACCTGTTTTAAAATAAACAAAGTTAGAAAATTTGAAAATTATTTGGTTTTTCAAATCATTTATATTTAATAATTTAATAATTATTTAAAATAAACAAAGTTAGAAAGTTAGGCATTCATTACATTGCTTTATTGCAAGTAAAAAATTAAGTCAAAAAAATTAAGTAAAAAATTAAGTCATTGTGTTTGTGTCTTAAAGAATGGCCTGTCCTTGACTCCACCCTCACAGATCAGCTGTGGTGTCTTGTGTCTTGCATCGCTCTGAGAGTCTGCTGAGGAGGAGGTTATGGTATGACTGCTTGCTTTTTTTCAATGTATCACATTACAGTTTCCCCATTTCTTCTATGGCACCCCCTTTTCTGGAAATGAGGTCTGGTTTAATGAATAGAAAGGCAGCAGGATGCATAAAGCCGTCTTAGGAACATGGGGAAAGGTTTACATGGACAGTTCAGCCAAGTCTCACCATGGCCAACACACATGGAGTGCTACTAGCACGTAGGCTTCACACCCCACAGGGCTCTCACGTCATGAAAGCCATGTGACCCCTAAACTTCAAAGACATGAGCATGTGCTCTGGATGGTCTAGGGAAGGATTTATCACCGCTGTGCCTTTGGTTTTGGGTGAGCAAGCTTAGTAAGTATGTGGCAAGCAAAAGCATGAATAGTAGGTAGCAGACAGAAACAGCAGCAAGACAGTGGAACATACCCAATCAGTGGTTTGCAGGCATCCAGCAGAAACCTTCTGGGGAAGCTGAGGCAGTCAGCTGTTCTTCAGTGAATGCAGTTGCTATTCCTGGTTGTCAACTTGACTCTTTTGAAGGGCTCACCTGTGATCCAGATCTTCAGACTGGAAGACACAAGTTTCTGAACTGGATCTTGGCATGGAGATCTTGAGGCATAGGGGCTATGAAAAGCTTAGGCCTGGAAAGTTACATGCCTTTAATCCCAGGAGGCTAAGCAGAGGAGATGTCTGAGTTCAAGGTCAGCCTGGGACAAAACAAGTTCCAGATACAGGCGTGGTGGTTCACACCTTTAATCTGGGCCACACCTTCTTCTGGAGATCTGCATAAGGACATTGGAAGAAGGAAGATTCCATCTTCTTTGCTGCTTGCATTTTCTTGCCAGCACATCTGTTGGAATCTACTTCTACAGAAGACCAGCTGAAACAACCAGCCTCGTGGAACTGAGCAACCGCTAGATCTTTGGACTTCCCATTCACAGCTGCCCATTGTTGGGGAGCTGGACTACAGGCTGTAAGTCATCACAATGAATTCCCTCAATATAGAAAGACATTCTATATGTTCTATGACTCAAGAGAACCCTGACTAACACAATGAATGAGCCTTCTCTACGTCTTTAAAGGACTGGAGCAGCCCACTAACTCCTCTCCCAGGGACGTTCTCACCACCTATGAAGGCATAGCCCTCAGGACTCAACTTCTTCCCAAACACCTATCTCCTAATAGCTTTACATTGGCATCCAATTATAGTCCGTGACTGAGAGGGGTAAAGCAACACCCAGACCATAGCAATAGTCTTTACCCTACACAGGATGCAGAAAGCCCAGGGGCAAAAACAAGTAAATGGCAGACTGGGGTGAAACTCCTTGGTGGTATTAACTGCCAGGGTGTATCTCCTCTGGTCCTGTAACCCTAACAAACTCACCAGCTCAGTGAGCTGAACTTGGATGGCAACCTTGTTTTGAGAAGTCTATGTTCTCTCTCTCCGAAGTGAACAGAGATTTCTTCCTTTCTCTGTAGGAAAAGACACGCGACATATGCACACAAGTTTTAACATCATGGAACTTGACACAGCTTTAAGCTGGCATCTGTTTTTCTAGTCATAAGTTTAAATAACTGCAAAGATTGTTTCCTTTATATTGATACACGTATCGATCTTTTACAAGTTAAACTGCAACTCTCCTAGCGTGTTTTGTATGGAATATAAATATAATAGCAATTTAATTTGTGCTGTTTCTATTAAAAATTACTTAAGTGGAGTGTGCTGGTGTATGCCTGCAATTCCAGTACTCATGATGTCAAGGCAAGAGTGTTACAAGTTCAAGACCAGCTTATAACAAGGTAAGAATGTGTCTCAATACAAGTATCCACATTTGATATCAGCACTCAGGGGACAAAGGCTCCAAGTCTACATAGTGAGTTCCAAGTCAGCTCAGATTTCACAGTAAAAATCATTAGTGAAAGACAAGAGAAGACAAAAATACATACAGACTCTTTAAAAAAAAGTTGGAAATCTAGCCAGGCACTGGTGGCACATGCCTATAATCCCAGCACTCAGGAGGCAGAGGGAGGTAGATCTCAGAGTTTGAGGCCAGCCTGGTCTACACATCAAGTTCTAGGACAAATAGGCAAACAAAAGAGTTGGAAATTTAATATTATTTTCCCCCATATGCTTGAATTTTAGTTTCTTTGCCTGGTGGGAATTTCTACTAATATACAAAATAATGTGCATTCTTCTAGTGCACACACATACACACACATACACATTTACACACTCATGCACAGGCACACACACATACACTCATACGCTCATGCATGCACACACACACTCACACACTCATGCACAGGCATACACACATACACTCACACATTCATGCACACACACACTTATACACAGGCACACACACATACACTCACACTCTCATGCACACACACACTTACACACTCATGCACAGGCACACACACATACACTCACATTCTCATGCACATGCACACATACACACTCATGCGCAGGCACATACACATACACTCACATTCTCATGCACACGCATACACACACTCACACACTCACGCACAGGCATACACAGGCATACACACACATACGCTCACATGCTCATGCACACACACACACACACTCACTCATGCACAGGCATACACACACACTCATGCACACACACATACACTCACACACTCATGCACACACACATACACTCACATTCTTATGCACAGGCACACACACATACACTCTCACACGCTCATGCACATGTGCATACACACTCACACTCATGCACACACACATACACTCACACGCTCATGCATGCACACACACATACACTCACACACTCATGCACAAGCATACACTCACACACTCATGCACATGCACACACACACTCACACACTCATGGACATGCACACACACTCACACACTCATGCACATGCACACACACATACACTCACATGCTCATGTACACACACAAGCTCATGCACACACACACACTCACAAGCTCATGCACATGCACACACACATACACTCACACACTCATGCACATGAACACACACACACTCACAAGCTCATACACATGCACATACACACACACTCACATGCACACTTTTGATGTATCATCTTATTTAGTGTGTGTGAGGAAAGGATAGTAGCTAGAAACGTATTGATTGAGAAATGTACATCCCTCTTTGGATGTACATTTGTGTATAAAGATCACTCTTTGCTAGAGTGGTGCAGTCCTCCAATCTCAAATTTTCTCCTGTTTTCCTAGGTTTTTGTTAACCCGACTTAACAGCCATGAAGGGAACTTGTTTGTGCCAATGCCAGGCAGTATTTTAAACTTCTGCTAACAACCATCTGGTGAACAGTCATAACTAATTATGAGTCTTCTTTCAAAATGATAAAGTTTGGAATCTCCTGTCTTCAGATTTCTTATCGATCCTTGAGCCTCTGGTTT